>NC_143400.1:72070677-72750677 GCF_052110815.1 Crocodylus siamensis | reverse complement strand
TCCACTGCCCATTCCTTCCAGGTCAATACTGAACCATCCACCACCATACTCTGGGTGTGACCCCTAAGCCAATTCACCACCCACCTGACTGTGTAATCATCTGTATCACAACTGCTCATAGGATGAGATACTGTATTGAAGGACTTCTTAAAATCTAAGTAGATGACATCTACCTCAATTCCTGCATCTAAGCATTTTGTGACCTGGTCATAAAAAGAAATGAGGTTAATCAGGCAGGATCTACCTGACATGAATCCATGCTGGTTGCCTTTCAGCAATGTTTTTCCCACTGAACTCCCACAAATCTGATCCTTAATAATTTTTTCAAAGTTTTCCCAAAGATAGAGGTGAGACTAATTGGTCTATAGTTACCCAGATCCTCTTTCATCCCCTTTCTGAAAATAGGAACCACATTTGCCCTTTTCCAGTCCTCTGAGACCTGACCTGAGCACCAAGAGTGCTCAAACAGCTGTTCCAGTGACTCTGCTATGACACTGGCCAATTCCTTTAGTACCTTCCTGTTCAGGAAGGAAAGGTACGGGAGAAGAAGAGGAGCTGCACTTTTTGTAAAAGAGCCATAAGATTGCTCAGAATTGCAGTATGAAGCTGGAGACAGGTCTGTTGAGAGTCTTTGGTTTAGGGTCAGAGGGGAAAGCAACAAGGGTGATGTCATGCTGGGGGTCTGCTATAGACCTGCAAGACCAGGATGAAGTGGTGGATGATGCTTTCTTCAAACAGCTAACAGAAGTTTCCTGATCACCAGCCCTGGTTCTCATGGGGGACATTAACCACCCTGACATCTGCTGGGAGGGCAATACAGCAGTGTGCAGGCAATCCAGGTCATTTTTGGAGAGTGTTGGGGAAAACTTCATGGTGCAAGTGCTGAAGCAGTCAACTAGGAGCTGTACTCTTCTGACCTACTGCTCACAAACAGGGAAGAATTGGTGGGAAATGTAGTAGTGTATGGCAACTTGGGCAACAGTGACCATGAGATGATAGAGTTCAGGATTCTGAGGAAAGGAAGGATGGAGAGCAGCAGAGTAAGGACCCTGGGCTTCAGAAAAGCAGATTTCAACTCACTCAGAAAACTCGGGCAGGATCTCCTAGGAAGCCAGATTGAGGTGGAGAGGAGTCCAGGAGAGCTGGTTGTACTTTAAAAAAGCCTTACTGAGAGTACAGGAACAAACCAGCCCAATGTGCAGGAAGGCTAGCAAATATAGCAGAAGACAAGCTTGGCTTAGCAGGGAACTCCTCAGTAAACTAAGTCACAAAAAGCAAGCTTATAAGACATGGAAACTTGGACAAATAACCGAGGAAGAATATAAGAGCATTGCTCAGGCATTCAGGGATGAAATCAGGAAGGCCAAAGTGCAATTGGAGTTGCAGCTAGCAAGGGATGTGAAAGGTAACAAGAAGGGTTTCTACAAGTATGTCAGCAGCAAGAGGAGGATCAAGGAAAGTGTGCGCCCCTTACTGAATGGGAGTGGCAACACTGTGACAAAGCATGCAGAAAAGGCTACCTCCTCAATGTCTTTTTTGCCTTAGAAAAGAAGGATCCAGGGAACTATGGACCAGCCAGCCTCACCTCTGTCCCCTGAAAAATCATGGCGCAGATCTTCAAGGAATCCATTTCTAAGCACTTGGAGGTGAAAAATCTGATTAGAAATGGTAAGCATGGATTCACTATGGGCACTTCATGCCTAACCAAACTAATTGCCTTCTAGGATGACATGACTGGCTCTATGGAGGTGGGGAGACCAGTGGATGTGATATACCTTTATTTTAGCAAGGCTTTTGATACAGTTTCTCACAACATTCTCCCAGGCAAAATGAGGAAGTGTGGGCTGGATGAATGGACTGTAAAGTGGATAGAAAACTAGAAGAGGAGACCAAGAGGGGACATAATAGCAACCTTCAATTACCTGAAGGAGGGTTAAAAAAAAGATGGAGCTAGACTGTACTTAGTGGTGGCAGATGACAGAAAAAGGAGCAATGGTCTCAAGTTGCAGCAAGAGAAATTTAGGTTAGATATTGGGAAGAATTTTCTCACTAACTGGGTAGTAAAACACTGGAACAGGTTACTTGAAGTCTAATTGGCAGCCAATGGGAGTATCCCAGGGGTCAGTCCTGGGGCCAGTTTCATTCAATTCTTAATCAACAACTTGGAAGATGGCATAGAGTACACCCTCAGCAAGTCTGCAGATGACACCAAGCTGGTGGGGGATGGGGGGTAGTAGAGGTTAGGATTCAGAGTGACCTAGACAAATTGGAGGACTGGGCCAAAAGAAATTTCATGAGGTTCAACAAGGACAAGTGCAAAGTCCTCCACTTAGAATGGAACAATCCCATGGAACAGTACAGGCTGGGGCCTGAGTGCAGCAGCTCTGCAGAAAAGGACCTGGGGGTTACAGTGGACAATAAGCTGAATATGAGCCAGCAGTGTGCCCTTGTTGCCAAGAAGGCTAATGGTATATTGTGCTACATTGGCAGGAGTGTTGTCAGCAGGTCAAGGGAGGTGATTATTCCCCTGTATTCAGGACTAGTGAGGCCACATCTGGAGTACTGTGTTCCCTTTTGGGGCCCCCACTAGAGAGAGGATGTGGAATAATTGGAGAGGCCAGTGGAGGGTGACAAAAATGGTGAGGGGGATGAGGGACATGACTTTTGAGGAAAGACTGAGGGAACTGGACTTATTTCGTTTAGAAAAGAGGAGACCGAGAGGGGACATAATAGCAACCTTCAATTACCTGAAGGAGGGTTCAAAAGAAGATGGAGCTAGACTGTTCTTAGTGGTGGCAGATGACAGAAAAAGGAGCAATGGTCTCAAGTTGCAGCAAGAGAAATTTAGGTTGGATATTAGGAAGAATTTTCTCACTAACTGGGTAGTAAAACACTGGAGCAGGTTACCCAGAGAGGTGGTGCAAGCTCCATCTTTGGGGATTTTCAAAACCCAGCTTGAAAAAGCTTTGGCTGGAATGATCTAGTTGTGGCTGGTCCTGCTTTGAGCAGCAGGTTGGACTAAATGACCTCCTGTGGTCTCTTCCAAACCTAACTTTCTATGATTCTGTGATTTTAAGCGACAGAACACAGAAAAGATTTCCAAATAAAGATCTGGTACAAAATACTTAACGCTAATGTATCTATGTTACATAAAGAAATGCAAAACAACTTCAGGAAATTTTGACAGCAGCACTTTGGATGCTCATCATCACACTGATTTAGGGCTGAGCCACCCACAATACATTAAGTTATGCTTCATGATCTGAATAGCCTGTGAGCTGTAAGAAATGTCAGGGACTATGAAGTGGTTAGACATTCAGGCACACAATAAAACTGGCCTGAGAAACAAACTACATGGCCCACCCATCTGATATCAGCAGTATACCAAGAGCAACCGCTTGCCGATCAAATTTACCTTTTAAATTGTTCAAAATGGCCTTGGCTTCCTGTGGAGAAAGATTTCAAATCTAAATATAAGCTGCAGTGGGAGCTAAGGATGGATGGTTTTACATGATGTGATAAACCATTAGGGCAAAGCTTTGGTTCCTGATTTGATTTGATGGAAATTTGACCCAATTCGGTGGCTGAATCTCTGAATTGGAATCATATCAGAGAGTTCTTTAATCTCTCCAAATTGAATCTGAACCCTCCAAATCGATTCAGAGAGATTTGAACAGATGTGGTGATTTGGACATAGAGACAGCTTTAAATGTTTTTTCTACATACCCCTAGGTAGCAGGGGCTCTGAACACTGTGGTCTTGGAGCAGATGCAGCATCCCACCAAACACAGAAGCATGGGGGCTCCCAAGTGTGCTTGGCAGAAGGCCCAGAAGTGGTCCTCTTCCTGGTCCACCAGGGAGTGTGCTGAGGTACCCCCCAGCTCAGCAACTTGTGCCTCCTGGGTCTGAGAGGGGCACCTGGGGTCCCCCTGCTACTGATTGCCGATCCAGGGGGTATGGGGAGGCCCCCCAGTGTGCTCCCTGGCAGACCTGGAAGTGGAACGGATGTACTTTCAGTTCACTGCCCCAGCACCACAGTGATCATGAGCCATGCTGCTGCCTCGAGGTATGTAGAAAAAACTTTTCATAGTTTCATAGTTTCTAGGGTTGGAAGGAACCTGAGCAGATCATTTAGTCTGACCCCCTGCCATGGCAGGAAAGAGTACTGGAGTCAAATGACCCCAGCAAGATGTTCATCTAACCTCCTCTTAAACACCCCCAGGGTAGGGGCCTGCACCACTTCTCTTGGAAGTTGGTTCCAGACCCTAGCCGCCCTGACCGTGAAGTAGCGCCTCCTGATATCTAACCTAAACCTACCCTCTGCCAGCTTGTGACCGTTATTCCTGGTCACTCCTGGCGGTGCTCGGGGGAACAGTGACTCCCCCAGTGCCTGCTGATCCCCCCTGACTAGTTTATAACAGGCCACAAGATCCCCCCCCAGCCTTCTCTTGTGGAGGCTGAACAGGTTCAGGTCCCATAGCCTCTCCTCATAGGGCCTGCCCTGTTGCCCCCCGATCATGCGAGTGGCCTCCTCTGGACCCTCTCCATGCTGTCCACATCCCTCTTGAAGTGCGGCGCCCAGAACTGGACGCAATACTCCAGCTGCGGCCTGACCAGTGCCACATGGAGGGGGAAGATCACCTCTTTGGACCTGCCCGAGATGCATCTGTGGATGCATGACAAGGTGCGGTTGGCCTTCCTGACTGCCTCTCCACACTGCCGGCCCATGTTCATCTTGGAGTCAATGATGACCCCCAGATCCCTTTCCGCCTCCGTGCTGACAAGAGGGGAGTTCCCTAACCTGTAGGTATGGTGCCGGTTGTTCCTCCTGAGGTGCATCACCTTGCACTTGTCTGTGTTGAAACCCATCCTATTCTCGTCCGCCCACCCTTGTAACCTGTCAAGCTGTGCCTGTCTGAATTGCTGATTCACCAAATCAGCCTTGAATCATCAGATTCAGATTTGGCCAAATCAAATCAAGGACAGTGATCTGAATCAATGGATTGAATCACTGTCCCCGATTCAGGCTCAATCTCAATCGAATAGGGCCCATTTTGCACAGCCCTATAAACCATCTCTTAGCCACCTAGATGCAAATTTGCTTATTTCAGCTGTAAGTATTGTATCACAATCAAATAGTGAATACATAAATTCCTAAGAAATTAAAGAGTGCCTCTTACACATGCCCCTTGACACCCAGCTGCCAACAGCAGAAATCAGCTCCATACAAAGGACTGGATAAGGCAAAGTATTTGTTAGTTACTGGGCATTCATTAATGTGCCTTAGATACTGCACATTTAGTTTAGTACTTCCTTAATAAACTAACTAAATGTGAAGTACCTAGAGTTACTGCATAGTAGCACTGGCACATAGTTATTTAGTGACACTTAAGACACATTAGCCTAATAACACTGCACAGTAGCCTATTCACATAGCTTTTGCCATGACATGTTACTGCGCAATGTTATTAGGTTAAAGTAAACATTGTGTGTAGATGCACCCACTATTGAGTAGTGATAGGACTTTACTCAAATGGTGCTCCATTTTCAAACCCAGTATGAAAACATCCCTGGCTTGTAGCCTATGCAGACCTACCACAAGCACTTGCTTCCTTTACATATGTAAATCTAATATCTGCTTATGCTAATGGACAATACATGCAGCAACACCCCAAATACTACATCTTGAACAAGGCAGAGTAGAAACTGTATTTGCTGCAGGGGAATGGGGCAGGTGTCAGTGTCAAAGCATATATTCAAGATTGGACTATAACATAAAGGGAGCAATGGAATGCTAAAGGGAGACAATTCTTTAAAAAGTATTTTTGAGTAACTACTAATGTACATTAGAGAGAGATCCCACCAGTCAGTTGGTGAAAATAAGAATGAGAGGAAAATGCATGTACTTAAATATTTCTGGTATTCAGGATTTTTGTTTATTTGCAAAATAAGTAACAGTAAAAAAAAATAATGAGAAATCATATTTTAACAGTTGACTCTGCACCCATTGAAAGTTGTACTGCACATTAACTTTTATGGCTACTTTGCAAATATATTTTCCAAATGAGGTGTGAATGTCAGGAAATGCTGTCAGTTGCAAAGAAAAATAAACCACATTGCCATCCCCTCTCCTTCCGCTTCCCCCCATACAAATCACGTCTTTAGCAAAAGAGGGTTTTACAATTCACTGGCAGTTTAGAATGATTCCCTGCTAAGATCTTCCTACAGTATAAAAACAGCATCTTTAGCTTCCCAAGGTATCATGGAAATCCAGACTGTGATGGTTTTATGTGACTGTTTTCTTTTCTCGAAGCCTGGATGTAATATGCCTTGCGCTGGCAGCTGTTACCTTCAAATGTTATAAATTAAATACTTTTTCTGCTGTTACATTATTTCTCCTTGATCCAGTAAACCAGCTTAGTAAGAGTCCCAGATCATTTTCTGGTTCTCCACGCTCATGATGTAAAAAACATATCAAATGTAGACCATTCCATGTACCTACAGCTCAAAAATAAAGAGCTTTAAGCTGAAAAATATAAGGCTTCCTGTCACATGGCTATTTGCATGGTATTTTGTTGAGGAAAACGTTAAAATAAACACTTTTACAATAGTGAAACAGTTTATTTTCACATTTTTCACAACAGTGCAGGAATCAAGACTGTGATGCGCTGTGATGATTCAAGATGCCAGTGTTAGGTACAATGCATTATGCTTAAGCTCTTACTCAAGAATGAATATCTGTTCCTATTTTCCATTACAGCCTAGCACGTACTGCAGTATTCCAGTTTCAAACATACAGGAGGCAACTATGCCTGGAGTCTGGTAGGCAAACAACAGATAAAGTGTAAGAAACATTGCTCCCCTTTTCACCTTATTTAGGTGCTTGGAACAAGATTTACAAAGCAGGCAAGGAAGGGGAGAATCCCACCTGCTTGCATTTGTATACAGGGCATTAGAGGTATAGAAAAGTTCTACAGAATCTAGTAGATAATTTAAGTGCTGAATCTCAAATAGTGGATTTTTTCCCCTCATCACCTAGAATCTGACAGAAAGTTTTATCTTTGTTCTTGTATTATACTGGTTAGTTAAGAGAGAGAATAATAAAAAAATGCTAAATTTTAGGGCTATGTAAAGCTTCGGTCCCTGATTTGATTCAGCGGAGATTCATCCCGATGCGGTGGCTGAATCTCCAAATCCAAATCGAATCAGAGGACCCTTTTATCTCTCCAAATCGAATCGAAACCCTCCGAATCGCTTTGGAGAGATTTGGAAAGATTCAGTGATTTGGACACAGAGAAAGCTTTAAATGTTTTTTCTACATACATCTAGATAGGAAAGGCTCATGAATGGTGCAATGCTGGGGCAAGTGAAGTGTGCCACAGAAGCACAGGGGACTCCCCAGCATGCTCAGCAACAGATATGGAAGTGGACCAGAAGCACTTCTGGTCCAATTCTGAGTCTGCTGGGAAACATGTGCCTCCCCCACACCCCTCCCCCACCATCCTGGCTTGGTGGCTGGTGCCCTCCCAGGTCTGGGAGTGGCACCTGGGGTCCCTCTGTGGCTGATCACCATTTCCAGGTTTGCCATGAATCACATGGAGGGCCCCCCCATGCACTCCTGTGGGACACTCCACGTGTTCCAGCATCGCAGCAATCATGAGCCATGCTGCTACCTCAAGGTATACAGAAATAACTGTTAAAGCTGTGTCTATGTCCAAATCACTGATTCTCCAAATCAGGATCGAATCTTCAGATTTGGATTTGGCTGAATTGAATCAGGGACAGTGATCTGAATCAACAGATCGAATCACTGTCCCCGATTCGGGCCGAATCTGAATCCAAATCGAATATGGCCTCCTTTGCACACTCCTACTAGTTTCATATTAGTATAGTACCAGTAATTTTGGTAATTCATTTACAGCTATCTCTAAAACAATCTAGTGGTGTAATTGCACAAACTTTTAGGTTAAGTACTATTGAAGGTCATTTGGCTACAATCTAACAGTTTTAAAACTAACTGTTCTAATCAGGGGATGACTACAGTTCAAATGCCAGCTGCATAACTTTTCAGACCTCTTTACACTGTAAAGCGAGAAAGTCAGGAAAATAATGTTGGAGAGGACAAAGAATGCTTCATGGACAGAAGTAGCTGGCAGTGTAGTCTGAAGTCAGAAAGAAGGCAGGGCAGGGCAGCACCTTATTTTATTTGTTAATTTTATCACCCGATTCTGTTTTCACTGAAATGTATTGCAAGACTCTCACTCCACTGATAGGAGGACCAGACTTCCTATACATCACACAACAGTCACTGCTGTTGAAATAATCCATTTATTTTAGTTCCGCAAATAAATTAATATTTCATTCAAACTGGTGGCCCCCATCCTTGTCTGGGTAAAGTTAGAAATAAAGATGTCTCAAACTGTCAAAAAAAAATATATATATATATATTCATATTAACAGAAAGAATTTAAAGTTATATTAAGTTTCCAAACTAAATATTTTAAAATGTGGCTTAGTTTTGGTCTTTGTTTCATACAATGTTCCATGCTTGGACTTTGGCAGGTTGAGATTTCTTAATCTATTGTTCAGTCTTTCAGAACATTGACAAAAATTAAAACTTCCCTTAAACACTGAACTCAGTGTTTATTTGAAGCATTTACTGGTCCTGTTTTAAACATCATTTACAAAAACAATAAGACATCATTCCTCTACACAGCATTTGCAAATGCATTCAATTGATTTTGATACATTAAGGCCCCTGTGAGAAAAAAAAGTCTCATGTAGGTGTTTCAAACAGACTGTGTTAAACATTTCATGTGAAATATGTATTTATGAAGCTGTTCTCTCTGATTATAACAGGCTATGAAACATAATGAAACTCTCATTGTGGCACTGAAAGAGGATCATGATATAATAATTAGGGATGTTCTCAATCTGTATTGCCTGTTACCTACTTCTAGCTGGAAGTGGTGAAAAATATCTGCTCTTCAATGATAAATATTTCCCTTTAAAAAAGATTTAGTTAGATGGGCAGACCAGAACCAGATACTGTTCAACTCTGAGAATTGTAAAGTTCTGCATCCAGAAAGGAAAAATCCACAACAAACTTACAGGGTTGGTGATGTTATGCTAGCTAGCACCAAGTCCAAAAAGGGACCTCGGGGTCATAATTTACCATAAAATCAATATGAGCCACCAGTGTGATGCTACAGTTAGCAGAGCAAACAATATGTTGGCCTGCATCAACTGATGCATCTCAACAAAAACTAAGCAAGTTATTCTCCCACTCTACTTGACATTGGTGAGGCCGCAGCTGGAGTACTGCATCCAGTTCTGGGCACCACACTTCAAGAAGGTGTGGAGGAGCTTGAGAGAATCCAGAGAAGAGCCACTTGTATGATTAGAGGCCTGAAGAGCAAGCCATATGAGGAAAAGCTTACAGATACGGAACCATTCACCCTAAAAAAGAGCACTGGGGCTAGGCAAACTACTATTCACCAAAGCACCCCAGGGAAAAACCAGGAGAAATAGCCAACCTTTTTTTTTGCTGCAACCCTAAATTGGCCACAAACAGTGTACATGTGTGTGCATGAGTGAGTGTGCATATGCATGTGTGCGCAGGCACTTCATGACCTTGATTTGGGTTGTGCCCCAAGGTTCAGAACCAATGTGCTAGAAGGTTTTAGACTGGATATAAGGAAAAACTTCTTTATGGTTCATATGACCAGACTCTGGAATAGACTCCTAGTGGGGGTGGTGCATGCACCTACCCTGGAGATCTTCAAAAGGAGACTGAACGCACATCTTGCTGGGGTTATTTGACCCCAGCAGTCTTTCCTGCCTAGAGCGAGGGGGCTGCACCTGATGATCTCATGAGGTCCCTTCCAGCCCTAAACTCCTGTGAATCTGTGAGTCTGTGAATTTCCCTTCGCAAAAATTTGGTCGCCAAAAAAACCAAATCTGTGTGAAAGCTTTAGTACACATTTCAAACAAAGAACTCTGGGAGCTGGCTTTTTACCTGAAATTTGCAATTTAATCATAGATTCCCAAACTTTTGTTTTGTTTGCACTTACCAGGAAATGCTTCATTTCAATGAGGGGTGTCCTGTCCCTATTCCACCCCAAAAAGCAGCAGCCAAATGGACAGAGCTAATTTCCATAGATTCTTGCCCTTTCCCCACCTCCAAAGCCTCTGATAAGTGCTTTCAGAGTTAATTGCTGCTTTAACTTCTTATGGTTTCTTGCAGAGGAGGAAAGTTTAATGCCCTGGGCTGCCTAGGTTGTTTTTTCTCCCCTACCACTCAGTTAAGCTACTGGTGTCTTGTCATTGGCTTGGAGGATCTAGAAGATCCCAGGTCAGTTTCTCACCTACTTCCTTCTCCATTTCCTTCTGCTTGGTCAGGAAGAGGAGGGATCATAACACAGAAGTGAAAATCCAACTTTCATCAGGCTTTATATTAAGAGCCATTAAGTCACTAGAAAGAAAGATTCTCATTAACTTGATTAGACCCATAAACACAAGTACATCTGCAGATGTAAATGAAAACATGAGGCTTTCTACCATGTTTCACATTGCTCTTAAATACTCCAGTTTTCATCTAGTTATTATACTTGTAATAAAACAAAATGGAAATTGGTTTGTAATACCTATTTATGAGTTCCCAGACAGCTACCATCATAAATTTGGTGTCACTCTTCAGGAACATGGTGCATGTCAACTAGACTGTTCAATGATATTAAAATTTATTTAAAAAAATAGAAAAATGCTATTTCAGAATATTGCAAGCCTAACTACAGTCTTCTTAACAGCAATTTTATCTGAAACATATGGGACAATTGGATCTGCTGTTCTCATATAATCAGTTTATTGCAACAGCAAACACTTCGGTATACTGAGCTAAAGTTGATGGGGAACAGAGTTTACTACAGGAAGCAAGCAGAAAATAGCTAGAACCTAACCTGTGTTCAATAGAAATGACTTCTGGTATTTATATAGTGTCCTTAATCACTGGATAAAATGAAGAAAAAACTCCCATAGTTCTAGGGAGTTTAAAATGTAAGGGTTAGATTCTGCTCCCTTCTTGCAGTTTGAAAACAGGTCAGATTCAGAGAACATTTAGGAGCCTCTCTCACCCCACTGTAGGTCCTAGTAAGAGGACCAGGCAGAAGTTGAGAGCCTGTATTAAAGAAATCCAATTAACTGCTCCATCTGCCCTAGTGGCAAAGTTCCCTAGGTAGGAATGGCTAAAAATTAGAGCTCAGATTAATAGCTAGAGCATCGTGCAAAAGGGCGTGACACTAACTGTATCAGAAGTATGCTGTCTTTTTATTACAGACAATAAGCACCCATGGCACAACAAATTTTGGGGGAAAGGTAGTATTCAGCATGTGCCTAGAAGCAGCTGAAAAGAAAGAGACTAGAATGCCTGGATTGCCAACCCAATTGTATTTCGTTTTATGGAAATATGTTTCTTTTGCTACTTCTTTGCCAAAAATTGTGATTAAAATATATCTGTTCTTTATGCACTACAAAGTTGCCTTTGTTTTGATTAGCATCCTATAAATAATCTTAACATGGCTGCCCTGTTTCTACTAAAAAAGAATCGCGCATGTTAGTGTAATTTATATGAAATATGAAGCTTAGCATATTACATACATACATTTAAGTTAATACGTTTCCTATATGCATTGGAATAATCACTGATGACACTGAAATCTTATTTGCACAGCAAATATGTTCAGTTAAAAACAATTATTTATTTTATTAAAAAAAAAAAACCAGAGGTAATTAATACAGAAGGGAGGAGTCAGATTTTTATTTTATTTATGAAAAAATAGCATAATTCTAAATTACTTATGTAAATAAATTCAGTTGTGCTCCATTAGCACAGCCAAATGTGATTCTTTCAAAACAATATATTTAATTTGTCATCTCAAACAATGATAAATTTGATCTTGCAATAATTCAGAGGAATTCCATTTTTGACTTGAGATGATTACACATGTGTAACTTACAATAAGATGCACTCATTTGCATACACTACTAATTTAAAGCAATCCCATCAAAAGCGTCAGTGCTAAGAATTATAAAAGCTGCTTCTAATTTTAAAGAGCTTTGAATTTTATAAACACCAAAATATCTTCAAAATATTGTAGATATAAATAAGTACATTTACACACAGAACTAATACCAATAAAAAATTGCTCCCACATATTTTTGCTTTCTATTTTTTCTAGCATTTCTGGTGTCTTAAATTAAAAGCCAAAGAAGTGCCAACTACAGATTAAGATGGCTGATGGATTTGTCCAGGCATATGTTACGTACATCACCACATACAATGTACAGCAACATATGGTGTATAAGTAGGTGATGTTTTTCTCTCTCTTTCATCAGGTCTCCTGATCTCACACTGCCATATCTTTCACTGTAAGAACAAACATATTGCTGCGAACCTTCCTCCCAACACTGACGTAATTAGGCTTCATGCTAGGAGAATTCCTGCCCATGCAGACATCTCTTCCATGCCACAGACAATGAGTAAATTTGCTCCATAGGTAAGACAACAGCCTTAGGAAAGCCTTCACCCTCTGCAAGGAGGAAGGGCCATTCAATATGGTAAGCCATAGAACTGCAATCTTTGTCCCATTACTTAAATACTCTTTAAAGGCACCTGTAATGCAAGACAAGTCGTATCCAACGTATATGACTTCATAAAGGAAACCAAAAAAGTTTGAAAAGGTAAAGTGAGTTCTGTACCCACCATATCTTAATAATACTCTGCCAAAAGTTCAGCTTGAAAGTCATCCTAGATTGCGTTAGTGCAGTGGTTTTCAACCTTTTTTTCATTTGTGGACCCCTACAAAAGTTTTAATGGAGTTGCAGACCCCTTTGGAAATTTTGAATGGGGGGGGCGGGCCACCTTGAATTGTAAGTGTGGGGTATCCACATACTTTTGATTGATCAGTCATCTTTCACAGACCCCTTAGACATAGTATGTGGATGGACCACAGGCTGAAAACCACTGCATTAGTGTAACTAGGGTTAGTAAGGCCCAGGTGCCAGCATCACCCCTCTCTCCCACAGCATCTGCACCCAGGCAGCATGGACAGCCCCACTGTGTTGCTCCTGCAGCAACAGCTGAGTGAACGGACTTTCCCTGTTTCCTGAGAATGTTTTTGAGTCCCCAGTATAGGTAGGTAAGACTCCTGCAACCACTTCCCCTGGCCTGCTCTTGGAACCAAGATCTCTTCAGTGCTCTTCCCCGCTCCACTCTCCTGCAGGATTTTCCCAGGGCACACATCCTGCTTGTTACGCCTGTGCTAGAATGTAAATTCTATAAGACAAAAACTGTGTCTTCCCATGAAGAGAGAGTTTAGCATACTGTGAATGTTATGAAAAAAAACAGAATAACAGCAGTAACCCATTGTCTAGAAACATATGACTATGACTACCATTTTTAATGCATAAATCACACTATTCCAAAAAAACAACCCCAATCAGTTAGAAATCATATTTTTTAAAAATCAGGTCATCTAACTAAAATATCTTTGGCTTGTCTTAGACTAATCCAGAAATAGAAGTATATCAATTACTTTGCCTTTAGTAAACTGTACACAGAGCTCCAGAGATGGCTTGTTTCAGAAATACATTTTGTTCAGTATTCCAAGAAGGAAAATAACATTCCTGTAAATAAAGATTTAGACCACATTGCTTCCTGAAGCTGGGCAGGCATATTCCACTGACCAAAAACCATCACTAGATATGTGGAACGTTCAGATAGCCTAATCGGCAAGCATTATATGAGCAATAAACAATATAATCTCTCCCACTTAAATTCAAATTAAATTTGCATTTAAATTAATGCAAGTCCTTTATTATGGGCATAGAAGAGACACTGATATTTGGTTCTCACCTATACTGCAGTAGAACCTGAAATAAGTCACACTGATGACAGGGACACTTATTATGAATGACTAAATTTTGTGAATTAATCACTAAGTGAACAAATAGAATTTAAAGAGGCAAGGGTAACACATTAAAATGTTATCTGTTTCTTTATTTTGACAACCATAATTGAAACCATTTATGCCATATGCTAACACTTCCTAATATACTAATGAGCAATACATACTGCTTTGTAAAAGTAACAATACTCACTAACTCAAAATCTCACTAAGTTTTTGATATTAGATATGGGATGAAAAGTGAGAAGAGGCTGTGAATTATACACTGTTTATTTACATCAGAAAGCAAATCATGAACACAGGGTTACCTAAGAAATCAAATCACACATCTTTAAAAACTGCTATTTAGCTGGTCATCTTCCTTTTAGTTTTTATCTTAAATGTAGGTTTTGGCAGAGATACCGTAAGCTAGACCACAAGGGTTGGGGAGGGGGAGGCAGACGAGCATGCACGTACCTCTTGCAGTGTCTCAAATCTCTTTGAGATGCTGCAAGAGGCACATGCAGGAACAGGAAAAGATTCCCCCTGCTGCAATTTTGCAGTGCAGGGGCAAAATTAGACCCCTGAATATCCAGGGTCTAAAAAAAACAGAGTTAAAAAAGCAGAGCAGGACATGGTCCCAGACCATGCCCTGAGGCAAACAGATGCTAGGTCCTCCACAGAGACACTCTGGCTGCCAGGGCATCTCTGTGGTTAGGCAGGCAGTGTGCCAGCAGCAGGGCTCCAGTGCCGGTAAGTAAGGGGATGGGGGGGGCTGGAAGAGGGGGGAGAGGACTATGGGGGGGCCCCTGCTGGCCCCCCCACTGCCCCAGCCCCCCCCGCCTTGCCTGCCTTCACCCCCCCACCTACCCCCCAGACTTCCCCGATCCCTACCCTTCCCAGCCCCAGCTGCCCCCAGTCCCTCAAGGCCTCTGATCCCTGCCCCCCACCCTAGCATCCCTACAAAAAAAAACAAACAAACAACCCTCCCCCAGCACTTACCAGCAGTTCCAGTGTCACTGGGGCCCTACCTGCACAACCTGGGCCGGGGGACAGCCCCAGCTAGGCCCTGCTGCCTGCCACTGCCCTGTGCTGCCCAGGGGGCTCTGCCAGGAGGCCCTGGAACCCCCACACCCCTGCTTCTAGGGCAAGTAGAAGCTTTCTTTTTTTCTTTTTCTTTTTTTTTTAAAGAGCCAGTGCCTGGGGTTGGGGGTTAGCCATGGAGGCCAGGGGGTACAAGTGGGAGATAGGGCTGGGCGGGGCAGCCACTGGGGGGTCTAGGGGAGCAGAGGGGTGGAGTGAGGTGTGGCAGCCATTAGAAAGGGCTGCAGCAGCCGGCGGGGGATAGGGCCAGGTGGGGCAGCAATTGGGGGCTGGGGTGGGGCATGTGGGCCCTGCAGGGGGAGTGGTAGCACCTCCGGGGGACATTTGGCCCCTGTTGGGGAGCTGTTACCCCTATGGGGGGGATGTAGCCCCTTAGGGGGGACCAGCAAAATATGTATTCATCTACTCATGAAACTTCTATTTCGAGTTTATTAATATGATAAAGACAGCGGTAGTCTTCCAAATTGCTTTAACACTGTAGATATAGCAATAAAACATTGCCCAACTGATTGCTCTCTCTCTCTCTCTTTATAATTGTCTTTTGTTTTAATTGTGGAGGAACATGGATTTTGGCGTATTATAGTGTGACTTCAGGGTTTTTTTTTTCTATCAGGGATTTTTCATTTTTCCAATAGGGAATACCAGAATTCCTGCTAGGGAGACCAGTGGCAGGACCTTGCCTGCTCAGAGATGGCACCTTGGCCTCACCTGGCTGTTTCATAGATTTCATAGACATTAGGCCTGGAAGGGACCTCAGGAGATCATCGAGTCCAGCCCCCTGCCCAAAGGGCAGGAAGTCAGCTGGGGTCATAGGATCCCAGCAAGATAAGCATCCAATTTACTCTTGAAGGTGTTCAATGTAGGTGCTTGAACCACCTCCGCTGGCAGACTGTTCCAGACCTTGGGGGCTCAGACAGTAAAGAAATTCTTCCTTATTTCCAGCCTGAAACGGTCTTGCAGGAGTTTGTGACCGTTTGACCTCGTCATCCCTTGGGGCGCTCTGGTGAACAGACGTTCCCCCACATCCTGGTGGTCACCCCTGATAAACTTATAGGTGGCCATCAGATCACCCCTGAGCCTGTGCTTTTCCAGGCTAAAGAGTCCCATGGCTCTCAGCCTGTCATTGTAGAGATCTGTTTTCCTGACCTCTGATTATGCGCGTGGCTCTCCTCTGGACTCTCTCAAGCTTCTCCACATCCTTTTTGAATTCTGGAGCCCAAAACTGGACACAGTACTCCAGCTGCGGCCTCACCAAGGCCGAGTACAAGGGGAGAAAGACGTCCCGGGATTTGCTCGAGAAGCATCTATGGATGCACGCCAGCATATTGGTCGCTTTACTAGCCGCAGCATCGCATTGGAGGCTCATGTTCATCTTGTGGTCAATGATGACCCACAAGTCTTTTTCTTCTGTAGTGCTAACCAACGTAGCACTGCCGAGCCTATAAGGGTGCTGCAGGTTTTTCTTCCCAAGGTGGAGAACCTTGCATTTTTCGGTGTTAAACACCATCAGGTTCTCGTCTGCCCATTTGCTGAGCTTGTCCAGGTCAGCCTGGATCACCCGCCTGTCTTCTGGTGTGGATGCTTTGCCCCAAAGTTTGGTGTCATCGGCGAACTTGGCCAGTCCACTCCTGACTCCAATGTCCACATCGTTAATGAAGATGTTGAACAGTATGGGTCCCAAGACAGAGCTTTGAGAGACCCCACTGGTCACAGGGCACCATGATGAGTGACTGCTATCAATCACAACCCTCTGGGTCCGACCACGAAGCCAATTTCCCAGCCAGCGGATCGTGGTGGAGCCAAGGCCACAACTGGGCAGTTTGGCCAAGAGGTGATCATGGGATACCAGATCAAAAGCTTTTTTGAAGTCAAGATATATGACATCAATCTCTTCTCCCTTGTCCAGGTGATAGGTCACCTGGTCATAGAAGGAAATGAGATTGGTCAAACAAGACCTACCCGCAACAAACCCATGCTGGCTGTCCCTTAGAATGTTAGCCTGGGCCTGTCCCTCAAGGATGGCCTCCTTAATAAACTTTTCTAAGATCTTCCCCAGGATAGAAGTCAGGCTAATGGGCCTGTAGTTAGCCGGATCCACTCTCCTCCCTTTCTTGAAGATCGGCACCACATTGGCCTTCTTCCAGTCTTCGAGCACTACACCAGAGCGCCAGGAGTTTTCAAAGATCCGTGCCAGGGGCTGGGCTATGATGCTCGCCAGCTCCTTGAGTACCTTGGGGTGCAGGTTGTCAGGGCCAGCTGACTTGAAGGTATCCAGCTTCTCAAGGTGTTCCTTCATGAAGTCAGCATTGATGGAGGGTAGGGGATCCCCATCACCTGGATCTCCCTGTCCCATAGCAGGCATGGGCATCCCGTGTGACTGATGAAAGACTGACGCAAAGTACCTATTTAATAGGTTGGCTTTTTCCTGGGCGTCAGTTGTCAGCTGCCCCACCTGGTTTAGCAGGGGTCCAAGATTGCCCTTGCTTTTCCTCCGGCTCCCCACATATCTGAAAAAGGACTTTTTGTTGTCCTTGATGCCTGAAGCTAGTTGGAGTTCAGTTGCAGCCTTGGCTTTCCTGGTGTGCTCCCTGCAGGACCGGACCAGCGCGGAGTAATCCTCCTTGGAGGTGAATCCCATCCTCCATCCTTTGTAGGCTTTCCTTTTTAGCCACAGTAGGTCCGCTAGGTCTCTGGAGAGCCGGGGGGCTGCTGTGCCTTCTTGCTGCCTTTCCTTTGTGTTGGAATAGATTTAGCTTGTGCACTGAGGATCACTTCCTTGAGAAGCAACCACTCTTCTTGAACTCCCATCTCCCTGGGGTCACGGTCCCTGAGGGCCTGACCGACAAGCCTCTTGAGCTTGTCAAAGTTGGCTTTTCTGAAGTCAAGGACTTCTGTGTTGCTGACTGACTTGCCAGCTTTACGGCGGATGGTGAAGGTGATCAGCTCGTGGTCGCTGTCACCCAACTTCCCATCAATCACTAGGTCGCCGATTAGGTCGTCCCCCGTAGCCAGTACCAGGTCAAGCAGCGCTTTGCCTCTCATTGGCCCATAGACTTCTTGAGTCAGGTAGAGGTCATCCACGCACGAGAGAAAGCTTTGCGCCCGCTCAGATTTAGCTGAGTGATCTTCCCATGAGATGTCCGGGTAATTGAAGTCACCCATGACAACCAAGGTCCTGGAGCAAGCAGCCTCAGTCAGTTCCCGGGCGAACTCCTGGTCAAGCTCGGGACTTTGAGTGGGAGGTCTGTAGTAGACTCCCACCGTTGTGTCCCCTGTGCTGAATTCCCCATGAATTTTTACCCAGAGGGTCTCTAGCTGTCCATGCCGGTCGCCAACATCAGCTTGCAGGGACATGTAGCTTTCCTTCACATAGAGAGCTACACCCCCGCCCCTTTTGTCAACACGATCCCTCCTGTATAGGGTATAGCCCTCTATACCCGTGGTCCAGTCATGGGTGGAGTCCCACCAGGTCTCCGTTATCCCAATGACATCATATTTCTTTGCACTGAGCAGGAGGACGAGCTCATCCTGCTTGTTGCCCAGGCTCCTGGCATTAGTGTACAGGCAGGCAAGTGTGCCCTTGGGGGCTCTTGCCTTGCCCACAGTTTGTGCCAGGGCTGGGGCAGGGGTGGGCTCCCTTAAGTGCCCCCTTAAGTGCCTTGGTCCGCTGGCTTTGCAAGGGCCGTTCAGCGGGCCAGCAGAGGCAGTAGTTCCCCCATCCCCCAGGGGGCTTAGTTTAAAGCCCGGTGGAGCAGGTCAGCCAGCCTGGCTGAGAAGAGCCTCCTCTCCAGGGGAGAGAGATGGAGGCCATCTCTTCCCAGCAGCTCGCTGCCTCTCTCTCCAAAGAGCGGGCTGTGGTCATGGAAGCCAAAGCCTTCCCGATAACACCAGCGCCGCAGTCTTTAGTTCACCACGTGGATCCTCCTCTCCCTCCTCAGCCCATAGCCCGAGACTGGGAGGATCGACGAAAACACCACCTGAGCTCCCAGACCCCTAAGCCCCGCTCCCAACTCCCTGTAGCGCCTCATGACCTGGCTGGGGGTGCTCCGAGCCGTGTCATTGGTGCCCACATGAATAAGGAGCATGGGGTAGTGGTCTGTGGGCTGGAGGAGCTGCGGGATCCTCTCCACAATGTCTCAGATGCGGGCCCCCGGGAAGCAGCAGACTTCCCGGGATAAGGGGTCGGGGCGGCAGATTGCCCCCTCAGTGCCCCGCAGGATGGAGTCTCCCACAAGAAACACCTTACGCTTTGTCTTGGGGAGAGCGGGGCCAGTAGCTGCGGTCGAGCCTGGGTTGCCTGTGGGAGCTGGCAACTGCGTGGGCTCTGCTGGGGCTGCAAGAGGTGCGAACCTGTTGCTAAGCTCCGGCGGGGCAGGGGCCTTGGTGCGGCGGGCCTTGGGGCCCTTGACCACCTTGGTCCATGCCCCTGACTGGGCAGAGCGGGAGGTCCAGAGTCCTCCTTAGTCGCAGAGGGAGACGGAGCTCTCCCCTGCGGCTCCCGGGGGAGAAGGGCGTGGCAGTAGGAGTCTATCTCCTGCTCGCAGTCCCTGATGGCACGCAGTCTCTGGACTGTGGCCTGGAGCTCCTCCAGCTGGTGCGCCAGAGACCCCAGGAGGGATCAGACCCTGCAAGGGGAGGTGGCCATGCTCCCGGGCCCCAGAGCCTGAAAAAGGGACAGGCAGCCCCCGCAGCCAAGAGCCAGGGGCTCCGTCTGCGTGGAGCCCGGAACCATGGGCTCCGTCTGGGCGGCCGTCTCTGAGGTGCCCAGTGGAGGGGCCGCAGAGCCCAAGGGGACCCTCGGGGTGCGGCGCGTGCCCATCCGTGTCATGCCTCTGGTAGGCTGGCTACGGCTGGGGCTGGCTACGGCTGCGGGGGGTCGCAGGCAGGGTCTTGTGCCCTCCCACGCCCTCCCCTGCATGAACTCTGCGCTAACTCAGGTGCCTGTTTGCACAGCCTGTTCGCGTGGCTCCCTGGGGGGCTGGTCCAAGTAGGGGCCTGGGCGGGGGCTTGACCCAGCCCGGCACCAGGCAGCGGCCTCCTCCCAGCAAGCGAAGAGTTAACCCCTTCCCACCACGAGCCCGCTTACCTCTGGCTGTGCTGGGGGTCGGCAGGGGGCTCGGCGGCTGCTGAGGGGGTGTCTGGGGGGCTTCGGGGGAGTGGGGGCGCAGCGGGCTTCACCCGTGCATCTCTCACCGCTCCAGAGCCTACCTGAGTGTTGCTGACCTCCTGGTCAAGTGGGGCCAGGAGGACATGCTTTGACAGTTCAAAGCAGGCCACCACACCGGAACATCTTCCACGCTATTGCTGCCCAGATGGCTGGGCAGGAGGCACACATGGCAGTAGTGCTGCACAGATGCTAACTCTGCAACCACAGGCCACTGGCAGCTGGCCCAAAGGGGCAGATACCTCTGCTGGCTGTGCAGTCCCCATCCAAGTCTGGCAGGTGCACAGCAGGTTACAGCCAGACAGCAGCCCCCAGTTCCAGACTGCTGCAGTGGGTAGAAGGTGCAGGGAACTCTGAGGGATGCTTCAGCAGTCCAGCTGGCACAAGGGGTAATGTCCCCAGGTACCAATTGGCTGGGCCTCAGAAACTCCTAAGAGCGAATAGCCCTGAGCTACTTGACAGGGCAGCTTTTTGTACTGATGGGGCCAGGACAGGGGAGCTTTTTATACTGCTGGGGACAGCACAGGTGCTGGCCCTGGGCTCTAGCTCCCCCTAGCTGCAGATCTGGGCGGAGGCAGGCAGGGTTATTTTGCTCCAAGTGGCACAATTTGCTCTACAATGAAGTGCATATCCGAGCATGTGAGCTAAGGCAAAAAGCCTCAATTCAAATTTGCACTACTTCTATTTAAGCTGCTGCAAGCACACGTGCTTGCATGTATGGATGTGCCCAAGATGTCCTTGGTCAAATGTAGAGGAATGAAAGGGAATTAAAAATAAATAAATAAATAAATCCAGCATTCCCCTTGGACAAGAATTTCTCATAATAGAAGTTTCTCATAATATAGGGATAAAACTGGAAAAAAGCATACAGCAATAGGCTAGTGTAGAGCTGGCATAGAAGGACTGCTTAGGGGACAGCCTCACAGGGTGACTATAGACATGCTCTGACACACTCTAATTAATCAAGTCTGCCAGAGCGATCTAATTAGAATATTCCAGGGTCCCTTGCCATCATGTGTATGAAGTGTTCTATGTTTCAAAATGGCCATGGGGGTTTAGTTAAAGCACCTCTACAACCATTTTGAAATGTGGGATACTTAATACACATGATCGTGAGGCATTTTAATTAGAGAGGCTTTGCAGGAACCACTCTAATTAAATGCTTCCACCCCTCTCCCCAAGCACAGATATAGACACCTATGGAAATCATGGTGGAACACTGGTGCAGCTCTACACCAATCTCAGCTCAAGACTGTTGAGTAAAAACCACAGTGCATATGCAGAAGGCACAAGCCATAGGCATAAGGCCAGGTCAGGTCTTATCTGGCACAACTGTAGTTTAACTACATTGGTAAGGTGGGGAAATGTCATTAAAGCCAATGACATTGCATGTGTGAAGAAACTGGTGATGGACCAGAATCAGATAATTTTATATTTTCCTATAATTTTTTTTAAAAATTATGCAAAAATAAATTGGTAATGATTTAATATGGTAAGGAACTTTTTAAATACATTTTAAAAAATAACTATAAAGGGGGCAAGTCTCTTGTAAATTTGTTTTGAAAATGGAGTAAATACAACCCTGGTTGGGAATGGATACTGAAATTAGGCATCTTGTTGTAATACATAGTGCACCCCTGACATACCAAACTCCTGTAAGCTAGAGGTGCTTAACCTCTGGATAGCACTGGTGGGGGTTCTGCTGATCTAAGGATACTAAAAGTACATTGAATGGCCTAATAAGTGACCTGCCCAGCCCACACAAAAAGTCTGGAATAAAACAGGCTATAAATCAGATCTCTTAGAGAGGCAGTGTGGGGTAGTGACTAAAGCAGTAGGCCTTGGCTTGGGAAACCTGGGTTCCCTTTCCAACTCTGCCACTGGCTGTCCCAATGGCCTTCGATAAATAACCTTTTGGCTTTGTGCCTCAGTTTCCCCTTTCTAACCATTTTTCTACACTTAAAGAGCAAGATCATCCTTATTCTGCCAAGGTTCTAACTTAACTGCAATTACTCAGAAAAAGTAACTTGCTAGTACTATGCACAGCTGAAAGCCATGACCATAAAAGCAAGCAATATGCTAAGAGGCATACGGAAGCAGCGGAGAATAATACACAAAATATTGTAACTATTATGTAAATGTCAAAAATCACTCACTATCTGATGGAAGGGAAGGCCCAGTGAAGTGTCAGTTTCTCCCATCATGAAAAATGGGATCTGGAGAGATGGGTGAAGAGTATGCCAAGGAACAGAGAAAAGCTCTGATATTAAAAAAATAGACAAAACAAACCTCCCCCCCCCCCCAAAGAAAAGATTGAAACTTTTTTTTACCTTAGAAAAAAGACAAAGAGCAGCATAGTAAAAGTACTCTGAAAAATGAAACATCCAGAGATAGTAGCTCAAGTGCTTTTGCTTTACTTGCATTGTTACACAGTGAGGATACATTCTATAACTTTGAAAGGCAGCACATTCAAAACTGAGAAAAAGGAAACTCTCACACAATGCATAATCAGACATGGAAAGTATTGCTACAGAATGTCACTTGGGCCAATAATTTCCAAATGTTAAAAAAATGATCAAGACATCAGATGTTTACATAATCAACAAGGAAACCCAGGGTTATAACAGTTAAGACTAATGAAAATCTTGGAAGGGATACTAATGATATGGGTTCTGGATTTAAGTCAGGAAAGGAGCTTCCTAGGTGGCAGATTGTCCCATCTCAGCTTTCTGTGACGTTTTCTCCACCTTCCACTAAAACACTCCGTGATGGCCTTGGCCCCTGATCTGTCATAAATTAGACAAAATACAGGTCTAGATTGACCACAGGTATGATCCACTGTGGCAGCTTCCACATAACCTAGAATAACTCCATATCTTAAATATCCCATGTCATTAGTTTCTCTAATTTTTAAGCACTTATTGCCTGCCCTTATAATTAAGAAATGATGTTATTCAAACAGAAAAGGAAGAGAACATGTCATTTCATAAGAAACTATATCAACTGCTGGCACTAAAACAAGCAACATTCAGCCTACCTTGCAAAGTCACACACTGTGATAGTCTTTCTTGCTGAAAAGAAATCATTAAGAAAGTCATAATCATCACATTTTATGAATTCATGCAGAGATAAAATCTCTTTAGTTTCTACTCATTATAAATCTCTACATCCTTTGTCCTTTTTACACACTACAAAGCCATTCAGAGCATATGTTCTGTAAAGGACTGAACTGGAAAAAAAAAGCATCAATTAATGCTTAGCTACCTGTAGCTAAGCATCTTCTTAAAAGCACCCCAAAATGTCAAACTATATTAACTCTTGCCCCAGCACAGCATGCATATGGGAAGTTAGTTTAAGTATGTTAAAGCAGTCTTTATGCTTCATACTTTTCCTCATTTGAAAAACATGTTAACCACTTTCAATTTACAAAAGCTCTTTACACGTCATGTTTTCAGAGCCTTCTTGCTCTGAATCCTGTACAAAGGCTTTTAAGCTAAAAAATTTCATCTCTCTTTTCCCTGATATTTTTATTCTGCTTTATCATAAAACCAGCCTGTTTTGTATAAGGTTATTTTTTCCTTAATGCAAAGGGGACACAGAAACAAGCAATGCCCATATGTAGTCTCTTGGGTGATTAATGTACTATTTCTGTATTGTACTGCATGTACCCTATCAATGACAAACTGGGTACTCCTACACACATCTTTCTAATACACTGGAGGCTACAAGAATTCTCTAGTAACTAGAAACCATTTTTTCTTAACATTAAATCTCAGGAGCCACATCATTATTACCAGGTCATGTGCAAGTTACTTTGATGTTGCTGAACACTTACCCAAAAACCATATGCACGTCTAAAGAGATGCATGTCTGTGTATATTTACATGGAGTAGCTACAGATAATTTCTATCAGTCCAGTGCAAATTCTGTGTAACAAATTCCTTTGGAAGGAATGCACTATCCTTTCTTATGGACCATTTGTTAATCTTCAGGCATTCTGCATGACATGTATTCATCTTATTCTTAAAGGGTACCTGAAAGAAGACTGATATTCAAGACTGGTTACTTAAGAGATCAGAGTCTTCATTGTTGTTATGTCAATTTTGGTTTACATCTAGTCAGCTTTTCCCCAAAACTCGGGTACTTTAAAGCCTGTGGGCATGAAGGAATAGCCAGGGAATCAAGACAGAACCTCTCAATTTTTCTCCAGCGTCTTTTTTTTAAGTGGGTATCTATCTAATAAGGTTAAGAAAAATAACTTTCCAAATATGGCCCATTCATAACTGATGCAGTGATACTTGACCTAGTCTGCAGAAAGGCTAGACTAATTGCTGAGGAGGGGAATACCCCATTCATTTCAAAAGCTGACAACTAATGTGCCAGGGACTTGCTCCATCCAGTTTGGATGAGCAGCCCTTTTGGTTTAGTTTCTAACTTGGTATGATAAGGATGAAGGGAAAGGCTCTTGCATTTTGAAAATCAGGATTATTAGCTTCCCCAGTAGAGAAGCACTGTAGCTGCCTCAGGTTCTACCTGTTGCTGAATCTTGGGAAAGTTGAAGGGAAGAGGGAGAAACTTTTAGAAGTTTAGGAAATACTGCAGCGATGTGTTTCTAAATTGCACAAATAGGCTGGAAGAGATTTTTTCATAAATTCTATATACAATATATGCCCATTCCTGTTTCAAAAATGCATTATAACATCAGACAGAAAAGGAAAAATCATTTCAAGGTATTCCTGATGTCACTAAATGTACTTGCACGTCTCAGAGAGAGTGGGAGTGGAATGGGGGAAGGAGCACGATGCATTGACATCTGCAGAGATAACTATGCTGCTGCTGCAGAGGGAGAGGATGACAGGAAGGGAGCCAAAGGATAAAAGACTGATGTTGTTCTTATAAAAGCTGGAGCCAGTCTGTGTCAACACAACTCCCCCTCTTGCTCAATAAACCACCCCCCTCACTGGGTTCCTGGGCCACTGCTATCTGTTTCCTATGTTAAGGCTATAGGAAAAGGGAGGCAGAGAGGTCAAAGAAGTTCTGCTCCCAAATGGACAATTCTAATTTCCATCCCAACAGTGCAAATCAGGAGTAACTGTCTGAAGTAACTGGGCTCTGAGCCCACCCTCCTGCTCTACCTGGCCCCGGATCCTGCACAGCTGGATTCTGCTGCACTGATATGTCCGAACAACAGTATTTCAGTCCAGACTGGAACAGCAGTATAAAAATTACACTCAAATACTTAAACTCCAATTGGGTTTCAGAACACAAAAGTATTCACCCTTTTAAAGGAAGGTATTGTTATTGCTGCTGTTAGAACAACTCTATAAAAAGCTGCTTCCCTTCTTGCAGAATTCATTCACTGCATCGACAGCCGAGGAGAAGATGGGCTTTTGTTATGTTCGTCAATAAAGCCAATGTGGGTGCCTGCCAAAAACACGCAGTGCTGCCTGTATTGTATAAGCAAGGAAGGAATTTATTTCATCTCCATACATCTGATTGTTCTTGGTAAGTCTGTGTCTGCCATCACACACACACATCTGTGTGCATTTCACTGCTTTAGCAATTAAACATGTCAAAAGACTCTGTCTCAAAAAAAACAAAACAAACCCAGAACAAAACAAAAAAAAAAGAAACCTAATAGCCACAGCCACTAATATACTATCAGGCTCTGTAGATTCAGTCACAATAGATACATAAAAGTTTTGGCTTTTAAAGCTGTTGCTGTGACTACCTCTGTTGCTATCACAGCTATGTCTGGGTCACTGGGGCAATAGTGAGAAAAACAATGCATTGCACAATGTGATATCATTGGCTACTAAAGAAAAAGGAAGGTTTTAATGAGATTCAGTTTCTTCTCGATTTAGGAAGCAGTGCTAACTCAGTGCTAAGAGGATGCATTGGCTTGCTCCAGTGAGCAAGTTATCAAGCAAGATAAAGGTCTTCTGGTCCTTTCCTCCATCAGCTTCATGCAAAAACAGAGATTACAAAAGCTGAAATCCAAAATAAAGAGCACATATCCAGCTGTGATATCTTTAGAAACACAGCAGTCCCCTGAGCCATCAAGGCTGGTCCCAACTGCGCTTGCAGGCAGTTGTTTATCCAAGGAATCCCCAAAATCACCACTTAAACCCTCATACACAGCTGCAAGGCAAAAAACCAGGAACACCAAGGAAACACTATAACAAAAGCGGAGATGAGCACTGCACATCCCTTGCCACCTCAGTGACAGGGCACAGAGGAAGCTGTGATACATGCCTGACTAATCCAGGCAGAACAACACTCCACCTAACTGTAGAGCACCTAACTGTGACTCAGTGATAGAGGAAGTTAAATTACCTTTGTGCAGTAAATAGGCTCACTACCAGAAACCCCCCACAGACTAAGAATGGTAATCCTTCATTTCTGAATCACCAGACAGGAAATGCAAAATCAAATGCCTTTGCACTGAATTCACTGAATCTGTATTTGTATATCCTGGGCAAAGATTATGGAATTAACATTCACACAGTAGCTGCTTGACTTGGGGCACATTAGAAAAAAAGCCTCCATCAGAGATAAGATTTCTAGTTTAATTGCTTCAGTTATGTTAGCTCCTCCCAATTTTCTTTTAACTCTGATATTCCATTTTTTTTTCTCCTTCTGTCCATAATAGAGCTGGGATTATTGGTAAAATGACAGAAATAGTCTTGGAGTTTGGTTGAGAATGTAGGGCTATTCCACTAACTCTGGGTAGGACTTATTTTGGAGATCAGGAAGAAACTGTTTGACAGTTTCTTTGTGCTTTTAATACAGGTATTTGAGACTGTAGAGAATCTGAGTACTTTACAGTGACCTAAGAAACCTCTGTTATATTAGCCAAAATACTTGTGAAAATCTGTTGTTAGTCAGTACAACTAGCTGGTGAATGTGTATCACAAGTTTCCCCTACCTCATTCATAGACTAGTTAGAGTAGACTATGAATTATAGTGAGTTATTGTCTCTTCCCCAGGACATTGGCTCCTTAGCTCAGACTATCACAACACACAGTTGTAACTCTGGAGTCAAGAACTGTTTATCACACATGCGCTACTACTAACATTTGTACTTACGTATTTGTTAATACAAAAATCACAGTATGTTCACACACACACACTCAGTCATTAAAACTGAGCTAACATCAGCACCTTAAATTTATGTCCTATGAATTTAGGAGGAAAGAAATGGCTTTTATATTTGAACCATTTCATTGGAAACTACAAAATTCATGCAGTAAGATTTAGTTTCTTGTTTGGATACAGCATGGTAAAGATCCTTTCTTTTCTCTTCTGAAATCTCTTGAGACCAGCCACTGAAATGACACTTCATCCAAGGATTGCATACAACTCAGGGGAACCTATTCTCACAATTCTTTTAGACATACAATCTCGCAAGAACATTTCAATAATTCTAATACCTTAGAACCCAAACTCCACCAAAGCTATGGCCCAAACTCCTAGCATTTGATATATATTAGATTGTATTAGAATAAAACCTGAACTATCTAAATTACAGCAAAGTCTACTTTCTTATCCAATGGATGAAAATCCTTTCTTCCCAAATAGCCTGCATACTACATTCACACCAGGAGGCTGCTACCTGGTACATATTACAACACTAAGAATAAGACAAATAATGGCCATAGACCTCAGGCAAAACCTCATCTTGCAGAAGTACCATGACATCTAATGTCACATAGAGCAGATAAAAGATAAAATGTTATAGTCTTTATTAAGATGTACATGAAAATAGTCCAACTCATTTCTTGTGTACTTCAATTAGATTGTATTAGCAAGATACAGAATTCAGACATTTTACTATTCTGGGATGGAAGTTATAATATTTGCCTAAGGTCTATCTTTGATTACAGCATATATAATTTTTTTTAAAAAATCCCTGTTTAAGAAACATATACAGACCCAAATTTGAAATAAAATTTTAATCTTACGATCAAAGTACCCCAGTGCACAGTCGCATCTTTTTGGCAAACTGGAGGCAAGATTTAAGTTTTGCTTTTGTTTGAGTAACAAGACATAAAACCAGGGACACTCCATGTAATGTGGTAATGTTTTTTTCCTTTTCTCTTTTGACACTACTCAGCTTCTTTCTAAGCCACCTTTTTCTACACATAAGATTTATTGGGCATTGTGGTGTAGTTTCTTCATTCACTGAATCTTGCCTTCACACACATATTTTCACTGCCTTTTTAGCATACAGGCAACATAAACTACCTTATAAAGACTGCCAATCAGAATGCCCTGATGGGTATGCATTCACACATTCTTCTATCAGAAAGCCAGTTTCCTTCCCAGAGAAAATGGCTTTCTGTCAGACCAGATCATTTGCATTCTAGCTGACAAGGTTTGTCTTGTTTCAGAGCTTTTGTTTTACATGACAGTGTCCTTTCAGATTAACACAGAGATCTGGTATGTTGCTCTAGGGTAATACAAATTGCATTGTAACAAAAGCTGGAACTGTTAATAGTATTTCCCCTACAGTCAGATGGAAAAGACAACTGAATGCATTTTTTTTAAATTGCTCTGTTGTAATTTTAATTGATGCTTGAGATGGAACAATTTAGGGTGATTTGATTTTACTTCGCAAAATTTCAATCCTGTGTTTAATTTGCACGCATAAAATCCACACCGATCCTGATTTCAGTGGTGAATTTAAGACCTATACTGAAGGCACAGACAGAAGTGACAATTTTCAACCAAGCTGGGCCCTGAAAGTGCTCTACAGTCATGATCAAACAGAAGTGCACAGCTGCAGGCACCTTAAAGGGGCCTGATCCTGCAACAAGCAGAACCCTCATTGCATGCTCCCAAATGGAACGTCTTCAGTAACTTGAGTCTGCGCTGCCTCCTATCTTCAGCACTATTTTCAGAATGGGAGGGGGAAAGGGAGCAGAGGGAATTTAGTTTGGGATTTTTTCAGCCAGTGCTGGAGGGTGGAGTGGGTGGATTGGAGCCCCCCACCTAAGGGAGAAAGGGGCACCCACCCCACCCTCCACAATGCTGTGAGGCATAGCTCTGAAAAATGGAGCCCACCTTAGGAGGGGCTCCAATCCACCTGATCCACTCTCCAGCACCAGCTGGAGAACCCCTAGAATGAACTCCTTCCACTCCCTTGCTCCCTCTCATTCTGAAAACAGTGCCAGGCCAGGGGAGGAGGGGCAAACATACAGGAGACTCAAAGCCAGTAGCTTTCTGTGGGGTCCAGGAGATCGTTGCAACTCATGGTGCTTTCTTCAGAGTGCTATGAGTTATAGCAGGGAACTGCTCCTTTGTCTGCATCTACAAAGAGTAAATTTTCAAGTTCCAAGTCTCCACCTCCCACAATTCCAACTACAATAATAACAGTCTTTCTGCCACATCTTGAATACTGTGTACAGTTCTGGTCTTCACATCTCAAAAAGGATTTAGTAAAATTGTAAAAGATATGGAGAAAGGCAACCAAAACAATGAGGGTATGGAGCAGTTGCCATACCAGGATACACTGAAATGACTGATTCATTAGTTTGGAAATGAGAAAGCTGAGGAGGAATATGATAGAGGTGCACACTCTTCATAATTTTATAGACCAAGTGAACAGGAAACTGCTGTTCACCAGGCCCACAATACTAGAACTAGGTGACACTCACTAAAATTAGAAGGTGATAGGTTTAAAAATTATAAAAATAATTATTGTGGATTTCCTTGCATTTTTCATCCTGGAGGACTTTAAATATTTTTTGCCACTTCTTATATTTCCTAATTCCTCAGAATACAGCCCCTTCCCCCACCTCTGACACATACTTTGTTCCATTCTGTAGAAGTATTCTTTCCTCTACTGACCCCTAGGAGCTTGTGGTGGGGGCTTTCCTCTTATTCTTGCATTCATTTCCTTCCTATTAACAAGCAGGACATCCTGAATATTTCACTTATAGTTGGTGCCCTTACTTTCTGTCATAAAGTTGTCTTCATTGTAATGTAGTGATTTTTTTATCTTTAAGCGGAAGTATTTGATTATGAAGATGATGGCTCTATAAGTTTCCAATGGAACTAGCTCACTGTAGAGTTGGTTCTGAAGAAGTTTGCACAATATAAAATTGTCCACTGTTCCTTAAATCAATAGACAGAATACTTGGCTTACACAGATATTCAGAAACCACCTTGACAATCAAAAAGTTTGCAGGGGAATCGATTTAAGTTACACAGTTTTCTGTATGTGTTGTAGCTTAGATTGTTAGCAAACAGAATACACATTTGCCATTTTTGCAGAGGGGTGCAAATCTTAGACAAGGTACTGCCATTTTTAAACCAGTATGTGTGCGCCAAACTTCTGTTCTGTTAGAGGTCTAAACTTATACTGGTAAAAGTGTAATGTCTGTACCTGGGTTTAGAGAGAAGCCTCACATTCTTTCTTATTTCCTGTCTGTATGATTCATCCAGTGTTTCAATCCTAAATGTTCCAGGATAAAAGTCTGCCAATGAAAAAAATGCATTTACAGAAAGTAATACAGGACAACAACGTTTTTCATTTATGGTATACCCACTCAATTTCTGTTATCTTCAACTGCAATAACAAAAAACATTAATAATTGCTATCCCTCTTGAGGTTACAGTTAGTGCAGAATAGATGGTCTAATTAGTTTCACATTAGTCATTTGTACTAGGTCATTGGGAGCCAGTCAGTCCAAAATATTCTCATTAGTATTAGTTGACCGATAGAAGGACAATGACCGCAAGGACTGCATTATTTCTCTTCACAGTGTTAAATTCTCACCTCCAATTTTCTAGCTCTTCAGATGGATCAGGCTGCTAATTTAAATTTTCCTATTATACCAATAGCTACCTCAGAGGTTAGTTTAAAAAGGGGTGTCTGTATACGTATCCCACACCCACTTCTTCTCTACAGCCAAAAGCTGGAATACTGAGGCTTGGTTCATTTTCGTGCCAGTCCTGAAGTAAACATCACTATGAACTGACTTGACTACATGGAAAATACATAGAAAACATGATAAAATTGAAAATGGTTACCCTAAAATGTATATGATTTAGTAACAAGTAATCTCTTTTCTCTATAGTTTGTGAATCCTTCTTCAGGAGGGATATCATTTTCTATTAAATTCTCTGGGAGTTTTTCCTATGGGAAGGCTTAAGTCCAAATTAAAAATTACTCTCTGGAAGTATAACGGGGATCACACCCTATATAGTACACTTCTTGAAAATCCCTTTTGCCCTTTTAGAAGCCTGTGACACTTATGCAATTTTGTGGAATGCCGGTTGTTTTTTTTCCAAATCATCAGTCAAAGATGAAGTGTAATTGTTTTTTCTCAGGATCCAAATATTTCCTGAAGCCTCTGCAAAATCTAAGCACATCTAACACATACGTTAAACAAAGATCTTGGATGAGAGGACTGTATTGTGATAGCTTTCAAAAGAATAATTCTGTTACAGGTCCACCAATTTTAAACCAGCCACAGCATCAACTCCTATTCACCCACCTTATCTACTCATGAGATACAATATAGAATAATATGAAATAAAAAATGTAAAAGTCAACAAAAGACCTGAACTTTGTACATGACTTACTACTGGGGGGAGGGGGTCAGGAGTTATTAGACCATCTGAACCCATATTAGTATTTGAGTTTCATTTGTGGTATAAATTTTGGGGCAGAAGCAATTCATGCTAACTGGGTATTTTTGTTTTGTTGGCTTTATGTACCACGAGCAAGGGTATAGTGGGCTTCATGAAGGAAAATGTTTTACAGTAGTATCTGGAGAGTTTGTTCTGATAATTTCTCAGTGGGTGTGTCAACACATGTGCTCTAATGCACAGTAGACACTTACTGTGCATTAAAGCATCAGATAAAAAAACCATGACATTACACTAATGTGCAGTAAAAGAGTCTACTTTGCACTGTCGTTAAAAAGTGTGCAGATGTGCTATTAAACATTAGTACAAACTAATGAGCATTAATATAGTACCTCATGTTGGAGATACTAAAATTAATACGCATTAGAAAAGGCACATTAATGGACATGTAGACATGTCCAGTTTTCCTTAGAAATAATGTTTTAGGGAGAACCTAATGATATCATGAAAAATGTTAATAGAGATCTACTGAAGGTAACCATTAGAAAAGAATGACAGAATACCTACAAAGTCTTGCAGACATTTCTTTCCGGAGGCACCAGAACTTTCCATGTTAGGTCACCATTAAAAATCTATTCTGACAAAGAAAGTGACCAGAGTAAGGAAAAATAATAGTATCCTATCAGATTTCATATTATCAAGGGATTTCCATTAAAAGTAAACTGCCAGGAATAGACAAACCATGAACCCGATCCAGACATCCCTGAAATTAATGGATGACTCTGTTTTCATTGGGAATTGAATTAATCCTAAATGATATGAAGTGATGAGCTTCACTAGAACTGCATCAACACAGAAGCATCCAATTGCTCCAAGGATAATTAAATCAAAAAGTTAATGACTGAATACTGAATAATGGGGTGCATCCACATGAGTGTGCGTGTGCATCTTGCAGCATCTCAAAGGCCTTTGAGATGCTGCCAGAGGCACATGTGGCAATAAAAAAAACATTCCCTCTGCTGCAAAATTTGCAGTGTTGGGGGTAAAATTAGACCCTTGGATATCCAGAGGTAAAAAAAAAAAACTGTGAGGGAAAAAAGTGGGGCATGGCATGGTCCTGGACCATGCCCTGAGGCAACCAGAGGCTTGGTCCTCAACAGAGCCATCCAGAGTGTCTCTAAGGCTGGCCCTCGCCCCGGTGAGGAAGCACACTGCCTGCCAAAGCATTGGCAGGCAGTGTGCCAACTGCAGAGAGGCTCCTGCCAGTAAAGTAGGGGATAGAGGGGACTGGAGGAAGAGGGAGAAGACCATGGGGAGGGTTCCCTTCCAGGCCTACCCACTACCCCAGCCCCCCATCTGATTGCTACCACACCTGGCCCCATCCCCCGAGCCCCCCGATGGCTGCCCTGCCTAGCTGTATTCCCTGCCCACTTCTCCAGGCCCCCACAATGGCTGCCCTGCCCAGCCCCACCCCATCCTCTGCCTGCCCTTCCTGATCATTGCCCTGCCCAGCCCCAACCTCTATCTGCTCTCCCAGGCTCACTGATCACTGCCCTGCCTGGCCCAATCTCCCACCTACCCCCCAAGCACCCCAGCAATCACTGCTCCACCCAGCCCTAGCATCCCAGCAATTTAAAAAAAGAGAGAAAAGCCCCACACTCACCAGCAGCAGCATCTGCCATTGGGGTCACTGGGGCCACATGGCAGAGCCTCTCACCCCCACAGCATGGGGTCCAGGTGATAACCACAGCAGCCTCAGCTTCCTGATAGAGCGTGGAGCCAGGTAGCACTCTACTGACCTGGGCTGCACCTGGCACAATGGGGCAGTGGCAGTGTGAGTGCCAGGCAGCCGGGGCCAGGCCCACTACCCCACACTGCCCTATGCTGTAAAGTGCCTCAAGGCTGGGGTCAGCAGGGCAGCCATTGTGGGGGGATGGAGGAGTGGGTGGGCAGACACTAGGGGGGCTGGGGGTTCAATCAGGGGCAGGGGCTGGGTGGAGCAGCCATGGAGGGCTGCAGGAGCCAGTAGGGGATGGGGTCAGGTGGAGCAGAAATCTGGGGGGCTGGGGAAGCAAGCTGGAGTGGGGAATGTGGGTCATGTAGAAGGGGTGGTGGCCCCTGTTGGGGGGCTGTAACTCCTGTGGGGGGGCAATCCATGAGCTGTTCAGGAGGGCTGCGCCCTGCAGGGGGCAGAGGACCCACCCCTTCTGAGCAGTCCTCCTGCACAGTCCCTCCACAATCTACCAACACCTACCCACACCCCACCACATCCCTCCACAGCCACCCACAGGGATTTTTCAGTTTTCAGATAGGGAACACCAGAATTCCTGCTAGGGAGGCAAGTGGCAGGACCCAGGAAAAGGAGCCTGCTCAGAGCTGGCACCTTGGACCCAGCTGGAGTTGTCTGATCTCCTGGTCTACTGGGGCCAGGAAGGCATGCTTTGACAGTTCAGAGCAGGCCACCACACTGGAAGCATCTTCCAGGCACACATGGCAGTAGTGCTGCACAAAGGCCAACTCTGCAGTCTACTGGCACCTGACCCCATCCAGGTCTGGCAGGTGCGCAGCAGTTCACAGACAGGCAGCAGTCCCCAGTGCCAGGCTGCTGCAGTGAGTAGACTGTTCAGGGAACTCTCAGGGATGCTTCAGCAGTCCAGCTGGCACAAGGGGTAATGTCCCCAGGTGCCAATTGGCTGGACCCCAGAAGCTGCTGAGAGCAAGTAGCCTTGAGCTTTTTGTACTGATGGGGCCAGGACAGAGCAGCTTTTTATACTGCTGGGGACAGCACAGGTGCTGGCCCCAGGATCTAGCTCTCCCTGGCTACAGATCCAGGAGGAGCCAGGCAGGTTATTTTTTCCCAAGTGGAACAATTTTTCCCACACCAAAGTGCATGTCCAGGCACGTGCACTAAGGCAAAACCCCATGTCTCAAATTTGTACCACTTCTATTTGAGCTGCTGCAAACACACATGCTTGCATGTGTGGATGTGCCCATGGTCTGTTAGTCAGAGGAACTCACTCCAGAATTAGCAGATGAATCCAAGGGTTTTAACAAAGATTATTTTGTGTTCCAGTATAATTTCCAATAGTATTTAAATAGTGGTACATTTAAATATATTTACTGCCTATAGGTCCCAGCTGAAATTATTGGTGCTGGTGTGTTGTACATAATTCCAAACCCAACGAGTTAACAATATGAATAGAAAAAGCAAATAAAGTATTATCATCACCATTCCCATTTTAAAAGGGCCCTGACAAATTAAGGGTGTCTCTGCTGATATTTACTATAGAACTTGTGGTTATCCACAACCAGCCCAAGCCATCTGAGCCACCCTGTCCTGCCTAGAGTCTATACTAAAACACATCCATAGTGTGCTTCTTGTTTGCAAAGCAAAGCCCTTCCGGGAATTGGCCTTCAAATTACTTGTCTCTTTTTGCAGACTTGACTGTATTTTGTAGACAGTAGAGAAAAGAAATGGAATACGCAAGAGAGAGTAGTGAGGAACATGGAATTGTGGGATTGCTCCCAATGGATTTTCTGTGCATGTAAGTTGCAGATAAAACATAACCAACTTGGCCAAAATCATAGAGGAATTATATGGCACAGCCAGGAATAAACTCATCTCTCAAGTCCTATGCTATAACCAGTGAATTAACCTTCCTCTTAAACAGAACAGGGAAACCTACAGTAGAAAAGCAAAAAAACTGTTTATTTTCCTCTAGCTCATGGGCAATGTAACTAAGGTTAACAAAATTTACAACATGGTTTTTAAAGTTTATTTTCTAGGGTTATTCTGGTAAAGTACAACACCAAAAACATTTAAAACCATGAAGTACAATGAAGAATTGCCACTAGTCCAAATTGATACAGTACCATATCTAAACCCCTGGTACTGTAAGAGTTCTGTGATATGATATTACATGCTTGGGCTGAGAGGCTCTATGGTAGCATGTAACTGATTAATGTGACTTCAGGACATTAGGAAGAAGAAAAAAGTTTGCTTTTAAGCTGTTTATGTGCTACAAGTTCATTTTACGCTAATTAATTGGGATGTTCAGGACATGTTACTGAAATAAATTAATTATAGGCAAGTTCTTGCAGGTCATTTGTAAGAATACCAAGCAGGAAAATCTATTTCATACTTCTCATTAACATTTGACTATATCATAAAAATCTAGGAATGAAAAAATAAATAAAATAAGTTGTCCAAGGCTTTCTATTCTCCCCTGGTTACATGCTTTTGAAAGCTTACATGTGGTGTAGTGCTGTATTTTGACTTCTGGCAAGTGTAGTTGACAGTAAAAAGGGTCGCATTCAGTTACATATAGGACCTAGGAGGGCCTATGTCAAATCCCCTTCTAACACAGGCATTCACAAAATGTATCTTCTTCATTAACTGATTAAGATTCATATTAAAGCTAGCTAGATTCCTTGCCCCCCATTGGGAAGCTGTTCAAGAACCTCACTCTTCTGATGGTTAGACAATTTCTAATTTCCATGCTATAATTTATTCATTGCCTGTTTATGCCATTTACTTTTGTGACAATGTTGCCCTTTAGTTTAAATAGACCTTTTGCCTCTCTGGTGCTTACCGCTTTAATATATTTATAAAGAGGATCATATTCCTTTATGAGCTTTTGTTCAAGAAATGGCAGAGCAGTTAAGGTGTTTTACTGCAGCCCTGAAGGTAAAAGTTCTATTCATACCAAAGAGCCACCCCCAGCTGACCCAGCTGTAAATGAGTACCAGGTCATTAGGGCTGGGAAGCCAAAGTGATGCTAATCATACCACTTTCTTGTGTGCTCTTGGCTACAAAACTACTGTGCCTAAACCACAATTGCCCAATGGGCCATTAGATTTGGGAGAACTTTAGTTGAAGCAAGCCAAGCTTAATTAATCTCCTCAGACAAGATCAGCTCTCCATTCCATTCATCATTTTAGTCTTGCTTCTCTATACCTGTTGCAGTTTCAATTCGTTTTTCCAGTGGTATATTTGTCAGTGTATCAGAACTACATGCTTCATTCCAGCTGATGTAGTACTATTAACAGAGCTGCCTATTGGAAATACCTTATCTGATGCAGCCGAAGATCTCATGAGCCTTCCTCAAAGATGCACCATATTGATGACTCATATGCATCCTGTGATCAACTATCACACTTTTCCCATGTCATTCCTCAATGAGGACATTTCAACTTCTAGAAATTCTTGTTCTTTATCCATAAGTACATGATCTTACATTGTGTACTGTTAAATATTATACCATTTTTCTTACCCCAGTCCTATTCTTTTGTGCTGTAATTTTTAAACAAAATAATGGGAAAAAAAAACCAGACCCAAAACTGATCCTTGAGCAACTCCATTGGTAGCCTCACTCAAGCCTGATAGTTTCCCTTTCGTCATAACCCATTATCATTTCCCACATAGCCAATTTTTTTTTACCTACCTTACAGTTTTTGTACTAACCTGATTATCTCCAGCTTAACTAATCATCTTCAGTGCAGCACGGTATCAAATTCTGCAGTGAAGCACAGATAGCTTGAATTTACTGCATTTACTCTATCCAGAAAATCAATTATCTTATCAAAGAAAAGTATGCAACCCTGACACAATCTACTTTTGGTAAAGTCACATTGCATTTTATGCTATTTTCCATTTATCTCTATGTCTATCATTATAATTTCTTTCCAAATTTGTTCACAAGCCTTGAATACCAGAGAGGTCAAGCACATGGGTTTGCAGTTGCCTGGATTATTTCCCCCTACATCCCCTTAAAAATATAGTTGCTATCTTTTCTATTCTCCAGTCATGCAACCCCCAATTTAAGAAATGTATTAAAAATCTTACTTTTGAACTTATGATTTCAGGTGCTTGTCCTTATAGAGTTTTGGATTTAAGCTTATTTAGTCTCCCCAGGTAGAGTGTATCAAACTCTATGAGTTTTGCTTCCATCTTGAATGTGCCAATTTCCCTTCTATGTGCCCTAATCCCCAGTAAGTTTTGCTCTTATGCTTAACCATCACTGTCCTTACTGAAAACAAACACAGAGCATTAATTCAGTTATTGGGCCAACGCATTCTGAAAGGATAAATAATTCTGGCTTGAGCACCCACTTCAATACCAAGGAAAATAAATGTCCCTGCTTGGTGCTGCTGATAAACAGTACTTTCCAATTTAAGAATGGGAAGCTCAAAGGTTTCAAACATTATTTTTTTCAAAAAAAAATATGATGAGGTTGAAGGAAAAGCAGTCACAAAATAAAGTTGGGAAAGCCAGCAATTAATAAATTAACAATCTCTATTAGGCAAGACTCCCACTCCCCTGGCTATTTTGACAATATTCCTAACCTTGACCTTCCTCTCACAACTGCGAGTGGCTAATGAGGCAATGGCTCCTAGCATTAGCTGTTTTCTTTCTCTCCTGTTTGCTGTGCAGGGTTAGCAGAGTCTGAAAGTTAGACAGGTCTCTCATTTGCCCTTAGGGAAGGTACCACCTCCTTGGTCTCGAACCTCAATCCCAGCTGAGGTCATTACGGTTGTGGGGAAAGATAGAGAGATTCTTAATGAAAGCTCTCAATGAGCCTGCAACTTTCTGCTTCTTCAGCCAGACTGTCTCAGGCTCAAGCTGGCTCAAAACTACATCACAGTAGCGTAACTAGGAATGGGAGACAGGGATCTGCTCTGGGCACCAAGTTAGGAAGGGCACTACTATCACCTCCCATTCCACAGAGTCTGCACCCTGGCAGCATAACCATGCCAGGAACTCAGAACAGTCCCTGGCTACTGCTCCTTTAAGAGTAACAAGGGGGCAGACAGAGCAGACTAGAGCATGCAGCAGAAGCAACAACAGCTCAGCTTGAATTTTCCATGGTATAATTTAGACTGCTGGGCCCCTCCATGCTTTTGGAGCCACACCGCCCTTCTCAAAAACTGCATACTCCTCTCCCTGCTCTCAGAACCACCCTCACACCCCTGTTCTTGGAACCGTGAGTGCACCCCCCTGCTCGGGCAGCTGTGTGCCCACCACCCCCCAGTCTCCCAGGCTAGGGACAGAAATTACGCATAAACCTGTATAAGTGATCAGAAACTGTTTCAGATCTGTAACACAACAGAAGTTCAAAGTAAATAAACTGCTTTCAAAATGACTGAAACTGGCTTAAGATAAACTTGGATGAATGTAATATCAGATTTAACTGATTTAGGTTAACTTGGTTTATTGAACTTCTGTCCCAGATCCAAGTTAACTCACAGTCCCCTAGTATCTCAGGATGCTTTGCACCTTTGCCACAAGTTCCCCTTGCAGGGTCGGTGGGCTAGACTTGGACCAAGCTGTCTGCTCCAGGCAAGCAGGGAGGTGTGCTCTAGCACCCCTCAGCTTCTGGCCTGGGCTATGCAGGCATGTGGCTGCATTTCCAGAATAAAAAGTGAATGTCTTCACTTGCTCATAGGTTCAATCTACACATCTTAGACTAACCTGACAATATTGAAAATTGATTCAGCCTCAGGCTTTTTGACTACCTGTACTTATCTCCGTAGATTTTGCTCTGGGTCCCAAACTCTGCTTCGTATACCACTGCTACCTTAACAGAGATAAGAGAGAGAGTTAGCCATGCTAGTCTGAAATCAGCAGCAGGCAGGATAGAGATGCTTATAAAGTAAGTTAGAGATATACAAGACCCTTATCAGAAAGAAACTCTATCAGGATAAAGTAGCAATTTCTCCTCCTTTTAAAAATTTTGTTCAGGGACCCGCACTGAACCACTTTAGATGTTAGTTATGGACAGGGAAACTCCTTACTGTAGACAATACGGACGAAGGGAAAGGAGCACCGGGCCAACAGGGATAGTTGCATTCTATTACCCCTAAACTCAAATTTAACTGTAGTTTAACCAAATGTTACATAAAATGAAAATGAGGCCTGGCCAATTCAGTCAGTCTTTTATGCACGTCAGCGAGAGAGGTCCGAAGCTAACTCATTCCCTTCTCCTTACCCTTTTCCTATCTCCAGCTTGGACCAAGTTTCTCCCAATTCACCAACTGGTCTTAATAACAAGCTCCCTGTTTTCTTGGGTTTCAAAGCACATAGCTTACTTTAGGGTTTGTTACCAGATTTACCCACTACTTTGGGGTGTGCTCATTTATTAGGGCTAAGGTCTTAGTAATTCTATTAATGTGCTGCTTGTGTTACTTGTGTTTCTATACGGAGCTGTATCTCTCCCTTCTGCAAGCCCTCACCCCCAATGGAGCTATCTTCCAGGACTCAGTTCAGTGGGGCTGGGTTCCTCCGGTCCCCAAATCAGTCATACACACAAAGACACACAGATTAACGTGACACGCCTGACCTGGCCGGGTTGATCAGCATGGACAGGCTGATACCCTCATATGCCAAGAATCAGTTCATCAGAGCAACAATAACTACAGTCAGACACAAGCACACAGTTAAACAGAATACCTCTGAATCTGGCTGTTTGTCCAGATGACACCCTCATGGGCCAGCATTCAGTTCATTAGGGCACGTCTGAGCCAAACTGGGTCAATCAGCCTGTACAAGCTGATCCCCTTATGTGTTTCAAACTCAGCACGTCCCAATCTTTTAGCCTCTTGATGAGCAGACCCCACCGTATTTTTGGGCTTCACAGGGATCTTTAGCTTAGGTAAGAGGGGCGTTGCTGCAGAGCAAGTGGGGAAAAGAGAAGTAAAGAAGGCAAAATATACCAAATTACCACCAGTTTGACTATAAAAGTTATTTATCGCTAAGTAGACGAAATATATATTGACACTAGTAGTGATAGACATGCAAAGGAAAAACAAACAGAAACAGTCACAGTATACCCTGGTTTCACTAAGTATTTGGGGAAACTTAGCTCAAGCTTAACTAATACAGTTCAAGTTCAGAAATCTATGCTTAGAGAGAGAGAAGAGAAAAAGAGAGAGAGAGCTGGGATCTCACCAGTCCAAGGCATTCGGGTTGCAGAGCTGACAGGTCAAAGTTCTCAGCACGATCCTTGAAGGGAGATGATCTTCCTCCTGCAGCCTCTCCAGAAGAAAGTGAGTGGTGTCAGCACACACTGCTGCTTCTTTTACAGATTTTTATACCCCCAGTTCAGCTTCTTTCAGGCATTCTCAATAGTGTAAATCAAATTGTCCTCTCTATTGACAAGGGGTTATCTGGGTGGAACATCTCAGGAACTTAATTGATACTGAGGATACACCTACATGGGAGCCAGCTTGACATTCCTATGGATAGCAGATATACTTGATGGGATATCTCCTGGTGTCTTCAGAAACAATAGATTGCAGCATCAGGGTTTTGGATTTTTACTTGCTGTGAACAAGCCTCAGCTTAGCATGACTTTTCCAGATCTTAGTCTTTTAACAGACTTAAGGCAATTATTGAAGTGTTCATAATCTGTTGCGGAGAGGACTTCCACCAGTCGTCTTGGGAAAAGTATGACAACACTTGTGGTCAGGGCTCCAACGGGCTGGATGCTGTGATGAACCCTGTACCATTGTTTAAATGTTATCCACACCCCCTCTGACTCGGTCTATTGCCTCAGCATTCCCTAACCCGGCAACCGAGTTGTAGCCAATTAAGTTTCCATAGGCCTCCCATAGTGGGACCGGGGAATGTACGGCCCGAGATGCCTAATAAACTTACTTTTGCTTAGAGGTGTGTGTGTTTGGGGGGGTTGGGGGGAGTCCTTTGTAAATCCAGATTAGAACTGGTCTGATAAATGCTGAGCTGGGTGTGGGGGTTGATGAGCATTTGGAGCACAGCTTCCCCATCATGCAGTGCTCCTCTGCTTCACTGATCCCAGAATTCACTGCAGTCTCTGCTTCAGGCTTTCTGTTCTCCATCTCTCAGGTAAATGAATGGTCATCTGTTCCCATCTCAGACGCAAATGAGACCTAGGGCCGTTGTTTCACTTTTGTCACCCTTATCTGGAGGGTTTTAGGTGCGTCTCTCACTACATCTTAATCAGTTCCTGTTTAGGTGGGGGGGACGATTCTTTGTGAGTCAGACAGTCTGTGTCCTGTGTCAGGGTTCCCCAAGACCATGGAGCTGACAGATAACAGGTTGAACCTCATTATAGTACTCCTCCACTTTTACAATCCCAGGAGCAAGAACTGATATTGTCATTATTATTATGCAGCAAATTGATTAAGTCTATCATAACACGCACCATCTTTTAAGGAACTTTTCTCCCAGTCCCATAGGAGTTTCCTATAATGAAGTTATAGGTTCTTATTTTTGTGCAAAGATCTCTGGCCATGGTTATGGATTATGCCCATTCTATACAAGAGTAATTTAAAACCACCAGTCAAAATGAACAGCAGAACTAGGAACAGAAGTTGCTCACAAAGAGGTTTAGAAAAGAATTATGCCTGTGCCTCCGAATTATTTTCATGCATTTATACCCACATACCAAAGTTAATGGGCATGGATTTTAAGGGTATGACACTACCAATAGCAGAGCACAGCCCATTATGACTATGTCAAACAGCCCTTCAGACCCCAAGAACATACGTGATGAGACTTATGGGAAAACAGTGCTGATTTTTAAATTATATGTGTTATCTATTGATGGGAGAAAGTATATTTAGATAACTTTGTTCCTTTCTTTGTTTATAATAGGAATACAACTTTTCTACAAGAGGAGTATGGAATGTTACACAGTTAAGTCAGACGTTCATATCTGGAAACCTTATTCAATACCAGGATGATGCACCACATCTAAAGATTCACCTTCTTTCCTATGGATCAAACAAATAATCAAAGTAGGTTTCTATATTTTTGGCAAAACACCCAAATAAACTTAAAATATATATTATGTTTACCTTCCAATTGTTGAAACAGTGAATTTTGAAAAAAAAATTGTATAGGAACAGGAAGCATTTCCTGAGCAGTCACATGCAGTTCAAGTATGATGTCAGGATCATTATCCTGAGTTTTACCAAAACATCCTGGATCAACACAGACACAGAAGGTCAAAATCTTTTGAGGCACTGTAAAACTGAATAGAAGTCCTTCCCTTTGTTTTCTGCTTTAGTATCTTTTACCAATACTTATCTATAAATCAGAAACAGCAGAGTACATTATGTTCCATTTACATTTAAAGATGGTAAAATATTACAGCTATGAATACCAGAGAAAATAATAAAAACCTTCCTAGTTACTTCTTGTATTTTGATTGTTACATTTTTTTAATTAAAAATCCTTGGCATAGTTTTTTTTCTATTTTAATTCCCTGAAGTATAACTAGGGAACTAATATGAAAGCCACAATTAGTATTTTTCCATCATACTTCCCAAGCTCCAAAGCAGTAAACAGCTGGGTCATGAGATGCTACAGTGATTTGGGAGCAGGGCTAAAGGGTCTGGGGGCACAGGTGTTGTTTTCTTTGATCCTCCCAGTCTCGGGGTATGGGCTGAGGAGGGAGAGGAGTTAACCAAACAGGTAGTTAACCAAAGACTGCAGTGCTGAGGTCATTGGGAAGGCTTTGGCTTCCATTACCACAGCCCGTTCTTTGGCAAGAGAGGCAGCGAGCTGCTGGAAAGAGATGGCCTCCACCTCTCTCCACTGAGGAGGAGGCTTTTCTCAGCCAGTCTGGCTGACCTGCTCCACTGGGCTTTAAACTAAGTCCGCCAGGGGGACAGGGGGACTACTGCCACTGCTCGCCCGCTGAGCAACCCCTGCAAAGCCAGCGGGCCATGGTACTTAAGTGAGCCCACCCCTGCCCCAGCCCTGGCACAATCTGTGGGCAAGGCAAGAGCCCCCAAGGGGACACTTGCCTGCCTGTACACAAATGCCAGGAGCTTGGGGAATAAGCAGGAGGAGCTTGTCCTCCTGCTCAGTGCAAATAATTATGATATCATAGGAATAACGGAGACCTGGTGGGACTCCACACATGACTGGACCTCAGGTATAGATGGCTATACCCTGTACAGGAGAGATTGTGTAGATAAAAGGCGGGGGGCAGCTCTCTATATTAAGGAAAGCTACGCATCCCTGTAAGCTGATATCGGTGACCAGGGTGGACGACTGGAGACCCTCTGAGTTAAAATCCGTGGGGAACACGGCACAGGGGACACAACAGTGGGAGTCTACTACAGACCTCCCACCCAAAGTCAAGAGCTTGACCAGGAGTTCACCCGGGAACTGGCTGAAGCCACATGCTCCAGGACCATGGGTGTCATGGGTGACTTCAATTACCTGGACATGTCGTGGGAGGATCACTCAGCAAAATCCAAGCGATCACAAAGCTTCCTATTGTGCGTGAATGACCCCTACCTGACTCAAGAAGTCTACAGGTCAATGAGGTAAAGCGCTGCTCGACCTGGTACTGCATACTGGGGATGACCTAAATCGTAACCTAGTGATCGATGAGAAGCCGGGTTACAGCGACCATGAGCTGATCACCTTCACCATCCACCGTAAAGCTGGCAAGTCAGTCAGCAACATGGAAGTACTTGACTTCATGAAAGCCAACTTTGACCAGCTCAGGAGGCTTGTCAGTGAGGCCCTAAGGGACCATGACCCCAGGGGGAGGGGAGTTCAGAAAGAGTGGTTGCTCCTCAAGGGAGCCATCCTCAATGCACAAGCTAATTCTATTCCATCTCAGAGGAAAGGCAGCAAGAGGGCACAACAGCCCCCCTGGCTCTCCAGGGATCTAGCAAACCTCCTGAGACTAAAAAGAAAGGCCTACAAAGGATGGGATTCACCTCCAAGCAGGAATATTCTATACTGGTCTGGTCCTGCAGGGAGCAAACCAGGAAAGCCAAAGCTACAACTGAACTCCAACTAGCTTCAAGCATCAAGGACAATAAAAAATCCTTTTTCAGATATTTGGGGAACCAGAGGAAAAGCAAGGCCAACGCTGAACCCCTGCTGAACCAGATGGGACAACTGACGCCCAGGTAAAAGCCAACCTTTTAAATGGGTACTTTGCGTCGGTCTTTCATCAGTCCCATAGGATGCCCATGCCCACTACGGGACAGGGCAGTCTGATTGAGGGAGATTTCATGCCCTCCATCAATGCTGACCTCATGAAGGAACACCTTGAGAGGCTGGATACCTTCAAGTCAACCGACCCTGACAATCTACACCCCAGGGTACTCAAGGAACTGGCAAGTGTCATAGCCCAGCCCCTGGCACGGATCTTTGAAAACTCCTGGCACTCTGGTGAAGTGCCCGAAGACTGGAAGAAGGCCAATGTGGTGCCTATCTTCAAGAAAGGGAGGAAAGTGGATCTGGCTAACTATAGGCCCATCAGCCTGACTTCTATCCTGGGGAAGATCTTAGAAAAGTTTATTAAAGAAGCCATCCTTAATGGACTGGCCAACACCAACATCCTAAGGGATAGCCAGCATGGGTTTGTTGCAAGTAGGTCTTGCTTGACCAATCTCATTTCCTTCTATGACCAGGTGACCTATCACTGGGACAAGGGAGAAGAGATTGATGTCATATATCTTGACTTCAAAAAAGCCTTTGATCTGGTATCCCACGATCACCTCTTGGCCAAACTGGCCGGTTGTGGCCTTGGCTCCACCACGATCCGCTGGCTGGGAAACTGGCTCCGTGGTCGGACCCAGAGGGTTGTAATTGATGGCAGTCACTCATTGTGGTGCCCTGTGACCAGTGGGGTCCCTCAAGGCTCTGTCCTGGGACCCCATCCTGACTTGGGGGTCATCACTGACCACAAGATGAACATAAGCCTGCAATGTGATGCTGAGGCTAGTAAAGTGACCAAAAAGCTGGCTTGCATCCATAGATGCTTCTCAAGCAAATCCTGTGACATCATTCTCCCCTTGTACTCAGCCTTGGTGAGGCCACAGCTGGAGTACTGCATCCAGTTTTGGGCTCCACAATTCAAAAAAGATGTGGAGAAGCTTGAGAGAGTCCAGAGGAGAGCCATGAGCATGATCAGAGGTCAGGAAAACAGACCTTACAACGACAGGCTGAGAGCCATGGGGCTCTTACCTTGGAAAAGTGCAGGCTCAGGGGTGATCTGATGGCCACCTATAAGTTTATCGGGGTGACCACCAGGATCTGAGGGAATGTTTTTTCACCAGAGCGCACCAAAGGATGACGAGGTCGAACAGTCATAAACTACTGCAAGACCATTTCAGGCTGGACATAAGGAAGAATTTGTTTACTGTCTGAGCCCCCAAGGTCTGAAACAGCCCGCCATCGGAGGTGGTTCTAGCACCTACATTGAACACCTTCAAGAGTAAATTGGATGCTAATCTTGCTGGAATCCTATGACCCCAGCTGACTTCCTCCCCTTCAGGAGGGGGGCTGGACTTGATGACCTTCTGAGGTCCCTTCCAGCCCTAATGTCTATGAAATCTATGAAACATTGTAAGTGTGACCTGCTGTTTCTATCCCCTTGTAACCAAATCCATTTTTCTCAGATTTCCACACTAGTTTCAGATTTGCACAGAGATTTTGCACAAAGATTTTAAATTGAAAAGGCAAAACAAAGTTACTGAACATAGAGTAAGAAAAACAAGTTTGTATCCAAAACTCTGCCACTTGGTGCGTCCTTTGGAACCGAGTTTAGTTACTTGCTTACTGCTTACGGTTTCATGCTAAATAGAATCTGCATGATTAACCCTTGTGATATCAAGGATATTTTGGGAGAAAGCAATCAACCTTCCAACCTACAGCCTCACACTTGTATTTTGGTATTGCAATTTTAATTAAACTATGGCATATGAATATTCTGTATTCCAGGAGAGAGAACAGCACTAGGAGTGCATTATGTGAGATAAAGAAATATGTGCCACACAGGAAAAACTATAGTATTTGAGATATCTGGCAGCCTCAATTAAGAATGTAGCTCCATATTCTGTGTGCGCTGAAGTCTCCCACTGGTTTTCATGAGGATTTTGAGTGAGCAAAGAAAACAAAATTAAGACCTAGAGTGAAATTCTGGTTCCATTGAAGTCAATGGGTTGGGGGTGGGAGGGGCATTAAGAATGAGTTGAGCAGAGCCAAAATTTCAGCTCTTAAAAGATGATGCTACTTCACTGTTTATGCTTTATAGTTAGCACCATTCCCCTAGGGTTTCCATTAACAGAAAAAGTTGTAACATGCTTCTGAAATTTCTTTCTGAGCAACGTGGAAATTCATTGTTTCAATCTGTACAGCAAGAAAGGAAGGGGAAAAGAAATGAAGAAAGTTTTAAACAAGGGATATGCCATTCTTTAATGCACCAGTCCTTGGACTCCTGGAATCTCAGCAGAAATTAACATGGCTCAGAGCTGACTTATCTCCCTCTTGGAGTTCTACATCCAGGAATTAAGAAACAACAAAGCAGCAAGGATGCCTGTAGCATGGGCTGTGGCCTTAGAACAGGACATTCTCTTCCATGTGTACCCTGTGTCTAAAGAGTTGAAGGCCAAAAAGGCCTCCTAAGTCTCTTTCAGGAGAGAGCAGCTTCAAGAAAAAACTCTGCAGTATTCATATTCTCCTCACTCTCCCACAACCCTCCCACAGTAGGAAGAAATCTGGCCTTGGACTAAAAATATGTGATTACTGATCCCAGGAGAATAGAGTGGCACTGAAAAGTAAGACTGAGAAACAGGCACCTGCACATAGCTTGATATTTAGTTCCTTTTTATTATTATTAAAGATAATTAGAACCTCTTCCAGCACAAGTTATTTTCTTACATAAGCAATAATATGTATGTCATTGTTCAGGACTCAGGGATTTAAAATAGCAATATTAAAAGTCAACGCTGTTTTTTCTCTCTTCTTTTCTTTCTGTTTAATTTCTCCTTCAGAAATGTGCTTTGTACATTTCTAGTTAGATATAATGTGTGTGGGATGTATTGTTGAGGTTGCTATGGTTTCTCATTTTTAATGAGCTCAAAAATTTTATTATCTAACTAAATACATTCATAATTACTACAAAGCTTTGTATAAAAGTCCCTTTCTCACCTGGTAAGCCCCCCAGAATTGCTAGGGCTGGAAGTAAAACTAGTGATTTGAAAGAAAGACAATAACATACCAAAGTAAAAGCCCATCCTCAGAGTTGGCAAACAAAAGCTTAGTGAAGTAATAAGAGAAAATCATCACCATTATCAGACTTGGGGATCTATTACCTATGCCTGTATCCACACTTAGTATCAAAGCTAAGCACCATATTGTTCTGTTGATCGTGGGATTCCCAGAAACATCCAGAGAATGAATCACATATGTGTCACAACAGCTTGTGCTGAACCATTATTTTTTACCAATATCTTTTATTCTTTGCTAATTTGTGTTCATATTTAAGAAAAATAGTGAACTCCCTGAATATACACTTCAGTGTGTTATTGGGCCTGGTAAAAAGTAATTGGACAGTCCTCAAGGCTTTTTCCATCAAGGCACATAAGCACATATTTGGTTTTAAGATCATGATTTTTAATGGGATCCTATAGCAGGTTGTCACTCAGGTCTTTATTTTTCCTGGGGCAAACTTGTCCCCACAAGGAAAACAATGTCTATAAACCAAATACTTAAACCAACAACTGTACAATCAACAATGAGTTAACTCATAGCTATGCTCCTTCCTCAGACCCAGAGTGAGGACACCATGGCTCAGTGCTACCTCCCTCACACCATCCTTTTCCCTCTCCCACTCGGCTCCCCTCTCTGGAACTTTTCACTTCCTCAGTGACCTGCAGTCATCCCTCTCACCTGGCTCCCATCTCCCTGAGCTGGCAGGGGATTACTTATTAACCACCTATGCTGCTGCTCCAGAGCTATATATCTGATTACACAACCCCCCTCCCAAAACTGGAGTCTTCCTTTTCTTTAATCCTTCTCCCTCATAGCAGAAGTAGTCTGAATTTGCATGTGCTGACTCAGGGCAGTGATGCATAACAAAATCAAAGGTTGTAGAGACAGGTACCATCTTGCCAATTTGGGGCTGGCCTCTCACATGGTATTAAGCCACATTAAAGGGGTATGGTCAATGACCAAACAGAACCTGACCCCTAGAAGGAAGTAGTGGAGAGCCTGAACCACCCATCTAATTGCTACGCATTCCTTTTTTGTGACTGTGTACTTCTCCCTGGGAAGAAGTTTCCTACTGAGGGCCCCCCTGAACTCCTGTGAGATGATCCATCTACTCCAACATCGCAGCATTCAGAATCCATGCCCGGTACTTCAAGGCATGTAGAAAAACATTTAAAGCTGTGTCTGTAGCCGAATTGCTGATTCTCTGAATCAGCATCAAATCTTCAGATTAAGATTTGGCCAATTCAAATCTGAATCAAATATGGCCCATTTTACACACCCCTAATAACACTGTGCAGTAGTGTGCTGGGCAGGAACCAGGCTAATACACTACTGTGTTGTAGTATTAGGCTACTTCACAGTAAGCATCACTAAAAAACCATGTGCTAGCACTACTGTGCAGTAACCAAAGTTACTGCGCATTTCATTAGTACTTCATTAAGCAAGCACTAAACTAAGTGCACAGTAACTACAGTGCATTAATGACTGTGTAGGCATGCCCAGTAAATAAATAAAAAATAGTACTCTAAAAAAGCCCAGTATTCTGAAAAGCCAAACCCTAGGCAATTCAGGTTGGGTTCCTAATATTACTGAATCATTTTAGGTAATTTTAGCATTAATCTTACAGCTCCATGCCCCATTTAGTCAAAGGCAATAATACCTCTATACTGACAGCAAAAAGGGGCCAGGAGAAGCACAGAAGGAAACGCAATAGTTCTGTATATAGAATACGATTTGGATGGATTGTAGAAAGAGCCATGCACAATAAAAAAAGATAAAATGAAATATGAATAGTTACCCATTCAGGGAACATCCTGTGTTTTGAAAGATGCAATGGAAAAGATAGCATTTAATTCTACAGTTAAACACCTTATAACAATACATAACTTTTTCAGGGAAATTTAAATATGGGATTTCATTTCTTAATTTCTGAGTGCTTAACTTTATAATATTAGCATTATTTAAACCTAGGATTTTTGTATTATTATTATATACTATCAACAGTCTGCTAGGCATTTATACAGAAAATTACAAGGCACTGCTTTAATCCGTAGTGTAATGAGACAGCATATAAACTCTGAGATGCAGAAAAAGAGCAATACAACAAATCAGTGAAGATTAGCTGTCTTATTTAGTATTGCCTTTCTGTCAGACACACCATGAAAGAAAAGATTTAGCAAGAGCAGTGACAGTACTGCTATCATGGTGGAAGCATGCATGCACTGGGAAAATAGGAAGCTTGTCATGATATTAAACCTGAACGGCACTATTGCTTCTCTTTGTCTGTTCATGTGCAGAGTAGCAGCTGCAAATGTTGCTCTATTGGTATTACTGTGATTATAGATGCAGTCCTTAATTTACAGTTGATGGCAAGAACCATTTGTACATGTTAAATAGTTCATGTTTATTAGAGGATGTTTTATTGTCATAATTAAATGAAGTTTCACCCTTCTGTTTCCTCAAGTAGCCTGCATCAGTCTTTTTCCTTCTTCATGGCCTTGGCAAAGCATATGTGTTTAATTTGGAACTGTAGTTAAAACATTTTAAATGATATAGCATTATCTCCCTGCAATAATTTAGGGCAGTTTCAGATTACATGTCTAGGAATGACCTGTCAGTGGTAGAAATGGCAGAGACCAAAAGTAGTCATTTAAAATAGGTGTTGATGGCAACATCTTTGGCACAGAGGCTCAGAATTATATGATGTGCACTTCCCCCTCTCCATTCCCTTTTTTCTGCTATCTGTTTCAGGGTTGGAGGGGGAAAGTGGTGTTAAGAGAATGCCATTCATTTCTTCATTGTTCTGCACTATAAGTACAATATACAAGTACTCCCTCTCAATGTATAGCCCCACATCTTATGTCCTGAACATATTTCCAATCCTACTTGAAGGCAGAATTTTTATTTATCTCCTTTTGGACTTTTGTATGGCCCTCATCACTAATATCTAAGCATTTCATAAACATTATTTTATTTCTATAATGCTGCTGTAAAATGAGGGCATGGTATTATCCTAATTTTACAGATAGGGCTGAGAGACAGAGTTTGATATCCATTACTACAAAACCTCTGATTTATCATCTGAGCAGGCCTATACCATGCACTTGAATTTTTTCTAATACAAAGAATCTAAACTGATGAAACAGAAATCACATCATGGTGACACCCATATAATCCATTAGCAGATCTGGAAACAAGATGATTTAATATCTTCTGGGAAAACCAGAATGAGCAAGAGATGAGCTAAACATTTTGCTATGAAATATGTAGATATCTGCAGATAGCACAATACTGTTGAGATTTAGGAATATTGGTTTTCTATCCCACATTCTGACAGAGAGCATGTGCTAGTGGTTATAGACCCTTCTCCCCTAAGCCTGAACTCTTTCTGTCCCTGTTTTATTGTACTGTCTCATCATGCTATCTCATTTCATCCAGCCTCTCCTTCTACCTGCTGCCTCTTCATGCCAAAGTCCTCATTTACAATTATCCAGGTGCAAGGAAGGGATCACAGCAGTTCTGAGGTGGCCCCAGCCTATTAATGACTCACAACAGTGAAGAGCATCATTTGTAATAACCCATCTACTCACACACAAGCTGGAAAATGATTATGTCACACAGAATCATTGGAGAATTTAGCTTCCAAACTAAAAAGTCTCCACTGAGCCAGCGTGAACTGAGATTCTTCAGGCTTATGACTGCTGATAGACATTCACTTTAAGCCAGGGGTGGGTAAAATATGCCCCATGGGCCAGGTCCAGCCCACTGAGGGATTTTGTCCAGCCCATGACAGGTCCCGTGGTCATGGCCAGCCCAGGTGTGGGGAGCAGCCTCAGTTGTGGCACATGCAACTGGTCCTTCCACCCCGGCCACATAGTAGGGCTGAGGTAGTGCAATGCCTGGACTCGGTTTCCTGACCACTGCTGGACCCAGCCCTACTGTCCAGACACCCCAGCAACTTTGCCCCATATCCACTGCTAGGGGTGGGATAGGGTGCATGGCTGGGTGGGACCATGAGTGGGCAGGGAGTGGTGTTCAAGAGCTGAATGGGGGGCAAAGCTGGGATTCCAGGGCAGGATCTTGGGGCAGTGGCAACATGAGGCTGGGACTGGGGCATAGGCATAATTTGCTGCCTGCACATCCCTGAGATGTGCATGGGTTCTGCAGACAGGGGCATGCAAGGCTGTCACCACCCCAAGATCCCAGTCTTGGCCCTGGGCACAGCTCCCTGCCTGCCGTGACCCCATCCCATCTGCCTAGCTGTGCACCTTGCCTATGCAGATCCTGGCCAGTTTCCATGAAGATCACTGGGCAGTGACAGAGCAGGACCCAGGATCTGGGGGCAGAGTCACTGTCTAGTCCCTACACAGTCCTGCTCATAGAACCAGCGCCCAGGCAACAGATCACAGCTCTTGACCAGGCCTCAGCCTTGTGCTGTCACCACTCTGTGATCCCAGCCCCAACCCTGCCCACCCGTTCCGCTCTCAGCCACCCAGCTAAGCACAGAGAAGAGCCACTTAGGGAGTTTTGGTGAGTTGTTGTGTGGTGGGGGCAGAAGGCTGCTGACCCAGCCCACGCACACAGGAACCCCAGGATCAGGTGGCCACAACCCAATCCCAGGGTTCCTCTGCCCAAGGATGGGTAAAAATGGTGGGTGCTGCCCAGCTGGGCAGCATATGTTGTTATACAGGTTCCCATGCACCAGAATAAGTAAAGTGATTTAATGAGTCCTGGCACAGGGGGATCCTGGGATCTGAGAAGCTCTCCCCAGTCTCAGGATCCCATCTCACCGGGATGTTTAAGAACATGCATGCAGCTGGGCTTCATGCCCAGTTTTCTGATGCATCTGGTACATGGGGACTTCAGAATCAGGGAGAGACGCCTTGATTCCAGTGTCTCCAGGCAATGGGCATGTTAGAAGACCACATGTGCAGCCCATATGCAAACATGGTTTTTAAAGGTCTGGGCTGCAGTGAGCCCAGCATCATGGAGATATTCCTTCATATTGGGTTCCCCCCCCCCCCCGACCCCCATCTCCTATTTTTCTGATCCCATTCTCACAAGTGGTTAATGATTTTGATTTAAAAATAAATAAATAAATATCAGCCTGAGGCAGATTCCTGGCATCAGGAATTTCAGCCCAAATGATTAAACATGAAGTGATAAGCAACTTACTGAAAAGCAGGTTTTCTAATGGGAAGTGCCTGCAACATTAACTATAGGTGGCGGTGTGATAGCTATAATGTATTTGCTAGCTAAAGCCTATGCCCATCTCTCAGTGAGTACTACAAAAGATGCTGAGGCCAAAGCAAAGGCATCCATATGAAAGGAAGAATGAGCTGGGAGAAAAATCCATTATTCTAACACTTTTCTCTGCTTTAGCATGCAATATTGTATCTTAATCCTGAAACCAAACCACACATGGTCCAATTCTATACAATTTCTGTAAAAAACTCTCTGATATAGCATCCATAGAATTGTCGCTCTCTTTATTAGATAAGAGGTAACACTCTTTTTTATTAAGTCTACCTGTTGGGTACTCTACATGATTATCAACTACTTCTAAACTAGCGACTAGTAGCTTTTGATACGATTTTATCCTCAGCATTAATAAAAGCATTGCAAAGAAAAGAATAGCCTCTACAGTATCACGCTTGTTTTCTTGATACCTCATCTGAGAAGAAAGAGCCCATTTCCCATGTTTCTCCTGGGTCTGTTATTTTCTTGACTGATCAGAACATGCACAGTAAACTGAGTTAATATTACAGGTCTACTGTAGATTTCAGCTGGCAATATTACACAAACGCTAGACATATTCCATTCACAAAACAGAAGTGCATTGTTCAGGTATAAACACAAACATGTGAGCTCATAATGCACTCTTTCAATTAACATGATTTTATAATTCAGGAGGACATCTCTCAACTCATACTTTTTATACTGTGTAAACTTTCTATTGCAAAACCAAAGATTAAATTATTGTCTCTGCATGTTCTGAAAAGTGATAAACAACTTACCTCAATACAACTGGAGCTTTAAACAGAGAAGTGCATTAAACTTCCCACATTGAACAAGAAATCAAGAAATAGTAGGTCTCAACACAGTCCTATGACATTAGCAATTTGTGATTTGATCTCATTTTGCTCTAGTACTTTATTAGCTTTATGATTCTGATTTAAAAGCTCTAGGACGAATCAGTTTATTGGCTGCAGTAAAGCTTTCTAACTAAACTATATTCATTGATAAAAAAAATAGAATGATGTGGTTTCACCCTGCTGAACTTTTCCCCCACTTTGCAAATTATTCTAACCAAAATGTCAGTAGTCCATATTATTAGTCTAACAATAATAAAAGAATGTATTGTTCTCTCTAGCTTCCAGCATTTCACAGATGAGCTTGCCTACCTTAGAGCATTTTCTATCGGTATAAATGAGCAAATATGTGCGCACCACTAGGACAATATTTAAACCAAGAAAGCTTACACATGCTGTGTTAAATGCACAAACATTTACCTGACCTCTCACGTACATTATAATACACATGGAGATCGCCTCTAATAACTAAAGCTAAATTTAGCTTGGGCATTCATGCACAGGTAAGGACAATTCCAGGACTTCTGTGGAACAGTTCTGGGCTATGTTCTTCATCCAAAACTGATGGGAGGCACAGGAAGAAAGACACTTCCACTGGTAAAGAAAACTGGGAGAACATGCATGATGTCTTCACCTAAGGTACAGTACGGAAGGGGCACACTGTCTGTGGCCCCCACTGCTTCTCTTGGGGTGAAGTAGGCGTGCAGTTATAAGTAGATAAAAAACTTTACACTTGTTTTCCAACACTCATATTTTATTCCATTTGAATTTTCATCAGGAAATTCTCCTGAGCAATTATACTAGAGAAATTGCTTAGCCTTAAGCTTTTGGCACAACCTCGTGACAGTCTCACACCAAATTAGAGTAATATATTCTAGATGAAATTAAAGTGGGTGCACAACTGGTTGAAAACCATACTTACTGAATAACTATCAATAAACAAAGTGACAAACTGGGATGACAAAATCAATTAGGCCTCTGCAGAGGCCTGTCTTGGTTCTGGCACTATCCAATACTTTCATTAATCACTTGGATGATGGAAGGAGAGCCCACTTGTAAAATCTGTGACACCAAGATTAGAGGGGTTGCAAGTGCTTTGGCAGACAAGGTTAGAATACAAAATGATGAGCTAGAGAAATGTTCTAATGGGATGAAATTAAAGACAGATAAATGCTAAAAGCTACAATTTGGGGAGGGCAGTGTGAGGGGAATCTAATTCCCCTTTTTCTATTTATGCATATCTGTGGTTAGGTTGCAATGCTACAGAAAAGGTTGTGTGTGTTATATGGTGCATAATGAACACAAGCCAATCATGTTGTTCTGTCTTAAGTCCCCATCATATATTTGCAGAAGTGTTGCATGTAAGATCCAGGGGTTAATTATTCTACTCAGCACTGACAGATCTTCAGCAGTAGTACTGTATCCAATTTGTAGGTTATACCTTATCAAAGATTAGACAAATTGGAAAGATAGAAGCAACAACAAGAGGGTTATAAAACAAACCTAATAGGCAGGAATGGTTGGAAGAGCTAGATTTGCTTAGCCTAGAAGGGAAAAGGCTGAAGGGGCTAAAAGACTGCAAATAGTTTGCAGAGACATTCCAATAAATACAATGTGACTGATTGCTCTCTATGCCGAGCAAGGAATGAGACAATAACTATCATAACTTGCGGCAGGGAAGATTTAGATCATATATTACGAAAACTTAATAAGGAATTCTTAAGTTATTGGAAAAGGTTATTGAGGAAGGCTTGGAAATTCATATTCTTGAAGGCTATGAAAACAGTAAACCAACATTGTCCAAGATGGCAAGTACAGGTAAGGTTCTTTGAGAAGAGGCAGTATCTTTTATTAGACCAACTGAGTAGCTGGAAAAAAAGTTCTTAGCAAGCTTTTGGGCACAGTCATCCTTCTTCAGGAGTCATCTGGTGTTCTGAGACTGCAAGAAATGAGAGAAGCTAAAAGTGTTGCAGGATGTTAGTGAGCATTTAAATAGGTAGAAATTAGAAAGACCACGCAGGGAGACCATGCAGATCTATGGCTCTTCCCTTCATAGAGTCATAGGAAAAGAGGTCTGGAAAGGCCCCAGCTGGTAATTTAATTGAACTCTCTGGTCCAAGCAGGTCCATCTCTAATAAATCATTCCAGATGAATGTTTGCATAAACTGGACTTAAACACTTCAGCAGTTCTCTAGGTATTGTATGGTGCTTAATCACCCTGACAGTTAGAGAGCTCTTCGTAATATCCAACATAAGTCTCCCCTATTGCAATGTAAGCCTATAACTTATTATCCTGCCCCCTGCAGATACAGAACAGTTGATCACTATCTTGTTTATAAACAAACCTTTTTTTGTATTTGATGACTTATCAATTCCCCCCCCCCCACCACCAGCTTCTCTGGACTGGAGTGATCCCAGTTCTTTCAACCTTTCCTCATGTTTTATGCTTTCAGCACCTCAAAGCAATTTTTCTTGCACGCCTTTTTACTCTCCAATTTATCTACATCTTTCCTTAATTGAACTACCCAAGGCTGGACACATTTCTTTAGGCAAGACTTCACTAGGGACAAGGAATGTAAAACCTGCCAACACATCCCCACCACTCCCACAATAGCTACACCCCACAACGGAATCATCGTCATTCCTGGATCTTACACCTGCACCTCCAGAAATGTCATATATCACATCCAGTACACTAAATGTCCTGATGGAATATATGTAGGAGACACTAAACAACAACTGCATAACAAAAAGAATGTATACCAAACACCTATCAAAGACAAAAATACGTAACTATTTGTGGGTGCACACTTTTCACAAGACAACCACTCTCTCTCCAAGTCTCTCAGTTCTAATCCTCAAAGAGAATATACAAAACATCTTTCATAGATGAACCTGTGGATTTCAATCCATAACTATTCAACATCCTTATTAATGATGTGGATATTGGTATCAGAAGTGGACTGGCCAAGTTCGACGACACCAAACTTAGGGGTAAAGTGTCCACACCTGAGGACAGGCGGGCGATCCAGGCAGATTGACAGGCTCAGCAAATGGGCGGATGAGAACCTGATGGTGTTTAACACTGAAAAATGCAAGGTTCTCCACCTTGGGAAGAAAAACCAGAAGCATCCTTATAGGCTTGGCAGTGCTGTGCTGGCTAGCACTATGGAAGAAAGGGACTTGGGGATCATGACTGACCACAAGATGAACATGAGCCTTCAATGTGATGCTGTGGCTAGTAAAGGGAGCAAAACGTTGGCGTGCATCCATAGATGCTTCTCAAGCAAATCCTAGGATGTCATTCTCCTGTTGTACTTGGCCTTGGTGAGGCTGCAGCTGGAGTATTGCATCCAGTTTTGGGCTCCAGAATTCAAAAAGGATGTGGAGAAGCTTGAGAGGGTGCAGAGAAGAGCCATGCGCATGATCACAGGTCAGGAAAACAGACCTTATGATAAGAGGCTGAGAGCCATGGGACACTTCAGCCTGGAAAAGCGCAGGCTCAGGGGTGATCTGGTGGCTGACTGTAAGTTTATCAGGGGTGACCACCAGGATCTGGGGGAACGTTTGTTCACCAGAGCGCCCCAAGGGATGACAAGTTCAAACAGTCACAAACTCCTTCATGAGCATTTCAGGCAAAACATAAGGAAGAACTTCTTTACTTTCCAAACCCCCAAGGTCTGGAATAGACTGCTGCCAGAGGTGGTTCAAGCACCTATTTTGAATGCCTTCAAGAGAAATTTAGATGTTTATCTTGCTGGGATCCAGCTGACTTCCTGCCCATGGGGCAGGGGGCTGGACTCGATGATTTTCCAAAGTCACTTCCAGCCCTAATGTCTATGAAATCTATGAAATCATAAATCTACTGGATACAAAAAATCATGGACTATATATAGACATTGGGTTTATGGCACATTATAACCTGACAGCCATCTGATAACCCCAGGTAACCTCTTTACATTTTACCAGCTACATTCTATCACCAGGTCAACCTTTCCCTTCTACCCCACACCCCACCCTACCTGTCCCTTCTACCCCCTCCTCACCCTACCTGTCTCACACCTTTTGTCTCCCATCACTTCTGGGCTTCTGATCCTTCCTATCATGCATTTGCATTTTCATTTTGTGTGTAGTTTCTATTCTATCCAGGAGAACACAAAACAACAGCAGACTCTCCTTATGCCTGAAGAGGGGTGTTTGTACCCAAAAGCTTGCAAAGAAATTTTTTTCCAACTATTTAGTTGGTCTAATAAAAGATATCACTTTTACCCAAAGAACATTGTCTGAATAGAGAGGAAGAAATATCTTTGAATGACTTGAATATGACTCCTATTAACACATGCTACTACTTTACCAGGAAGCACAGCAGCCCTGTTATCAGGACGCAGGGTAGCCAAAACCTTAAATCCAAAACCGTCCAGGCGCAGCTATTCAGCCAAGCATGGATAAGGATCAAGCCCTGTTGGCTGGTCAGGTGACAGGAAGGGGAAGGCCAGAACCATATAAACCTCAAGTTGAGAAGGCCAGGGAGGCAACAGAGATGAAGACTCCTGATGACTACAGAGCAGTTGCGGCAGCCTCCTTGGGATGAATGCACCACACTGAGACAGAAACACTAGCACATGTAAGTGGTCACTTTCCCTCTCTTATTTTATTTTCATTATATGGCCATAGGGGCTATGGTTTACATTTAATGTTAAATGCCAGTGGTTTGTGGCCAAAACTGTAGGGGAGGAGGAGACCTCATTAGTGCTGAGGGGCACCATGATAGAGGACTCAAGACACCCTGCTGCACTAGGGCCATGAGCCCAGAGTCGCTTGAAGGGAAGATAGGAGCTTTGAAGCCAGGTCCTAGTGGGTGGACTTAAGTGAACGACCCTAACTACAGAAAGAGGGGCAAAGGCGGAGGGGCTAAGGCCCCAACAGCCTGGTGCCACAGAGGCACAGTATAGGAGAGCCAGTTGGCCTAGTGTCATGGAGAGTATGGAACAGAGGGCGTTGAATCCGAATGAGTTAGAGAGCTAGAGCCTCTGAGTCAAGCCCTGCTTAATGGGTTTTTAACTGACAGGCCTAGCTGGGGGGGGTGGGGGGCGGGGGTTAGCTCACAGATGCTAAGACCCCAACATAAAGAGAAAATTATAAAACATCTGTGAGGCACAGGGCACATCAAAGGGAGGTAGGAGCATGCATTTTGCCCTTAAGGCAACAGCTCATTATCCTGCAGGTGGTGAGCCTAAAGCCCATCTGGGAACCTGTAGGTCAGCCTCCTACCTTTTTAAGAACCAAGTAACATCAAGCCGTGGCAGATGAGTAAAGAGGGGAAAGCTGATCCCCAGAGGAGGAAAATTCAGCACGACTTGAGGGGTGCGCAAGCACCAGTCTATTTAAAAATAAATAAATAAATAAATAAAATATCAAGCCAAAGATGGCACCCCGTCACAAGCAGCCTAGCCAATTTTTCCCCATTTTGCATCTGTTCATTCAGTTTCATAGATTTCATAGACATTTGGGCTGGGAGGGACCCCAGAGGATCACCAAGTCTAGTCCCCTGCCCCAGGGGCAGAAAGTCAGCAGGGATCATAGGTTCCCAGCAAGATAAGCATCCAAATGTGTCTTGAAGGCATTCAAAGTGGGTGCTTGAACCGCCTCTGGCAGCAGTCTATTCTAAACCTTGGAGGGCTTGGACAGTGAAGAAGTTTTCTTATGTCCAGCCCGAAATCAGTCACAGTACAGCTTGTGAGCATTCGATTTTGTCATCCCTTGGGGGGGGGGGGGCTCTGGTGAACAGATGTTCCCCCAGATTCTGATGAGTACCCTTAATAAACTTATAGGTGGCCACCAGATCACCTCTGAGCCCACACTTTTCCTGGCTGAACAGCCCCATTGCTCTCAGCATCTCAACATAAGGTCTGTTTTCCTGACCTCTGCTCATACGCGTAGCTCTCCTCTGCACCCTCTCAAGCTTCTCCACTTCCCTTTTGAATTGTGGAGCCCAAAACTGGATGCAGTACTCCAGTTGCAGCCTCACTAAGGCTGAGTACAACAGGAGAATGACATCCTGGGATTTGCTTGAGAAACATCTATGGATGCACGCCAATGTTTTCCTCCCTTTATTAGCCGCAGCATCACACTGAAGGCTCATGTTCATCTTGTCGTCAACTATGACCCCCAAGTCCCTTTCATCTGTAGAGCTAACCAGCGTAGCACTGCCGAGTCTATAAGCATGGTGCAGGCTTTTCCTCCCAAGGTGGAGAACCTTGCATTTTTCGGTGTTAAACACCATCAGGTCTCATATGCTTATTTCATGAACCTGTCAATCTGCCTGGATCACCCTCCTATCCTCAGGTGTGGATGTTTTACCCCAGAGTTTGGTGTCATCAGCAAACTTGGCCAGTCTGCTTCTGACACCAATGTCCACATCATTGATGAAGATGTTAAACACTATAGACCCTAGGGCAGAGCCTTGTGGGACCCCACTAGTAATAGTGCACCAAGACGATTGGCTCCCATTGACCACCACCCTCTGGGTCCTACTGGGTCCTACTGCAGAGCCAGTTCTCCAGCCAGTGGATCCTTGTGATGCCAAGGCTGCAGTTAGCCAGTTTAGCCAAGAGGTGATCATGATTGAAGACTTTTTTTAAAGGTGAGGTATACAACATCGATCTCTTTCTCCTTGTCCAGGTGATAAGTCACCTGGTCATAAAAGGAAATGAGATTGGTCAAGCAAGACCACAACAAACCCATGCAGGATATTGCCTTCAGATATTCTGTTAAGGATGGCCTCCTTGATAATTTTTTCCAAGACCTTCCCCAGAATAGAGGTCAGGCTGATGGTCCTGTAGTTTGCCGGATCTACTTTCCTCCCTTTCTTGAAAATAGGTATGAAATTGGCCCTCTTCCAATTATCAGGCACTTCACCAGAGCACCAAGAGCTCTCAAAGATCCATGCCAGGGTCTGAGCTATGATGCTCACCAGCACTCTGAGTACCCTTGGGCGTAACCCATCAGGGATGGCTGACTTGAAGGTATCCAGCCTGTCGAGGTGTTCCTTCACAAGGTTAACTTCAATGGAGGGCAAGGAATTTCCCTCACCTGGGCCTCCCTGACCTATAGTGGGCAGGGCCGTCCCATGGGGCTGATGAAAAACTGATGCAAAGTACCCATTTAGCAAGTTTGCTTTTTCCTGGGTGTCAGTTGTCAGTTGCCTCATCTGGTTTAGCAGGGATCCAATGTTGCCCTTGCTTTTCCTCCGGCTCCCCACGTATCTAAAAAAAGATTTTTTATTTTCCTAGATATTTGTAGCTAGCTGGAGTTCCATCACAGCCTTTGCTTTCCTGATTTGCTCTCTGCAAGTCCAGACTAAAGCAGAGTATTCCTCCTTGGTGGCAGTTCCAGTCCTCCATCCTTTGTAGGTCTTCCTTTTAAGACACAGGAGGTGCATCAGTTCTCTGGAGAGCCAAGGGGGCTCTTCCCCTTGTTTGTGTTCCCATGCTGTAGCTCAGGAGTTGGATTGCTATTAGGAAGCTTTTAAAAGGGTAGCATAAAAATTACATCTCCCCCAGAATCTAATTGGTTATATAATAATATATAACCGTGTCTCTGAGTGCTGCCTTCATCTTCATCTTTCTCTTCATCTTCCTCCATATTGTCTTCTTGGGCTCTTGATGATCCACTGCTTCCAGATAGATCTCTACCAGAACATGCTGTCATCCACATGGAGAAGGACCTTCAATTTCCTCTGAAAGGCACTGTACTCCTTTAAAACAAATCTCAAGACTGACTTCTCCCTCTTAAGATGACTTTCCTGTCTCACTAGAGAGTGCCACAATTAAACTACATAAATTACTTTTATAGTGCTCTTCACATGAGGCTTCCAAAAATGATATTATTGGAGATCAGAGCGGATCTCTCATGAAGCATGTTCTTGTGAATCACCTGTTTCTTGATAGATTAATTTATATGCAGTTAGGGAAACAGTCTGGAAGGATTTCAATTTGCCTGGTCTAAGTCCACATAGGAACTTCAGAGGTATGTGGAAGAATGGATGGGAAAAATACTTCCTTCCCTCAAAAGCTAATTTTTCCAGAAAGTACTGCCAAAGCCTAGCCTTCAAAAATCATAAGTCAAGTACCAAAAAACCTCAAAACCAAACAAAAAATACAATAGCTGGCTAAAATGAAGTGAGACTTAAAATAAAAAATATTGAATTACTTTTCTTTGCCTTTGAGTAACAGAGAATGAGGCACTTCATATATACAGGTCAGTGCTGCTCGACCTGGTACTGGCTACTGGGGATGACCTAATCAGTGACCTACTGATCGATGGGAAGCTGGGTGACAGCGACCATGAGCTGATCACCTTCACCATCTGCCGTAAAGCTGGCAAGTCAGTCAGCAACACAGAAGTCCTTGACTTCAGGAAAGCCAACTTTGACAAGCTCAGGAGGCTTGTCAGTGAGGCCCTAAGGAACCATGACCCCAGGGAGAGGGGAGTTCAAGAAGAGTGGTTGCTCCTTAAGGGAGCGATCCTCAATGCACAAGATAAGTCTATTCCATCACAGAGGAAAGGCAGCAAGAGGGCACAGCAGGCCCCCTGGCTCTCCAGGGGTCTAGCAGACCTCCTGAGGCTAAAAGGAAAGGACTACAAAGGATGGAGGATGGGATTCACCTCCAAGGAGGATTATTCTGCACTGATCCGGTCCTGCAGGGAGCACACCAGGAAAGCCAAGGCTGCAACTGAACTCCAACTAGCTTCAGGCATCAAGGACAATAAAAAGTTCATTTTCAGATATGTGGGGAGCCGGAGGAAAAGCAAGGGCAACATTGGACCCCTGCTGAACCAGATGGGGCAATTGACAACTGACGCCCAGGAAAAAGCCAATGGGTACTTTGCGTCAGTCTTTCATCAGTCCTATGGGATGCCCATGCCCACCACGGGACACAGTGGTCAAGCTGAGGGAGATCCCCTGCCCTCCATAAATCCTGACCTCGTGAAGAAACATCTTGAGAGGCTGGATACCTTCAAGTCAGCTGGCCCTGACAACCAACACCCCAGGGTACTCAAGGAGCTGGCGAGCATCATAGTTCAGCCTCTGGCACAGATCTTTGAAAATTCCTGGTGATCTACTGTAGTACCCGAAGACTAGAAGAAGGCCAATGTGGTCCCTATCTTCGAGAAAGGGAGGAAAGTGGATCTGGCTAACTATAGGCCCATCAGCCTGACTTCTATCCTGGGGAAGATCTTAGAAAAGTTTATTAAAGAGGCCATGTTTAATGGACTGGCCAACACAAACATCCTAAGGGATAGCCAGCATGGGTTTGTTCAGGGTAGGTCTTACTTGACCAATTTCATTTCCTTCTATGACCAGATGACCTATCACCTGGACAACGGAGAAGAGATTGATGTCATATATCTTGACTTCAAAAAAGCTTTTGATCTGGTATCCCATGATCACCTCTTGGTGAAACTGGCCAATTGTGGCCTTGAGTCCACCACAATCCACTGGTTGGGAAATTGGCTCTGTGGTCAAACCCAGAGGGTAGTAATTGGTGCAAGTCACTCATCATGGCATCTTGTGACAAGTGGGGTCCCCCAAGGCTCTGTCCTTGGACCCATATTGTTCAACATCTTCATTAATGATGTGGACTTTGGAGTCAGAAGTGCACTGGCCAAGATCACCGATGACACCAAACTTTGTGGCAAAGCATCCAAATCAGAAGACAGACAGGTGATCCAGGCTGACATGGACAGGCTCAGCAAACAAGTAGACGAGAACCAAATGGTGTTTAACACCGAAAAATGCAAGGTTCTCTACCTTGGGAAGAAAAACCTGCAGCACCCTTATAGGCTCGGCAGTGCTACGCTGGCTAGCACTATGGAAGAAAGAGACTTGCGAGTCATGATTGACCACAAGGTGAACATGAGCCTGCAATGTGATGTCGCAGCTAGTAAAGGGAGCAAAACGGCAGCTTGCATCCATAGATGCTTCTCAAACAAATCCATGGACATCATTCTCCCCTTGTACTAGGCCTTGGTTATGCCGCAGCTGGAGTACTGTGTCCATTTTTGGGCTCAACAATTCAAAAAGGATGTGGAGAAGCTTGAGAGAGTCCAGAGAAGAGCCACATGCATGGTCAGAGGTCAAGAAAACAGACCGTACGATGACAGGCTGAGAGCCACGGGGCTTTTTAGCCTGGAAAAGCGCAGGCTCAGGGGTGATCTGATGGCCACCTATAAGTTTATCAGGGGTGACCACCAGGATCTGGGGGAATGTTTGTTCACTAGAGCGCCCCAAGGGACGACGAGGTTGAACAGTCATAAACTACTGCAAGACCGTTTCAGGCTGGACATAAGGAAGAATTTCTTTACTGTTGATTCCCCAAGGTCAGCCTGGAACAGCCTGCCATTGGAGGTGGTTCAAGCACCTACACTAAACACCTTCAAGAATAAACTGGATGCTTATCTTGCTGGATCCCATGATCCCAGCTGACTTCCTGCCCTTCGGGCGGGGGGCTGGACTTGATGATTTTATGAGTTCTTTTCCAGCCCTAATGTCTATGAAACATATGAAATTTCAAGTATGAAGTTACACATTGGCATCAGAATTTTACCATCAAATGCAGAGATTTCCAAATTTTGCTTTGTTTTTGGTTTTTAAAGATCTAATGACCACTCCTGGCCTGCAGGGGTCATGTTAAGCTTTCCTCTTTACTGTGACTGTTTTGAAACATTCTCTCTTCTCTTTTTCTCTATTTTTTGTAGAAAAATATATATTCTTGTGATCATCATACAAGGAGGCAGGCCTTAAAAAATATTCACTGAACATCATGATTTAATAATCATGATGCATCTTATTGCAGCTAGCAACACGGAGGAAAGGCAGCAAGAAGGCACAGCAGCCCCCCTGGCTCTTCAGAGACCCAGCGGACCTACTGTGGCTAAAAAGGAAAGCCTACAAAGGATGGAGGATGGGATTCACCTCCAAGGAGGATTACTCCGCGCTGGTCTGGTCCTGCAGGGAGCAAACCAGGAAAGCCAAGGCTGCAACTGAACTCCAACTAGCTTCAGGCATCAAGGACAACAAAAAGTCCTTTTTCAGATATGTGGGGAGCCAGAGGAAAAGCAAGGGCAATGTTGGACCCCTGCTAAACCAGATGGGGCAACTGACAACTGACGCCCAGGAAAAAGCCAACCTATTAAATAGGTACTTTGCGTCAGTCTTTCATCAGTCACACGGGATGCCCATGCCTGCTATGGGACAGGGAAATCTGGGTGAGGGGGATCCCCTACCCTCCATCAATGCTGACCTCATGAAGGAACACCTTGAGAAGCTGGATACCTTCAAGTCAGCTGGCCCTGACAACCTGCACCCCAGGGTACTCAAGGAGCTGCCGAGCGTCATAGCCCAGCCCCTGGCGCGGATCTTTGAAAACTCCTGGTGCTCTGGTGTAGTGCCCGAAGACTGGAAGAAGGCCAATGTGGTGCCGATCTTCAAGAAAGGGAGGAGAGTGGATCCGGCTAACTACAGGCCCATTAGCCTGACTTCTATCCTGGGGAAGATCTTAGAAAAGTTTATTAAGGAGGCCATCCTTGAGGGACTGGCCCAGGCTAACATTCTAAGGGACAGCCAGCATGGGTTTGTTGCGGGTAGGTCTTGTTTGACCAATCTCATTTCCTTCTATGGCCAGGTGACCTATCACCTGGACAAGGGAGAAGAGATTGATGTCATATATCTTGACTTCAAAAAAGCTTTTGATCTGGTATCCCATGATCACCTCTTGGCCAAACTGGCCGGTTGTGGCTTTGGCTCCACCACGATCCGCTGGCTGGGAAATTGGCTTCATGGTCGGACCCAGAGGGTTGTGATTGATGGCAGTCACTCATCGTGGTGCCCTGTGACCAGTGGGGTCCCTCAAGGCTCTGTCCTGGGACCCATACTGTTCAACATCTTCATTAACGATGTGGACATTGGAGTCAGGAGTGGACTGGCCAAGTTCGCCGATGACACCAAACTTCGGGGCAAAGCATCCACACCAGAAGACAGGCGGGTGATCCAGGCTGACCTGGACAAGCTCAGCAAATGGGCAGACGAGAACCTGATGGTGTTTAACACCGAAAAATGCAAGGTTCTCCACCTTGGGAAGAAAAACCTGCAGCACCCTTATAGGCTCGGCAGTGCTACGTTGGTTAGCACTACAGAAGAAAAAGACTTGGGGGTCATCATTGACCACAAGATGAACATGAGCCTCCAATGCGATGCTGTGGCTAGTAAAGCGACCAAAATGCTGGCGTGCATCCATAGATGCTTCTCGAGCAAATCCCGGGACGTCATTCTCCCCTTGTACTCGGCCTTAGTGAGGCCGCAGCTGGAGTACTGCATCCAGTTTTGGGCTCCAGAATTCAAAAAGGATGTGGAGAAGCTTGAGAGAGTCCAGAGGAGAGCCACGCGCATGATCAGAGGTCAGGAAAACAGAACTTACGAGGACAGGCTGAGAGCCATGGGACTCTTTAGCCTGGAAAAGCGCAGGCTCAGGGGTGATCTGATGGCCACCTACAAGTTTATCAGGGGTGACCACCAGGATCTGGGGGAACATCTGTTCACCAGAGCGCCCCATGGGATGATGAGGTCGAACGGTCACAAACTCCTGCAAGACCGTTTCAGGCTGGACATAAGGAAGAATTTCTTTACTGTCCGAGCCCCCAAGGTCTGGAACAGTCTGCCAGTGGAGCTGGTTCAAGCGCCTACATTGAACACCTTCAAGAGTAAATTGGATGCTTATCTTGCTGGGATCCTATGACCCCAGCTGACTTCCTGCCCTTTGGGCAGGGGGCTGGACTCAATGATCTCCCGAGGTCCCTTCCAGCCCTAATGTCTATGAAATCTATGAAACAAAGCATAGTTCATACTTTATATCAGAATTAGTTGCATCTAAGCCAGCACACCTATCTGTAACTAATATTTAAAATATAAAATCAGAGACAGATTTGAGCCACTATAGGAAAAATTGACAAAAGTTCAAGAAGGAGCTGAATTTTATATTATGACTGTGCTGAAGCAGATTTGGTAATAACAGGATTACAGGCAGTCCTTGACTTACAACGTTTTGGGTTGCAACATTTTGCACTGACAACATTTATAAATTGATAACCTGTTTCAACTTGATGATAAGTTTCAACTTTACAATGTTGTAAACTTTACAATGTGGCATCCGATGTGATGCCACACCAGCAAACAAGTTCGCTGCATCACTCATCTCCCTGGAGAACATCTGTCCAAACTTCCTTAGCCACTTTCTTTAAGAAAGCAGACAAGGCTCTAGAAAAAAACAGCAGCCAAGACTCCTGAGAAGACTCCAGCCAAAACCCTTCAAAAAGTCAACAAAGAGTCTTTCAAAAAGTCCAGCAAAGTCACCTCAAATAAATCCTTCCAAATCAATATGATTGCTATTTGCAATATAAATGAAGTAATGTAGTTATACAACTCATCTATAATTGATTGAGTACAAAATTCTGCGGTATTTTTGGTGAAAATAGGGTATCGGGCCTTGGTTCAAGAACAAGACCTCCATTTATAACATTATTTCTTATGACAAAATTGGTTCTGAGTTACAACATTTCGACTTAAAGACGCAGTTTTCAGGAACCAATTGTGTCATAAGTTCGAGGACTGCCTGTATGTCATTTTAAAATAAACCTTCAGTCAGCGGCCTATTGGAAACACATTTATGGAAACCCAGCTACTTCTACTTCAGTGAAAGCACTCACTCCTGCAGTTTTCAGTATAATCTCCACAGCTAAATTTTATTTCAGAGGCTGAATGCTTGAAATTCTCAATATTTAAAATGCACCTCATCATGATATATTATATCTGAAAATTAAACACCATGGGATACCAGTATTGACCAAAAGATAAAAGCAATTCCTGTGGAAATACATTTTTAATAGCTGTATAAAGTAATTTCAGATTAAAACAAAATCAATAGACTTGGCTTTGTCTTTAAGTCAGTCTATACAGAACATAATGATCCTAGTTTGTACTTTGTTTTTAGGAAGAAATAAAAATAAGTAAATACTCTTATGGAATTAGAACTTAATATATATACACATTATGGATAATGGATTATCTCCCCACAATCAATGAACACAAATTTGAAGCTAATACGCAGCAGTGATATGCAGTGGTCTGTGTTGAACAGCACTATAACTTCCATAGAATCATCTTTAAATATGCGGGAAGGAAACGTATTCTGAGCCAATAGAAAGACATTTCAATGGGTGGCAGATCCAGTCTTGACTGATCCACACCATTCATGTCAATGGAAGTTCTTCAACAATTTTGGAACAGGAACTTGGGCCACATACAGACATTCAAAAAGCCTGAGGCAGAAGTGATCTAAGTTACATGCTTTACTCTAAGCATCCTAGATTAGTTCGGGAATGAAAAGAAACACACGTTTGCCTTTTGGGAGGCTGGGGGTGGGGAGGCCATGGAGGCTGCCTGCACTAGCCAAGGACAGCAAGTTGGGGGCACTCCTGCACATCTCTCACTGGGCTCCACATTGCCTAGCACAGCCAGGCTACTACTGATTGGCTGCCAGGTCTGTGGAGCAGAAGTCTCTATTCCCCCCAACCCCCATCCCAGACCCCTGCCTGGCTGCATCTTACAGCTGGCCAGAGGCAGGGTGAGGGGCTGGGGAGAAATTCTATGCTGGCTCTGTACAAGAGAAGTCACTGCTCCCCACCCCACCCCTACTGCCTGCACCCCCAGCACAATCCCTACCTTATAAGAGGCAGAAAGATTCTGTTATAGGGGCAGCCTCCCTGACAGGCTGTCCATCCATAGGGGCCACCTCAGCTTTACCCTGCCCTGTGGCATGTTCTGCCCACGCATAATCACATGGACTCTAGGAGAGCCTGAGCCTGGTCCATGCAAGAGAAGCCTCTGCTCCTCCCACCCCTTCCTGCTTGTAGCTCACAGCTAGCCAGAGGCAGGATGCAGGGCTGGGGGAAGGGTCTGTGCTGACTTCTTTCTGTGACAGCCTGGGGACAGGGCTTGCTAGGCCCTTGGCTGGAGCAGCTGAGTGGGAGTCAAGTTCCAGCACCCTTTCCTGTGAGGGGGAGTTGCAGGGGGCTGCAAAGCAGCCTGGGATGCCAGAGAATACCAGCTTAACTTGATTCAGTAGGGGAAGTGGTACAGAAGTACAATAGACCAATCTAACCTAAATCAATTAAGTCTGATACTATAATGTGAGGTCTATCTTAGACTGGGTTCCACTGTTTTTAAACCAGTCTATGTACACTGAACTTCTATTCAGTTATGGGTGTAGAACAGCTTCTGATCACTTATATCAGGTTTTGTGTAATGTCTGTACCTGGTCTTAGTGAATAACACAACACCAAAACATTGAATTATGCATTATTTGACACCAAGGTTTCCTCTAAGGTGCGCACAACTAAAAGTCTGGCTGTGCACAGCCCTTTCAAGGCAGCGCACCAGGAGAGGAGCTGGAGGCTCCGCTGGCTCCAGGATACATGCCTGCTTCCTCCCTGAGGTGAAGCGGGGGCGCAGACCAGTGTCCTGGAGCCAGCAGAGCCTCACTTGGGGCGGGCAGTGGCTCCTCCCTGAGGTGAGGCAAGGCAGGGATGAAGTCTGGAGCCAGGGGCTGGCGTGGGCTCCACCAGCTCCGGGGAAGTGCTCCGCACCCTGGCCCTGATGCAGGGGAGCGGAGCACTTCCCAAGAGCTGGCGGAGCCCACACCAGCCCCCAGCTCCAGTCCCCGAGCTCCTCAGCTCCAGCCTCCAGGCCCCAGCCCCCAGCCCCCTTTGGTAAGTGTCCCACGCCAGACCGCTGCTCCTTAGGGGGAACACTGTTTGCCACCCAAACCATGAGCCAGAATTCTACGGTCAAATCCATACTGAGTTATTGCTTTTTAAGCAAGTTTTTAAAGAGCTGACAAAAACTTCTGTGTAGAGGGAGTCATTGCAGTGAATCTCCAAATCTCTGAATCTTTCTATTCTGCTATGTCACAGACCAGTGAGACCAAAAGTAGAATGTAAAAAATATAAAGCCCCAGTAATTATTCAATCTGATTTGCATAAGCTAATCAAAATGATTTATTCCCCCCCACGCCATCCCCCACAAAAATCTATTAAGAGATGTCTATTGTTTTCTTTTGGAACATTTTAAAAATTAATTTGATTACCAGCATCACTATTTTGTATCAAATTCCCACTACTGGGTCATATTTTGAATGGAATGCCAACTTCAGTCAGCAGAACCTGCACTTCTGAACAACTTTAGGAAATGGAGATTTATGTTATTATTTTTATTAGAGTAGCAGTTCCTATACCCATTGGCAGACTGTCCCTGTTTTGAAGAGATTATAATATAATACAAGTTTGCAATCATGCAACTTCTGAACATGCTTAACTCATGCAGTGTGAATGCTTCATATTGTAGGTAATTGGTCTACTCATTACTCGCCAGGAGCAAAGGCCATTTGTAACTCTTTCTGTAGCTTTCTGACTCTGAACTAAAATACAAATTCAAAACTACCTCAAATTTAACCCTACCGCAGGTAAAGAGATTACGTACAATGCATACAAAGACTTTTTTTGTCACAGGTGATATCAAATTTCACATATTCTTCCAGTTAATCAAAGAGCCAGATGTAAAATTGCTCAATGAGGAATGCAACATGGATTGGGGAACATTGTTTTTATAAAAGACAGAAAAGGATTGAATGAAAAATGTGTAACGCATAGGATGCATATTTGTAAAGCAAAAGGCACGCATGACTTCCAGTTCTCTCATGCTATATAGGCTGCCAGCACATAAACTAGCTGGAAAAGTAGAATGGTATGTAAATTCAAGTGCCCACTAGGACACAGCTGTTCAAGGCAGCGCTCCAGTTAATTTCTCTCTGGGATCTCCCAGAAGCACTGTGTACACAATTTCTCCTGGTGTCCTCTGCTTTCAAGGAAAGAACGTGCCCTGCTTCAGTCCTCATGGGAACACAAGATGTTGGCTGACTAGCCATTAGTGATCCTACATTGCATATGTTAAAGATGGGCAAAGGAGAATTCCAGCTATTGATTCACATAGACTGTGTGAGCTTTGTGATTCAATAGGCAAGGAAAATTATGAGTACATTTGACTCAGAATTTGCACAGAACAGAAAATTAATGATTTAAGTTGAGAAAAAATTATTGGAAGATAATAAAGCCACTATTTCAAAACATGACAGCAGACATCTTTGACTACAAACCTGCCTGGTTAATTGGCAGCAACTGGAAAGGAAGTGATCAACATATAGGAAGGCTGAAGTACTTACTTGTCTATTAGTAATGGAGAAGCATGTTTTATAATATCCATCAAAAGTAGATATTTTTAAATCATGAGGCTTAGATAAATTTGCACCTACAAGAGTTCATGGAGGAAGTCTTTGACCCATTGCTGTTAATATTTAAGAAGACTTGAAATACTGAAGAAAGTCAATAAGACAAGGAGACGGCTAACATTGTGCCAATATTCAAAAGCAAGAAAAATGGCTAAACTAACTATAAATTATTTAGTAGGGCTGTGCGAAGCTTTGGGGGCTGATTCAATTTGGAGGAGGTTCGGCCTAATTTGGCGGCTGAATCTCTGAATCCAAATTGAATCAGGGGAACAATTAAAAGGTCTGAATCAGGCAGTCCCCACTCACTGGTGCAGGAAGCTGGACCCGGACTTCATGCTGGTAAGTAGGAGGTGGGGGAAGGGAGGCTGAAGAAGGGGGAAGGATACCATAGGGGAACCCCTGCTAGGTCCCATGTCCTACCTGCTCCTCCAGCTCCCCTGACGTCCACCTGCTCTCCCAGCCCCACATAGCTGCCCCGTCAGCCCCAGCTCCCAGTTGTTTTAAAAAAGCCCCCACTCACTGGCTGCTTCCAGGTGGGGGGTCATCCCCACTGCTCCCCACTACCCCATGCTGCATGGGGGGCTCTACCATGAGCCTCCCAACCCCTGCCTGCTCTCCCAGTCCCCCCATACCTGCCCAACTTACCCCAGCTTCTGGACCTTTAAAAAACAACAACAAAAGACCCCAGACTCACAGGCTGCTTGGGGCTTCTGGGGGCTCATGATAGAGCCCTGCCCATGTAGTGTGGAGCAGCAGGGATTGCCCCTCCCCGCCCCATGGCAGGAGCTGGTGAGTCAGAGCTTTTTTTTTTTAAGGGCCAGGAGTTGGGGCAGGCAGGGCAGCCATGGGCTGGGGGGTGGGCTGGGAGATCAGGCGGGGGTCGGGGGACTCATGTCAGAGCCTCCCCATGCAGCATGGGACAGTGGGAGACAGTGGGGTTCAACCCCTCCCTGGCAGCAGCCAGTCAGTGGGGGCTTTTTTTGTCAAAGAGCTGGAGCTGGGTGGGGTTGGGAGAGTGGGGCCTGTGAGATTCAAAGATTCGGCTGATTCAGCAGCAACCAAATCTCCAAAACAGATTCAGCTGAATCAATTTGGGACAGTGATTTGAATCACCAAATTTAATTACTCTCCCCTGAATCAGCTGAATCCGAATCTGAAGTGAATACCAGCTGTTTTGCACAGGACTACTATTTAGCCTAATAATGATCCCAGCCAAAATTATAGAAAAGTTTCAATGGGATTCAACTGAAGAGGATCGAAGAATAGGACTGTGAATAAGTCCAATCAATTTGGTTTTCTGGGAAACAGATTGCCAAATAAAACTTACTTCAACCTCCTACGACAAAGGTAAAAGGTCATTAAAGATAAAAGCACGGAAATAATATGGACTTCTTTAAGGCATTGGACCAATGACCATATACCATTCTGATAAAAATTAAACACTATAATATAAATCAGTAGACTGCCCAGAATTAAGAACTGGTAAATTGGTAGTTCTCAAAAAGTAGACATCAATGAAATCACCATTTCTACCAGAGCTCTAAAGAGATCACTAGTAAGGCCAATGCTATTTGACAATCTATATTTACATCTAAAGCACTGATGAAAAATTATTGCTGGAAGGCAACACAAAGATTTCAAGTGGTAAATAATGATGCAAACAAGGCAGTAATTCAGAGTATTCTGTATTGCTTGGTAATATGGGCCCCTTCAAACAAAACATGAAGAAGGAGCACTAACTACATGCAGAATGAGAGACTGTATCCTAGAAAGCAGGGACTTTCCTGGTTATTGGGGTCATAGTGGACAAGTAACTGCACAGGAGCTCTTACAGTATGAAGATGTGGCAAAAAAGATTAATGTAAATGCAGCAAGGATGAGGAAGGTGGTGGCTGTACCTCTGCATACTTAGACTGACCATGTAAAAATCCTAGAAATCCAGGACATTTTTTGGGAAACCCAAGATACTGCCGCCACCCCCAACTCGCACCCCAACCCCATGCTCCCCTGCACTCTGACAAGTTGGTGGGGATAGGGTTGCATGCTGGGGAAGCAGCAGTGCCTGCTGCTCACCTACAAGACACTGCACCACTCTGACTCCCAGACAGACTGTGCACTACATCCCTGCATTTCTGGGATGCTCATTAAAATTTTCAACAGCTGGCCAGGACCAGCCTCTGAAATCTAGAACTGTCTCAGCTAAAATGGCACATGTGCAAGATTCCCTCTAAGGTTCATGTTGTGCACAGCTGTGCACAACTAAAAGTCTGGCTGTGCACAGCCTTCTCAAGCCCGCGCACTGGGAGAGGAGCTAAAAGGTAAGCTCCTAGGTGAGGTTGAGGTGGGAGCCTGGCGCATGGTCCGCTAGCTCCAGGATCATGCTCCACTTCCCCACTTTGCCTTGGGGAGTGAGGAGGCACGTGGCATGAGGGCCAGGGGGTGGAGCACTTCCCCAGAGCTGGCGGAGCCCACACCAGCCCCCTGGCTCCAGCCTCCTTCCCTGCCTTGCCTCACCTCAGGGAGAAGCCGCTGCCCACCCCAAGTGAGGCTCCGCCGGCTCTGGGGCACTGCTCCGCTCCCCGGCCCTGATGCCACATGCCTCCTCCCTCCCCGGCCCTGATGTGGGGGGTGGAGCACATCAGGCAGAACCAGCTCCAGCCCCCAGCTCCAGCCTCTGGCCCCAGCTCCAGCCACCCAGTTGCAGCCTCCAGCCCCAGCCTCCGGCCCCCAGCCTCTCGGTTCCAACCTCTGGCACCCGGCCCCAGTCCCTGGCCCCCAGCCTCCAGGCTTCCTGGTTCCAGCCCCCAGCCCCCTTCGGTAAGTGTCCCATGCCAGAGTGAGGCAGTGCACTCATGGATTGAGGTGATGTGCTCACAGACTGCTACTCCTTAGGGGGAACTTTGGACATATGGTCACCCTACATATACTACACTGATAACATTGAACACCTTATACCCAAGGTGTCATACACAGCCTGAAGACCAGATCCAGCCCACATTGGAGGGTTAGCCAAGCCATGGGGCTTCTCGTGGGCTGAACTCCTACTTTTGTGAGCTGACTGAGCCCACAGCGCTCTATGCTGGGGCTACCAGAGCCCCTGTAGTGATTCCATTAATCCTCTTTGGCAACGCTTTGAAAACCAGAAAGTTAATACCCTTCGCTGTCCCTCACACTTACCTGATGCTGCAATCAAGACACTTCTACACATGCTCCAAAGCGTTCTAGCATATTCAAATCTTGTATATTCAGCATCCCTGCATTTCAAGATGGTGGCAGGGGTGCTTTAACTAAAGCTCACTGAACAAGCTATAATTAAAGTGCTCCCACCACCATTGTGTCATGTGGGAAAGAACTGCTCTAATTAAAACACCAGTTTCCCCCACCCTGGAGCATGTGTACCCAGGGTTTTTAGTTGCCTCTGTTGACCAAAATCTGAAGCAGAGGAAAAGTGAGGCAAGCTTTCACTGTCACACTGAAACTGGCTTTGGCAGCTACAGGGATCAATGCCACATGTGAGCACTTCCACCATACGGATCCAGCCCACAGGGCCCAACAAGTGTGATACCCTTGCTGTATATAATTCTGATGTCCCCATTTTAAAAAAGATTTTTGGAAAATGGGAGGTAGTTAAAAAAAAATTGCCAAAAGAGTTATTTGACAGCTAGAGAAAATAACTTGCACTGAGATATTTGCAGTTATGTTTAGTTTTCCAAAGTGACAAAGGACTTGACTACTGCATCTAAGTACCATCACAAGGAGAATGCACTGGGTACTAAAAGCCTTTTTTAAAACTAGTACAGAAAGGCATATCAAGAACCAATGACTAGAAACTGAATCTAGGCAAATGTATATGAAATTAGGCATTTTTCTAAAAAAACAGCAAGGGGAATTAATCACTAAAAGAAACTACTGAGACAAAAAGGTTGATTCTCCTCCATCACCTGGAATTTCAAGAGTTGGTATCCTTCTGAAAGATGTGTTAACCAAAACAAGTTATTCTATCATCAGGCAAAATAATGAGGCTCAATAAAAGGGTTAATTGGGTGAAATAGCCTGTGATACACATGAGATATGACTAGACTATATAATGATTCCTTCTGGCCTTAAACTATGTAAGTGTGTGGTTCTCTATGACTGCATTGCAATAGGAGGGCCCAGCCTATGTTACACCTCTGCTTCCTCTCTACCCATTTTAGACATTCCTTGTGTTCTAAGCAGCTTGGAAGAATTGAAGTTGTGACCAGCTTTCACATGGAAAGATGGAGAGCAAGCTGAGAGAAAAAGGAAGAGAGGCTTCTTGTCCTCTTACCTCTCTTGCTGGCCACACAGTTTGAATATATCTACATAACAAAATGTAGATGCAGTTGTGACATGTTCCAACAAGAGGAGGACAAGTCTTCTTGGAGAATGTGTTCAAAATCTTGGTACAGAAGTACAATTAATTCTCCTCATTCTATAATTATACCTTTGATTTACTGTATAGACATCTCTCCAAGATCTTGAAGTCCCTGGTGTGCTTGACACCAGAACACTGTTTTACTTAAGTAGTCCAGCAACAAACAATATTGCCATGACATAGTAAAGAATGGAGGCTTATTTATTCCATGTCTGATGATAATGTTAAAAAGGAATTCATATTTTTAAACAAGAGAAAAAATACTCTAAGCAGAACTACTTCGATGAAATGCAGTCTCTACAAGGTTAATGAGACTTCAGACTCATAGGTGGTTAGGGGCTGGAAGGGACCTTGTAGATCATCCAGTTTAGCCCCCTGTACTAGGTAGGAAAAGACAACTGGGGTCAAGTGACCCCAGCGAGGTGACTGTCCAGTCTCCTTTTGAAGATTTCCAGGGTATGTGACTGCACCGCCTCTGGAGGGAGTTTATTCCACAGTCTGCACACCGAGTGTGAAGCAGTTTTTCCTGGAATTGAACATGAAGTGGCTTTCCAGGAGTTTGTATCCATTGCTCCTGGTCTTCCCTAGGGGTGCCCTAGTGAACAGTTGTTCACCAAGTTCTTGATGTACTCCCCTGATGTAGCGGTAAGCTGCTACCAACTCCCCCCTCAACCTTCTCTTCTGTAGGCTGAAGAGGCCCAGGTCCCTCAGCCTCTCCTCATCTGGCTTGTCTTGCAAGTCCCTGATGATATGGGTAGCTCTTCTCTGGACCCTCTCAAGTTTTCCCATGTCCTTGTTGAAGTGCAGTGCCCAGAATGGGACACAGTACTCCAGCTGCAGTCTCACCAGTGTGGAGTACAGTGGGAGTATCATTTCCTTAGTTTTGCACAAGATGCAATGGTTAATGTGTGCCAGTGTGTTTGTTGTTTGCCCTGCTGACATTCCATTTTCAGTAAGTTTATTTCCTGCTGAATTAATATGCATAGGAGAGAAAAGGCCACTTTTAAATGCAGCAATCTTTTATGTGAAAGAATTTATAAATGAACAGATAAAATGTGGCTGTTTGGGCGGGGGCGGGGGGAAGATGACCAAATAATGCAATTTTAACTTAATTTTTGTACAAATGTACAATGTTCAGGGTAATGCTTATTGCTAGATTTATGCAAAAGGCACCAATGCCATGGTCCTGCCATATATTCAAGAAATAAAATTAGATCTTTTATAACACCTCTCCCTACAATGCATCTCATTTCTCTCCTATATGAAAATAATAGTCATTTTTCATATGCTTATTTATGACTCAGTCCTGCAAGGTATCAAGTCCCCTCAATTACTAATGACATCTCTGAGGGTCAGAAGACAATAGATACTTCACAGGATTAGGCAATTAGTTATATTTTTCCTTTTACCACAGTAAGGTAATTTGACTCAGCTTTAATTTACTCAGACATGACCAGACATGTATATTCTATGGCGTTACAGCACAACTAACATTTATAAAATACAGTAATAGCTGATTTTTTGGGGGGAAGGGAAACAAAAATCCTGTGGTTGTTTTTTTTAAATAAATTGATTTTCTTTCATACTTTCCCAAAATAAAATATGGGGCACAGTTGTCTGGAATCTTTGTGAAATGTTGAAAGTTACTTTAAAAGTTATTTGTTTAACCTACATAACTAAAAATACAAATTGGTTCATAAAATGTGGTAACTGGTTTACTCAACTAAATGCTGTTTTTCTGCTAATCGCTAGCACTTAGAGCTCTCCCACAATATGACAAATAAACTTGCAGATATGTAGGTCAGCCTATACTCTTCTCTAAGCTAAGATGTGTGTGCCAAAGGCACCGTTATAAGGCATGCATGTTATAAAGCTTCATTGCCGCGATCACTAGCTATTTTCTGAAGCACGGCAACCAGTCCACTGTACTTAAAAATGAAGGGGAGGGGAGCAGGAAGAAGGTGAACAAACACACTGGATCAAATGCAAAAGACTATGCTGATGCACAATATTACTTAAGGCTTGGGCCCTACAAAGAGATGCCTGCCTATTTATCCTATTGGTTTCACTTAGTCCCCCTCCTCAACATGGTGTCTTTTGTACATCTGTAAGAAGCGCCAAGCTCTGCCCAATCCTCCTCAGCCTTCTCTTCCAGTACAGTTCCCTCATGCTGTCTTTACCAGGTCACAAGTCCTAACCAGCTACTAATGTGTGCCTCACTTGTCCCTGCTCAGGTCAAGAGGTGCTGCAGGTGGCATTTTACACAACAACTATGCACACCCTTTAGCCTTGTCTAGACCAAGGCTTATATATTCACTAAATATAGAAGCCTAAATAGATAAATGTATAGGCATTTTTTATTTTTTATTGAGATAACTGTCTTGCTATAACCAATGTGGGTACAAACTGAAGTCATTCATTCACAAAAGGGAACAATTTTTGCTCCATTCAACAAGAAGCCCATACTACATGGGAGTAACTATTTTCCCCTTTTCCTTTTTGATAAGCAGTAACAGCCCTATCAAGGGACTTATAGGTGAACTTGGAACACAGTATCTATCTATCTCTAGCTTAATTATTCACTATTCAACACTTCTACATGCTGTGTAGCAATAATAGGTTTGGTAGTAGATATTGTTTCATTACGGGTATACTTCTGTGTGGCATTTACATAGCCATTCCTCTAATTATTCTCAGTATACTGCCAACCATATGATGATCTTTTCCAGGAAAAGAACTTGTCTTCTTGACAATAGAGAAAAAAAAAATAATTGTAGGGTGGAAGCTTTAAATAATGGTTATATTAGAGATACTTTGTAAATTGCTTTTCACTTAGGTCTTGAAGTCTAAAAGGCTATGTTCTCATAAACTCAGCATAAAAACGTTTCCTGTAGTCCAAGGGGGAAAAAAAAAGCAGATCATGGTTTACTGGTACAACATTATGTAGTTTAAATTTGTATTGAATAGCACTGTCAGTTCTTCATATGCCCCATTTATTTAATTCATTGGGTAAAGCTGTTTTCAAAAAAGTATAACCTTTCTTTTATTCTGTCTGGATCTCAAAATTTGCAGCATCCAATTAATGAATGGGTACAAAACAAAAGGAAATCAAAAGCTGATAAATGTCCAGCAGACTGAAGTGCAAAATGCCAACAGCCAGCTTACTAAAAAGTTGAACAATAATGTAAAATTGTGCTTCTTTTATAACTATGCAGTTTCAAAGCCAAGCCCTCAACATTTTATAGCTAAAGAAGTGCTTAAGCATTACATGGCTGCTAACGATATAAGTGCATACTTCTTCCTGCATAATTTCCTAATTTAGCAACAACCAGAAAGAAATTCAGGCATGGAGAAAAAGTGATCCCAGCCTGCAGGATTCAGACCTTGAGATCTATAGCACGGGTTATCTAATGACAGCAACAGTAGGTTCGTATCTTCTGGGTGAAACAATTAAGAGAGGCATGGTGAGGTTCAAGACAGCTGGATTCCAGTGTCAGCGTACAGTGTTCCTGCCTGCCTTTATCCCAGTGAAACTGGAGACAAACATACAGAAACCTCTCAGGATTAGCTAGTATGGGATTGGCGAGACCATGACCAGATGCCAGCTGGGGTCTGTGCTGTGGGAGAGGGGAGGGAGAAATGGGGGAATCCCTGCTTGAGCTTGGCCAGGCAGATGCTGCTGTGCCTGCATCTCCAATTCCTTAGACAGCCGGAGCAGTGATAGTGCTCCATCTAGGGAGGAGAGGGGTGGGGCCAGCCCTCGTCTCTGTAGCAGACAGCACATCACAGCCCAGCCTAGCCCAGGGCTGAGAAGCATGCTGGGATGCTGCAGGGCTCTGATTTAACTAAAACCAGGAAGGGGGTCTAGGACAGAAGTTCCATAAACTGGCTTGATAAAAATCAGTTAAGTCTGATATTACATTCAACCAGGTTTATTTTAAACCAGTTTTAAAATGGCTGAAACTGGTTTATGTGTACTGAACTTATGTGCTGTTACAGGTTAAAACCACTTTCTGATCACTTAAATTGGTTTATGTGTAACTTCCATCCCTAGCCTTATTGTTCACTCCTCCTTCTTTGTCACACTTATTTCTGGTACATGGGCTCACACTGGCCCCAGCTATCAGGGCTAGGGCAGACATTCCAAAAGCCAGAGTGTGAATTGATTCAACTTTTGCAAGTTAGACTCACCTGCAGAGAGTGAACTGGTTTGTAACAGAACAGACATGTGGGCATATGCCTGTAGTTGCTCAGGCCAGGAGCCAGGGGTGCTAGAGTGAGCCCTCAGCTGCAGGGAAGGCATGGGGAGGGGGCGTGGCCAGTCCTAGATAAACTGGCCAGAGAGGTTTAATTCCCCCCTCCCTGTCCCACCAGAAGGGACATGAGCTAAGTCTGCTGGTTGCTCCCCACTCCTGCTGTAGCATCGGGCACCATGGCCCCCAAGCCAGAGGGGGCAGGGAGGGTGATTAGTCTCCCCTCTACCCATACTGACAGCTAGAGTAGAGGGGAGACTGGCTCCTTGCAGCAGAATAAGGCCCCTGCTTTCCCATCTGCAGAAGGATGGAGGGAAGGGGAATAACCCTATCCCTGACCACCCCCGCTAAAGGGCCCTAAGAGCTGGTTATGCCCCTGCTGGGCCACTGCAGTGGGAGAGGGCAGGGGCCTTGGTGGGGGTAGCAGCCCATCATAATGTCCAGCAGCATGAGCCCCTTCCCGACTGGAGGCCCTGCTGTGGGGTGGGCAGAGCTGCAGTGGGCTGCATTCAGCAGCACTGGGATCCAGAGATGGCTAGAGCCCCACCTCCCAGTGCCACCACCACGGCTGGTTTCCTCACCCCAAAGCACCGCCCCCACACACACTGGCTCTCTAGCTCCTGGCATCCCTCAGTCCCTCCAGGTCGAGGAGTCACTCTCTGGGCTTGCAGCAGGGCTGGGGCTGCTCCATGGAGTGACTGCCTTTCTTGGTAGTCTGGCCACAGCAGCTCCTTTGCTGCTGCCACTGGCCCCAGCCCTCTGGTACAAGTAGGGACCTGTGTGTGCAACCCTGACCCTATGCCGGGTCTAGCTCCAGGCTCACCTGTACCAGTGTCAGCACTCCAGGCTCACCCATCCCACCACTGCTCAGGAGTGGCATGGGAGAGAAATGGCTGCTCAGTATGGGGGAAAAGCCCCTCATTATCCTTCTGTCAGTGCTTCCATCTGGAGCCAGAACTGGGCAGCCCTGTGTCTCCACTGCATCACTGCCCCCTCTGGGCTGCTCCACTGGGCAGCAGTGGGGCAGCAGTGGTAGCAGAGCAGACACAGGGCAGCCCAGTGTCAGCTCCAGGTGGCTGCAGCAGACACCAGCAGTGGGAGGCAGAGGGGCTTTTCCCCCCATGCTGAGCAGCTGTTTTTTCTCTGCTGCCACTGCTCAGCCCAGATGGGGGATCTGGCACAGGGCTGCCCTGTGTCTCTGTCATGTCACTGCCACCTCTGGGCTGCTCTTCTGGGCAGTGGTGGAAGCAGAGCACACACAGAACAGCCTGGTGCCAGCTCCGGGCAGCTGCACCAGAAATTGCCAGAAGTGGGAGGGGGAGGGGCTGCTTTTGCTCCGTGCTGGCTCCAGGCTCCCCTATCTGTGCTGAGCAGTGGCAGTGGGGGAGAAGTGGCTGCTCAGTGTGGGGGGAAAAGTTTCTCCTACTCCTGGCATCTGCTGCAGCCACCCAAAGCTAGCACTTGGCTGCCCTGTGTCTGCTGTGCTGCCACTACTGCCCAGCGGGGCAGCCCAGAGGCAGCAGTGACACGTTGGAGACACAGGGTAGGCCAGTACTGGCTCTGGGAGGATGCACCTCGAAGCACCAGCAGGATAGGGAGGGGCTTTTCCCTCATGCTCAGCAGCTGTTTCTTCCCCACTGCTACTGCTCTACCCAGACAGGCAAGCCTGCAGCAGGACTGGGGCAGGCAGGGGCAGGGTTGTGCACACTGGTCCCTACCTGTACCATGGGGCTGGGACCAGCAGCAGCAGCAAAGGAGCTGCTGCAGTCGGGCTGCCAAGAGCAGAGCAGAGCAGCTCCAGCCCTGCTGCAAGCCCAGGGAGTGGTACCTCAGCCTGGCAGGACTGAGGGACTCACCATGGGCCAGAAAATGACCCACTACAGGCCAGATCTGCCCAGCCCATAGCATCTGGCCATGTCCCCACCCAGCTGTGATGGGGGTGGGGGCTCTGGACCCTCTGGGCCCTGCTGCTGCCATGCACAGCCCGCCACAGCTCTGTCCATCCTGCAGCAGGGCCCCCCGCTGGGAAGGATCTTGTATTACTACAAATTATGATGGGCTACAGTGGCCCAGCAGGGGCACAGCCAGCCAATAAGGCTCCTTGGGGTCGGGGGGGCAAGGATGAGGTTAATTCCCTTCCCTTTATCCTTCCACAGAGGGGACAGCAGGGGCCTATTCCACCACAGGGAGCCATTATCCCCTCTACCCTGGCTGCCAGTAGGGGAAACTAACCTCCCTCCCTGCCTGCTCTGCCTCAGGGGCCATGGTGCCCAGTCCTGCAGCAGGAAGGGGAGCAACCAGAAGACCCAGTTGGTGGGACAGGGAGGGGGGAATTAAACCCCTACCTGGTCAGACCCCCCACCTGTGCCTGTCTGGGGAGTAGAGGGGTGGGGCCAGCCTGACTGGGGTGGAGCAGGCCAGCCCAAAGAGCATGCCAGGATGCTGGAGGTTTTAGGAGTGTGTAAAATGGGCTGCATTTGATTTGGACTTGGATTCAACCCAAATAGGGGATGGTGACTCGATTTGTCAATTCAGATCACTGCCCTGATTATATTCAGCCAAAGCTGAATCTCAAGATTTGATGTGGATTCGGAGAATCAGCAATTTGGCCATAGACACAACTTTAAATGTTTTTTTGACATACCTCAAGGTACCAGGTGTGGCTCATGCTGTGATGCTGAGGCAGATGGAGCGTGCCACAGGAGTGCAGGGGCCCCCCTGGTGTGCTCAGCGATGAACCCAGATGTGGACCAGAACTACTTCTGGTCCATTTCTGGGTCCACCACTAAGCATGCTGGACCCCACCCCCCATATCCCCCAGCTTGGTGATTGGCTGCATGGGGGACCCCAGATGCTCCCCCTACCCAGGAGGCACCAGTTGCTGAGCTGGAGAGGTGCAGGAGGGTGGCCTGCATGCTCCCCAGTGGACCTGGAAGTGAACCGGAAGTGCTTCTGGTCCACTACCAGGTCTACTGCCGAGCCCCCACTCTCCCATGGGACACTCCATCTGCCTCAGCATCGCAGCATTCATGAGCCGCCTGGTACCTTGTGGTATGTAGAAAAAACATTTTAAAGCTGTGTCTATATTCAAATTGCTGAATCTTTCTGAATCTCTCTGAATCAATCTGAAGAGTTCCAATTCGATTCAGAGAAATTAAAGGGTCTCCTGACTTGATTCAGATTTCGAGATTCGGCCACTGAGTCAGGCCGAATCTCTGACAAACCAAATCAGGGAGCAAAGCTTCGCACAGCCCTATCTGGTTTATCTTCAGAAACTTTAGCTGCCAAACGCTGACAAGTTTCTGTTAGTCTCTGAAGAATCTCAGTTTGCACATGCTCCACAATTTAGTCAAGTCTGTGTGAATTCTCACAGAATTTATAAGACACATTTCTGCCATCAGCAAAGCCTCCTATCAAATCCAATGCCCCTCTTCAAAACATTGAGATGGTAAATGTTTTTCAGTTGCAAGATTTTATTTTTCAAACAGGGGGAATTATATTTTAATTCAACCTTGTTCTGAGAAAAAGATAAAACAACTTTAGGTGAAACTTTCCCAAAAATCAATCTGGAGACAGAAGCCAAGCAGGGAATTTTTCAGTCAGATATATTAAAGGTTTGCAGAATTCAAAGCAACTGAATATGCAGAAGAGAACAAAAAAAGTAAGGCTAACACTACTTCTTCTAGCTAAGACACCACAGGGAAAGCTATATATATATTTTAAAAAATAATTTCATTCTGACAGTGTTTTTCCAACATTTCATTAGGATTTAATAAATGCATTGATCTGTGACATAATCTATGACACAGAATGAATTTAATATCAAAAAACCTCTTTTTCAAGGTACCACTAAAATCTGAATTCATGGGCAGGGGGAGAAACGATGCATATTTTCTCTACTCATTTTGAAAAAACTGCAAGTTCAGACACATAATACCCTTCCTAGAATGCCAAATATGTTGTGATCCAGCAAGACAACAGACTATCATTACATATTTTTCACTGAAAGATCAAATAAGGGTCATTTTTAATGAAGTATTCAATACCCTCTCCTTGATGAAAATGTTGACATTCATTAAACAAGCTAAAATCCAAGGCTAGAATTAGTAAAATAATTATAGGATCATCACTTAAAATCTTGATTCACCCACTAACCATCTGCTGCCTGGAGGCTAAATTCCAAACAGAATTAAGACAAGGGGAAAAAAACCCAAAAACGAAACCCAAAACAAAACCTGGTTTAATATAAGGATCCTATTAGCTTGTCCACAGTATCTGTTATTATAATAGGATTAGTTTCACAAACAGATATGGCATACATGTATGCAACAATGAGCACAAAGATGACTGAAAATCCAGTCACCATAGCAAAGAATGATGACATTCTGTCAGTTAAGTCATAGCATGCTTTAAAGGAAAAAAGTTATCAAACAGCAAGGGACACTTAAGATTAGAAACCACGTCAGTGTCTACAGCCTGCTATTAGCACACTGTATTTTGGTGTTATAATAGATGCACCAAGTACCTTCAGATATTTGTTTAAATCATTGCAATAAAAGACCTGTATGAGGAGATATTGATTAGTTTGTATTAAACTGATACATTCTAAACAAAGGACTCTAAAAACCATTTTTCCCCTCACCTGACTTGCATCTTAACTGAGATATGGCCTTGTTTCTTCCCTTCTGTGATTGTTCAGAACAACTCTTTTTTGCAATCCTGTGACATTCCTTGGCAACCCCAGCAGTTGCCTTCATGAAGAAAATATAAAGTACACAACATTTTCAACAGATTTTCAGTGCCATTAAGCAGACCGAACCATGCCATCAACCACAGATCATCAGCACGTGGGCTGGGGACCCTAAGAACAAAAATCATCTGTGTTATATGAAGAGTAGAAAGTTGCAGAAAGAAGGCTGTGAGAAGCACATGGACACACAGCAGTTTAGAAAAAACAATGTCTTTACTTGGACATGTTTTTAACATGTAAAAGTCAAGTCATTGAAGGACATGTTTTCAAAGCTAAGTACAGACAGTCAAAAAGCCCAAGGCTGATTCAATTCAGTCTTTTCAGGTTAGTCTAAAAGGTACAGTTTAACTTGAAACAGAAGTGAACATTTACCTTTGATTCAGGAGATGCAGCCACATGCCTGCAGTGGCTCAGGCCAAAAGCCAGAGAGTGCTAGAGCAGAGCAGCGTTCTCTGGCTGTGTGTTCATTTCCTCTTCCTGCTGCCCCCAAGGTCTCTGGAATTTGCAGTCCAGAATTACAGTAGCAGGACTCTGCAGGTTTGCTGATCACTTCCTCTTCCAGGTGCCTCTGGGATTTGTAGTCTACAGTTGCAGCCAGCAGTAAGATTGAGCAGCGGATGAGATGTATAACCCCGCTTCCTGGCCCCAGACCCTACTGGGGTTTGTTTGGGGGGAAGTCCCTCCCCCCCCAGACTGAGCTGCATCCCCAGCTGGGCTTGCCCCACCCCACACCACCTCCTTTCTCAGCCAGTCCTCACTGCTAAAGTTAGGGAGCAGAAGGGTGGGGCTAGCCCTGCTCTCTGGAGCAGACAGCCCAGCCCAGGGCTGGACAGCATGCTGGGATGCTGGGTGACTGTGATTTAACTTGAACCAGGATGTGGTCTGGGACACAAGTTTCATAAACTGGTTTAACTCAAATCTATTAAGTCTGATACTGTACTATGCTCAACCAGGTTTATCTTAAACCAGTTTCAGGCATTTTGAAACTGGTTTATGTGCACTGAGCTTCTGTTCTGTTACAGGTTTAAACCAATTTCTGATCACTTAAACTGGTTTATGTGTAACTTCTGTCCCTAGCCCAAAACAGCACTGAAACTATAACCTAGACTACAATTTCAAAAGGCATCATTTCCTAGTTAGGCACCAAAAAGGAGTGGCTGAATATTCAATGATAGAGCTTGATATGCTGAGTAATGTAATTGTTTGAAAATCTGGCAGGAGAAGTTAGAGTGGCAACTGTTTAGCACCGGGCACTTTTTGGGGGGGAGGAGGGAGGGGAGAAGACTAGCCCTGCTGATGAGTCCCAAGCACTTGAAGATCTATCCCTGAGCTTTTGCTAATGATGAGCTCTTCTGTAGTACAGACTGATAGCATGTGATGAAGACATTTTCATTTTCCTTTGCAATCTGGCCTCAATCACCAAAAAGAAAAGCTTTGTTTACTGAACTGGTTTACTATAATACATCAATTTAAATTCATCCAGGTTGACTCATTTAGCACACCAATGCAGCCAATTATTTAAATCACTATTTAAAACCAAGGACTATATTCTACTCCATTCTTGTCAATAGATGTAGGGTCTAGGTGTAAAATTTAGAAGTTGCCTAGATTTTTTTCATTCCCAAAGCATGTCCTCTACTGAAGGGAGAATAATTTCATAGACCTGGCAAATATCTCCATGTTAATTTTTCATTACAGGTACCTTTGCACTACAGAAGTAATTGCATGCAAATATATCACTAAGTAAATCAAAATTCTATCTACCAGATTACTTGAGTGCTCTTATAATATCTTATACTATCAAAATGCAGTCATGATCTTTCTACTCTTAAAACTGTCCACCAAAATTCTAAAGCATATTTCATATTTAAAGGTATGGATACCTTTAGGTTTCTCACAGAAAATCTTTACTATCTCACATCCTTACTTTTGACCATTATGAAAAAAGAAGTAAACAATGTGTCATATACCTGTGTTTGAATAGGTTAATAGATGGCCTAGTTCAGAACTCATATCCCAAGTATTTAACTAATATAATTTCATTGGCTTTAGTGGCATTATTTCTAGTTTATACTGGTTAAGAGAGATCAGAATCATGCTTTGACTATATTTCTGAATAAAATTGGTGCTTTGACTATTCATTATCTCGTTCACCCCCTCCCCAAGTGTATAATTGGATTTTTCAGTCGTATATCTCTTAATACACACAACCAATTGAGTTAGGGAAATGTGTCTCTGCTACATTTAAAGTTAACAGAATTCCATGCATTCAAGAAGATGTATTATCTCATTCTGCTGTGAAGTTGCCTTAGCTTTGCAGTTAACAAACTGCATACAGTAAGTTTTATGTGACAATGTAATATACTCTAGAATTGAATATAAATAAAAGTACAATTGCTACTGCTCTCTCTACTACTTTGTTTCCCTTTATGCCCTAGTTTAGCTTCACTTTACATATATGATTTAATTACATAGGAAAGCTTTCTATATCTCAGTCAGCACACTGTACCTACTACAGATGAAACTGCAGTTAGCAGAAAAAATACACACTGTAAGTCAAGTAAAATCACTTCCATCTTGGCATGAGGCACAGTCTGCAACAAATTATTAGAATAGTCTCTAAGGGATGTAAAGTTGTTTGTTTAACCAAATGACATGCCATTTGCATTTTCTCATCCTGGATTTACCGTTATGCATGCATATAGATACAGATGGCACTTCTAGACTGAATATAGGGGATAGCTATTCTACTGGGCTGCATGGTAGTGTAGGAACACCCAAGCTAGTTTTAAACTAGCTAGTTCTGGCATCGACAGCAGGCTAGCTATGACAGCATGGGAGTACAGACTAACTATCCCGCTTCTTGCATAGAATTTACAACCTGCCTTGAGCTCTATGCCGCTGTCACAAATGTATAGGTCTATTCTAAATTCCACAGTCATAGTAAGATCCTTTTTATACAAGAGAACAAGGACTAGCACAGGAACACAACTCCCCATTATTCCATCTCTCATTCAAACTGAGGTTTGATGTACTATGGGTAACTTCATATATAAATTGAAAATAAAGCTATAGATTAAATATTTAACTTTTAAAGAAGAACATTTTAAAAATACATTAAAAACTGAAAAAGATAAGATAGGTGAAAAAATTAATGGTCCCCAGAAACTGGGAACTGCAAACTGAAACAGACAGCTCATCTTTGGAAATATACAACAAAGAAATATATTAGTGCTCCTGTGGGATTAATGGGATAGAGATAGATATCCTGAATGTCAGAGTAATATAAAAGACACCTTGAAGGATTAGGCTCTGAACTTGTAAAATCTGTAGTTTTCATCAGGATACCCATAAACCTGAACTGCAAAATAGGAAGGTAAAACTGAGTTGATGACCAAGCTATTTAATTTAAAACAAAAAGGGGAGGGGAAGTCTAATCAATATAGGATCTGCATTGGTTGTTGCCAACAAATCTCCTTCACTATGGCCCTAATGATGCAAATGCAAAGGAAAAAGCTGATCTCTTCAATGAGTTCTTTTTCAAATACATAGGGAGTAAGAAGGTGACACCAGGCAATGTGGGGCCCCTACAGGACAAGCTTGGCAATCTGGTGATTGCAGCAAAGGAAAAAGCTGATCTCTTCAATGAGTTTTTTGCCTCCATATTTCTGAGCAAGGGACTGAGACAACTCTCCCACTAGGATTATGGACAGGCTCAGGGGACATGATGACATGCCTAGGGTCAGGGGCGGTCTAGTTAGGGAACCCTTGGAGGCACTGGACGTGTAAAAATCAGCAGGTCCAGATGTTCTTCATCCAAGGGTACTGAGGAAATTGGTGAAGGTCATACCAGGGCCCCCAGCACGGCTGTATGAGCACTCATGGTGGTCTGGCCAGGTCCCAGAGGACTGGAAAAGGGCCAGTAGGGTCCCCATTTACAAGAAGGGGAGAAAGGAGGTCCTGGGTAACTGTAGGCCAGTTAATCTCACCTTGGTCTTTGAGAAGATCTTTGAGAAGATTAGCAAGGAACACATTTGCAGGGGCCCAGCATGGTAGGTAATGCTCAGGGGCAACCAACATGGGTTCATTGCAGGCAGATCCTGCCTGACTAACCTTGTTTTCTTTTATGACCAGATCACAAATTCTTTGGATGTGGGCATTGAGGTGGACATCATCTACCTGGACTTCAAGAAGGCCTTTAACACTGTTTCTCACCCCATTTCATAAAAAAGCTAGGTGACTATGACATTGATGCCTATGCAGTCAGATGGGTTGGAAATTGCCTTGATGGTCGTACCCAGAGAGTGGTGATGGATGGGTCGTTTTCAAGCTGGAGGGATGTGGGCAGTGGAGTTCCCCAAGGCTCGGTCCTCGGGCCTATGCTATTCAATATCTTTATCAGTGACTTGGAGGTGGGCATGGAAAGCATACTGTCCAAATTTGCTGATGACACAAAGATGTGTGGAGAAGTGGACACACTGGAGGGGAGGGACAGAATCCAACTAGATCCAGACAGGTTACAGAAGTGGGCGGATGAGAATAGAATGTAATTCAATGCAGACAAGTGCAAGGTGCTGCATCTAGGGAGAAGGACCCTGCAACATATCTGTAGGCTGGGGAACACCCTTGTCAACAACACAGTGGCTGAAAGGGATCTTGGAGTCATTGCTGACAGCAGGATGGACATGAGCCGCCCAATCGAGGACGTGATCAGTAAGACTAACTGCATCTTGTCGTGTATCTACAAATGCATCACAAGTAGGTCCAGGGAGGTGAACCTTCGCCTCTATGAGACACTGGTCAGGCCGCAGTTGGAGTACTGCATCCAGTTCTGGGTGCTACACTTCAAGAGGGATGTGGCTAGCTGTGAGAGGGTGCAGAGAAAGGCCACTTGCATGGTCAGGGGGCAGCAGGCCAGGCCCTGTGAAGACAGACTGAAGGGCCTGAATCTATTCAGCCTCCACAAGAGAAGATCGAGAGGGGATCTGGTGGCTGTCTATAAACTCACCAGGGGGGACCTGCAGAAAATAGGTGAGGCTCTGTTCCCCCAGGCACCACCTGGGATATCAAGGAATAATAGCCACAAATTGATTGAGAGCAGGTTCAGGCTAAATATCAGGAGGCATTACTTTATGGTTAGGGCTGCCAGGCTCTGGAATGGGCTCCCAAGGGAAGTACTGTTCTCCCATCCCTTCAAGGGTCTTCAAGAGGAGATTGGATAGCTATCTGGCTGGGGTATTATGATCCCAGCACTTGTTCCTGGCCAGGGCAGGGGTCGGACTTGATGATCTGTTCAGGTCCCTTCTGACCCTAGAAACTATGAAATGGAACACTGTTCTGTAGGAACGCTGGTCGAAACGGAAAGCTGCCATTTCGCACAGTCCTACTGTGTACAGTTCTGGGCTTACACTGTTAAGGAGGATGTAATAGGGAGAATAGCTCTGACCCTGTTACAGAGGTATTTACACCACTCACTCACTGGGAGTCCGGGGGACTGAGTGCAGGGAGATGATGTCATCAGGCTGCGTTGCTCAGTCTGAATGAAAACTTCCACACCTGAAATGAAAGAAAGAAAATGAGCATCGGAAATGAATGACAGGAGGAAACAGCTAAAAACTGCCAGAAGAGCAGTTAGTTTCATACCAAAACAGTTGAAACTGTCCCCAGAAGGGGACGGAGAGTGAAGGAGCAGCTGAACATGGTTGCTGAAATCTGCATGGAGGTGCAGAACTTTGCTAAAATATTGAGAGACTGAGATGCTGCTCAGGTGCAAGTGGAGAAGACTTACCAATGAGAGTGGGATGAGTTTTCTTCTTAAAGCAGAAGGCAGCAACTGATCCAGATGTAAAAAGGCTAGACGCTGTGAGGAATTTATAGACAATCTGACTTTAAAATGAACTAAATGATAGCCAGTATATTTATCAAAGTGACTTTAAATCCAATCTACTTTGGTTCTAAGTGAACCCTTTTGTAGTGGGAGTACTGCTATAATAATCCCAGTCATCGACCTCAGTTTATATGCTAGTGACCTTTTTTGTTTACCATTTTCTGCATTCTCCCATCAAAGTGTGACAGGTGAGTTATCGAAAGGTGGGCCAACTACATATTTTCAAGGCAAGCCAAAAGGTTCATGAAGCTCCCAGAATACCTGTCACAGAATATGAAGAAGCTGGACATAAGGGACAAAAATGACAAAGTGGTTGGAAACCTAGCTGTACAAAAGGAAAGCTGAAAAAGATGGGTATGTTTAATTTGGAGAAAAAGATATTGAGGAGGAACATGATAGTGGTCTTCAAATGTATGAAAAGCTGCTATAAAGAAGAGGGAGCCAACTATTCTGCCTTGCAACCTTGTTTTCAAGAAGAGGACAGGGAAGCATTTGTGTGGGATGCTATAGAAATAGTTCATCCTGCCTTTTGTGCTGGGGGTGGACTGGATAACCCTGAGGGTCCCTTCCAGACCTATGATTCTATGTGTCTATTATTTATTTTAGTGCAAAAGTGTCAACTAAGAACTTTTTTCTTAGATCACAAAGACAACCCAACTCAAGCTCTTTCCGGCCACATTCTGTTTGCCTTATTTAAAGTTACCATTATGAAACTCAGCCAAAACTGATGAGATACTCTGATACCATATTTGGCATGGGTCCTATTAACAGATGGTGAAATTTAACCTAGTTACATATCCGAAAGATAAATCCAAACACTCATAGGTAGACAAGCTATGCCCAGTTTCAATTGTGTAATGCTACACATACATACACCCCACCACTACTGTATTTAGCAGAAACTAATATACATCAGATACAAAGGAAATTAAAAAAATAGGCATAAAAGATTTTATCAACTAGCATTTCTTTAAAAACATTTCTTATTAACACATCATCTTGCCAGAAATGTTCCAGGAAAGAGTACATTCTATGCAACCACACCAAATATTTTCTGAGGATCCTTTTAAGTTCATATTCACAAGTATATGACCCAGAAACAGTTAACAGAGAATTCTCCAGTGGATTCTTTATAGGCCAAGTGATAGTGGTTTTCAACCCCATCTGTTGGTTGGTATCGAAAAACCCTGTTAGGTTTCAGGGTAATGCATTTTCATGGAACATCTTGCCTCTTAAAATGTTTTCCCCCCACCTACGAGTTTCGTTAAAATATTTCAATTGAGTTAACATGATCGGGAGAAAAAACCCGTAACATTTTTCCTCAAAACTTCCTTTAAGGTTGAAGTTACATGTTAAACTGTACTAAATCTGTGGAATATATTAAGTAGGTCTTCTTAAAGTAAAATAGAGTGAGCATACCTGTGTGTTTAATTAAAATGTCTGCAGCTTAAATGCTTTCAACAATGTGTTTCTAAACATACCCTCAACAACTACTGATGAAAAAATGTCAGTTCTAAGACAGTTATAAATACAAGAGGCAAAATGTAACCAATCAACAATCATTTTGGATTCACTTTCCCTGTTCTGTTTTGAAAGTATTAGAACATTATAGGTCTAATAGAACATTATAGTTAAGCACACAGAATTAACTCTTGGGAAACTCTTTCACATAGGCTAAGTACAGACAGTCAAAAAGCCTGAGGCTTAATTGAGTCAATCTTCATGTTAGTCTAAGCTGCATAGCTTGAACTCAGAAGCAAGTGAACAGACATTCACTTTTGATTCTGGAAATGCAGCTACGTGCCTGCAGTGGTCCAAGCCACCGGGAGGCACTGGAACATGGCCTCCCTGCTTGGCTGGAGCAGACAGGTTAGGCCAAGGGTAGCCCACCCACCCTGCAAGGAGGGCTTTGTGGGGGAGGTTCAAAGCATCCTGGGATACTGGGGGACTGAGTTATCTTGAATCTGAAGGGGATCTAGGACAGAAGTTCAATAAACCGATTTAACCTGAATAAGTTAAGTCTGATACTGCATTCATCAAGGTTTAGCTTAAACTGGCTACAGCCATTTTGAAAGCGATTTAAGTGCACTGAACTTCTGTTATGTTACAGATTTGAATCGTTTTCTGATCATTTTTCTGTCCTAACCTTAAAAATCAAGATGACCTCAAACTCAGGTACCTCATTCCTACACCTATGAGTCTTTGGTGAAACCCCACTTAGACTTCTAACTTGTGGGCTAGCTTGATGTGCCTCTCTGATTACAGATTTAAGGCAAGATGTTTCTGTACCTTCTCATAATAGGGCCAGAGGGAGAATCTTTATACCTGTGAAACTCTTCTAGTGCTTTTGGACCCTGCAAATGGTATCTCTCACCCTCTTTTGATATCAGAATCTAATCTGTTCCATCATTTTTTCCCAAACTGTTTTCCAGTCTGTTTCAGAGAACTGGTCAGCCAACTTTTCACATGTTTTGAGTACCCTTCTTATTTTGGACCAGTTTCTCTGGAAGTCAGAAAATTCTGCACAAGTAGCTGATAAGCAAACACAAAAAAACCCCCAATCCCCCAAACTGCATACACACACACACACAGCTGGATTCCAGTTGACCATTGAAGTTAAAAAGCTTCACACCTGGATTCAGTCTCATTCATCTTCATGAAAATATGTTACTTGTCCTTTTAGCAATTCTCTAATTCCTTGACCAACCATCTCAAAAGTAGTTAAAATTAGTTTCTTAACAGAATTTCATCCCGAAATGTCACAGTGATCCTGTACAATTCACAGGTCCATACTGCCTTCCATTTATGCTAGAAATAAAAGCCAGAAGATCTAGCAGATCCAGGAAAAGGAAGTATGGATGAATAGTACTAAGACAGAGGCATGCTTCTTCCTTTCTACAGGCACTGCTCCCTAGCTACACTATGGGGTTGCTCTCCCTGGTTTGCGTGCTGAATACAAATCAGTCTCTGACCCATTTTCTCCTTCCAAAGTAACAGATATCCACAACTGAAATGTTTCTGCTAGCTCTATACATCTGTCCTCCCTCCTTTATGTTTTTTCCCCCTGAAGGTAACCTGACTGCTGGTAAGAGAGAACAGGGTAATGGACAAAGGAAAAAGGGGCAGCTCTTCCATGCACACTGAATTTCCCTTTCCTCCAATCCATAGGAATGATAAAGATAATCCTCTGTATGTGTGGGGTTTTTTTCTTTTTCTCAAAATTCTCACAACTAGGAAAGGATTAAAGTTAAATAACTGTAACATGGTCAAGCTTGAATTTGACCTCATGAAGCAACAGCTCTTTTGTATGCAATTTCTGAGACACCCAGGGCATGTCTACACATGCATTTGATCTGGGCTCAGTTGACTTGGGAGTCAACTTCTGTGTTAAGTGCTCCCGGACAGGCATATACACAGGCAGAGACTAGTCTGCAGATTTGCTGCTGTTAGCACCAAACTTCTTGCAGCCTCTGCCATCACTAGGGGGAGCTCCAGGCTCCACCAGCAGCTGGAAGCCATTTTCAAAAGGCTCTGCCTTCCTGCACTGTGGCTGGTCTAGTCCCTGCCCCTGGCAGTGATGTTCAGTGCCCTGGGCTCCTGCTGTTGCCATACTGACCACCGCCTGGCTCACAACTGTCTGGGCCTGACCAGCTCCCCCCTGTGCAGTGACTATCTGCCTGGCCACAGCGTGCTGTCCCAGGACCACCACCACTGCCATTCATCTGCCACCAGCAGGGATGCCAATGAGGGCCCAGTGGATGACACCCCTGGGACCACCATCACCCACATAGGACTTCAGTTCTGCCACCTCTAGGTCCACCAAGCCAGCCAGGAATGGTGACTTCATATCATCCAGCCCACCTGGGATGACGAATAGTGGCTGGAGGCCCTCTGCATGACCTGGGCCACTTTCTGGGACCTCCTTGAGCAGCTCTGGCCCCACCTGGAGCAGCAGGACACTGCCATGCAGCCACCTCTCACTGCAGACACCCAGCTGGGCCTTGCCCTGCCCAAGCTGGCCATTCCTACCAGCCTGTAGTATGTCAACCAACAGTTTGGTATGTGCAAGGACACCACAGAGGAGGCCATCCTGGAGGTGTGTGGCACCCTCCAGGATATGCTAGGGCACACCATGCTCCATGTGCATGACCCTCTGGTAGCGATGGCAGGGTTCCATACCCTAAGCTTCCCCCAGTGCATCAGGGCCCTGGATGGGAGCTACATCCCCATCACATGCTCACCCCATAGAGACTGCCCCTATTACAGCTGCAGGAGATTTCACTTCATGGTGCTTCAGGGTGTCATGGACTTCTGCAGTGCCTTCATGAACTTGAGTGCCAAGTGGGCAGGCAGCGGCCTTGATGCCCACATTTTGGAACTCCAGCCGCCATGCTTAGTGGAGAGTGGGCACTTCACTCCAGGGGTGCTGGATCTGCAGCTGGAGACCATCATTGGTACTGCTCGTCCTCATCAGGGACCCCACCTACCAGCTCCTGCCCTGGCTTGTGGGGCCATACACTGGCCACCTGGAGCCCTGCCAGACCCACTTTAACTACTGCCTGAGCCGGACCCGTGACCTGGCAGAGTGCACCTTTAGCATCAAGGGATGCTGGTGCTCCCTCAACACCCACCTTGAGGTTGCCAAGGACAACCTCTCCCAGGTCACCATCACAGCCTACATGCTGCATAACATCTGCAAGGCCCAGTGGAGCTGTTCTGTGAGACCTGGGTGGAGAAGGAGCAGCAGACAGATAATGCCTGGCAGTGAGAGCATCACCTGTGACAGCGGCAGGCCCCACCTGCCAAGAGCTCAGATGAGCCACACACCTGCCAGCAGAGGCCAGGGCACTGGGTGCAGTAGGCATTGGCTGACTACCTCCTCTTACAATCCTTGCTCTAGCCCACCTGCACCACTGCCCCCGGACCCTGCTTCCCACCCACCCCTAAACCACCCCAGTTTTTATTACCCTTGCATCAAAGAGACCCTTTCCTCCTCCCCAACAAACAGAGCCCCCCTCCCTCTCCAACAAACAGAACCCCTTCATTCCCCATCTCACCTACCAACTCTTCCCTGTTCAAACTATTTACAAAGTGCTTTGTGTAGTGTCCTGGGGTGGGGGGTGCCTAGGGGCTAGAGCCCAGGAACAGACACCCAGCACCCCAACATCTGGCACTTCCCTCATGGGGGCAGTGCTGCAATGAGTGCAGCTAAAGGGGAGCTCACCCAGGGGTGATGGTAGCAACTGGTCCTATGGCACAGGCAGCTCCCCCTCTGGCAGCTGGTGTCCAGGGCCAATAGGGTCAGCATCCAGTCTTAGCCCCACTGCAGGCAGCTTCAGCTCCACACCTATGTGGAGCCAGGGCAAACAGGCAGGGGGTCTGGGTGGAGAAGCACCTGGGGCAAGGGCCAAGCCAGGAGCTCCTGGCTGCTGGAGGTGGCATAGTCCCTCTTCCCAGGCCCAGCCTACTGCTGAGTGGTGGGTGGCTGCCAAGAGGCAGGTGGGGCTTGGGTTGGGGGCCAGGCAGCAGGCAGCATAAAGGTGACCATCAAGGCCAGAACAGTGTCCAGCACCCAGCGGTCTTCATCTGTATTGCCTGGGCCAGGATCATGTTCTGCTCCCACAGTAACTCAAGCTGCTTGTGCTCCAGGGTCAGAAGCTGTACCCAGAGCTCCCAGTCCACTCAGCCCCATACATCCTCCACTCACCAGGCCTGTGAGTCTTCTAGCCAGTCCAACACCACCACTAGCTACTATAAGAGGAAGGTGTGGTTCTGTGTCCACCTCTGGCAGAGCCAGTACATCCACAGGGCCCTAGCTGTGCATAGCAACAACCTTGAGGTCACATCACATCTGGCCAGAAACTGTCTCTCCCCCATGTGTAGCTGCAGGAACTGCAGAGCCATGAGACAGAAGCTGTTTGTGAGAGTTTGCAAGATTTCTCAGATAAGATACTCTGTATCGGGACCGTGTGCTGCCCAGCCTCAGATCAGAGGTTAAGAGTATGGGTACCCATGGTAAGTTGGCCAGGCAGGGTGCATCCACAGGGACCATGGTAAATTGGCCAGGCAGGCCTGGGTCCAGGCAGCTACTGGATGAGCCCCCCATCCCCATTCATACCCAAGGGACCAGCAGGCTGCTGGGTACTGGCCACAAGCAGCCTGCCTCCCACACCCTGCTCCCAGGGTGGGACAGACCAGGCTTCTGGCAGCACCTTCTGCCAGATCCACACCCCAGTGCCCCACCCCCTCCTCCTGCAAGCCACCCACTCTGCTGCATCCAGCCCACAGCGCCTGGGCTTGGGGGACATAGCACTCCCAGATGACTAGGAGTGCCTGTGTCTCCACTCTTCCAACAGGGGGCCTTTTTGGGGAGGTACCCCAGGGCCAGCCCCCCAATACACCGCCACTGTGCCCTGAGCATGCCCCCCACTGTGCATGCCCTGTGCCAATGCACGAGAAGTGAGTTACATGAACTGAGGAATGCCCAACCCAATATGCCCTGCTATTGCTGATCCTCATGGGACCTCGAGTGCACCTGCACACCCGGTATGGGATCCGCAGTTATGACAGAACAGGGGCAAGCCCAGGCTGCCCTGCAATCTCTGCTGCTTCCTGGAGGGCTACCTGTGGCTGTGCTACATGTCCCTGACCCTGTAGCTAAGGAGGACATCGACACCAGCATTGGTGCATTTCTTAGTGTGTGAGAGGTCCATGCTTGCCTAGGTGTGGAAGTACAGACTGCTCAATAAAGTTCTGCACCATCTTCCACTTCCCTGTATGCTGTAGAGGGGGGAACCCAGGGCCAAAGAAGTGCAGATGGGCTGGACAGGTGGGCATGGGCAGCGATGGGGAGGGCCCTCCCCCCCCCATGCCCAGCTTATCATGTGGCTGGGGATGGCATGGTTGGTAGCTCCACTTGGTTCTGGCTGTTGACAACAGTGTGCAGCTCCAAACAGTGTCTTTGGACATTGGGCATGGTGTGCACATGACTGATCAGGGGCCTCCCCTGAGGAGCAGCTGGCACTGCTGCTGGGCAGTGGTGTCATGACCAGCTATGCCTCATGGTTGGTCCTGGGGCTGTGGACATGGCAAAGCAGGCATTGGCTCAGGCTCTCCAAGCTGATAATGGAGAGTGGAGCTGGGAAGCTTGGTGGGATGGGCTGTTGGATGCCCGAGGTCCCATCTCCAGTGACGTGTCACTGGAGATGCCAGACTGGAGCAGGGGCTCATGCAGGCCATCCATGCTGCTGTAGGCAGCACAGCTGTGGCCTGGACCCCAGGGCACAAGGATGGTGCCTAGTTGCTGTATAAAAGGCATGGACTGGTGGGCACTGCTGGACTGATGATTGTGGTCAGTTGCAGTGACTCACTGTGCCCACAAGGCCTTGACCTTGATGCAGCACTGTTGTGCCAACCGGTTGGTCCGGCACTCCTGTATCCAGCCTGACAGCACCTCATAGATGTAGGTGCTGGAGTGCCTATCCCACTCAAACTAGTGCTGCACCTCTGCCTCACTCCATAGTGCCACAAGGTCACCAGTTTCCTCCTTGGACCAGATGGGGACGAGGGTGGAAGGCAAAGATGTGGGCATGGGCTTGGGTGTGGAGGATGCCTTTGAGGATCCTGTGCCTGAGGCAGGAGCTGCCATAGATTCATAGATTGTAAGAGGCTGGAAGGGACCTCACAAGATTATTGGGTCCAGGCCCCCTGCACTAGGCAGGAAAGACAACTGGGATCAGGTGACCCCAGCATGGTGACCATCCAGTTTCCTCTTGAAGATTTCCAGGGTAGGTGATTGCACCACCTCTGGAGGAAGTTTATTCCACAGTCTGGACACCCTGACTGTGAAGAAGTTTTTCCTAGTGTCAAGTCTGAAACAGTCTTCCAAGAGTCTGTGGCCATTACTACTGGTTTTCCCCAAGGATGCCCTGGTGAACAGTTGTTCACCGAGGCCTTGATGTATTCCCCTGATGTAGCGGTAAACTGCTACCAAGTCCTCTCTCAGCCTTCTCTTTTTTAGGCTGAAAAGGCCCAATCCCTCAGTCTTTCCTTGTATGGCTCGTCTTGCAAGTCTCTGATCATACAGGTGGCTCTTCTCTGGAGTCTCTCAAGCTTTTCCATCTCCTTGCTGAAGTGCGGCACCCAGAACTGGACTCGGTACTGACCAATGATGAGTAAAGCAGAAGAATCACTTCCTTGGTTTTGCTTGAAATGCATTGGTTGGTTGATTGCTCTGCTGGCTACAGCATCATGCTGATGGCTCATGTTCATACTATGGTTTATTATTACCCCTAGGTCCCTTTCAGTCATGGTTCTAGTCAGTTTGGCACCATCAAGCCTGTAAGTATGTTGGGGATTTTTCATCCCTAGGTGGAGCACTTTACACTTCTCAATGTTGAACTTTATCTGGTTCTAATCCACCCAACTTGCTAGCCTATCCAGGTCCACCTTTATCTGCAACCTATCTTCAAGCATAGAAGAGGCAGCCCCGTCCTGAGGGCAGGAGAGGCTCCTAGCCTGGAGCCCTGAGGCTATCCTCAGGCCAGCACCCTAATGGTATGGCTGACCTGGGAAGCAAGTTTTCTCAGGTCATGTCTACACATGCATAACTGCGCAGTAACTAATTGTGCTTAAATTTACAACTTTGCTTCCTATTAAAAGCTTTTACTACACAGTAAGTGTGTGCATGTGTAGATGCATGTGTTTATTGCGCAGTAAGTTAGGCTACGACGCAGTCAGGTGTCTCATGTAGCTGTGCCCCCTATGAAACAACAGGCCCACCAAAATCACTGTGGCCCAATGAACAGCACAGACAGCACCAGGTAAACTCATGCAGCTATATTTTCAGCAAGTATGAGTGTTTTAATGTGTAAATTATTCAATAAAAATGCCTGTTTGAGCATTAAAGAAAAATTAAAGTTTAATGACCTAAGATTCACCCTAGGAGTCTGAATGTTGCACCTGCACTCCAAAGTCTATGAAAGTGCTGCATGAGGGTTAATCCTGCGGGAAACAATGAATCTCTTAACTAACTCTTATCCCAACACAGACATGGAAGGATAAGTGACACTTTAATAAAAATTATACTTGAGAAATGCATTCACTTTCTGTTTAAATCTATACCAGATATTTTTTTTCCTACATTAACAGATACATCATTAGCTTAATTACCCCTGTGAGATTACACCTGGTTATGTGCACAGGATTTGAGAACCACACCACATTATCATGGTAGCTGGATTATTAATCAGAAAAGTCCTTTCAATAAATTAACCTCAATTAAGCTCTCTTTTACAGAGAACAGTGCTAATGAAGCAAGCTAGCATGGATACTTAAATGGTAAAAATTACGTACTGTAAAATCAAGTCTAAGCTAAGGAAAGGAACTTTAGTAGAAATGCCATATTAGCATTCATCTCATTTTAGTATATGATTTAAAGTCTAAGCCTAATTTAAATTATTTTTTCCTAATATTGTATATGCTATTACATTGTTCATTTCTGAAACCAGAAGAAAAAAAAATCTATCTTCCAAAACAAGAAATCCTGGGGAAAAAAAAGTCTTGTATTAGCTGTGATATAAAGCAGTAATATTGTCATGCATGAAAAAGTCTTTATTGGGATTCTTTTCCAAATGATTTGAAATGACACTTCATAGACTCCATTAGTATAGATTTCCACTGAAACCAGTGGTTGTATTAATCTGCTTGAAGAAATATGTTGCAATTATTCTAAATGTTATTATTGTCATATGTATTTGAAACATGCATTGGTTAATCCATTTAAACTAACAAAAGGGTAGCTGTTGTTCAGCAGACTGAAAAAAAAAAGCTGGGAAAACGGAATTCACATTATTTGCTATTTTCATTCTGAAGTACATTGAATAGGCTTAAAGGATTTTCTGTTCTTTTTTGGTTTTGCCATCTACAGAGCCAGAAGACCTTTGGAAAAGTAAGTGTGCATTTAAAATAAAAGAAAAAGTACTCACAATTACAGGTCTCAGGAACACCTGATTAAAGTCTTTTCAGAAACTGAAGCTTCAGATGAAATCAGTAGGACTGCTCATTAGCTTAAAGCTTCTAATACATTATAAGCCCTCCTGAAAACAGGAATAATGATACAAATGCTTTTACAAAGTCAACTATTACACTTTGCAAGAAGCATAAGGTGGCACAGAATTGTGCCTACAGCCCCTACTCTTTCTTGGGTGAATTCCTTGATTTCTTTAGACTTGATTTTCCTATTGCCTTGCATATTATAACATCTTTTACTTTGAGGTGGGAGGCAGGACAAGGTTGTATTTTAGGGTGCTTACGCATGAGGAGGGAGGCTGTTGTAACACACATTGGAGCAGGGTTGATTAACTGAGTCTGCTGTAGTATGGCTATTACAGCGTTCCATCAGCCTCCTGCATCTTGTGTATCAGTGTCCCTGTGCTTAAAAATGGTAGTGGGGTGCTTGTATGAAAGCTCATCGAATGAGCTTTAGTTCAAGTGCCCCCACCACCATTTTAAGCACAAAGATACCAATACATGGAGGCATGGCAGCGCTTTAATTAAAGTAGCTCTGCCCCCCTCAGCCCCGGAGCGCATGTAAAAGTATTGTTAGAGACTAACTGGCGGAGGGTAAGTTTAGATTAGATATTAGGAGGCGCTACTTCACAGTCAGGGCGGCTAGGGCCTGGAACCAGCTTCCAGGGGAAGTGGTGCAGGCTCCTAGCCTGGGGATTTTTAAAAGGAAGTTAGATGAGCACCTTGCCGGGGTCATCTGACTCCGGTGCTCTTTCCTGCTAAGGCAGGGGGTCGGACTGGATGATCTACCTAGGTCCCTTCCGACTCTAGCTACTATGAAACTATGAAACTATGGTTCCTAGAGGCATGGGCTTGCATACGTAACAGCTTTGCGAGATGCTAATAACCCTTTAACAAATAGCAATACAAAAACCTACCAATAAAACTCATGCCTCTTTGAATCAATTAAATCGCCAAGGTACAACCCTCCCTTGCCTTCCACCTGATTTCAGACTAACAATAACTTTTTGGGAAGAAGTGAATAAAAATTAGTCCTTAACTATTACCACTCTGATTTAGAAACATTTTGCACCCAAATTTAATTCTTTAATGCACAAGACAGTGGAGAATGAGGTACATGAAATGCATTGTGGTCTTTGAAAAATCTTGTAGGAAACCCTAGAAGAGTTTTGTATCATGTCACAATTTCGTAGGCAGCACCTGATGAAGTGAGCTTGGGCTTAGGAAAGCTCCTGCTATACATCTCTGATTTAGCGAGTTTGTGGCCCCCTCTACTCTTGCAGGTAAAGGTGCAATGGTATCTAATGCATGATTCAGACAGTTGCCTTAGGGATGGCAGCATCCATGATACCCAGACCTTGGGGATCACAGCTGCCACCATGCCTAGGGCTCAGGGGTTTTATACTGGGCATGGTGCACCCCTGCAGCTGGAAGGCTCATCAACTGCTGGGACCCCCAGCTACTACACTTGAAAACTAAAGCTCTATAGCTACCAACTATGAAGTTAGTACACATTGTCAAGGCCTAACTTGATAGCTGATTGAAGCTTTTTATGACATGATAGTTACTTGGCACGTGTAGCTGGTTCCAGATAATCACATGATTAGCCAGTTAAATGTGTGAGACCTGTAAGGTGTAGAGGAGGCCATTATAAGGTGCAATTTATCCTGCTTTCTGCATCATTTTTTAAAGTCATGCCATGGTAAGAAGCGAGTAGAAGTTAATGATAATGCACTACAATGCTGATTTTAAAGCAAATTTCCTCCCAGTTTGCAATGAAAATGCAAGACAGTGGACACTGCAGTCAGGTATATTACAGGTATATATATGTTGAGTAAAAAAAAAATCCTACTTGTAATTTGGTTATTTGGGATCCATTGTTCAGTTTATTTTTTTCCCAGTAGAAAATTCTATGTCTAACTGCAGTTAAATCCCATTTCTGGCTAGCAGAATGCTAATACTATGTTCTTGACTTATGTAAGGGCCATAAAGGGTTGTTCGTGCTGGGTATGCAAAGGAACTATAATTATATATATAATTCCAGCCAGAAGCTGGAATATGGAAGCTGGGTTAATATGAAGTCATAATTTAATGCGGAATCTTCTCAGGACCCCTTTTTTTAAAAAATGGATATTTCTGTATATTAGGATGCAAGTTAAAACAGAAGAGATGTAGGTGACTATTTGATCCACTTGGTTTTCCTTCTGCAGTTGATGATATCATCAACACTATGTTAGATTTGCTTGTGCTCACTGTACAGTATTTTATTTTAAAACCATATGGATTTAAGAACAAACATCACCCATGAATTCATAGGACTACCCTGGCCTTCATGAGCATATACACATACTCAAAAAACAATTTGCATTTTCCATTGTCCTACTTACACTCTTTGTCAATCATGCATTGCCTTATAAAGAAATTAGGATACAGTATTTAAACATGATGTTAACAAACCTGCATGCTGAAGATTTAATGTTCCGATTTTCAAGACAAAAAGCTTGGGTGTATTACTCAGACTAGCTGGGTGAAATACATACTTGACAAGAAGAGTAAACACAATTACCTGCATGGTAGCAGTGTCAGGTCTGACTACTATTTTATTTGACCTTCAGCTGAGTAACTAGTTTATATGCTGTTCAAATTCTTGCTGTATACTTGTAGTAAATAAAACTGAAACCAAATAAGACCTGATATCAGTTTTGGGGTGTCATCAGAGGACTCTATTGCTCTTTCTTATCTTTGGGTTGTTTGTCTTCATTGTAAACTGTGCTTAGCCTTTCTGGATAGTGCAAATTTATAAATCGAAATAGTAGTAGTAGTAAATAGTTCTGATCATGTTGCATCCTTGTGCAAACTGATCTAACAGATCTAATGTGCCTTTTTTGACATGTAGGCTTAGCATCTGGTAACAAGTAGGGCTGTGAGAAGCTTCAGATGCTGTTTCGATTTGGAGGAGATTTGGCCCAATTCGGCGGCCAAATCTCTGAATCTGAATAGAATCAGGAAACCAATGAAAAGGTCTGAATTGAATCAACGCTATCCGAATCAATTCAGAAAAGATTCAGACAGCTTCAGAGATTTGAGTAGTCCCCACTCGCTGCCACAGGGAGCTGGACCTGGACTCTGTGCTGGTAAGTGGGGTGGCAGAGAGCGGGGACAGGGGTGGAAGAAGGGACCATGGGGGGACCCCTGCCAGGCCCCATTCCCTGACTGCTCCCCCAGCCCCCCTGACCCCTGCCTGCTCTTTCAGCCCCCCCGTCCCCATGACTGCCCTGCCTGGCTCCAGCTCCCAGCTCTTCATAAAAAGCCCCTACTCACCAGCTGCTGCCAGGTGGGGGGTGATCCCCACTGCCCCCCACTGTGTGGGGAGTTCTGCCATGAGCCCCCCTGACTTCTGCCCACTGTCCCAGCACCCCCCCATGGGTGCCCCGCTCACTCGGGCTCCTGGCTCTTTAAAAAGAAAAAAAACCCAACCCCCCCCCCACAGACTCACTGGCTGCTGCAGTGCCTGTCGGGGCCTCTGGGGCTCCCTTCCCTGCTGCATGGGGCAGTGGGGGGGCAGCAGGGATCGCCCCCCATGTGGCAGCAGCCAGTGAGAGAGAGCTCTTTTTTTTTTCTTTTTTTTTTTTTTTTTAAAAGAGCCAGAAGCTGGAAGAGCAGGCAGAGCAGCCATTGAGAGCAGGCAGGGAATGGGGCTGCTTTGGCTGAGGCTGAATCTCCAAATGAGACTTAGCTGAATCGATTCTGGACAGTGATTCAAATCACTGAATCAAATCACTGTCCCCTGAATCATCCGAATCCAAAGTGAATACTAGCCACTTTGCACAGGCCTAGTAACAAGACCTGTGTTAAAAAAAAATCTAGGTATTTCCAAAGTGCTTATACTTATAATCTAAGTATCCTGTTAATAAGATACAAACTGTTTATACAATGCCTTAAATTGCTCCTTGTTTAGCTTGTAAGGTACAGATTTTTGCATAAAACCCTCATGCTTTGAATTTAGCCCATTTAATTGTATAAAATAGGAGCCTAAAGCTGGTTGTATGCTGAAAAAATGTTATTCTGCAAAAATGCTATGATGGGGTTCAGCATATAATTTTTCTTAGTGTCTCCTGGGTTATATTTATTCCATTTGCAGAGTCCCTCTGACTGGCAGGACTGCAAACCCAAGCAGAGCTCTAATGCCATTTTCATTCCTTCCCCTTCTTACATCATCATCCAGCTAGAAATATTCTGAAGTCAGAAGATTTCTGGAAAAAAAAAAACTTTGTTCCAGGCAAAAATGACAGTTCATTTGCAGTGATCACAGGACTGAAATTTTGTTTTCTCAGTGAAGAAAACAAATACATTTGTATACAAAAAGGCAGCAGTTTTGAAAAATAAGATGTAGCCATTTTAATATATTCTGGTTTCCAAGATGCATTGCTGTCACACTGAGCAGTCAGTCAATCAGAGAGATGAACTAACACCAACAAAGGTGTGAACTTGCCCCATGTGACTACTGAAATGCTAATACTTTAGCAATCTGAGCCAAAACACAAAACACCCAGCTTGAATCATTGCAGCATAATTATAATGGACAGCTGGGTCCCAGCATTCGATTTAACTGTGAAATTTTATGTAAAAAACAAAGCAAGAGCCCTTAAGAGCATTTCAGTGTCTGCTTCATTGAATCAAATAAGCACAGAGTCACACAGATATTTCTTAATAAAGCTGCTACTTCTGAACTGTTTATTTTTTAAATAATCAAAGCATATAACAAAGTAACCAGGAGAGCAGTCAAATAGTTAAATGACAGTTTTATGCATGGATATAAGAGTGCTCTGATGAAATACTAAGGGGTTGTTTGGAAGTAGAAAACTATGTTTTCATGAGAGAATGCAATTACAGATCGACTAAGACTAACACTAAACGCAGCCCATAGATGTTTCAGTGGCTTAGCTATATTATAGAATCATAGCAAAGCACAGTTGGAAGGGATTTTGGGAGATGGTTTCGTCAAAGCCCCTGTTCAAGGAAGGATCATGCTCATCTAAACCATTCCAGCCAGGTGTTTGTCTAGCCTACTCTTGAAAACCTCTAAGGATGGAGATTCCACAATTTTCTGGATAATCTATTTCAATGTTTAATAACTTTCTAACTGTGAGGGTGATTTCAAATATTCAATCTCAATTTCCCTAGTTGCCATTTAAGACCTTTATTCCTTGTCCTGTCCCCTGAAGCCACAGATAATAATTTATCAACATTCTTTTTATAATCACCCTTCAGGTATTTAAAGAAATATAAAATCTACATCCCCCCCTCAATCTTCTCCTCTCCAAACCAAATAATCCCAATTCTTCCTACCTTTCACTGCAAATCTTATGTTCTAGGCTTCTAATAATTTTTATTGCTAACATTAGACTTTTCCCAAGTTACCCATTTTCCTCAAGTGCTCAAAACTAGACATGGTACTTCAGGTTAATCCTCAGCAGTGGGTATATCTACACAAAACATTTACTATGCAGTTGACTAATTAGCTGTGTGGTAAACTTCTCAATGTCTATATATGTGTCCCTATCAGGCTGGAGTAAGCTAATTTATTCTTCAGAAGGATAGTGCTTGTAAATACAAGTACTGTCATAGGCGGTGAAAGGCCAGGGCTAACAGGGCTCATCCCCCCTAAATGTGGGGCAGTGGGTAGGGCCTTAAGGCAACCCAGCTGTGGGCTCTAGATGGCTGCAGTGGGGGTGGGCAGGGGTGCACGCACAGCCAGGATCACAACCCATCGTGTGGATCACTGGCTGCCCATGACAGCAGGCAAATATCAATCTATTCTGTATAGGGGAAGGGGCTGGTGGGAGAGAGAGATCGAGGCCACAGTGATGGGGGAGGGAGTGTCGTGGGGGTGGGGCCCTGGCCGGGCCTGGTGGTGGGATGGTCGGGGCCGAGGTGGCTCGTCCAGAAGTGCGGGTGGGTGGGTAGGGGGGGAGGCTCCTGCTTCTGTGCATACCACAGGAAGGATCCAGGGGGCATATGCCCCCCATCTGTGGGCGGGGCGGGAACAGTTGCCGCTATACACTGTGCTTTGTTCCCTGCTGCAGTTGCCCCAGGAACAGTGCATGCCTGCCACTGCTGGGCTCCACCCCCTGAGCTCCTGGATGAGCCACCCAGGCTCCAGTTGTCCAGCCTCCCAGCCCAGCTGGGCCCCACTTGCCCCAGCCCCTGCTGCTGCCCCATTCCCTCCCTCACTGCTTGGGCCTCAATCTGTACACCCCCCCATGGACCTTTCACTTCCCCCCATCCCTTCACCCATAGGCTTACCTGTGGAGGAGCCAAGTGCGCATGCCACACCAAATAATTTTTTCTCCCTCCACCTATGAGTACTGTCCTGCTGCAGAGTAAAAAACTCCACAGCAGCACACATATAGATGCTGCGCAGATGGCTGCCTATTGATTAGCCCCACACTGAAGCTCCCTCATGTCCCAACCAGCCCCTCTACAGCACACTGAGCTGGAGAGAACAGACCTGGGCTGACAGGCTGACTGCCAGGACTCTTTGCCAACTAGGGCTGCTCCACATGGGCTGCACATACTGTGCATGAATAAACTGTGGAGTTTATTGCTCCAGAGTTAATTGTTCCCAGGCACACATTCAAATGGTGCACCTGAGAGCAATTAGCTCTGGAGCAATAAGCTCCACAGTTTATTCAGGTGCTGTAATTGCATGTGTAGATGTGCCCAACATGAAATACAACAAAAGAATCCCTTGACTTACAAGTGACACTTCCCTTGACTTGCAAGTGACACTGTACACATTTTTTTGCCCCAAAGAAGTATACAGGTAGACATATTCCATTTTTTTCATATTCCATGTCAACTTCTCCCCTGCCATTAAATCCTCCCAATTAATATTTCCTCTACCACAGTGCAGTAGGGCCATGCAATGCCAGGTACTTTACAAACATGTACACGCACACACACATCTAGCCATGTGAAGACATCCCAGCTTCCCTACACATGAGCTTATTTGACCAGAACCAACAAGCCATAGCAAACTGAATTCCTCAGAATTTCACTGTAGCTCATTTGAACAACTAAATTTTAATCTACCTACTGGTACCCATTCTGTACATGAAGATCATCAAAACACCCCTCCTTTCTTGCAAAACAAACTCAGAGCCCCACGTAAGTGATTAATTAGTGCCTTCAGCATAAGGGGAAAAGGGGAGTTGTAGGCAGGCAGGAAACTGCATAGAAGTGGAGAGAGGTGGAAAGATTCTAGTTGCTGGTGAGAACCTGGCTGTGTGTGGTACCTCGCATGCAGCTCAGCAAGGCTGATACTGCTGTTCACTTTTCAGTTGCTGCTGCAGATATCTTAAATTCACTTTGAAATCAGTCTGAAGAAATTAAAAACCCATAGTCCTCTTAACTCTCAGGCATTTTCATCTTTATTTAAAAGAAAGTAGTATTGATTTGCTATTGATGTCATTCCACCATACATTAAACTTGACTTGTTAACCCAGGAACTCTACTTAGAATTTCCAAAGTGATGGTTCAGGCAGGGCAATACCTCAATTCAGTGTCCTGAATTCCATGTTAAAGAGGAAAAAACCCAAACAAACTGGTAGTAAATAAAAAGAATAGCACCCATGCAACTTTAATAACAAATGAGGAATGGTATGCCCCTGTCCAGATCAAGAAGACTGTCTATCAATGCAACAGATTTTTGTAATGCCAAATAAATCACGTGCCAGGGTAACTGTTCAAAGCTCACACTGCTTTTTATTCAATTTAAAAAGTTCAAAATATGCCCCTTTATCTGGAAAAAAAACATCCCTAATGCTATAAAGATTTCAATTTATCTTTCAGGGGAGCAAATTGACATGGCTTGAGGGAACAAGCTAGAAACAGAAGCCAAACATTTTATTGGAAAATCCGGCCATTGCATTGTATTTCTCTCTTAGTTTTCCATCATGGGGCTTAACCACAATTCAAATCTTTGCATTTATTGTACAAATCACAGAATTCAAAAAAATCTTAATGGCAATCCAACTCAGACTCCTTGAATCAACTGAAGAAAATCTGATTATCAATGGACCTTACCCCCAAATAGCCTTCTGTATCTAGAATTTGAGAGGGATATGCCCACCATCAAAAGTGCACCAATGCCATTTTCTGCATGCTGACAAGCATTTTGCCACCTTTACAACTGCATACAATGCAATGCAGTGTGTTTCAGCTCATGTGTGGAACAGACTAATCAAGTGGCATGTTGGAGCAGACATCTCCAGCACGTCAGCATGAGAATGCATGTATATAAATGCCCATTAAGATTATTTTATCTGCAAAAGACTAGAACAATATATATTAACTTGAAACTTTTCAGCCAGAATGTTTCCAAAGCAGCCTAAAAGTGACAGGTTTAAAAACAGCCAACCTCCTTGCCCCAACACATTTGGCTAGCTTCAGCCCTAATTTGTGCCAGTTTCTACTAGCATAAAAAATGGTAAAGGACAATGGCACTAAAAGTATGTTCAACCTGAGTTCAAGACACTGCAACCAACAAGAGGTCAACAGCCCAGTACCATGTCCCCTCCAGAAGTGGAAGGCACAGGCCATGGGAAAAGACATGCATGGATTATATATTGATTTTGTACCTCCCCATGGCAGCCACTTTGCTTAGAAGGATTCTTTTACAGCTCTATCTGCAATTTTAAACTGCCTTTTCCTGGCAGAAAACACAAGGGAGAAGATTCATTGTCATTAGCCCTGGGAAGTGCACCAAATCCAGTGACTGTGAGCAATGTTAGCATAATTCCACCACTCAGGGAAAAATATAGTACTGGCTATTTTTGTTTAGTGCCCGATGCTGATGGCTAGGTATAAGGAATTCTGCTACATGTGATGTAATAGATTTATTTTATGTGGTGCTGCCTCTTACACAACCCTCTAGTCATGTTCTCTGCACTGTTTTCCATTTTTATACCAAGTTCAATGTACTTAACCCTCTTCAGTTTTCCATTTTCAGTGCTGTGGATTTAAACTTTCAGGGCATGTCTACATATGCATATTGATGCAATGCAATAAATTCCAGCACATATTGTGCTGGCATTTATTACTCTTGGGTGTTGCATTTACATATGTGCCCAGGACCACAGTATATTGAGCCAGGTCAGAGCAGCCCCAGATGGCAGGGGTCAGCCTGCCATCCCAGGGCTGCTCTGATCTGTCTCAACAGGCTGCAAAGGGGCTGGCTGGGGCATGAGGGTCCCCCAGTGTGGGGCTAGCTGGCAGGAATAAAAAACTCTACTGTAGGAGACTACTTGTATTTATAAGTGCCAACCTGCAGTGATTTGTATTAGTTTACTCCAACCTAACAGCCCTGCACATGTAGACACTGAGACGTTGACTGCGGAGCTGATTAGGCAACATCTCAGTTAATCTCTCATATAGACATGCCCTCAGAACACAGAACTGAACCACAGAAATTGTGAATAGAAACTGAAGACTTGGGTAAATGAGCTAGGGAATACAGGGGATTTAATACCCCCAATATCTGGGAGACTGTAAAGGTTTATTTCTCCAGTCAGGAGCAGGTTGATGCTCTTAACCTCCTTCCTCTATTTACCTTTTTACACCAGAACAGATATATGATATATTTGGGCAAAAGGGTAATTCTTATTCACCCCCAAAATCTTGTCAGCCACTAACTACCACCTTTACCCTACCCAGTGCAATATCTCTGGTACCTGAAACAGCTAAGAAGCATGACAACAAAATGTTTTCTGCTATAATGATCAGCTAATATTAGGCTTCAGAATGAACATTACACTGTTGGAAAAAGGCCAATAGAGTTTCAAGCTATTGACAAAATCAGCTAGACACAATGTGTCCAGATTCACAAATGACACTAACCTATGGGGCATAGGAAACATACTGGAGGGCAGGGAGTGAATTCAGGCAGATTTGGACACACTGGGGAAGTAGGCAAATTAGGATAGGATGCAGTTCAACAAGGATAAATGCAAGGTGTTGCACCTGGGGAGAAAGAATCTCAAACACGCCTATACACTTGGGGGTACCATTCTGAGAACCACAACAGTGGAAAGAGTTCTTGGAATCCTGGATGATGCAAAAATGAACATGAGTCACCAGTGTGATGAGGTAATTATCAAGGCTAACCACACTCTTTCTTGCATCAGTAGCAGTATCATGAGCAGGTCTAGGGAAGTGATAATTCCCCTCTATGCGGCATGGTGAGGCCGCAGGAGTACTGCATCCAGTACTTTTGGGCACTGCACTTCAAGAGGGATGTGGATAACCTTGAGAGGGTTCAGAGGAGGGCTTCTCATATGGTTGAGGGCCTGCAGGTAAGACCCTATGAAGACAGACTGAGGGACCTGAATTTCTTCAGCCTCTGCAAGAGAAGGCTGAGAAGTGATCACCACCTGTCTCCAATCTCTCAGGCCTGATCCTCAAAGGGAATTTACAAACTACTTTTCACAGACAAGTCTATGGTTTTAAAAAAATGAAAAAAGGAAATAGGTGCGGTCAGAGTGAAGAGGGTGGCATTCACTCCATCTGCACCTGGAGCTTGGGGAACTCCAGCAGCAGGAGGTTCACCTTGAGGAACACCAGCTGCTCCACCGAACCAGTTTCCAAGGAGGTGCAGTGGGGTGTCACTACATCCCCAGCAATACTGAACATCCTCTCACTTGGAACACTGGTTGGTGGACAGGACAGGTGTTCTTGGGCAACCATGGCCAGATACAGCCACATCTGGCTGCAGCTCGCCCAGTAGGCCAAAGGGTCACATAGCAGTGGCTCCACATCCTTGGAGAGATAGGCTTCCACCAAGGCCTGAGCGCTACCTGCCTGATGGTGGGGTCTAGTGCCTCCACAGCCCACCATGGAAGCCATGCCCTTGGCCCACATTGGCAGCACCTGTAGTGAAGGACATTGGCTGGTGGATGGCATGCTAGCATGGGTCAATGGATGCCCCTCTTCCATGTCCCCCTGCTTCCGCCGTTTTGCCTCTCTGACTCTCTTCACCAGCACCTCCATCCACTGATATAGGCTTTGGCTGCTGCATATGTTGCCCTTCATCCTCAGGTCATGCATGATGGCCAGCACAAGGACTGTACTGGACCACAAGGGACCAAGCCATTTGCTGATGCCCTCCTTCAGCTGCCTCACCAGTGCCTGCATGTCTGGTGGGAGTGGCTTTCCCCAGCCAGGAACACTGATCCACTGGAAGCTCTCCATTTGACTCTGAAAGTCCCTCTCTACAGGGATCACCTGGCTAAGGAGGGCATAACCAGCGCTGTGGGTCTCAGTGGCCTCGAGAAAGGGCTTGAGGGCCATCAAGATCTGGGAGATGGTATCCCACTCAACTCTGTTAAGGGGACCACTGATCCTAATCTCCCTGAGCAAGGCCATTTCATGGGTAGCCTTCTGTTGCTCCACCACCTTCTCAAGCATCAGGTATGTAGAGTTCCACCAAGTCTCCACATCCTGCATCATTTTGTCCTGTGGGATGTTCAGCTCTGCTTGTTTGTCCCGCAGCATCTTGCCTCAAGATGCTGTGGCATCCCTGACTATGAGGTGGAACTCGGGTGTCACACAGTAGATGCCAACAAAGTTGGCATCACAGACTGCCTTGACCGTATTGGCCCCATTGTTGATGACCATCAACCCATGGGCGAGCTTACTTTGTCTAAGCCACCCTTGCACCATGCAGTTCATGGCCCCATGATCTCTGTCACCATGTGGGATGCATCCAACACCTTGGCTTGAAGGAGACCCCACTGACAGCCCGACTGATCACACTAGTGCCCTGTGAGGGAGAGGTATGCATGATCTATACCCCAGATGCTCCAGATGTCCAAGGTGAAGTGTAAGGCCACCTGCAGACCTGCCTGGAATAGGTCCTCCCTCAAATACTCCCTGCATGCCTCATACAGGGAGGACACCACCATCCTGTTGAAGGTGGTGTGTGTAGGTACTTGGCCTGATGTGGCCACAAGTGCCATGAGCTGCCTGAACCCTGGCCGCTCAACTAAGGAGAAAGGCTGGCCATCAACAGCAAGCATCTCCCCAATGCTCTGGGTGATCTTGCTCGCCCTTGCAATGCACCCCACTTTCTGTTTGCCTTTCCCCCACTGTTCCAGGGTGGCCTGCTTCTGGCTTTGGCGGGGATGGGGGCTTTGGAAAGAGAAGGGGACTTCCCTTTGAGCATGCTCCTGCTGGTGTCAGGGTGAGGAGGAGCAAGGGCAAGGGGGTGGTGCCTGCGGAGATGCATCAGCATCCCCATGGTGCTGTGTTTTGTTCCCTTGCCCCAGCTGGTTTTGGCTCAACATTGCAGGCAGATAGCATATGTGGGATCATCTGCCAGCTCAAAATGATCCCAGACCACACTACTCGCTCACTTCTGGGGTGCAGTTGCATGTGTGGATACTGCAATTTTCCTCTTCTCAGCAGGCAGAGGCACAGCAACAGTAGGAGTGGACCCAGCTGAGCCTCTAGCCTCCACAACCTCTATTTCAGCCTCTATGTGCCTTCTGGGGAAGGAGACCTGGCTCTAGGGGAAACTTGAGGGATGTGGAGCCCCCTCCTTCCCCAGAATTTCCCTTGCTAGGGCACTCAGATCCAGATCCAGCTCTTCCTCTGGCAGTGGAAGGCTCAGCATGGGAAGTGAAATGGGGGTGGAAAAGACTGTCATGCTGGTGCTGCTGCTTATTGTCATGGTGGGGGGGGGTTGTGGCTGATGCTCATGGAGGGGATGCAGACTCAGGCACAGGCAGTGGCACTGGCACTGCTCCCCTCTCCTTGCTGCCTGTACTAGTGGAAGCCGCATGCCTGCTTGTAGCAAAGAGGCTGTGCTTCAGTTTGGGGGTGGAGGGGCAGGGACAGGACTTATAGCTCTCCCTCTACCCACTCTTCTGGCCCTCCCTGCAGGCTTGCCAGCTGCCTTTACACCGTGCTTCATGGTGTGTTTCACAGTGTCTTGTCTTTATAAAAATATATAAATGTATATACGTGTCTTCCTATATAAATTCTATATTATAATATGCAATATAATTATGAAATTGAAAATAATCAATCAATGAATATAATAATAAAATAAAACCATCTAGAAAGAAAGCAAAAGGTATTGCTGAATCCCATTTGCTAGGCTAGCAAGTAGGAAATCAATGGTAGTAGCCTTTTTTGTCCAATGCTGCTAAGCTTCTGGAACATAGCTCAGTAACTGACTCCAAGGCAGAAATCAGGCCAGTTCAAACAATGCTGCCTTTTATGCTGTTTTTCCATCCCTCCACCCAAGCACTGGGATTGGAATGGACCTCGGGGAAGGATCACAGTCACATGACCAGCTACACAGTCAATATCAGAGCAGTTCTTCCCCCCCTCATCCCCCTCCCTCTCCTTACTTTCTGTTTCCCAGCAGGCAAGCCCAGCTTCAGCTTTGAAACTCAAAATGTTTTGCAAATTTTGAAACATTTTGACTGTCCTTGTTTTGTTTTGAGACTGTTTCAAAGCACTTCATTTCTTTTCAATTTCACTGTTTCAAGCTCAAAACAAGTTGAAACAGCATTGAAACAAAACAGCTGATGAAATTTCACATAGCCCTATAAATAAACCCAAAACTTAGTTGCAGGTGTGTTCCAAAAAGGAGTTATGTATGGCTACAAGCTTGTGGCTCCCAAAGTCTGATCTACCTCCCACTAGAATGATAGAATCATAGAAAATGAGGGTTGGCAGGGACCTCAGGAGGTCATCTAGTCCAACTCCCTACTCAAAGCAAGACTATCTCCAACTAGATCATCCCTTCCAAGGCTTTGTCTAGCCAGGTCTTAAAAACCTCCAAGGATGGAGAGTCTACAACTTCTCTGGGTAACCTGTTCTAGTGTTTCACTACACTTATAATGAGAAGACTCTTCCTAATATCTAACCTAAACTTCCCATGCTGCAACTTGAGATCATTGCTCCTTGTTGTGTCATCTGCCACCAATAAGAACAGTCTAGCTCCAACCTCTTTTAATCACTCCTCAGGTAGTTGAAAACTGGTATTAAATCACATGCTCCTGTGGGATGCTCCATCTGCCCCACCATTGCAGCATTCACGAGCTGCATCTGGCACCTCGAGATGTGTAGAAAAACCATTTAAAGCTGTGTCAAATTCAGCACTGAATCTTCAAATGCAGATTCAATAGCATTGAATTGGGACAGTGATCCGAATCAACAAATCGAATCACTGTCCCCAATTTGGGCCAAAAACAAATCGAATACAGCCCATTTCACGCACCCTTACTGGGCAGTCTGTAAATAATATAAACATGAGCTAAATAATTTTAATTATACATTGTGTGATTCCTGCGTATTGGTCCGTCATAGTCAGCGGCTGAATATTTTGCCCAGTACTGCTTTTTCTGGAAGTGTATATTTTCAAAGCTGAGTAACATAGAGTTAAGTATGTAGTATGCATATAGCAGTTGAACAGTTTAGGCTAAAACATATTATGCTTTAATATGCAACTGTCTCCTTGAATTCAACATATCAAGAACAATACATCTGCAGTTTATTGTATGTTACAGACTCACTCTGCTACATAAAAGTTTTAGCTTTGGAAGTTCTGCAATTTTATATTAAAGCTCATGCCATGTTTCATTTGAAGCAAAGAAAAGTCTATCAATCATATCAGCTGTTTTTTAGTACATGCTGCTTTTTGGGTTTCTGTCAGTCCTTAGATCATTTTTTAACCAGCTGCTGAACCTAAACCCATTTATTATTCTTGAAAATAAATTCAACACATACACTGTCCACAGGTGTGATGTCCCATAACTGACTTTGTGGTTAAAAAGTCACCCTTGCTGGATTGCTGACACAAACCTAGCTCTCAAAACTTCCGAGACTCAGCCTAGAGACAGTGAAAGCTTTATCAACTGCTCCCTACCAGACTTCTTGCACTCCTTCCAAACCAAGGCATTAGAGAGAGATTTCTAAAAAGCAGAGTGAAGAAAATATTTCCAAAGATACATACAGTGGTCAAGAAAAGAATGTTTTAACCTTAATATTCACAGGTAACACCACAAAAAGACTTAATTTTATCTGTTTTACATACATGTACACACAGTTGTACTTCTGGTAATTAATCCACCATCACAAAATTAACTGTATGACCTGATGTGACTTCGCAATTGGCTGTCAGAAGTTTTAATTAAAGCAATAGCCTTTGAGGTTTGGTTTTATTAAATCAATACTCTGGAGTGCATTTCAAACATGGTAGATTATTAGGGTGGGAGAAGTGACAAAAAAAATCAGTGGTGAACAGATAGATCTCCATTTAAGAAAACAAAACAAAACAAAACTTTGGAGTCTTCTTTCCACCAATAAAATAAGCATCTTGGATAATATAATTATTTTGTACTTGTATGCAAAAATTTCACTGGGAGCACAAACAGACTATTGAGAGTAACTGCTCAACTGGAAATATATATTGTTCCTCTTTCTACCTACTCTGGGTGCCAAGATTACAAACCAGGTGGGCAGAGACAGGAAGAAAACCTGCATACTTGTTGTTCTGGGTGCTCGTTCAGCTTGCATCAGGGTTAAATTACATGCTGCAGAGTGGTGCTCAGAAGTTTCCTTTCCTTCACAATCTGTGTTGGGGCAGGAAATTCTTGACAATTTTAATGCCAGGGCATTGAACACAAAAGAAAAATAAGCCCTATAATGCATTTGTGTCAGCTTCATAGATGTAAAGGGGAAATAAATCAGGAACACATGGCTGAGAAATGGCAACTTCTCCTTTCTAAGAGGGATCATGCCATGGAAAAAGAATTGCAGCATGTGATACATGCACAAGATTGCAGTGGACAAGCCAGAGAAGAACAAGTGTGCTTTTCCTCTAAGTAGCCAAACACACATCCCACTGGCCTTCTTTTATTATTATTATTAACTATTCACCCAGCTACAAAAACCACATTCCTTTCCCTTCCAAAGGAAAAAAAGTGTCACTGGGTTTGGAATCAAAGAGGCTATCAATGACTATTCTCTCATTGACAGGATAGTCTCAAATGACATCTAGTTCAGTATCTCCATATCAATAGGTACAGGCATTTCAGCCCCCTCAGTTGGAAGAAAGCCATTTACTTTTAACTTAGATAGATGTAAGCTATAGTTTGGGGGGGGGAGGGACAACTGGGGTCCAGCACCACTACAGCCTTCTGTACATGACAGAGGCAGTTCTACGCTTCCCCCCAAATCTATTTTACAACAGGTATGAGATGATGGGAAACTGAGTTGTTGGGCATTCATGCCACGTTGCTATGTAATAGTGTGAAATCCAGTCCTTTCAGCACCCCATCTTGCCTCACAGACCTACATTTTTGCCTGCAAAATGAGTAGGTACAGTGTCAGCGTAAATTTAAATGCTTCTGTCAACTTTATGGCAGTAACTGTGAATTTTTTCTACAATATGGAATCTCAGAATTGAACAGTTCTCATGATTCTTAAGAAATCTTGGCACTGCTAGAAGTTTTTTCTTCCTGTCTTTCCAGCCCCTTTCTATGCTCAGCTGCTGGGAGAGGTGATAAAGCTCTGCATCCTGTTGTGGGAGGGAGAGGGATTCAGGAATTCATCAACTGAGCGCTGCACTTCAGGAGGGATGTGGACAACATGGAGAGGGTCCAGAGGGGGGCCACTTGCATGATCAGGGGGCAGCAGGACAGGCCCTACGAGGAGAGGCTACGGGACCTGAACCTGTTCAGCCTCCACAAGAGAAGGCTGAGGGGGGATCTAGTGGCCTGTTACAAACTAGTCAGAGGGGACCAGCAGGCATTGGGGGAGTCCCTGTTCCCCCGAGCACTACCAGGAGTGACTAGAAATAACGGTCACAAGCTGGCAGAGGGTAGATTCAGACTAGACATCAGGAGGCGCTACTTCACGGTCAGGGCGGCTAGGATCTGGAACCAACTTCCAAGCGAAGTGGTGCTGGCCCCTACCCTGGGGGTCTTTAAAAGGAGGCTGAATGAACACCTTGCTGGGGTCATTTGACCCCAGTACTTTTTCCTGCCATAGCAGGGGGTTGGACTTGATGATCCACTCAGGTCCCTTCCGACCCTACAAACTCTAAAACTGTAAGACAAAACAGCAGCCTCCGTTCTAGCTGCCCAGCCAGAAGTGGTAGCTGACCAGCCGCTGATGCTGTCCCATGCACTGTTCTCACCCAGGGCAAAGAAGTGTCCAAATATGTTTCTGATCACACCTGACAGGACATGCCACAATTCACCGCACATTCCCCTGGTGCAGAAATCAGAATGACTCTTCAATTCCTTTTCACTATCTAGCTGGCAAGACTGTTCAAAGCACTCTTCCCCACCTCAGCCCCTCACCTGTTTTAGGGCGCATACAGACCATACCCAGTCTATATTAATGCAACTTACTTTAAGTTACATGAATGTAGGCTAGGAATGTTGTGTACAGGCATTTTCTGGAGCTGGGAGCTGCATGGGGAAACTGGTATAAGTACCTTAGGGTTAGGGGGAGGGTGGGCAGGATTGTGGGGCTAGCGGATCCATATGGAGGCCAGGGAATTGGCAGGTCTGCAGGGGTTGTTCATCCAGGGGTGGGGGGAGGAGGTCAAGAGGGTAAAAAGTTGCCTAGTCAGGGTCAAAAGTGAGTGTGGAGGAGATATAAGAAGACTTTTCCTAGCCTCCGTGCTGCCCTCTGAATGCATAAAGGTGTTCGAGAGATTAGGAAAACCTGTTCCCAATCTAAGTGCTAGTATATCTTCATAGGTGAACTAACTTAGATTGGCAAGGTTCTTTGAGTAGATGTGATATCTTTTATTAGACCAACAAAATAGTTGGAACACATTTTCTGGGCAAGATTTTGGGCGCAGTCACCCTGTTTCAGGCATGGTGAGTCTCTGCTGGTTGGAGACTCCAAGAAATGAAAGAAGCTAAAAGTGTGATGGGATGTCAGTGACAATTTAAATTGGTAGAGGCGGGGGGGGGGAGGGGGGGGGGGGGAAAAGAGAGCAGGGAAGATTGGGCCCACCATTTCTTGCCCAATTTAACCCCTCTGAATGTCATTGACACAGATGGGCATCTAGCTCGACCCTAATCTTAGGTAGATCTAAATATAATAGCTTTGCATACCCTTGGGCTACAAGGATGCAATCTCTTCTCCTGAATTAATGTATACTTTCGGATTCCTGCCACATTTCCATTCCTACTTCATATCACAAGCTTATTTGGATCCAAGGTGAGCAAACTTTAAGACCCACTGGTCTAGTAGAATGCACGAGCCAGAAATTCCTGAATTGTGATCCTGCTTCTAAACTTTTATGCAACATGGTATTTTGGGTATTCATATACTAGGTATATTATTACTTACCAAATGCACAAGTATTGAGATCTAATTTCCGAACCAGAGCTCCACAGGAGGAGAACAAGGAGGTTTAAGGCACCGTTCATTAATGTCACAAATTTGGGATCAAAGCAAAGGCTTGTGAAGAAACATGAAGAATCAAGCAGCATACAAATACCAATGACCCACTTCCCTCATTCTATGTTTATAACCAAGCATTCACACTTTTAAAAGCCTTAAGACAGAAGCTGACTATGTACTGAATGTACAAAGTAAAGATTAATGAACTAATCCCACATTATTCCTGGCTTCTGCTGCTGCAATTCACACTGTCCATTTTATATTCTACATTGTGCCCTTCACATATGGCCAGACTGAAAAAAAGACCAACAGAAACAGGAAAGCATGAAAAGCAAAATGATTTGGTGTCCCCTCCTGCCATACAGTCTCTCATGAAGGATACAAAAGCCATCTAACTTTTTTTTCAACATCTTATTAGCATACTGGGCATGATTTACAGAATACATTAATGAAGCTCATTCTACACTCTTAAAGCCCAGCAGGTGAACTGTGAATCCCAAAGGAGTGCACTAACCAGACTGAATACTTTGATTGTTTATAATTTGATAAATTCAGATTGAAGCAGATGATAATGTTTTTACCAGTAAATTTAATTTTGTGTGCACTTTTCAGATTCACATACCCATTAGTAATAAACTGGGGGCAGTATTCTGAACATACTAGCCATCAAGTTATTTTCAATTTATCCTTTTAAAAAGTCCTTACTCTGGTGAAGTTTAAGATACTTGTTAAGATGAGGCATGGCTCCATTTAGTGATCCCCATGTTAAAACAGGGATAATTCCAATGGCATCTAGTGTCAAGAAGTATTTTGCATATCTGTGTGTAAGCTGTAGCAGATTTCTCTGCTATTTTCTTGTTAAATTCACGTCAGCAGCCCTTGAGATTTAGGCTGAGAAGTTTCTTTCTACCATTTTTAGTACTTCTGAAAATAAGGGTCTGGCCTCTGAAGTAGTAAAGGCTTTTCCCTGGTGGTTTAGGGGAGTATTCATCATACTGATGCTAGCACAGGAGTGGAAGCCATAAACTGGGAACCAGGAAGCCAATGTTTCATTTCCAGCAGTGCTATTTCTTCATCATGTAGGTTCAAGCAAGTTATTTAGGTTTGAGTGTCCTATATTTCCCCTCATAAAAAATAGGGGGTAATACTTTGTGGCCTTTGTGAGCTGCCTGGAAATCTTCAGGGGAAGAGTACTACTATAGCATGGCTTGTTATAGTATAGTCCCTGTAACTTAAAAGCCATGTTATTCTAGTGGTTATCCTTAAAATTTTCCATCTAGGCACTTTCTATCCATCTGTTCAATGAGCCCTTATGGTGGTATTGATCCTTATCCTTGAGCTTAGAAACAGACTGAACCCAAACTGTCTGCTTATACTATCAGCAATGAGTCTGACCTGTGTCTAATGAGAAAACCACTATATTCTGAACAAATCTGTACCTGTTTATGAGGGGACTGGATCAAGTCTATTACAAAGTAGTGAGGATAGAATCCTGATCTCATTAAAGTCAATGGCAAAGCTTCCATTGGTGTTAACGGGACCAAAGATATTAGCTATAAACCCATTGACTATGCAAGCCTCTTTTTGTGTGAAAACAAGGCTGAGAATTTGCTGGGAGATGATTTACTTAATTTAAGCCCTGACCACTTTAATAATAAAGATAAAAAGGCAACAGAAACCAAGCTGCAGTGTACTTTGATTTCTTACTCAATTAAAGTAACAGATCTTCAGGTACTGCTCTGGGGTCTTAGAGAAAGACTTCATAACAATCCTAAACTGAGCTTCTCATTTTAAAAAGGTTGAGTGGTTAATAATAATAGAAGAGAAACAAAAGTGGCCTCACATCAGATAAAAATCAGCCAGCTCCATGGAAGGTAAAAGTAGGGAGGGGCAAGCAGGGCACCAGCCCTGGTCTTGACTATGAGCGGGCACCAGAATTCCCTCCCTCCCCTCCAGGACTCTTTACAATGCACCCAGCCCTGCACCCAGCACTTTATTTGGGTGTGGGGGTGAAATGGTGTCCTCGGTGAGTTTCTCTTATGGCAGGTGCAACCCTACACTCAGTAGCATAATTGGGAGGGCAGAGGAGCAGGGAATGAATGGGGCTCCAAGCTGCAGCTCTCAGATAGTTCAGTACAGCAGCCCCATGGCATGGTCTATCTTGGTTTGCTGCTGGTGTCCAGGTCCTGCAGCATCAGCTACAGCAGCAGTGGCAGCAACACCAGTAGCAGCTATGTTCCCTGTGAAGAGTTTGGGTAGGCTTCCTTTCCCCTCATCTGCTCTGGCACTGCTCTACACCCACCCCAAGTGCTGAATGGGTTTGCTGCACCTCTGGAAGGTGACCCTTTACAAACAGGAGCTTTAGATCTTCACTGGAACAGGTAAAAACAGTGCAGTTAAGATGAATATTTCTCTCATTGGAAAGTATAGATATTGATAACAGTATAACAGATGTAATCCATGAATTATAATGCTGTTTAGCCCAAGCAACCATAGTGATTTTATTAACACATTATACAAAAGTAGCCAAAAATCTACTTATACTTACTGATTTAAACTCTGAAAATATTGAAATGCATAATTAAGAGATGAGCATCAGAATTGTACGTAAGAAACAAGATGGATAATTACGAGTTTCTCTTTTCCTATCAGTTTCACAAAACTGAAGAATAGCAGAAGGATAACAAAAAATCAAAATCAAAATGGAAGGATTACCTATGGCAATACATTTTAGCACCACGGTTTGAAATTAAAACATACAGAAGGGAAAGTAAAACAATAAAATATTAAAAGAGCTTAAAAGCATACATTTAAAAAAAGCTTTCCTATTTCGGTGGACTGTGGCCCCAAATATCCCAGTATGTCAATGTTCACTTTAGATATAGTCTCCTAGTTAGCTATTTAGGTTTTCTCATTTGTAGGTTTCGACTGCAGCCAGCGATAATTAGAACTAACTGACATCCCCAGAGGCAATGAGCCCTTGCATTGATTTCATTAGGTATTGGATGCTCAGTTTTGGGGGGGGAAAAAAGAAAATCAGGTCACATATATTAACTAAATAGGTATTGGAGAACACATTAGTAGGTGAAAATCTATATGTGAGTATTTGAAAGTGAACGTATACTTACTTAAATACTATTTATTGATGCTTTACCAATAATAACTTTTCATATATTTTAAAATCTCGTTGGCTGCTGTGTGAATGTCATTCAAATAAAACGTGAAAGGGACGGACTCTCCAAACTGATGTTAAATAGCCTCTAAAATCTGGGAGAAGGACATTCTCTACCAATCTCCTTCAGCTCTGCTACTCCTTAGTGATACTTGCAACAGTTGCAGGTAAATTTGCAGACAGATGTAAGAGTTTAGACTGACAGTGCCTTTGAAAAAATGCTAGTGTGGGAGTTGACGGCCAGCCAATGCAGACAAAAGTCTGAACCAAATGGAGAAGCATAGCTTTAAAAAAATAGCATCTGACTGCTTGTTGTGACAGAAGATAACCCAGATTTATTCTCTCTTTCTCTTTCTGTTTCCCTATGACCTGGCACTCTGCCTTCCTTAATGATGAAGGGTAAGAAATTCGATTGATCAACCAATAAGAATATGTTTTCTTTGTTTTTTTAATTTCAGAAAGTGATATTTTCCTTCTGGTTCTTCGATTGTGTTTGATACACATTCACTCCTTCGGATATTTGAAAGACTGATAATTCACTTAGGAAAGATTTATTAGTAGTTAGAAAGAAAGTTTCCACATTTCACTAAATTCCATCTATTCTATCCTCCACATTACAGCTTTTCATTACAGGCATCTTTCACTAGATAAAGTTCCTTTCTACCAGTCTTGTACATTTTTTCCAGGGTCTAAGAATAAATCTGACTCAATTCTAGTGTGTAAGACCAGTTTGGTTTTTCCACGCGGTATGACTATGTTAAGTAACCCACAGAGGTGCACAGATTTGCAGATCTGCTGGAGTAAGAGATTTATTTGTAGACACAATCACAGTCCTTGAGATAACAGGGTAGATGCACCTCCCTGCACACCAATAAGAAGGATGGCTTGACAAGTGTTAGGAAGACAAAGCATGGGTCCCGGGTTCCAGTCCAGGAGCATTAAGCTAGCACCTATAAGGATGCCTTACTTCATCACCTGTACCCCAGACCATTTCCTATCTGAGCTTGGATTCAGACTTTTCCCACAGTATCTTTCTGGAAAGTCTATGATACCCTCTAGTCCCCAGCCAACAGCAGAAAACTTGCTAATGATACTACAAAGGAATATTTCTACTCCTTGCAAAAAGAAGTAGGCCCTCTCCTTAAAAAGGAAAACAAAAACAGCCATCCCAAACTTCAAATACTTATCACCTGGGTAGGCATTTAATTGGATAGAGATAGAGTTGAGCCCAATTCCCAGAAAGGGGCCAACCTACTCCGTAACATATCCTTTGCAGCATGTGTGCTTTCTCTACTTTTGGGCTGCTCTGAAAAGCCTGTCCCTAAAAGGCATAAAATTGCTAATAGACAAGTTTCTTTGGGTACACGTGATATCTTTTATTAGACCAACTAAAAGTTGCTGATGATATTCAAGCAAGTTCTCTTACTGGTAACTGAATATCAGAGAAACAGCACTATCAGATAAAAATGAAAGGTCGTGCTGCTGGAGCATCTACAGGCTGTGTGAGTTGTTTCTTTACTTTCAAATAGTCAAGAGCAAAGTATTGCAAAGGTCTGCACCCAAACTTGTTATCTCTTCCTAGCAACAAGTATCCTTCCCTAGCTACTTAATACTAGTGCAAACAGACTCCAATTTAAAGCATGATTTTTGTAGGGCGAGTTTATTGATTTAAACTTGATTTTGATCACCTGTAGCCTCTAAAAACACAACATCCACATTTAAATGTGTCAGAGAGAGATAATGAGACACAAAGTCAAGCCAACCTGGGTGTCCAACCCACTTTATATGTAAAAAGGAGCCCTGTAAATACACAAAGCTTGTAGGTTTTATCTAAGTCCTAACCTTTTCCCCGCAACCCAAACCACCCAGCATTCTTCCAGAAAATCTTATAAATTTCACATATGTGGAGCTCACAAGGTGCTATCTGACCCCAAGGTCTGCCAATTCTCTCCTGCCCTGATCTCCATGAAGTTTCTCAAGCAAGATAGTTAAACCAAAAAGACATTAAGCCAAAAAGAGCACGCACACAGTATCCAACTGTTAAATAGCTGGTCCTCTCTGCTCTTGTGGGGCAAGGCACTACTGCCTGGTCTTGTTCTTGCAGCTCTTGAATACCCAGAGTGTTTCTCAAGGAAGCATGATATCATGTCATTAGCTCACCTGTATTAATGGGACTACTTCACAGAACATTTTGGTGCAGGTGGTAAATTCAGGGAAGGGGCTCTGTTGCACATAAATATAATCTTCAGTACAAACATAGCATGCCCTTCTACATTTAAAATTGCTGAAAGAATGATTATGGGGACAGCCAACCCTGTGTAAAGATACTACACTGTTTCACACAGACCACACAGGAAGCAGCAGAGCCATTTTAGTGCTGTGCAGGTGAAGGTGATTATCCCTGAGAGGCAGATCCTGCTTCCAGTCCAGAGTCTGCCTCTTCAGAATGACCTTAGCTGTGCCTGAAGCATGCCAAGCAAGAGGACTATGAGGGAGAAAGTCCACAGGGATTTGTAGGAGGCTGCCCATCTGACTCTGTGTGGGGTGGGATGACAACCATGAGATTAAAAAGGTTTAGAACGCCACTACAGACCTCCATAACCCATTCAGTTTGGTCAGTGTAGTTTGTGGCATTTTTGTATTGCTTCAAAACAAAAAAGATGCTAGGGCTGTGCTAGCCACCATTCTTGTTGCTACTGCAATTTCAACTGAAGCGGGAACAGATCTACAGCCAGGGTTGGGTTTGTTTTTTTCCCCAGTGTCTCAGAAATACATTCTCTGACTCATACTTAAAACAATGAAAAGGGTGGTCTGCATTTATACTACAAACATATGGATTCCTTGGTTTCTTCTTAACATTTTATTTTTTTGAGTTTTAGGAATCTGTTTCACCTTCATCATGAATTCCATTATGAGCAAGGTGAATTAACCAATATAATATAACACAGTCTTTTTCAAGATTAATATGAAAGCTTTCCAGTGTGCTATTTAGAAAGGCACATAGTCACCTTTAATAGTTAAATTATAGTTAAGATGCAGCATATTTAATCCAATATGTTCATTTTTGTCAATAGATGATCTTTCAAGGCAAAAATGCAACACTAGAATACTGTCGTATCAACAGTTGACTTAATGTGTGAAAGTAACATTAAATAAGTTAACCAAGTAGAATACATCTTAATTAAAAATGGAAAGGAGTGCAAAGGTTATATTTGCATATGAAATAATCAAGATAGCTGAATAGATGATCTAGACTAGAATAACAAATGACCTAGTATAGGTGTCTGAAGGTAACATTTTCATGGCTATTGGCAGTGACAGGCATTGTGACTACATTAATTTATTCCTATTGTATTATTTGAATCACCATCTCATTATCCTTATGTAAAAATGAGAATTATGTATGGAAAAATGAACTGAACTGTTTAGATCACTAGAAATGTAGTAAATTAAGCATGAAACATGCCTGTTAGAATATATGTAATTACCAATTCCCTGAAAGGGGTTCTCTCTCAGATTAGAGCACAAGTGGTTTCTTCTGTTTTCTAAATTGTGGTCTCACGGCTAGTCCTCTCCAAATGTCCAGCATTTGGCAAGGAGGCTATTCCATACTTCTAAGTTACACTTGTGGGGAAAACAACACAGCCATGCAAAATGTACATAATAAAAGCCAAAGTCAGGCAGGAGCTAGTCTGTGGGCTCCAGATAGTAAACTGAAAGATTCAGTGACAGGTCATCCCAAACCAGCAAGTTTTGCCACTGCTTTCATTACAAAATAATAAAATGCACAAAGGTCACATTGAAATTAACTAGTACCACAATAGCTGTAATTCAGTTAATCAGTTGTGTTTTCATGTGTCCTGTGTTTCAAGTGACATTTTTGGTTCCTCTGTTGAAGGGAGTAAGAAACGAGTTAAACACTTGAAAACTGAATTTCCCACCTTCTGGGAACTGAAATCCAGGACATCAACAAACCCAAACTGAAGAGCCACACAGAGCTCTAGAGCAGTATGGTAGTTGTCCTCTGTGTAGACACTTAGACAGATTATCTTCAGTACTGCTCATCATGAATTTTGCAAATGAACTTTGCAGAGAATTAAGCAAAACATATAGATTATATTCTAAATTTTATGACTCAAAATACCATAAGGACTAGTCACAAACTTTGAGGATTAGCTGTTTGAGTCCTGGATTCTCAGTCTGATGTAACAGACTGCCAATGTGGGCTCACCAGATTGACTTGAGATACTTACCTTGGGCTAGAAACAGTGTTGGGGAAATTGAGCGACCCCAAGGGTGGAGCAGGGGAGCCTGCCCTGTGGAAAAGAAGAAGCCAGTCTGAAGAAGGGGTTTTTGATCCCCTTATTTGCATGGAAGGGGATGGCCGGGGTTGTGGACCAGGCACCCTGAGCCCTAGTTGGCCAGTTTGCAAGCCAGGGAGGGACTGCCAGAGGGGATAAAAGCAGCAGCCGAACTGGCGTGTGGGGGCTGCTGACAGTGACTCCAGGGAACTACGCAGGAAGACTAAGAAAAGCCGGGGTGAGCTGACCCAGCAGAAGGAGCAGAGGGACTCCTCTGAAGAGCCTCGAAGGCCCTGGGAGAAGAAGGCAGCAGCAGTCGGCCATGCCTCCAGTCCTGCAGCAGAAAGGGAGCCGCGGCCAGGGCTTGGGGAAGAGCTGGTGCCTGACTGCAGCATGCTGGATGTGCCGGGCATCCTGGAGGCTAGGGGTGGCAGTTGCCCCCCCTCCCTCCACTGCAGAGAAAAAGCAGTGGCCAGGACCGCAGGCAGCATCCTTATCTGGAGCAGGGAGCTGGGCGAGTGAGTTAAAGAAACCCCGTGCCTTCCCTGGGGAAGCAGGACAGTAGCAGTCGAGGCACTGGGATCCTGAGGAACAGCAGAGCGCCAGAATGGGGGTCCCTGGGAGCTCGTGGCGCAGGCCGGTGCTCAGAGTGGGATTGGCGAGCTGCGAGGTGTGTGGGGTGCCTGGCCAGTTATCTGGAGCAGGGGATTAGAGCAATGACCCCTGGGAGCTGCCTGTGCTGCTGGCCCTCTGCCACTGACTGCCCCAGAGGGGACTCCGTCCTGTCCCTTATTCTGCAGCTGATTGTCATCAGATGGAGTCCCTGAGCTTTGTGCTTGGGTCATGCTGATTGTTACAGGAGCCTACTTGCTTGTTGCTTGCCTTTTTGGTTGCCATGGAGGGTCACCCTTCAGCCTCTTTGTGGGGTTGGGGTTTGAAACAATTTGATTGCTGCAGACCAGAAGAGCTTAACCTGTTGCAGTCTGTCATTTATTGGGACGCCTGTTGGAGCTGCTGGGAGTGAGCACCTTGCTTCCTTGTGGTAGCATTTCAGCAGTGGTTGAAAGCTGCCAGTTCCCCTACCTGTGGTTCTTGAGTCAAGGGCTGACTAATGCATTCTTGTTTGTTTTGTGATTCTGGTTATGCCATTTAAGTTCACTTTTAAATAACCTTTCCTATTATTCTTGTTTTGTAAATAAAGTGCAAATAGTTGAATCAGTTAAGTGTTAGACCTTCTTGGGACCACGGGGTGCTCTGTGGGGAGCAGGGACCGGCTGGAAAGTAAATTGGTGCTGGCCAGAAGCCGTGCCCCACTCTTACCACACCATCCCGGATATTGGGCAGAGGTGGCAACTATTGGGCCACCACCCAGGTTACACTAATATTGACTATTAGATAATGCAGCTCAAAGACTTAAGATGATAAAGACTTTAGGGCTAGGGACAGAAGTTACACATAAACCAGTTTAAATGATCAGAAACTGGTTTAAACCTCTAACAGAACAGCTCACTGCATATAAACCAATTTCAAAATGACCAAAACTGGTTTAAGATAAACCTGGTTGAATGTAGCATCGGACTTAAATGATTTTGATCAAATCAATTTATGGAACTTCTGTACCAGACCCCTTTCTGGTTTAAGTTAAATCAGAGTTCCCCAGCATCCTAGCAAGCTTTGCAGCCCTGCACGGGGCTATGCTGTCTGCTCCAGAGAGCAGGGCTGGCTCCACCCCTCTGCTTTCTAGCCAGAGCAGTGAAGGGGGCAGGGAGGGGCTGCTACTCTCTAGCAGGTAGAAGGGGCCACTGGTAGGAACTGCTCCCCCATCTGCATGCTCAGCTCAGCTTTGTCCTGGCCTAGTGCCGACACACTTGAGCCCCTTCCCCACTCTGCACAATCCTGGGTCGCTCTGCTTAGCAGGACTCACATCCAGGATGGAGCCACTGCCACTGCAAACCCTCTGTGCATGTCCCCACCTGAGCTTGGGGTGGTATTGCACCCACTCTCCCCACAATCTGGCCTTTGCTTCTGGGCTGCCCCAAGCAAAACCCTGGCCCCAGTGGCTCGGAAGGCACAGTGGGATTACTCATTGGCTGGAGGGGAGCTCTGGGCATCCCAGGGCGTATTGAGCCACAAGCAGTGGGAGAAAGCTGGGGTGATATTGCTGCACACCAGGGTGGGTATTTAACCCCCTCCCCAGTCATACTCAGCCTGCCAGGTCTGGCCATACCCCACCTCAGTCCAGCTTCCCTCTAGCGCTTCCCGGCTTCTAGCCTGAGCCACTGAAGGCATGTGCCTGCATTTCTGGAATCAAAAGTGAATATCTATTGGCAGGGCCCCCCAAATCCCGGGCAGGGCCCCCCTGGCCTGAGAAACCAGTGTCCCCTGACGGCAGGCCCACTGCGCATGTGCGTAGTTTAAAAGGGCCCGCCAAACAGGGGGGGAAAAAAAAAAAAAAAAACCACACTCAGGTAGGCTCCGGAGCGGTGAGAGACGCGCGGGTGAAGCCCGCTGCGCCCCCGCTCCCCCGAGCCCCCGAGACACCCCCTCAGCAGCCGCCGAGCCCCCTGCCGACCCCCAGCACAGCCAGAGGTAAGCGGGCTCGTGGTGGGAAGGGGTTAAATCCTCGCTTGCTGGGAGGAGGCCGCTGCCTGGTGCCGGGCGGGTCAAGCCCCCGCCCAGGCCCCTACTTGGCCCAGCCCCCAGGGAGCCCCACGACCGGAGCTGCGCAAACAGGCACTCGAGTTAGTGCAGAGTTCGCGCAGGAGAGGGCGCGGGAGGGCACAAGACCCTGCCTGCGACCCCCCCAGCCATAGCCAGCCCCAGCCGTAGCCAGCCTACCAGAGGCATGACACGGATGGGCACGCGCCGCACCCCGAGGGTCCCCTCGGGCTCTGCGGCCCCTCCATTGGGCACCTCAGAGACAGCCGCCCAGAAGGAGCCCATGGTTCCGGGCTCCATGCAGATGGAGCCCCTGGCTCTTGGCTGCGGGGGCTGCCTGTCCCTTTTTCAGGCTCTGGGGCCCGGGAGCATGGCCACCTCCCCTTGCGGGGTCTGCTCCCTCCTGGGGTCTCTGGCGCGCCAGCTGGAGGAGCTCCAGGCCACAGTCCAGAGACTGCGTGCCATCAGGGACTGCGAGCAGGAGATAGACTCCTACTGCCAGGCCCTTCTCCCCCGGGAGCCACAGGGGAGAGCTCTGTCTCCCTCCACAACTAAGGAGGACTCTGGGACCTCCCGCTCTGCCCAGTTAGGGGCATGGACTAAGGTGGTCAAGGGCCCGAAGGCTCGCCACACCAAGGGCCCTCCCTCGCTGGAGCTTAGCAACAGGTTCGCACCTCTTGCAGCCCCAGCAGAGACCGCTCAGTTGCCGGCTCCCGCAGGCAACCCAGGCTCGACCGCAGCTACTGGCCCCGCTCTCCCCAAGACAAAGTGAAATGTGTTTGTTGTGGGAGACTCCATCCTGCGGGGCACAGAGGGAGCAATCTGCCGCCCCAACCCCTTAGCCCGGGAAGTCTGCTGCTCCCCGGGGGCCCGCATCCGAGACATTGCGGAGAGGATCCCGCAGCTCCTCTGGCCCACAGACCACTACCCCATGCTCCTTAATCACGTGGGCACTAATGACACGGCTCGGAGCACCCCCAGCCAGGTCATGAGGCGCTACAGGGAGTTGGGAGTGGGGCTTAGGGGTCTGGGAGCTCAGGTGGTGTTTTCCTCAATCCTCCCAGTCTCGGGTTATGGGCTGAGGAGGGAGAGGAGGATCCACGCGGTGAACCAAAGACTGCGGCGCTGGTGTCATCGGGAAGGCTTTGGCTTCCATTACCACAGCCCGCTCTTTGGCGAGAGAGGCAGCGAGCTGCTGGGAAGAGACGGCCTCCACCTCTCTCCCCTGGGGAGGAGGCTCTTCTCAGCCAGGCTGGCTGACCTGCTCCACCAGGCTTTAAACTAAGCCCGCTGGGGGATGGGGGGACTACTGCCTCTGCTGGCCCACTGAGCGACCGTTGCAAAGCACTTAAGGGAGCCCACCCCTGCCCCAGCCCTGGCACAATCTGCAGGCAAGGCAAGAGCCCCCAAGGAGACACTTGCCTGCCTATACACTAATGCCAGGAGCCTGGGCAACAAGCAGGACGAGCTCGTCCTCCTGCTCAGTGCAAAGAAATACGATGTCATTGGGATAACAGAGACCTGGTGGGACTCCACCCATGACTGGACCACGGGTATAGAGGGCTATACCCTGTACAGGAGGGATCGTGTTGACAAAAGGGGCGGGGGTGTAGCTCTCTATGTGAAAGAAAGCTGATGTTGGTGACCGGCATAGACAGCTAGAGACCCTCTGGGTAAAAATTCGTGGGGAATACGGCACAGGGAACACAACGGTGGGAGTCTACTACAGACCTCCCATTCAAAGTCCTGAGCTTGACCAGGAGTTCGCCCGGGAACTGACTGAGGCCGCTTGCTCCAGGACCTTGGTTGTCATGGGTGACTTCAATTACCTGGACATCTCGTGGGAAGATCACTCAGCAAAATCTGAGCGGTCACAAAGCTTTCTCTCGTGCGTGGATGACCTCTACCTGACTCAAGAAGTCTATGGGCCAACGAGAGGCAAAGCGCTGCTTGACCTGGTACTGGCTACGGGGGACGACCTAATCGGCGACCTAGTGATTGACGGGAAGCTGGGTGACAGCGACCATGAGCTGATCACCTTCACCATCCGCCGTAAAGCTGGCAAGTCAGTCAGCAACACAGAAGTCCTTGACTTCAGAAAAGCTGACTTTGACAAGCTCAAGAGGCTAGTCGGTCAGGCCATCAGGGACCATGACCCCAGGGTGATGGGAGTTCAAGAAGAGTGGTTGCTCCTCAAGGAAGCGATCCTCAATGCACAAGCTAAATCTATTCCAACACGGAGGAAAGGCAGCAAGAAGGCACAGCAGCCCCCCTGGCTCTCCAGGGACCTAGCGGACCTCCTGTGGCTTAAAAGGAAAGCCTACAAAGGATGGAGGATGGGATTCACCTCCAAGGAGGATTACTCCGCGCTGGTCCGGTCCTGCAGGGAGCAAACCAGGAAAGCCAAGGCTGCAACTGAACTCCAACTAGCTTCAGGCATCAAGGACAACAAAAAGTCCTTTTTCAGATATGTGGGGAGCTGGAGGAAAAGCAAGGGCAACGTTGGACCCCTGCTAAACCAGATGGGGCAACTGGCAAATGACGCCCAGGAAAAAGCCAACCTATTAAATAGGTACTTTGCATCAGTCTTTCATCAGTCACACGGGATGCCCATGCCTGCTATGGGACAGGGAGATCCAGGTGATGGGGATCCCCTACCCTCCATCAATGCTGACCTCATGAAGGAACACCTTGAGAAGCTGGATATCTTCAAGTCAGCTGGCCCTGACAACCTGCACCCCAGGGTACTCAAGGAGCTGGCGAGCATCATAGCCCAGCCCCTGGCACGGATCTTTGAAAACTCCTGGCACTCTGGTGTAGTGCCCGAAGACTGGAAGAAGGCCAATGTGGTGCCGATCTTCAAGAAAGGGAGGAGAGTGGATCCAGCTAACTACAGGCCCATTAGCCTGAATTCTATCCTGGGGAAGATCTTAGAAAAGTTTATTAAGGAGGCCATCCTTGAGGGACTGGCCCAGGCTAACATTCTAAGGGATAGCCAGCATGGGTTTGTTGCGGGTAGGTCTTGTTAGACCAATCTCATTTCCTTCTATGACCAGGTGACCTATCACCTGGACAAGGGAGAAGAGACTGATGTCATATATCTTGACTTCAAAAAAGCTTTTGATCTGGTATCCCATGATCACCTTTTGGCCAAACTGCCCAGTTGTGGCCTTGGCTCCACCACGATCCGCTGGCTGGGAAATTGGCTTCATGGTCGGACCCAGAGGGTTGTGATTGATGGCAGTGACTCATCGTGGTGCCCTGTGACCAGTGGGGTCCCTCAAGGCTCTGTCCTGGGACCCATACTGTTCAACATATTCATTAACAATGTGGACATTGAAGTCAGGAGTGGACTGGCCAAGTTTGCCGATGACACCAAACTTTGGGGCAAAGCATCCACGCCAGAAGATAGGCAGGTGATCCAGGCTGACCTGGACAAGCTCAGCAAATGGGCAGACGAGAACCTCATGGTGTTTAACACCGAAAAATGCAAGGTTCTCCATCTTGGGAGGAAAACCTGCAGCACCCTTATAGGCTCGGCAGTGCTACGTTGGTTAGCACTACAGAAGAAAGAGACTTGGGGGTCATCATTGACCACAAGATGAACATGAGCCTTCAATGCGATGCTGCGGCTAGTAAAGCGACGAAAACACTGGCTTGCATCCATAGATGCTTCTCGAGCAAATCCCGGGACGTCATTCTCCCCTTGTACTCGGCCTTGGTGAGGCCGCAGCTGGAGTACTGCGTCCAGTTTTGGGCTCCACAATTCAAAAAGGATGTGGAGAAGCTTGAGAGAGTCCAGAGGAGAGCCACGTGCATGATCAGAGGTCAGGAAAACAGATCTTACAATGACAGGTTGAGAGACATGGGACTCTTTATCCTGGAAAAGTGTAGGCTCAGGGGCTATCTGATGGCCACCTATAAGTTTATCAAGGGTGACCACCAGGATCTGGGGGAACGTTTGTTCACTAGAGAGCCCCAAGGGATGACGAGGTTGAACGGTCACAAACTCCTGCAAGACCGTTTCAGGCTGGACATAAGGAAGAATTTCTTTACTGTCCGAGCCCCCAAGGTCTGGAACAGTCTGCCAGTGGAGGTGGTTCAAGCACCTACATTGAACACCTTCAAGAGTAAATTGGATGCTTATCTTGCTGGGATCCTATGACCCCAGCTGACTTCCTGCCCTTTGGGCAGGGGGCTGGACTCGATGATCTCCCGAAGTCCCTTCCAGCCCTAATGTCTATGAAATCTATGAAAGCTATTTACTTACTTGTTCGTTCAATCTACACAGGTTAAATTAACCTGCAAAGAGTGACTCAATTCAGGCTTGTGCTTTTTGAATGTCTGTCCCTAGACTAGGTGAATAAATATTGATCAATTGGGGCAGTAGGAAAATATGGGGCTAACAACAAGCTTCTAGGTCATATTTAAGTCAAGGCCAGAAGTTCATGAGAATCTTGAGAAGGGCTTAGGCTCCTGTCCACAACAGTCTCACATGGATTCTCTCTCCATTTTGGACCTTTCCTGTGAGCTGGTGACAGAGTGTGATGGACGCTGCTTGGGCATTCCAGCTTACATGCAGGTAGCACCAAAGTTTGCAAGTAAATATTTCCTAACTCTTGTGCTGATGAATAGAGGGGCAGGCATATCATTCTACCTATAAGCCCTCCTAGCTTCAAAAATATGAATTAGTTAAACTTCATTGCAGAACAAGAAGGAAGGTTTTTTTACCTCCTTGCCTGCCATCTGACACTTCCAGGGAAGGAATTCTACCTGATCAACACATCAAAGAACTACTCAACACAGCTCTCACACTCTTGTGGGGCATCCTTCCATCTTCAACTCCTCTGCAAAAATGAAGTTTATTTCCTACCTATGGGGACTTTTTACTATCTTGCACCATCTACACATTTCCTAGAGCCTGATGAAGGGACTTTGATCCCAAAAACTTGCACAATTTTCTTGTCATTTTCCAGTTGATCTAATAAAAGGTATCATTTTGGTACCAAGAGTTCTAGTTTTTTGTATGTCTTAGAGCTGCTGAGACCTTTCAGAAAATGAGAATCTGTCAGGAAGGGAATCCAAATGAAATTCAGCACTTTGATCCATCTTGAGATTTCACAGTTCACCTAATTTTGCTGTTAATGTGCTTGTAAAACATAAACTTCAAACCTTAAGGAAGAGGTCTTGAACCAAAGACAGCCACTTTTCTTGTGCCAGCTGGAACCAGGGTTGCTCTTGAAAGCCTTAAAAGACACAAGTACATTGCAGAAAGGAAACCAAAGGAAGAAAGAACTTAGAGAGTTCTGGAGATTTGACCAACCCCCCCCCCCCACAGCCCCATCCTCCTAACCTCCCCCCCCCCCCCCAAAAAAAAAATTAAAACCAAAAACAAACCCCAGTACCTTTTGTCTGTGTTGGAAATGGAAAAATAACAAGAATACTCAAAATTACATCTCTTAGCATAGAGCTGAAAAAACAGAAAATTGAGTTAAAGGGTTAGAGACACATAAACCACAGAATAGTAGGTGACTTGTGGCATTTGCAGGATTGATGTAATTTTATGACACATCTCCACACCCTTCTCTCTTGAAAAAAATGAAGATGATCTCAATTCTGTGGTAAAGACCGAGTGTGTTCACGTACAGTTTTTCACTTGAGTTACCAATTCATTGTGCACATTTAAAGAGATTTATGTGCTGAAGTTGTACAATTAGCCTTTCCTGTAGTATGGAATAAAAAAGAGCCGTGGAATATACATATATACACACACATATATATACACACACATACACATATGTTGAGGTACCAGGCACGACTTGGGAACGCTGAGAAGGTGGGGCAATGAAGCATCCCATGGGAGTGGGGGAGTCCCCCGTGCACTTGGCAGTGGATCTGGAAGTGGATCAGAAGCACTTCCAGTCCACTTCCAGGTCCTCTGTAGAGTACGCATGGGACACGCCCCCCCCCCGTCCACCCCCTGGTTCAGTGACTGGTGCCTCCTGGGTCTGCGGGGGGCACCCAGGGTCTCCCTGTGGCTGGTCGCTGGGCTCAGCGGGGTGTGGGGAGATCCCCTGTGTGCTCAACAGCAGACCCAGAAGTGGACTGGAAGTACTTCCAATCCACTTCTGGGTCCACCACCAAGTGCACGAGGGACCCTCCCCTCCTCCCCCGCACTCCCATGGGATGCTCCCTCCACCCCACCATCTCAGCATTCATGAGCTGCACCTGGTACCTTGAGGTATGTAGAAAAAACATATCAGGTTGTGTTTATGGCTGAATCACTAATTCTCTGAATCAGAACTGAATCTTCAGATTCAGCCCAATCAAATCGGGACAGTGATCCAAATCAGCAAATCCAAATCACTGTCCCCGCCCCTCCCAATCAGCCCTAATGTGAAATCAAATACTGCCCACTTCACACACCCCTAATACACACATACGTATGTCTGTCTGTCTGTATAAACAGAGAATAGACGCCAATAGAAAAAGTAGAAAAAATGTCAGAGAAAAGGTACGTAAATCATATGGGAAATAAAACAAAAACAAAAACCTGACAATCTTGGTTTTATCCTCACCCCTTTTCATCTTCCAGGGGAAAAAAAAGCTTATTTTCCCTTGCTTGCACCCAAGATGTTACCCTCTGAACAGTGAAACACGGTTAAAATGTTTTCCAGATCTTCACAACTCAAAAGAGAAATGCTTAAATTGTGCCTCTCATCCCAAATTACTTTATGACTCCTACAAAAAGTGACATGCAAACAATATGTAGGCGAGGTTCTTAACCTTGCCAGCCTGTGTCCTTAGATCAACAGGGCTACAACCAAAAACCCATGCAAGCAATATAAAATTCATAAATAAATGAATCACTTCACTAATATTGAAATGTAAAATCACCTCTGGGATGAAAACAGTAGCTATTTAGCAGCACACATTATAATTACCCACAGTACAAGGTGAGAAAGCGTATCCAGTTGACATTTTTGGGGTAAACAAATATAAACATTTCAAAGTTATCTAGGACATCAGGAAACCTACTCATATAAAAGTGTATGCCTACTCATGTAGAAAGTGCCTGTAGAGCTTCAATGGTCCCAGCTGGTCAGAATCTTCTTGTCTAATTTCTATGGATATTTTAATAGCAAAAAGGGGTCTGAATACTAGATCATGCAAAAATCATCAACTACTCATAGCCACCCAACAGTGTGCTGGGATACTGTTTTATAGTTGAGTCACTGGCAAATGTGTCATTCTGAATCATAAACACCAGTTCCTGCAACATCCTGTGATTCTCTTTCTAGATGGAGGAAGCCTCCAACCTAGTGCTGAGTATGAATTAAAACCTGCTGGGTTGAGATATCTGACAGGATCACAGCCCAAAGAAATATGACTGCTGATTGAACACCTGGAAATGTAAACCTAGATTATATTTTATCAGAAACTGGGGCTCATTAAGGAGCAAGGACTGGAACACAAGTATCCCGTATGTTCAGCCACTGTCCAAACCATAGGTAGAGAATGAGGAAACTCCATCACCAGAATTTCCCATAACTGCATAGTTATGACATTTAGCAGAGACATGGACGATCCAGGCTCAGGACATTTTCCGCCTGATTAGGACATGGATTTGTACTAACGTCTGTCTAGCCTGTTGGTAGGGAAGGTGGGTTCCAATCCCTGCGCCAGCAAATGTTCATCCTTTGGGTGAACAGAAGAAAATAAAAGCAGCCCTGACTGTAGTATCCCATTGCCTGCTCGGATGTGGAAGAGGTTGATTCAAATCCTGGCATGCAGATGAAAGAATTGAATTTGTCTCGTTCCTATGCTGGATCAGCAGGATCACTATGCTATTGTGATTAAAAGGGAACATCACCTCATTTGTTCTTCGGCAAACAAACAAGAAAATAGTCATCTGTAGAATGGTCAAATCTACATACGTGAAATCAAGTGCCCACAATATGCACGCAACTCGACTTCGCTACATGACCATGTCATTAACATCATGTAACCATCCTCAGCCCCCAGAAAACTGTGACTGGCATAAAATACTTAAGTGCATATCTTCAGCCACACAGGCTGCTACAAATTCATCAGATTTGTCCTCTGTTCCCTACAGAGACTTTCCATTAGGTATCAAGTGAAGTTCCAGGTGTTGATATTTAATCTAAAGAATAAAGATTGCACAGGATATCTAAAGGATAACCCAAAGGATCCAGTAGGAGGACAGTAGTTTTCAATCTCTTTGTTACAATGAAGCTTTCTACAATAAAAGCAAAGCTGGTCTTTATGGGAGGCAGTTTTCTTAAGGAGTCATCTGAGGCTGTGAAATGAACTCCTATGAGGACTACAGACCATCCTAATTTCACTTGTCATCCCAATCCTCTTCTTTAACTTCTACTGCACACATAGCAACATGCATAACATAGCTGGGGGTGGTTAAATACCTTTCAAAATTAAAACACTCCACAACTTCTCTGTTTCCCCATGTGGAGATGAGAGGACAAACACAATTCAACAGAAGTTAGTCACTTAGTTAATGCACTAATGGAAGATGCTAAGATGCCAGGGAGGAGTGCAGTACAACCACCTATATATAGTACAGAAATTTGAAGACAGAGGTCCTTGCAATTCATCTAATATTGAATACCTGAATATTCTCCAGACTGGACAAGACAGAGCCTGATTTTGTTATTGCTCCATATCTAAGCCTAATCAATAATGACTGAATGTCATTGTTATTTAATGACTATTTATTGACCTGTATTAAGTTATTCTGTGGTTCTAGTCCATTTCTAGTCCATTGATTAATGATGTCACCACTTCAGGCATTTGGCATTCTTGTTCAAGAAAATAAAAAGCAGCCCTGACTGTAGTATCCCATTGACTGCTCGGATGTGGAAGAGGTTGATTCAAATCCTGGCATGCAGAGGAAAGAATTGAATTTGTCTTGTTCAAGTGTCAAGCAGAGAAGCCAAGAGCTGATCATTCATAAGGATTTAACTACACCTAAATGCAGTCAATTTGTCTTTCCATGGGCGTTTCTAAAACACTTATCTAAAAATATTGAATTCCTGCACCTTACCCCTGTTGAGAAACATTTATAGGGGAGCTTGCACTGCCACTGCTGACATTGTTTTACCTTGAACAAAGATAGCTAGAGAATGGGGAACTAGGGAAAAAATGCCATATTACCTTGTCTTTCAAAAACACTTTCAACCAATGTGTATTGTGACTGCATTATCCATTTGATTATCTGCCTATCTCATTCTAATACCCATAAGTCTATTATACATTTTATATAAGTTCTGTGGTCCATTCTCCCTACAGAAATTCTTCTCGCTTATAAAAATTAACTTCATATTTTATTTATGGCTGGGAAAAAAGTATCTAAAAGCAAATCTGTAGCTTTGTTACAATGCCCTACAAAATGGAATACATGACTTTTCTATATTTTAAACATACTTAGTTTGCCAAGCAAGTAAAGCAAGCATCCGCTCAATGACCACATTTATATTTTTTTCTATGATATTGATGTATTTTTCCCCATTCCCAAACCCACCATAGACACCAGCTTGCCCTGCTCTCCACATTTTTTTAAAGGCCTTTATATCTGGACATTAAAAGGAGTTCTTTTTAAAATAACCTTCTTTCTTAGACTCATTTCATTACCCTCTTCTCAGCTCTGTCCATGGGTATAATGGGAACTCCTGTGTGTGCTGTGAATTCATCTACCTGGAACCTGTAACAACTGTCAGGACATTCCAAGGATGACATTCCAAGCACACTGAAATCAATGGGAAGCCTTTTCATTTATTTCAATGGGCTTTGAATTAGGCTCCAAAAGAGGCACATAGGCAAAATGTAGGATGTAGCAGTACATCCTAGGTTTAAAAAAGGATGAAAGAAATGACCCATGAATTTGTTTTGTTACACACACAGGTGCAATTGCATGTACACTCTTCCTGTGCTGACAATAAACATGATTTACTTTTACATCAAGTTCAACAAAGAAAAAAAATCTTAATAAGCAGAGTAAAAAAAAATTTCTTTAATCAACTACCTCCTTACTGCTTCAGCATGTATAGTAATTGGATTTTCAGTTAACACGAATATTTTTTTTGTCTGGGAGGTATTCAGTTCAGACTGATCTATCTGTGGCTGCCTTGGCAGCTCTTCAGAGGCATGTTACAATAGAGATCAGATTTCAATCAGATTTTGACACTTTCTAACTCTTTGGATGGCGATTCATCAAGTCACAGAATTGCCATTTTACATCTGCTTTTTCCCCCTGGGGGCTTATGACCCCTTGCTGAGCAGTCTGAATAGAAACAGGGTAACTGAGGAGTTGTGTCCTCTGGTTCAGACCTAGAGAAAATGTTCTATAATCCACTGTGCTGTGGTCTAACAGGAGACATTTGATAAAAAAAATAAGAGATGACACAGGCCAGCTCCACCTTTCTTACTCTTCTACTTTGTGGATTTTTTTTTAATCATAACCGTCAATCTTCTCTTTATTATCCAGAAATGAATCTAGAGTTCTCAGACAAACTCAATGTGTCTTTAGATTGCATTTCTTTGTAACGTTCTCCAAGTTTGTCACCCTTTGTGTGTAATAATTCTGTCTAAGCGTCTTCATTTTAAGAGCACACAAAGGAGTCGCAGAGGGGGGAAAGAACCCCATATATCTGTAAAGCATATTGACCTTTGCCATTATTCTGAAAATCTCCCTTAGATCACCTTGAAATTTCCTTTCTCACCCAGCCTCAAAAGAATGAGAGACCAAAACCCTGCTGGAGTCTAATTTACAAGGAAAAGTTAAGCCCTAATATAAGCTTTGCTCCCCAAGCCATTCATAGCCTTCCTGTAACACTTAGTGTAGGACACCACACTTTGCAGAAGGAAGAACACAGTAGTGGTATTTGAAAAATTCATTTAATCCATTTCCCTGTCTCACAAACTGAGTAGAACAATAATCAGTATATAAATCAGGAGTGAGCAAAATACAGCCTGCAGCCCACAGAGGCACTTTGTCCAGGCTGTGGCATGTTCCTCAGTCCCACTTGACCCAGGCACTGTCTATCTCCATGGCCAGACTTCATTTCCTGGCAATCCCAGTGGCAGCAGCTTCTTTGGCTCTGGCGACATGGAGACCAACTGGGACCTCGCAGGCAGGGCCTCAGCCCCAGGCTAAGCACACAGCCCCGACCCTGGCTCTGGCCTATGCAGGGGGTTGGGGTCCCTGCAGCATCCACTCTGGACCTGCCATCCCCAGCCACAATGAATGTTATACTATACTGTAAGTGCTAGAAAAATTTATAGCTCACAGATGCTATTCCATATGATCCAGGATTCATCTCAGAATTTCATACTCACATAGAACCAGTACAGTGCAACCCTCATTCCCACCTTTGCTTGTATATATTTGGATGGTTATTCCAACGAATGTTCCCTCCCAAAAGAATGCTTACAGTCCATGGCACAATATGATTAATTCCAGATTAGACTAGAAACATACTAAATGCTGGGTTGACCGCATGGATCTTAAAACATCAGGATTTAAAGAAAGAACTTAACCACTGCAATCCTAAGCATTGTAACACCTAGTTTTTGGTATCCTGTCTGCAGCGTTGAATCTAAAAGCTACATGTTAGGCACCTAAATTCCCTAGGAGGCACAAAGGGAGAATTAATAACCTCAAAATGGCATCCCCAAATGAACAAAAAAATCTAGCAACACTGACCAGAGGCAGTAGGGCTTTCTAGACAGTAGTCTGGTGACCAGAGTTGAGTATTACCACTAGACTACTCAAGACCTACCTTTGTCCAAGGGGGCTTTAAATCCACATCTCCTGCTACTCTGAAGAATGCAGGCTGTGTTAAGGGGGGAGGAGGTAGACACAGAAGTTGCAGCTGTGGCTGCGACCCTGGGTCAGGGCTACAGTCAAAATCACAGCAGCCACCTGCCCCTCCTACTTGTAGTCAAATCCAAGATGAGGGAATTTTTTCCACCACGCTGAATGGACAAAAAAAAAAGTGTCTTGGATTTGGGTAAATACACTATTTATTTTACTTGAAACATTACTGAATGTACAGTCCCTGCAACTGGGAACTAGAAACCTGGACTTCCCTTCCTTCCTCCAGAAAAGTTCCTTAATCTCTAGGCTAAACTCATGTTCCTTCCTATTGGCTCATTGAAGCAAGTTTTTACACTGTGAAAGCCATTCCATCTCACAAGAAATATAGTCAAGGGGCAAGGAAGCCCCCTTGGCTGAATGAGGAACTGTTGGCTCTCATTAAACTCCAAAGAGAAGCCTATACGAGCTGGAAAACAGGAAGCACCACCAAAAAATACTACTCAGAACTCACCTGCACATGTAGAGAGCAGTCCAGAAAAGACAAGGCACAAACTGAACTCAGGCTAGCTATGGGAATCGAAGACAACAAAAAGTCCTTCTTCAGGTATGTGGGAAGTCAAAAAAAAGAACAAAGCTAGCATTGGGCCCCTGCAAGATCTAATGGGGCAACTGACATCGGACGCCCAAGAAAGAGCCAATCTCCTAAATGATTTTTTCACATCAGTTTTTTACCCTCCCAAGGGGGTTACACTATCAGAAAGGACACAAACAATCCTGGGAGCAGGTGACAGGCCCAAAATTGATGTGGATCAGGTGAGGGAACATCTTGAGAAACTGGGCATTCATAAGTCTGCAGGCCCAGATGGAATGCAAGTGAGAGTCTTAAAGGAGCTGGCAGACATCATTGCATCGCCCTTGGCAAAGATATTTGAAAATTCATGGCGCAAGGTCCTGGAAGACTGGAAAAGAGCCAACATGGTCCCTACTTCAAGAACAGAAGGAGGGATGACCACTACAGACCACCAAACCAAGGGGAGGAACTCTACCTAGAATTCACCTGTGAACTGACTGAGGTTGCACATGCCCAAGTCATGGTCATCATGGTCATGGGCAACTTCAGTTATCCAGACATCTCTTGCAAGGTGTGCTCCTTTCTGACCTGCATCAAGGAGCTTTTTTTTGACTCAGGAGGTACACGGGCCAACCAGAGGTAATGCTCTTTTAGACTTGGTCCCAGCCAAAGGAAACAACCTAGTGACTGACATAAACATAGAGGGCAGCCTGGGCAACAGCAACCATGAAACCTTCATGTTCACTGTCCATCACAAAGCAGACAAACCAGATAGCAGGACTGAAGTTTTGGACTTCAAAAATGCAAACTTCTACAAGATTAGGTCACTAGTAGGGGAAGTGCTGCAGGACCAGGGACTGAAGGCAAAAGGAATACATGAAGAGTGGTTGTTCCTTAAGGACATTATCCTGGAAGTACAAAGGAAGTCCATTCCCATACAGAGGAAAGGTAGCAAAAGGGCTGGGAAGCCCTCTTGGCTACACAGGGAAATCACGGTCCTTTTAAGAAAGAAGAAAGAGGCATACAAACAATGGAAACTTGGGACATGCCCCAAGGAGGACTATACAACAATGGCCCACATTTGTAGGGAATAGATTAGAAGAGCTAAGGTGGCAACTAAACTAAAATTAGCAACAGGGATCAAGGACAACAAGAAATCCTTCTTTAGGTATGTAGGGAACAGAAGGAAAGCAAATCGGTGTGTGGGGCCACTGCTCAACAACTCAGTACAGCTGGTTACCAGCACTCAGGAGAAAACTGAACTCCTCAATGACTACTTTTCTTTGGTCTTTCACATAGCCAAGGTGAGAAACATGCCAGATAGGGTACGGAAGGAGCAGGGTAGGAATTACTGCCTTCCTACTATTGCTGCAGAACTGGTGTGTGACTAATTAAAAATGTAGATATATATAAATCAGTAGGCCCAGATGAACTTCATCCAAGGATGCTGAAGAAGCTGGCCGAAGTTATAGCGGAACCCCTGCCAAAGCTCTTTCAAAACTTGTGGCGCTCTGGAGAAGTTCCTGAGGACTGGAAGAGGGCCAGTATTGTGCTCATCTTCAAGAAAGGGAGGAGGGATGGCCTGGGTAACTATAGGCCAATTATATATAGGCCAATTGGACTAATTTCTATCCCAGGGAAAATTCATCAAGGAATATATATGCGATAGGCTTGCATAAGGTAGGAGGCTTGCATAAGGTAGGATTCTGAATGACAGCCAGCATGGCTTCATCATGGGTAGGTCCTGTCTTACCAACCTAATCTCCTTTTATGATCAGGTAACTCACCACCTGGATAAGAGAGAGGAGGTTGAGATTGTATACCTCGACTTCCAAAAAGCTTTTCATCTGGTATCCCCTGATGCTCTCATGAGAAAATTGGAAGATTGTAGGCTTAACCGCGAGACAGTTAGGTGGGTAGGAAGAGTTCTACTGAATGGATCTGTGTCTTCTTGGCAAGAAGTGGCCAGTGATGTCCCTCAGGGGTCAGTGTTTGGTCCAGTGCTTTTTAACATCTTCATCAATGATTTGGATGTGGGGGTGAAGAGCTCACTGGGCAATTTTGCAGACAACACAAAGTTATGGCGAAGTGTGATCATGTTTGAAGATAGGCTGCAGATACAGATGAACCTAGACAGGCTGGCAAGTTGGGTGGATTGGAATCAGATGAGGTTTAATATCAAGAAATGTAAAGTGCTCCGTCTCGGGATTAAAAATCCCCTGCACACCTACAGGCTTGGCAATGCCAATCTGGCCAGCACTACGAATGAAATAGACCTGGGGGTAATAAATGACCACAGTATGAATATAAGCCAGCAGTGCAACACTGTAGCCAGCAGGGCAAATAATATTCTGGCATACATCAGTCAATGCATCTCCAGCAAAACCAAGGAAGTGTTTTTTCCGCTCCACTTAGCATTGGTGAGACCACAGATGGAGTACTGCATTCAGTTCTGGGTGCTGCATTTCAACAATAGCATGGAAAAGCTTGAGAAAGTCCAGAGAAGGGCCACCCGTATGATCAGAAACTTGCATTGCAAGCCATATGAGGTAAGGCTGAGGGACCTGGGACTCTTCAGCCTGAAGAAGAGAAGGCTGAGAGGGGACTTGGTAGCAGTTTATTGCTACATCAGGGGCGTACATCAAGGGTTTGGTGAGCAACTGTTAACCAGGGTGCCCTTGAGCAAAAGAACAGATGCAATGGTCACAAACTCCTGGAGACTGTTTCAGTTTCAACATTAGGAAAAACTTCTTCACAGACAGGGTGTGTGTGATAATTTAGGTAGCCAACGTTAAGCATGCAAGTTGAGGACACATCAGAAAAAACACCCCAAGTTTTGCCTGAGGATTCAAGAAAATGTCAGTCTTCTGTATTTTATATTTTCCCCTCTTTTCTTAATATTGAACCCAAATTTAGTATCAGCTGCTAATGCCAAATGAAAAATAGCATACTAAAAGTTAACTGGGTTTCGGATTTAGTTAGAAGCCAGGATTTTGCAAGAAGTACAGAAGAGGGAAAGGATTCAGTGGTGCCTGGCACTCTCTCAGTTCGTCTCATTTCTTTTTTTGTTGTCCTTTTTCTTTTCCACTCATGCTTTCTTTGTGTTGCCAGAGCCAAACTAAAAGATAGAGAAACCTGAAACAAAATGGCCATCGAGCCCAGGAGTAGAAGTGGTGGGTCAGGTGACCCAGAAGACACTTTATAAGCCCAGTCTTCAGGCCAGAGATACATTCTTGCTCTAGGAACTATAGCAAGCAATGCGCCAGAAGGGAAAGCCTAGGGGCCAAACTGGGCCTGAAGGACAGACTCAGAAGGATAGCCAGGCTGAAAAAAACTAAGAACATTACTGGGAATGAGATAAGTACTCCGAGTCTTTTTCTGTTTTTGTTTTTTCAAGCACCACTGCCGAGTGAGGCAAACCCAGGCAGGGGAGTTTGTTTGAGCCATGGGAGCCATGACCACCCATGTTAGTGGTTTTCATTTCATCCAGTGAACCAGATTGTGGCTGTAAGGGGAGTGTGCAGAGGCCACTGAAAAGGGTGTCTGGGTACACCCTGAATCTCAGACTTGGAGTTAGGAGGACAGAAAGTAGAGACTGGGGATAAGTAGGGAGCCTGTAAGGGGCAAAGCCTACCAGAGACTGAGAAGCAGGGCTGGAGCACATGAAAGCAGGATTCATGGTCCCATGGCCCATGTAAGGGTCTCACAGGGCCTAGAACCCAAAGTCACAAGGATGTGACCAAACTGAGCCAGAAGCTTGTGTCCCTGGGCAGTGAGCTCCAAGCTAGACTGCATATCCAAAGCAAAAGTGAGATGAGGCCAGGGGAGCCACAGACCAGATAAGAACCCCCTACCTGGAGCTCTCTTCACCCCTAAGGTAGCATTCCTGTCAATTTTATTGCATCAACATGTGGCAGGTGAAAATACAAAGTGAGGAGAAACTGAGGAGACAATGTGTGTTGAGATGTGGAGTCCCTTTTAGGCAGCTGCATCATGCTGGAACCAGTAGTTGTCCTACACTAAAATACGAATAAAATCTGTTGTCTTGATCAAAAATAACTGGCAAAAAGAAATACATAGAGAAACACACAATTTAGCTGGGGATCTCATTGCTATTATACCTTATTGAAGTTGGATGTTTTAAAAGGTTCTGAGAGACTGAACACTTTAAATCAGAGAAGTAAAATCTATCTGTGGCTAGACTGGAAAATGATATTCAACAACCACTAATGGATGAATAAACCACCCTCTGGGAGCAGTTTGTTAGAGGACAGTGGTGTAACTGGCCTGTACTGTGCCCTGCATGGTGATGTACGATGGTGAACAAGCAGCAGCCAGAGGTTTGCTTCCTTGGCGGGGGGGAGGATGTCACCTCTTTTCTGTGCCAGCAAAACCCCCCATCAATTTTCAGCAGCACAAAAAGGAGGTGACATATCTCCTTCACATCAGTGAACCTCTAGCCACTTCTAACCACTGTGCTGCTCTGCCTTCCCTGCTGCCAGAGTGTGCAGGGTATGTGTGTGGGGCCAGGAGCCAGGAAGGTAAGGCGTCTCTCCAGCTCCATTCTGGCACCTGCTGTTAGACAGCATCTGGGGCCCATGCCCTTCTTGCCCACCTATTAGCATGCTACTGCGACAAGGTTTCTTTTACTTTTTGCTAGAGCATACGACCACTGACACTGGCAGTTTATTGGACCAAATGGATTGCTGGCAATTAGGGATGTGCAAAACAGGCCGTATTTGATTTGGATTTGGATTGGGCTTGAATCAGGGACAGTGATTCGATTTGTTGATTCAGATCACTGTCCTGATTCAATTCGGCTGAATCTGAATCTGAAGATTCGAGGCAAATTTGGAGAGTCGGCAATTTGGCCATAGACACAGCTTTAAATGCTTTTTCTACATACCTCAAGGTACCAGGCACGGCTCACGAATGCCGCAATGGTGGGGTGAATGCAGCATCCCACAGGAATGTGGGCAGCAAACACAGAAGTGGACTGGAAATACTTCTGGTCCACTTTGGGGTCTGCCGGGAAGCATGCAGGGGGACCCCCCCCACGCCCCCTCTAGCTCAGTGATCAGCCACAGGGAGACCCTGGGTACCTCCGCCCTCTCCCCCCAGACCCAGGAGGCACCAGTTGCTGAGACAGGGGGAAATGGGAGGGGTCCCCTGTGTGCCCCCTGGTGGTCTGCTGCTCAGTGTGCTTGGGGACCCCCCCCCACTCCCATGGGATGCTCCATCCATCCCACCATCTCAGCATTCAGAAGCCGCCTGGTACCTTAAAGTACATAGAAAAAACATTTAAAGCTGGGTCTCTCTCTGAATCATCTAATCTTTCTGATTCAATTCAGAGGGTTCCAATTCACTTTGGAGAGATTAAAGGGTCTCCTGACTGAATTCGGATTCAGAGATTTGGCTGCCAAATGAGGCCAAATCTCCGCTGAATTGAATCAGTGACCAAAACTTCACACAGTTCTACTGGCAATACTTATGTACCCAAGGGGCCAAGAAGTGACAACCAGAACTACCTTCAACTCCAGAGGGCATTGCCTACAAGTGCAGGCTTCAGTAGGACTAAGGTGAATAACCTACACCAACAATGCATCTGCTTCATCCCTATTGTCCCAAACACCAAATTAACATTTACATGCAAAAACAACACAATTACAGCTTTGCAGTCTTGCAGAAGATATGAGCTATTGATTTACATGTACACCCTGTGAAGAATTCATATCACATGTATACACTTGGAAAAAAAAAATTTTCATTAATAAAACAAAAGCTGTGAAAAACATCACCTTATTTTCTTTAAATTATTTAAAATCTGAAAGAGGGCAGAAAGTGTTGAAAATATCATTTTTTCATGTAACCTTAATAGTTTCTATAACTTCTTAGTAGAAGAGTTCAAATACTTAGAATCCTATAGATATAATGACTTTTATTTACCCATTGCAATTTGTCTTTATTTCTAGTCATAATGCATGGAAAGATTTTTAACACCAATAAACCAGCCTTTTAATGCCATAATTTATTTCAAAATTAGCTTTCTTCTAAAGCAAAATCTTAAAAAAAACCCCCCAAAACATTGAAAATTGCTACTATTACATATTAAAATCACTATCACCCTAATCAGCGTGCACTCAGGTTCACTTTTTCAGGGCTGGCTTACTGACAGTTTTTACATTAATTTTACTATAATTATTTATACATCAATATAATTAAATAAGTCTCCTCTCTGGTGTGGATACAATTATACTCATAACACACAACTGTAAAAGACCCCCTTAGCTTCAATAGAACTGCACCTGGATTCAAAAGTTTCATGGATTTACTAGATTAGATTTTAAAACGCATCCAGTTATACCCATTACCATATACTCAATGAGAGTCATATCAAGTACTGTCTGCTTTAGCTATTGATAGGTTGGGAGTCTTTAGGCTGGTTAATAGCAGGTTTGCTTTTTGTTGTTCTGATTAAACAATAATGCATGTTGATCAAGATAATGCTGATCAAAATGGTGATGGATGATTTTAGCAATACTGTTTAACATCAGACTGATACTATAAGATGCCTCGGCAGGTAGGTATGTAAATGGTCAGGTACCAAAATGAACATCCGTCCAACCAGGTCAATTAAAACTATCTCTACGTAGGAAATAAATACCAAGAAATCAGGCAGCAGGATTTAGTAAGACACTGATTTGTGCTACTCAGTTTTTGATAACATTGTCAGTTCAGTTCCATTTAAATGAAAAAATAAATAAAACTTGCCATGCTAAAAACTTCAAATCATAAATCTACTTAAGCCCGACACAAATGCTTATTATGCTAACAGTCTTTAGGTCAGATGAGATATTGGCCATCAGTCTCCTGCTTTTCAAACAAATCTTTTATCATGTGTGCAGAGGCATATTCTATCATTGCTGGATAATCCAATATCAATTCAGAAATAATGTAATCCTAGAAAGGGCAACTGGTCAGCTCAAATGATAAAACATCTCAGGAATAGAGGGGTTGAGCATTCAAACCCTCCAAATCAGAGATGACTGTTGGATTGCTAAAGACAAAATGGTGCTTATTATGGGACAGTTTCAATGGTTTAGTACTCTCTAAAGACTCAGGAACGCAGGAAATGTCATCTCATATTGGTCTAATCCAGCAAGCACTGTCTGTCAGAAGCATTGCCAACTGATATGAGTGTTTATGTAAGGTTTTGTAGAAGAACGTTTTGATAAACTTGAATTAGCAATTTCTATGTTCTGGATTTTTTTAACATTGCAAAGAGGTTGGACAGAGAATGATGCAAAATGTAGTCCTTGTTATGATATATGTATGACAAGACAAGACTACTAACTGATGTGCAAAGGCTCAATTAAGCAAGCACACTTTATTCAGATCTGGGTGTGCTTTTCCAAAAGATCACCAAAATAATCACTTCTAATATTTCTATGTTCATTTATTAGTTTGAAGTTAGGCAGTAGGCCAGTGTGAGTTGGCAGCGATCCAATCCAATCCGGCTTTGGATCTGGCCACTTCAGATGGCAGTGATCCGATCCGGAGCTCTGGACCGGGCTTCCGCCTTGATCTGGCCAAAGTGGCTCTGAAGCTTCAGAGCCACCTCAGAGATCTGGCCATAGGACATAATGGGGGAATAAATGAAATATCTATAACTTTGTTGGTTTTTGTCTGATTTTGATGAAAGTTGCAGATATGGTAGCCTCTGCAGAGGGCATGAAACTTGCCAAGTTTCAAGAAGATTGGTGCAGGGGGTTGGGGAAAACTGTCCCCCAAATTCTTGAAAGCCAAACTTTGTCACAACTGTGTGTTACACCACTGGGGGGTCAAAACTGCAAGGGTGGTAGTTCTAACTGAGGCCACAAAGCCTGCCAAGTTTCAAGGAGATCGGTGCAGGGGTTTGGGGGAAACTACACCTCAAACTGCGGACAAGCAAAACTCGTGCCATGGGTGACACCGTGTGCATTAAGGGATGGTGGCCCCTGCTGAGGCCATGACGCCTGCCAGCCGTTGAGGAGATGGGTGCAGGGGGGTTCTGGGGCCCTGCACCCCTAGCTGCTGACAGACAAAACTTGTGCCATGGGTGCTTGTGGGATTGACTGTGTCTGTCTTGAGGCAGTTGATTGTCTGTATTGCCTCTTTCCTTTCCTTAGTCTGGTTTTGTAGTTGCTAATTGAGAGAAATTAACTGGCTACATTAGCTAGGTCCTGTGTATTGAGCTGGTCCCTGAGTGAATCATGACTGATTGGTAACTGGTAACACAGTAGCTTAGCAGCCAGACCTGCAGTAGTGTCTCACACACCCCAAGACAGACACAATCAGTCCCATAAGCACCCATGGCATGAGTTTTGCCTGTCAGCAGCTAGGGATGCAGGGCCCCAGAACCCCTCTGCACAGATCTCCTCGACAGCTGGCAGGTGTCGTGGCCACAGCAGGGGCCGCCATTCCAGCTGCTGTCACCCTGCTGTGCCTTAACACACGCAGTGTCACCCATGGCACGAGTTTTGCTTGTCCACAGCTTGAGGGGCAGTTCCCCCAAATCCCTGCACCTATCTTCTTGAAACTTGGCAGGCTTTGTGACCTCAGCAAGAGCTACCACCCCTGCAGCTTTTGCCCCCCTATGTTGTAACACTTAAACATGACATGAGCTTTAATTTCAAGAATTTGGGGTGAAGTTCCCCCCAAACCCCTGCACTGATCTCCTTGAAACTTGGAAAGCTTTGTGCTCTCTGCAGAGTCAATGAGCCCTGAAAATTTCATCTAACTTGGACAAAAAACAACAAAGTTATAGCTATTTTATTGTTTCCCCATTATACCCCATGGCCGGATCTCCAAAGTGACTCCAAAGTGCTTCAGAAGCTCCGAACTGCTTCGGGAAGCCTAACGAGGCCAGCGCTTTGACCCGGACTTGCTGCTTTGGACCCCAAAGCGTCTGAAGCTTCTCTGGATCCGAAGCTCTTTCCGAAGCCTCGCACAGCCCTATTAGGCAGCTAACTGTGCATACCCAAGAAACTTCTTGTGTCCCTACACTACATTTGGCTATCTTGTTATGCATGCTCACGTTCATTTATTGTATTTTGTGAGATCTTTCATTTTATGTGTGCCTTCCATCAGTGGCCATTGCAGCAAGTGTTGCATAGTCTGAAGCTCTGTGCTGCACTCACAGGTTGAACTAATGGTATAGCAGAACCAATGGCACTGCAGGTCACAGAAGGGAATCACAGCAGATGCATTTACATTACAACCTCTGTCAGGTAATATCTGCAAATTCTAACACTCCAATCCACAATTTTGATCTTACAAATTGATCATTTTTTCCTAGGTCACAAGGCATCAATCATAATGCCATGTGACCCAGGAAATAGCAGGATTATAGTCCTTTAATGTGTTATTAATTCATTAATTCATATTAATTTGTAATGGGAATTACATAAATTAATTAATTTATTAATTCATTACAGTTCCTATAATAATATTTTAAAGAAGTTTTTAGATCAGTCTATATGGTATGAGGCAGTGCCACATAAAAGATACACAAATAAGTTCTCAGCGAACCAGGTTGGGCACCTGAAAATGCCCTCCTCCCAGGCTAACTCACTCTAAAAAGCTTGTGTAGACATACCCTTAGTTCTAACAAGGACAATGAAGTATATTTTTCCAGAGTGTCTTTTCCCAGGTAGGTTTAAGTCACATGACCCTGCACTGTAACTTCCACAAATCACTGAATGATTTTCCTCCCTTCCCCCCATGAACTTAATGAAGCCTGTGGTCCCTCAGCACCCTCCAATACGTAAATAGAGGCTTCATTCTGTTATACTCACTCCCATTGCAGTCACCATTTTTCTCCCATAAGAATGAAGCTATACAGGGTGCAGACAGAAATGCAGTTTCCCGCTGTAACTAGGAATGCTTTGCAGGATGCATTCTGAGTTATATTGCTTCCCCAGAGCAAACAGAAATTCACTGTTGTTTCCAGGGGGAGGGGAATCTAGCTACTGGCTGCCAGCCTACAGGCTGTTTTCCCTAGCAACAGTTGCTTCTCTCTCCTACTCTGTCCCAGTTTCAGAATGGGGGAGGAGGGAAAGGGAGGAGAAGGAGCTCATTCTAGGGGCTCCCCAGCCAGTGCTGAAGTGGAGCCACCTCAGAGTTATCACCTGAACCACCCTCCAGTGGGGGCTGAAAAAACCCCCAGACCAAACTTCCTGCACGCCCTGTCCCCCCCTCCCATTCTGAAAACAGCAATAGGCTGGGAGGCAGCACAGACAGAAGTTACAGAAGATGCTCTGTTTTGGAATATCTTCATTTGACCCCTCATGCAATAAGGGTTTAGGTTTTTGCCTGATCAGCCATTTTTAAGCAGTCTGCAGCCATGCACTTGTTTTTTGTCATAGCTATAGACTGCTTTTTGTGCTCAAGCTGAGCAAAAATTGTCACTTCTGCCTGCACCAACAGTGTACTCTTCTACTATAACTTTCAGATAAGTACTTAGGTCCTGTTAATTTTGAAACTATTTTTACAAGGTATAAAACATTCTATTTAAAGTATTATAATTACAGGCACACCGATACATCGGTCCCATATTGGATCAGAACCGATATAAGGAAAATTGACTGTGTTGGCAGTTGGCTTTTTTTGGCTGACGTGGCCAATAACATGGCTGATAAATGTCCCGTGCATGCACACAGCCCAGGTGGGGCAGGCAGAGTGTCACACAGGAACCAGGGGAAGTGCGGAGGGGGAGAGTTTGCAGGTGGCCGGGGCGGGGGGGTTGCAGCCTCCCTACTCCCGGTTGGAGTGCTGGGCTGGTTACAACCTCTGCCTCCATCTCCCACTCCCATGTTATGCTCCACCTGCCACACCAGTCTGACTTTACCAGCCGTGCCTGGCACAGCCACAGCACAGCATGCAGGCAGCCAAGAGAACAGCCTGGCAGCATGGAGAGCAGCTGGATGCAGCTGGTAAGTCTCTTGTGTGGAAAGGGGCATGGAGGTGGGCAGATCAAGGCCCCAGTGGTGAGGGAGGGAGTGGAGCTTGGGCTGGGGCTGCCCAGCTGGTGCACAGCATGGGACAGAGGACAGAGCTGAAAGTGGCTTGTTAGCAGGGGCACGAGGGGGCAGCTGCTGCTATTATGCTCACTGCCAGGAGATCATGGGGGCAATGTGCCCCCAGATCTGCATGTGGGGTGAGAGTGGGCTGCTGCTGTCAGTTGGGGCCAAGGTGGCACTGGAATTTGCCCGGTGGAAGGCTCGGCTGGGCTGCTCTCAGGGCAGGTGGCAGCAGCGCTGGGAGGGGACTATGGTGAATTTTGTGGTGGTGGCAGCTCCCCCATAGTCCCCTCCCAGCACCACCACTGCCCATCCAGAGTACAGCCCCAGGCCAACCCCCACCGAGAAGAGGCCAGCACCATCCCAGCCCACAGTGGCAGCCCATCTGCACCCCGCACGCAGATCTGGGGCAAATGCCTCCCATGCCCTCCTGGGGTGCATGCAGAAGCTACATTCCCTGCTCCACTCTGGCTGTGCAGCACAGAGCCCTCGGTCTGCCCCCACCTCTCCCTTCCCACTTCACCCTTTCCCCCACAGCAGACTTACCAGCTGAATGCCGCTTTTCATGCTGCCTGGATGCATATCAGAATCAGACTGGTATTAGGCAATATGGATTGCTAGAAAATCGGCCACTGGTGTCAGCCATCGGTACTAGCTTACTAGCTATCACTAAAAGTTCTCTATCATTGCACCCCTAGTTATAAGGCAAAAAACTGTTTGGAGATATGGCCTGATGACATATTCCAGCATGCAAGACAGTCATTAAGCAAACTAGTTACTGCCAAGAGAAACAAACAAACAAACAAAAAAACAACTTGAAAGAATACACTAGAGCAATAAACATTTAAATCCTGCACAAGAAATCTGTATGTCCAGCTTTTACTAATAGGTCAAGAGTTGGGAAAAACTGGATATAGCACCTGCCATAACAAGAAACACCAGACTACATTTGGACCACGCACAGAACTATGTATCCATTGGGAGGGTTTTGTTTACTTGCTTGCTTAAGGAAGTCACTGATCATTCAAGGATAGAATTAAAAGGTTTGAGTGTAGTAACTATTTACTTTGTATTTAAAACAACAGTTAATTACAGTGGATTGACCTAGTTGTTAACCCTTTTGACACTTGCAGTTACCACTATACTCATTCTATATAAATTGGACAGTTAAGTAATGCCTGTAGCACAAAAACATGTGACAGAATAGCATAAAACAATGTAGTTATTATCCATAACATTTTTAAAGTATAATAAAATACCATAGTAACACATTTTAATTGTGTAGTACACCTAAAGTTAATGGAACTTATTGAAATGCAAAACCAACTTGTTACTTCACTGTAATTAGTCATCATATAATAAATTACAACTCCATGATCTTTTTACAGTCAGCTTTATTTGAGTTCTAGTATTGGCTCCTCAAAGAGCCAGCATCAAAATATCTAGATATAGAAGATTCTAGGATATCTAAATATGTTTCCCTTACTTCTTTTGATTAATGAGGAGCACTACTCTAGTTACTTGCAAAAGCTCATTGATAGGCTCCGCTAGGAAATTATTATTAGCCGAGTGTGGCACTCTGTCCCAGAAACAAATTATGTTGTACAAAACTTCATAAAGCAGCATTGTGAAGGCAGCAGAGACTATGGTTGAGACAAACTGCTCACAAATGTGTAACAAAGACAGAGAATTCAAAGCTAATATGCCCCATTGCTATACAACAGCACACATTATTGAAGCAACAGTATTCTTCCTTTCTGGCTGATATAGAAACTGTACAGTTACACTGAAATCTGACTAATAACCTTCCAGATTTGATTCACAGAATCTTGGATGCGAGTTGGCAGCTTCTGAAGCTTTCAAATGCAACCATTCCCTTTCATTTTCAGGCTGAATTTTCAGTGGGTCCTAAAAAGCCCAGGGAAAAAAATCAAATTTCTTGGCTTCCAAAAGAGCTTGGAAGAGCTCCAAATTGCACTGAATGCCTGGACAGAAAAAGGAAGTATTATGAAATTAAAATGCAACATTCTTATTGTGTATTTCTACATATCAATCACAGAATGGGCTAGTGAATTTAAATGACTGCCAGACATTTAAAAATGTTAAAGTCAATAGACTGCTTCCTTTAAATTCTGCTGGTACACCATCAGCACCCAAAAAATACTAGCTATCACTATGTATTTCAGTATTTCTCATTTGATTAGCTTTTATCAAGTTAACAATGCAAGCTTATCTCATCAGCATTGATCACAGAAACTCCAGAAACTTGGTTTCACAGAACTGGTCAAGAACTTGACTTTATCAGTGACAAATAAGTCAGATTCTTACAGATATGTGTTACTACTAGCTTTGTGCTTCAACTATAATTTTTCTTCTAATGCCTTTAGCTTGATGCTAAGATATACAGAGATGAAACTAAAATGTGGCCTTCTACCAGGCTTGTCTCTATAGAAGAATAAAATCCAATTGGATCTTCAGAGACCCTTTGAAATGCTAGCAATGTGTAATAAGATGGAACAAATTGTTCAGTGAAATTATTGGGATGGGTTATGATCTAACCATGCCAAGAGCTTTCTTAAGATGAAAACAATTGGAAAAAATAAGCACCTTTCCCATGTCTCTGAATTACACAAGGTCATTACAAAGCCAAAGGAGACCACTGTGAGCAGCTAGGTTGACCACCTCTGTAAAAGAGACCATAGGATTCTCCCAACTTAATCCCAGAAACTATCAAAAAAGTTCTCACGGGAGGCATGTTTAGTTCAATTTGAGTCTATTGATCAGTTGACTATACTGGTGGGGCCCAACCTTGTTGGCAGGTGTACCACAGATTAAGTCCCTCACCTTATCCAAGTAATACTCCAATCCCCTTCCCCTGCCCAATCTGCTGTTCTGCTTCTTGCCCTGTTCTCCCTACCCCAACTGCTATTCTTTCACTGTGTTGCTCATCATCACCTCCCTGATCTTCCATGTGCTACATATTGAGGCTGCCTGTGCCACAAGTGCTGCAGGTTGCCCACTCCTGAACTAAATGTGCAGTATCTAGGAAGTTGGATCCATGAATAAGGTGGCTTTTATCATCTCTATTTTTTTTCTATTATTAGGTGTTGGCTTAGATTTAAAGGTCTGTTTTGGGGGAATTGGCTTATAGGTATAGAAATATACATTATAAGGGTTCAAAATGGGCAGCAGGGTTTAACTGATTTCTAAGAAGCTTGCGTCTTTCACACAGTTTCTCACAGGCCTGAAAGCAGCTGCAGGTTCCCACCCCCACTGCTCCCCTACCCAGTGCCCACAGCAAGCAAGATGACAGACAAGTTGAGCAGGTCCCCTGGTGGGTGCAGCAGGGGCAGCAGCAGTCCCACCCAGAAGCTAAGCCAGGCCCTTCTGCCCACAAGGGTGAGAGCCAGGCATATGAGGTCGGTGGAGTACTATTAGCTGTTGGGTGCCCATGGGCCAAATGAAATTGCCTGGCAGGCTGGATTGGGTCCACAGACCATATTTTGCCTACCTCTGCTTTAATGGATAGATACATTTGCATATTTAAAATATCTGTAAAATACTTTGAACTGCAATATTATTGCTTACTAGCCAACTGCCCATCAAGAATGACGGGGAGAGGGGGGAATGGAGCTCCATGCCCCGCTTTGTCTAGGACCACTCCCCGCTTTCCTCCTGCTGCTTGGGGTCTAGGCCCACTCCTTCCCACTACACCGCAGCAGCGGGGGGAGGGGAGGAGTGGGCCCAGGCCTGATGTGGGGGAGGACCAGGCCTGAGGGTGCGGAGAAGTCGACCCGCCACAGCAGGGGGTGGGGCAGGGTGGGTGGAGCAACGGGCCTGGGCCAACACAGCAGCAGCAGGGGAATGGGAGGAACAGGCTAATGGCCAATGTGGGGGAGGGGGGTGGAGGAGGAGGCCTGCTACTCCCCTCCCCACACTGCTGCTGCTTTGGGCTGGGCCAGGCCCACTGCTCCCCCTCCACTGCTGCTGCAGGCCAGTTTCTGCGCCCCACTTGGGCTCACTCCTCCTCCCCACCTGCATCAGGCCCAGGTCCACTCCTCCCCTCTCCCCACCACCATCACTGCCACAGCATACCAGTTCCTCCCCGCAATCATATCAGGCCTGTTTCTCCCCCCACTGTTCCTGCGTTAGCCCTGCAGACGGTGATGATGGAAAGAGGGAAGAGTTAGCCAGTGCCAGTGGCCTCTGCCCCGGCCCCTGTGGTGTCCCAACCCTGCTCCTCTGCATGCTGCCACCTCCAAGGAGCAAGGCAGGAAGGCAGGGCTGGCTTTGCCTCCTCCCCCCGACTCCACTCCTTTATTGCCATCTGCAAGGAGCGGGGGGGGGGGTGAGGCCAGTGCTGCTCCCCCCCCAGTTCCATCTGCTCCATTGCCACCACTGCCTCCAGGGAGCAAGGTAGGTGGACAGCTGGCCTTGCCCCGCTGCTCCATCCTGTGTCCCTGCCATCATGGTGGTGCTCCGCCATGCCAGCACCTCCTATACGAATGCTTATTCACACTCTGAGTGGTTGTTTCATTCAGCCAATCAGAGCATGAAGAAAGCATTATGGACAGACAGAGAGACAGATTAAGGCTTTTATAATATTAGAATTTATAGTAACCCTTTCAAAAACAAATAGCCAAGTGGGCTTTTTTTTTTCATGTCTATAATTAGTCTGAAAAGTAAAATTTTAACTTTTAATTATGTGTCCTGAGCAGCATGACCCAATGGCCAAGACACTAAATTGAGAGTTAGAAAACCTTGGGTTTTTTTCTGACTCAGTCACTAAGCTCAGTAAGCAAGATTTTCCCCTTTTTTGTGCTTCTGCTTCCTCTTCTACTCTTTCTCTCTCAGCCCTTTAAATTGCAAACTATTTGGGAAAGAGACCCAATTTAAATCAGAGCCTCTAGATGTTTCAATACATATAATAATTACTAATCAGAGCTGTGCTGTTAAAAGCTTTTCTCCCCCCTTTTAGATGCTCCAAATATAGCATCCAGGGCTAAGGACAGACATTACAGACAAACTGGTATAAGTGATCCAAACTGGTATAAATGATTAAACCTGTAATACAACAGAAGTTCAGTACACATAAACCAGTTTCAAAATGGCTGGTTTAAGACAGACCTGGATGGATGTAGTATGAGATGGTACAGACAGAAGTGCAGCTCCCGGCTATAACTCGCAATAATTTTTGCAAAGCAGCCTAAGTTGCAACTATTACCCCAAAGCAAACACAAGTTCACTATTGGTTTCAGGGGGAAGGGAATCCAGCTGCTGGCTGGGAGCCTGCAGCCAGGTTCTCATAGCAACAGCCACAGCTTTCTGCAAGCGCTTGCTGTTTTCAGAATGGGAGGGGGAAAGGCAACAGAGAGAGCTCATTCTTGGGGCTCCCCAGCTGGTGCTGAAGGGTGGGGCAGGTGAATTGGAGCCCCCCTGCAGTTTGTGGGGTGCTGTAGTACACCTGCCCCACCCTCCAGCAGGGGCTAAAAATCCCCAGACTGAACTCTCTCTGCTCCCTTTCCCCCTTCCATTCTGAAAACTGCTACAGGCTGGGAGCTCTGCAGACATAGGTTACAAAAGAGGCTACATTTTGAAACTTCTTTATCTCATACTGCATGCAATGAGAGGTCAGCTTTTCAACCAATCAGCTATTTTTAAGCTGTCTGCAGCTGTGCACTTTTACTTGGTCACAGCTATAAACTGGTTTCAGTGGCCAGATTGGGTGAAAATTGTCACTTCTGACTGGTGCCAGACTTAGCTGATTTAGGTTGAACCAGGCTATCAAACTTATGTCCCAGATCCCCTCCTGATACGAGTTAGATCTCCATCCTCCTGCATTCCAGGGTGCATTGGACTCCCCACTAACCTTGCCCCCAGCTAGCCTCCACCCCAGCTTGTCAGCTCCAGCCCAGCGAGGCAGCCCTACCTCTAGCCATCACAGAGCTAAGGCAGCCTTTTCATCCTGCCACCAGCAGCATGGGGACAGATAAAGGGAGTACCCCCCTCCAGCCCTGGCTCCCCCCAGCTGGGGTCTGCACAGCAGGGGGGGAAGCCCCCAAGGCAGGGATTTCTCCCTCTTCAAAGTATGGCTCTGCCACCCCAGCCTCACCCCCTTACCACCCCTCCACCTCTCAGCCAAGAGGACCTCCCAAGATGGCAGGAGGGTGAGGGGGAGGAATAGATCTGACCCCAGCCCCCATCTGGGGACTGCACAGCATGTGGGAAGAAAACCCCCAAGGCAGGGGATTTTTCCAGCACAGCACTGCAAATACCTCAGACTCCCACCTGTCAGCTGCAGGGGGTAGAGTCTGGCCTCCTACTCTGCCCCCTCCAGTTGAAGTCTTCACAGTGGGTGAAGGAGAAGATCCCAAGATGGAGACTCCCCCACCAGCCCAGCAGAGCCACACTGAATGGAGAGAAAGCCCCCATCTCAGGACAAGAAGCAATGGCTTCAAGCTGCGGTAGAACAAATGGAGGTTGGAGATTAGGAGGAACGTTCTGACTATAAAGGTAGGCAAGCATAGGAGCAAGCTGCCTAGAGAAACTGTAATCTCCATCTCTGAGAATTTTGAAGAACAGAGTTGGACAGACACTTGGCTGGGATGGTTTAGTTGGGGATGATCCTGCCTTGAGCAAGATACTAGATTTCTCATGAGATCCCTCCAGCCCTACCATCTTATGATCCTATAAATATGCCCTTAGGTTACAAGAGAATTAGGTGAAAAAATGGAGAAGTTGTAGAAGTGACAGGACATGCCTATCAGTGTGCATTTTGATACCCTCTGCCATGGGCAACTGGTGCCTCCTTAGTCAGGGGAGCACTTTGCCCCTCAGCAGCCATTCAGCAACTGGGGGGGTACCCCCATGGCCGATTGTGTCAACCCAGAAGTGCCTGTGGTGCATTGTTGTCACTTCCGGATCAGTGCAACTGGCTGGGGGGGAACACTTCCTCCCCAGTCAGCTACAGAGGAACCCCTTTCACAGTCAGCGCTTCTCCTGGTACCCCCACTCCCTGGCTGATGCTCTCAGGGGGCACACCAGCACTCTCAGGGGGTGCATGCACACCCCATATGTGTCACCGCTGCCCTCTGCTGCTCACGATGACTCTTTCTGTGGGATTGTTCCAAGCAAATGCCGCATTCTTTGTAGGTGCTAAATAAGTACCATTTACTACACTGACCACACAGGAAGGACAACAGCCATATCCTCGGCATGATTCCTACAGTTTCTCAAAACCTATATTCAGGCCCGATACACTCTCTGCCACCTTTCTCTGTACAGAAACAGCATATCTCATTATGACATCTGGCACCCCATGATAGGAGGGCAGAAAAACGACATTAGCAACTTAAACTCCTTTTTTTCTTATCACACCATAGGAGTTTCAGCGCCTCTAGATCATTCAAATCACACCATGCTAATACTTGATATTAGCTGTCACAACCATGTGACAATGTTTGCCCAGGACAGAAGATACAGAGACATGTAGTTATAACTATTTTTTGACATATAGCATAAGCATCCAAAATTCATATTGCTTCCATAGCATAAGAAAGAGAAAAAGAAAATAACGTGATTGGCAGAGCCAGCTTCTTATCAGAATAAAACCATCCTTTATTAAAAGGTTTGCATCAATGCAAACTCTTTGCTTGCCTCAGTGTATCCATGGAAACATTCACCTTTCAGAAATTTTCATATGCGTGTACAAGCTTATTTTTTGTTTAAGTAAAATAAATGTGAATGGAATTGAAAGCTTTAAGCTGAGTCTCATTAATCTGACTGCCCTTCAGCTCTAAAAGTATAGGAAGAAACCTTCCTGCCACCCCGCCAAAAAAACCCATCCACCCTGTATCTAATCTTCGCACCAAAGCCTTTAAACATGTCCCTCAAATGGCTCCCCTCTCTTACCCTTGTTTCAATGATCCTGTCCCTCACTGTACCTTTCAATTATCATATGCAGAATGTGTGTGTATGAAAAACTTCACAGACACACAAGCACACCACACACGGTTATATAATATACACACACAAGCACAACACACACATACACGAGTGCTGTGTACCTAATCAGAAGTATACAGTTGCATAAAAATGCTACAGGCAATACCAACAGGTTATGTTAATTCTATTCAGGAGAGACCAGCAAATGATATTGCTATGTTTAATACTGAATCTTCTCTCACCCTGACATTTAAAATATTTCTAAACCACAATTTGTGAAAACAATTATACAAAGCCTTTTAGATTACAGAATGCATCAAAGCCGGAGGGAAGGAGGGGGTATTGATTCTGGCTCTTCCAGATGCTTGTGAAGACCACCGTGTTCCTACTGTACTGTCAAGACGTTCAGCAACGAGCAACTTCCACACCAGCGTCTCAGCTAGGTAACGATCTTTTAAGAACAAAGTCATAGCTCTAAAGCCAAATTCTTCTGGCACATGTGTAAATCCTCTGCCCTGAAAACATGTTTACTGATTGTCTTCTCAAACACAGCTATTTTCTTTACTGAATCACATGCACACCCAGTAAAATCAAAGGGGATTTTTTTTTTTGGAAATAAGAAAACAGATTTAGGTCTCGAGCTACAGATTTCTGATAAAACACAACAGCTCAGCAAATGCACAGTTGTTCCTGAAGGTTCCTTCTTTATCAGTTTTATGAAGCTCTCTCATATTTCGCTGTGGGAAGTACAGCCAGAAAACAACAGATACCTCCTGTGAAACAAAGGATCTATGACAGACCCATGACAGAACATGATGTGACTTCAGTATGGGGCAAGATTTCACCCCTGTCTTCAAGAGTCAGATAGAAGTACTTAAAAAATGTCCACCCATTTAAGCAAATCTGAAGTCCTGCTCCTGTTACCTCTTCTCATGAACACTGCCTTCTCCTCGAGCTTTTGCAAGAAAGAAGCCCCATTGCACAGAAATGAATTCCATCCTGAAACACAGGACCACAAATCCTCTGCACCACTTTTCATAGGTAAGGATGACAGAATTTGGCCCTCTAAACTGCCTAAAATTCAAAGTAAAACACGTAGATGAAATTATTTCTATTGACTCTTGCACTTAAACTTGACCAGGGGTTTCAGTCCTTTATTTAACACCCTCCCCTCCCCCCACTATGCTGGGGTCACTTCAGTTGAGTCCAAGAAAACTCTTACTCCATACCTCAGCCTTCCAGGAAGAAAGGCATCAAATTCAAATAATAAAAGCTTGACTGTTACCAATATTCATATAAGTGGTAGTGTTTGGAGGGGGTCAGGGAGAGGAACTACAAGGGAAATGAAACTTTTGTTTCAAATAAGGAAAGTAAAAAAAAAAATCTTACCTCATAAAGAAGAAAAATAGGTACTAAGTGTTCTGTACATTGTTCCTTTGCAGGTCACCTTGATAGTGAGTTACATACCAGAATTGCACAATTCATCTTTTTGCATTTCTTATATAACAACAGTGAATAACTGTACAGGACCTACAGCTGGAAAGGGAAAGAATTGGGATTTACAAATGAAAAAGTACTAGAGTAAAGTAAGCTCATATTATGACTGTCCCCTTTTGCCTTCCCCAATACAGAAATTTCAAATGAGTGTATTCCCCTAATTTGCTGTAGGGCTGTGTGGTCTCAGATGTTCAGTTGCATTCTAAGGTTCTCAGGATCTGCCTACGCAAGTATGTGATTTCTTTCCCATAATATTGATATTTGAAGTAAATATTCTCTTTTTCTTATAGTTTCTCTTTAATTATACAGATTGTAGACAAAGAAAAACTTGACAATTAATTTGAAGTAGACCAAAAAATAAAAAATTCAGGCATCCTTTCCATGATTTCTGACAGCTTTTCAGCTAGTGTAGAGATAGCTATCAGATGAAGGTACTGAATATTTTATGTTGTTTACTTTAAATATAGTTACTTTAGAGTTCAGGTGTGGGGCTTTTTTTCTTTAGAATAAAAAAATATCAGCACTATCTTATAAGAAAGTTGAGTGTTATTCTCAAATAATTTATGTGTAGAGCTTCATATCAACTTGATAAAGCTATCTGACACTTGCACAGACCTCAAAGGTTTTTCAATCAGCCCCATATATAAGTGAAATGGGAGTCTTTACCCCATGAACAGTGCGTGCCCCTGGCAGCTGGGAGGGCATGGGTATGCTGGCAGTGGTGGAAGTGTGGCAGCGGAGCCTGGCGACAGTGAGCGGGGAGCTCCCGCAGCCAGTGGCGACACTGTCGGTGGTTGGGGTAGGGGGGGTGGCGAACACCGACCAAGGGTTGGTGACCACCCACAGGTGTGGCCAGCGGCATTGGCGGTGGCCGGTGGGGATTGCTTACCACCCGCAGATGCTGCCAGTGGTGTCAGTGGTGGAGTGATGACTGCCTGCAGACACCACCAACAGTGTTGGTGGCACCTTTTTGCAGGGGGTGAACTGCCATGCTCAGGGAGTGCACGTGCACCCGCGTGCACCCCCTACTCATTGCCCCTGCTTTACCCCACCGCTGTACAATGATTAAACTGTTTTGTCAACCCGTGGCATTGAGCTAAAGTATTTAAAGTGCTGGGCCAATACAACTTTAAATTTGCATGGTGGCACTATGTCTCAGGTGACAGTGGTCGCATGACCAACATTCAGTGAATTCAGTTGACTGGCTGAATCACCAATTTCATTTGCAGGTAGTATTGACAAGGAGCACAATGTGAATGCTAATCCATTGCTTCCTATCTACTCCTTTGTGAGGATGGAATTTCAAGAGTATTAGAAAAAAATCCATAGCAATCTGTATTTGCCATTGTACACACATCTCTCCAACCCATCTAAAGTTTGCTTACCTGTGGGTGCATCTACTCAAGATGTTTACTGCACAGTTAACTAATTGGCTGTGCAGTAAGTGTCTCAACACGTACATATGTGCCTTGATTAGGCTGGAGTAAACTAATTTACTCAACGATAATGCCGATCAGTGTGCATTTTGAGACGCTCTGCCATGGGCAACTGATGGGGGGGGCACTTGCCCTCCCCAGGGGCCAGTCAGTAATGACGGTGGGTCTCCCCATGGATGATTGTGCTGACTAGTAAATGCAAGTACTATCCTTCTGCAGAATAAAAAACTCCACAGAGGTGCATGTGTAGATGTTGCCCAGCTAGCTGGAGCACAAGGCTGCTTCAGCGTGGGGGATGCTGGCTAGCTGGCATGCCGGCTAGCCCTGTACTGACGTTCCCTCATACTGTGGAGGAGTTGGCTGGGGTATGTTGAGCCAGGAGAAGCAGCCCTTGGCTGATAGGCTGATCCCTGGGACCTCCTGCCAGCCAGGGCTGCTCTGACCCAGCTCCACGTGCTGCACATGAATAAACTGTGGAGCTTATTGCTCTGGAGTTAATTGCTCCCAGGCACATGTTCAAACAGCACACCTAGGAACAATAAACTCCTAAGCTACAAGTTCTGCAGTTTATTCACGCACAGTAATAGCACATGTATACATGCCCAGCGAGACAGCCCCCGGGATCCACATGCCATGCCAAGACTAGATAGAAACACATTAGTGACCATCCTTCTTATCATCAATCAAACCAGCCCACTTTTAGTTTCAACCACCCATGCTGTCAGTGGTCCCTGCTGAACCGGTTCTTGATTAACTGAATGCTGATCTTGGCCTGTCTTAAAAGATAGAGCTAATGTGAGAAGCTGTAGAGTCACTGCACTATACATACAGAAAATGATGCACATTGTTGATAAGTGCTCTCTATCAACACTTCATGACATTTAGAGGATGTAGATTAAACATGCAATCACTAGATTCTACACCCATGATTTGAAGATTTATAATTTCTAAAAATCCATTAAAGTCAGTAGAAGACAGCTACTGACTTCAATGGGTTATGGATGAAATACAACAGCTTTGCAATACTAAATCATTTTAATGCTCATTTTCATATTCTAGGACAAAATTTATGTCAAAGCCATTTTAAGTAGAAAAAAACTGACTCACAGAGCAAAACTCTAGCAATCCAGTTGTCAAGTAACAATTTCCTGATTTACAGTTTACTACACAGGTAATCCACTTTCTGCTTTCTGCTCTGACAATGATAAATTGGAGAAATCAGACTATAATCAACTGGTGTCACTTTATGTGTAAGTGCTAATTTTAAAGAAGGAAATGAAGGACCAGTGTAAAAGCTGTGTGTAAGAATAGTGCATATCGTGCATTTTCCTCCTGTATAATTTACATTTTTTTTCTTTAAGGGGGAAAAATACCTGTCCTGGCCCCAACATGGAAAACAGTTCTCTAGTATCAAAGAGGTATCAAAATGTGTCTTACTGGAAAAAAACCAGTGGTTTGATAAGCTGTAAATTACTAAATGAATGTCCAATCAACATGTTAGAGAACCCTATTCTGCAGAAAGTATCAAGCTTCTTACATGTTCGCCCTTATTAAATGAGTAGGGAAAATGCCAAAAATAAGTATTCATAAACATTCATACAAATAAAGAGGGTGCTGGAGATTGCTTTTACTAACTCTTTGTGAATACTAGTAAAAGAAATACTGTATTTACAAAAGCATTTATATATGGGGAAAGTGGTACGTACGCTTACACTCCATATTCACACACAAATGCTAGCTGAAATCCAGGACAATTACATAAACAGGACCTGAAACATGTGACATGAGTACCATGTGACAGAGGTGATAAATGATAACGACTAAAATGGGTAAAATCTACTCCATGTGCAGAAAGCAACCACAAGGCATATGAAGCACATAAGCAAAACTTTGACTTAATGTAAATAAAATGCCTCATCTCAATCTAATGTGAAAATGCTTTGCTTGTTCTCTCTGTCCATATGTAGGCTGTTCACTTTTTATTGATGTTTAAAAATCTTTATGAAAAATGATTTGTGAAATGAGTTATATAGGGATGAACATGAGTCATTCATTACCCACTTTTCCTTGAAAATTTATAAATAAAATAAAAAATGCAAACATGATATAATATGGTTAATAAATGCATTTAGACCAATTACTAAAGCTTCTGGAAAATAGTGTGAAAACTATCTTGCTAATAACCTTTCATTTTTTCATTTGACTGTTTACAACACTTGTGTAGTTACTTTCATCTACATTCAAGCACTCTGGTTTATTTGTTATAAGTATTTATGCAAAATGTAAATGGTTAAACCACGTTTCCAATATATACAATGTTCATTTAGTTACATAAATCATACAAACTGTTCCAAAACTTGACTTCTGCAATTCAGAATCATGTCTCTCACAGAGTGAGTATATTCATATATATACACATCAAATATTCTCAATGTACAGTTTGCAAAACCTTTCTAATTACAATTGTGACGGGCTAGCTGGTAGTAATTTGGCCCAGGGGGTTTGAAAGGGTAAAAAAAATGATTACCTTTCGTCACCAATCAGGCCCCAGAGACTCACTCTCTGGGTCCCCTGATTGGCCCCTCAAGTCACCCGGAAGGGGATCAAAGGGGCAGCGCAGCTCATTCAAGGGAGACCTGCAAGGGACAACGAGGAAGGAGTTTCAAAGAGCAGGGTGGGAGCAGTTGCCCCAGAAGAGTCTAAAGGAGCAGGACCTGTAGGTATCGCAGCACGGCCAGCAGGAGCGGCTCCCTGCTGGGATCTAGGATCCCCAGCAAAAGGTTGCAGCCAGCAGGAGAGGTCCCCCACCTGGCTCCAGCAGAAAGCTGTGCAGTGACCTGAGAGGCTCCCAACTCCGCTTCCAGTTTCTCTAGCAAGAGACAGAGCAGCGCGACATGAGGCAGGGGCTTCCAGAAGGTCAGAAGCCCCAGCAAGCTGGAACAGGCCCAGCAGTAGTGGCTGCATGGTAGACTTTCTGCCTACCATGTGGGAGGCTTGAGTTTGAAGTCCTGACTGGGTCAAGTAGGGGTGAGTGAAGCAAAAGGGGAGAAACTCTTGTTGGAGTGGAGGGGGCCACTGTGTTTTCCCTCTCCAGGTAACTGTGGCCTGTATTACTTGTTATTTGGTGTTTTGTATTTTGTACACTTTATATTTTGTCAATCAGTATTGTTTATTGTGTTGTTTGCATTTTATATTTTGTTAAACCTGTCTTTGGTTAACCAGGTGACTATGTCTATGAATGTGAATGCCTAACCTTTATTGAATCCCTGTCCCCTTGGGGTATTGTAGGGTCCCCTATAATCCCTGGTTTATATATGTTATGTTCCCACTGCTGTTCCCCTCAACCATACACCTTTTAATAAGCCCCCATTGGTGATCTGGCTCAGCTCTATAGGGAAGGAGGGTCCCTACACCTCCCACAACACTCATGAACCTGCTCCGATCCCTTCAGTTGGAGAGAGGGCACTTCTTGAAGTACTACTCGCATTACATAATTATTCAGTATTCTTCTATCCATGTGAATGATTTGCGGCATGCTCAGAGCAGAAAAAAGGCAGAATTCAATTAAAATAGTGGTTACAAATGTTTTGCTCATTTTTACTAGTTACTAAAACATGTCATCACTGCTTTAACATACATTGAAGTTATATAAATAGTCAATGAGGAAGAGGGGATATATAGCTGTGCCACTAATTTTCTTCCCTGTTTAAATTTTTCTGAAACAATTAAATCAAACATAGATGTTTGCCTTGCTGTGGAAGGTGAAGTTTCATTCCTATTCTTTTGTAAACACATTAACAATGTGTTGCCAGTGCACTTTTGTCCCATAAAATCACCTTAACACCACCTCTCGAAAAACAGCTTGAACTTTCAGAGCTTTCAGTCACATGGAGATTTGCAATGCTTCCAAGACAAAAATATCACTTTTTCGGGGGGGGCGGGGAAATTAAACACAGAGCTTTACTTTGTGTTACAGAGAGCCCTAGGGCCCCTACAAGATACAAGCTAATACTTTAAATAACTCTTTTTCAATGGAAAGAAACAGACCCCATTAGGAGAACATCATCAGTGTTATCTATAATTTCTGTACAGAAATGGGGTGCTATCCTGTCAAGTGTTATGCTCAATGAAGCAGCTTGAAGCTCAATCTATTTTTACTGTTCTATCAGTGGGAACAGATTTTATCCACTATCCTTACTGGTATGACACTGGCAGCAGATTTTAAAAGCTGGCCAAAACCCAAAATTTTGATTTTCTGGATTTTATTCTTCTTGTTATTTTAAGTATGAATAGGACCAAACCAAATAGCTTCAGAATTACTTCATAAAATGGGAATTGTAAGAAAAATTATTTTCATGATCTCTGTGGAGAGAATGCTGTCCAGATGTTGAAACTGCTTGGATAAATTGACATTCTTTTGAGTTGCACCATTGTTAATAGCACAACTATAATATTTATTCAAATCCAAGATGAGGTTCCTCCCCAGTCAGCACGGGGGGTGGTGCACAAGGGACACCCATAGTGTGTGGCTTGGGCAAGGAAGTACGAAGGAGACTGCTCTGGCTTCCCCTCTCCTGCCACTATCTGTCTCTGCCCATGGCTCCCTGCCAGGGCTATTTGTGCCCCTACTCCCTGCCGCTTAATGCCCAACTCTGACTCCAGCCCCTCTAGCTCCAACCCATCTGGGCCCAAAACTGCTGTTACTGCTTCTCTCTGGCTGGGCCAGGGCCAAAGTCAGGGCTACTGCTGACTGCCCTGGAGCCAAAGCTTTTGCCAAAAAGGGAAGTGGGGTGAGGATGCAGGGGTAGCAGGGGGATGCACGCAGCTGGGGAACAGATACAGGCATTAGGGAGGAAAGGATGGGGGAGGCAGGTGGCAATGGGGAGTAGGCACCAGGGACAGAGAGGGCAGACCCAGGCAGGGGGAGGCAGGGGACAGATGGCTGGAGAGGTAGGGTCTGGCCCTTTGCCCCCTCACCACTTGTTTGAGGGAACAAATTTAAGCTGACCTTCCAATAATTAGACTATACATGGAAAATGATTAAAAAAAAAACTTATGATTTTTCATGTATAGAAGTAATTATTGGAGGGAGTTGTCTTAAATTTGAAGTCATCTTCAATTTAATTGAGTATCTTCCTAGGTTCCTAGCATATGTAGCTCTTATTAGAGGTGAAGTTCCCAAGGCTTTCCAAAAACTGAGTCAGCAACTTTGGTATGGTTGGCTGCTTGTAAATTTAGACATTTCATAGAGTATCCACTCCAGTCCATAGACAATCTGGCAGATATATCGGCAGGATTCCAGAGGTCTGTTTTGAATTTTCATGGAATTCATCAATCCATCAGGTTCAATTGATCAGAATTCTCTTGTTTCACTGGAAATTTTTCCAATCACTCTAATCATCTGAATGATTTGTTTCTGTATGGACTGGTGCTGCTGTTAGTGATTTGTTGGTTACCTCCTTTGCTGAACAAACACTAACAGGAAGAATAGACTCAGTAGAGCAAGTGTGTGTGGGATGGGGAAAATGAGCTTGCTATACTGCAGCTGGAAAGCCCTAGACAAGTGGGAACATAATTGAGGCATCAGAACAATCAGAGAAGACAAGGGAAGGAACAGTCCAAGGTGAGAAATTTAAGGAATTTGTAAAGTTTCCTTTTCTATCCCTCCTTAACTTCTTCCTTTCTTTTTTCCTTTATTAGAAGTTGCTCATCTGTTATTTTCCCCTTGAAATACCATTGTTCCAACAGAAAAAGAAAGAACCCTAAATACACTTTAATTAATGCACCAAAATAGCTCTTCTATACCTCTTTTGATATCCTAGACTCTGCCAGGAATGACATGTTGTCCCAGTTTTCTGAATTCATCTCTTAACAGGCAGTAGACTCCTATCAAAATTCCAACAGAATAGAAATTTGGTCCACAAGAGAAAATGACCTAAAAGAAGAATTGTAATAACACTAAAATAGATTCTTTTTACCTGGATGAATTATGAAGAAGAGTCTGTTTCTACTGGACTTAAGTAGGATAAGTCTGGATCCTCAGAACCAAATGAGGAGGCTGCAATTAATTCTGCTATTTACCAGCCACTGATTTAAGTTAAATCAACCTAAGTCTAGTATCAATTAGTGTCCAAACAAGGCCAGGTTTTAAAAGGCTTTTAGGCACCTGTAGTTGCAGAAAAATGTCTAGCAAGATTCATATATATATATATGCACACATCCATCTCCTATTGAAATCATGGCCTGCATTTCTGTGTCTTTGCAATGATGATTGATTTACACTCCCAACACTGAGAATGTAACACTGCAGTAAAAAATAGCCACATTTCCTAAATCTCACAGATTATTCATGGGTCCCACATACCTTACAGCTACTTAGAGCTGACCATCGGGACCCAGAAAACCTTGGAACAAAGGAATTCTCATTTTGGAGAGGGCCTAGTCTGCTTCAGTAAGTCATAAATGTTTGATTTTTTTTGAAGATTCAGGATTCATATACCTAAAACTGAGAAGCCAAAAATAAGAAGTCACTCCTAGAATCTGGGCTTTTCCACCTTGTTTTGCACATGGTTAGAAGGGAAAGGATAATCTTCACATAACTGAATGAGGAATTTAATAAGTTTTGACAAGTTTTCTGTAATTGCAAAAACTCACCAGGATATATATCACCAAGTAAATGAAGGTACTGAAAGGTCTGAAGCAAATGAACTCTAGTATTTCCTCTTGAAACACCACATTTTAATGTTGGCAACAATATGTGGGTACCCTCCTGGCCAGTGACCACTCTGTTACAATTCCTTCCCTTGGGTTCCAGCTGATAAGACATGAATCTGTTACAGCAAAAGCAGGCTGACTCACCAGTTCGCACTGTAACACTTCATGTCCCGGGGTCAAACCCAAGTGTGCTGATCAAGAAGGCAGTTGCCACACAATGGGCTTAGCATAACCAGCTAGACAGATCCTTCCTACAGCTAGGTGAAAAACTTTCTTCTCATTTTTAAAGTAATGTGTGTATTCAGTTTCAGGTGCTGCTAAAAATGTAATTATTTCAGTAATCTTCACCATGTTCCTGAGGCCAACTCTATTTTTAGTGCTGCAGTCACAATAGAATCACCTGCTCTTGAGGCGAAGGATGAGCTGAAAAAAAAAACTGCAGGGCCCATCAAAAACGTTGAAACAAGTTCTGTACGCAGCATGTATTTTAGTGCATTTGTCAATTTGCTGAAAGCCTTGAATATATTGAAGCACTGCTAAAATGAATGCCCCAAGGATGGCCAACAGTTATACGTTACTAAAAAGTTTTATGCCATATTTATGCACATGACAGGTTGCCAGTAGCATTATACCACAAGCATGTATCATCCTTTCAAAGCATTTCCTAGCAAATCCATGTTAATTAAAATTCTAACTAAATACTTGATTAGTATTGAGCAGTACTTGGAAGTCATGAAAAGGTACCTTGGGGGCCTGGGTGTTCCATTTAAACAACTCCAATAATTTTTTGAGGAGCAGGTCCTAATCGAGGGATTCCATGATCAGACATGAAATGGTTAACTCTGGATACTTTGTGATTGCCCTCAGATATTTCTTAACAAGATTCTCCACTCTGAGCTACCAAAAAAGCAGAACTGAAATAATTAAAGAGACACTGAACTGGTCTATAATAGAATTTGGGAAATGTTCTGGGTATACTGTCTGTCCCCTCACATCTCTGACTGCCAGATAAGGTTTCTCATCAAAACCATAATACAATCAAAACATGGTAACAATTACTCCTCATTTCACCAATGTATATTTGAGGAGGTAAGAAATATGGCTGTGTGAAGCTTCAGTCCCTGATTCGATTTGGTGGAGATTTGGCCTGATTAAGTGGCCAAATCTCCAAATCTGAATCAAATCAGGAGGACCCTTTAATCTCTCTGAATTGAATCGGAATCTTCCCAATCGATTCAGAGAGATCTGGTGATTCAGACATAGACACAGGTTTAAATGTTTTTTCTACATACCTCTAGGTAGCAGGTGGCTCATTAATGCTGTGATGCTGGGGCAGATGGAGCATCCCACAGGAGCATGAGGGGCTCCCCAGCGCACTCGGCAGCAGACCTGGAAGTGGACCAGAAGCACTTCTAGTCCACTTCCAGGTCTGCTGGAGAGCACACAGGGGCTTCCCGCCCCCCCCATGCCTGCTCCCAGGCTCAGCAACTGGTGCCTCCTGGGTCAGGGGGGCACCTGGGGTCCCCCTGCAGCTGATCGCTGAGCTGGAGCGGGACTTCTGGTCCACTTCCAGGTTTGCTGATGAGCACATGGTGGGGCCCACCAAGCTTCTGTGGGATGGATGCTCCATCCGCCCCAGCTTTGCAGTGTTCACGGTCCATGCCTGGTACCTTGAGGAACTTTAAAAAACATTTAAAGCTGGGTCTACGGCTGAATCATCAAATCTTTCCAAATCAGCATCAAATTTGCAGTTTGGATTTAGCTGAATCAAATCGGGGACAGTGATCTGAATCAACAAATGAAATCTCTGTCCCTGATTTGGGCTGAATTTGAATCGAGCAGGGCCCATTTCACACACCCCTAGTAAGAAACAAGGACTGATTTGAAAAGAGAATGAAAGGCTGATCCACTGAAGGTCTAACAGATAAACAGAACTGTGCTTCTGAATTTAGAGGGGTTTTTCATCACAGCTTGAATCCCTGGCAAGAAACAGCCTGCTAACAGTAAGGCTGAGTAGGCGTTTGAACATTCGCTCTGTGTAACCTTCTTAATAATGTAATCTGTCAGAAAATAGCTACAGCAATTACAATATCCCTATTCGCATTTAATTAATATTAGAAAACCCACCTAAGACAGCTCGTGAATAGTTCAGTATTCACAGATGTTAAATATATAAGATAAAAATTAAAGAAGATAAAAGATAGAAAGATATAAGATAAAAAAGACAAGCCTTTGATACCCTATAAATGTTTTACAGGCAAACCCTGCTTAACACTGTTTTGCTTAGCGCTATTTTGCTATAACGCCATTTTAAACTGATACCTGATTTCACTTAGTGCTCAGCGTGTTTCATTATAACCCTCATGGTCACCATCTTGGGTCATTAAAAACAATTGCAGTCACCATCTTCAGTCATCAAATACTTTCGGTTTCGCTTAATGCTTGTTTTGCCTAACGCTCAGTTTTTCAGGAACCAATTAAGAGTGCTAAGTGGAGGTTACCTGTACTTGTTTAAGAAAGTCAGCTGTTTAACAGAACTATCACCAGTTGCCTTTCACCTGGACCCTAACTGTATTCAAGTAAAGTTACTTCATACTTAGGGATCGCAAACTCAAGGTTTGTATTTTATGATAAGGCCATATACACAAGGTATAATCCAGGCACATTAGCTGTTCAGTGGAGGATGAAGAGAAAAACGCCTCACTCAGCAGCAATTTATGATAGGGTCAATCTGAAGGGTAAAGTCACCAGAAGGAAATAACTGGCACAACAACTATTTGCTCCAATGGGATAGTTGGGATAGGGAAGAAGAAATAGCTTTGTCTATCAGGTTGACTGGGAGAGCTTGAGAGCCCATTTTCCACATCAAACAAGAAATCCGTTTGTACTTGTGGTGGTGGTGCAATTAAAGTTGAAAGGGCTAGGGATGTCCCTTTTACAGATCCAGTTTCACACAGCCGATTGGTATTAGTTCTGGTTACTACAAGCTTAGACATGACACCAACCAATTCGTGACCTACAGACTTCTTTTCCCAGTATTGGTCCTTACCCATAAACTCACCTTCCTACTCAGTTTGTATGAAAATAGCACATCTTAAACTAAAAAAATCTTCACAGAAAGGAAGTGAAAGAGATCTTTCTCTTATTTTAAACTGCCAGCTTTGTTAATCAAGCAACCTACACCAAAAACAAATAAAATCCCCACAAAACCCTGAAAATAGGGAAAATTGCAAAGAGGAAATAATATTGGTCTTCCACAAATCACTCAGGGGAAGCAGAGGTCCCTAGAGTTCCTGCCTACAAGACACTTGTAACCTGAGATGGTCACATGCTAGTGAATAAGTTGCATCCTTTTTACAGAACAAATAAAAACGAACTAGCAAAACAAACTTCCTCCTTTCTATCAAACTGCCCAGTCATCACAGAGCAATCTATCTGTAGGAAGTTAAACTACAATTTATTAACCACTAAAGGAGGTGCTACATGCAATCAAGCTGTGCATATGAAGTGTAGCATGCACATTTTATATTTCATTTTTTTTGGTGTATGTCTTCCTTTACTGAGCAATTTCCTTTACTTTGCCAATGACCAAATGTTTACTATTGAGTAGTCCAGAACTCCTTGCCCAATAGATGCTTGTATGCCTACATTTTATAAGTCATCCTGCATCACTACAAGGCATTTGTAATCTTAGGGCACATACACACATTCAGAGGACCTGATTTATGATCAGGAAGCTTACTTTAAGCTATGTGATTGTAAATCAGGTCCCTACTTTTGCATCTGCTTGCCACTGTCAGAAGCCATACTGGGATTGCAATCTAGGTTTGTGTAGGGAAAGAGGTGGGTGGGATGGCGGTGGACCTCACGAGTGTTTGGCAGGTCTGGGCAGGGAAAGGGAAACAGATGGCTAAAAAATAGTCCAGTCAGGGATGGGGGGGGTGGACAGAAATGGGTTAAGAAAAGAACAGTCCTGGGACTGGGGTGAGCAGCTGGGCTTTCCAAGCACTGGGCTGTTCTAAATAGATATACAGGTTCAGTTAGATTGAGCATGGCTTAGCCCAATTTACATATTGCATCTCCTTAGGTGAGCTAAGTTAGATCAGGCTGGCCAGTTTTTGCCCAATGTAAACTCCCTGAACTTACGTACATTTCAGCACTTAGACTGACTTAGGTCTAGTTAGGTTGATCCAAGTGTAACACCTGCACAACAGACCCTTAGAATGTTTTGCACCTTGTGAATGAGTGACAGTCATTTTATAGAATACATTATAAAATTATGGGCCAGCAAAACAAACTTTTTTTCCCATTTAAGAAACTGTTCATCTCAGTGCAGTATTTGGCTGGGATGATATGGTGGGGGGATAGTCCTGCTTTGATGACCTCCTGAGGTTCCTTCCATCCCTAATTTTCTATGATTCTGTGATCTCTGGAGGAAGATAAAACATAGTTTTGTAACCACTAAAGAAATTGTTACAAACACTCAAGTTATGCACTTGAAATGTAAAGTATCTCTCTCTCCAGACTCCATCCAAATTGTACTCCCTCCTGTACTGAGTTCACCCCTGGTCAATGCCGCATGTTTAATTTTCCAGTTCTTCAATAGCAGCAGCAAGCAGTATCTCTCTGAATGAGAACAGATTTTTTTACAAGTCAAAACTACCAAAGGGCTTGACTTCCCACCCCAACCCCCTTTTATTCCTAAATTCCAGAATTCGGTAATGCATCATAATTACAATCAAAGCAGTGGGCAGGGAAATAAATGATCTCTCTTTTTCATAGTCCTGTTCCATGAGATCATGATCAAATAGACAAAGGAGGCTTGTTGGCACAAAAGCACCACTGTATCAATCTACAGTTAAACTCATCAACTGAAAGACCCCATATATGAATTGTGCAAAAGTAAGGCATAGAATTGTGTCTGTGCTTTGTGCTCTGGGCCCCACACACATTACAGATTAGTTCAAAACAGATATATATCTGTTCAGAACCAAACACATTTGATAAATTTATTTTTTTAATTATGTGATTTTTCACATATAAGTTGCTTGATAAAATTTAGTTCAAAGTTGACAGGCCCTGGTTCAGCAAACCATTTAAACATGTTTGAGTCAGATTGACTTCAAGGAGATTTAAGCATGACTTTACATGCTTTACTACAATCAGGCCTATTTACCTTTCATGGAGAGGAATCTTTCTCCACATAAACAGATAGAGGTAGCACTGTCAAGTAGTTTGAAATAAAATATTTTTTGAAAAACCTTTATAATTTATAAACATTATGGAGCCGGTCCTCCAGTAATCCATTCCTAAGCAAGGAGGAAGAGAAGAAGGTAATTAGGAACAGTCAGCATGGATTCACCAAGGGCAAGTCTTGCCTGACCAACTTGCTTGCCTTCTGTAATGAGATAACTGGCTCTGTGGATGCAGGGAAAGCAGTGGACATGATATCCATTGACTTTAGCCAGGCTTTTGATATGGTCTCCTACAGCATGCTTGCAAGCAAGCTGAGGAAGTATGGGTTGGATGAATGGCCTGTAAGGTGGACAGAAAGCTGGCTGGACTGTTGGGTTCAATGAGTAGTGACCAATGACTCAAGGTCTAGTTGGCAGCCAGTATCAAATGGTGTGCCCCAGGGGTCAGTCCTGGGGCTGGTTTTATTCAGTATCTTCATTAACAACCAAGAAGATGGGATGGATTGTGCCCTAAGCAAGTTCACAGATGACACCAAGCTTGGGGGAGTAATAGATATGCTGGAGGGTAGGGCTAGGATTCAGAAGGACCTAGACTAATTGGAGGATTGGGCCACAAGAAATCTCATGAGGTTCAATAAGGGCAAGTGCAAAATCCTGCACTTAGGACAGAACAATCCCACATACCACAACAGGCTGGGCACTGGCTGGCTAAGCAGCAGCTCTGCAGAAAAGGACCTGGGGGTTACAGTGGACAATAAGCTGGATATGAGTCAACAGAGTGCCCTTGTTGCCAAGAAGACTAATGGCACACTGAGCTGCATCAATAGGAGTGTTGCCAGCGGATCAAGAAAGTAATTATTACCCTGTGTTCAGCACTGGTTAGGCCACATCTGAAGAACTGTGTCCAGTTTTGCCCCTCCCCCCCTGCCCCCCCCCCGCTCCATTCTAGAAAGGATGTGGGTGCTGGAGAGAGTCCAGCAGAAGGCAACAAAAGTGGTTAGGGGACTGGGGCACATGTCTTCTCAGGAAAGGCTGAGGGAACTGGCCTTGTTTAGTCTGCAGAAAGGAAGACGGGGATTTGATAGCAGCCTTCAACTACCTGAAGGGTGGTTCCAAAGAAGATGGAGCTAGACTGTTCTCAGTGGTGAAAGATGACAAAACAAGGAACAATGGCTTCAAGTTGCAGCAAGGGAGGTTTAGGTTGGATATTAGGAAAAAACTATCACTAGGAGGGTGGTAAAGCACTGGAACAATTTACCTAGAGAGGTTATGGAATCTCTGTCATTGGAGGTTTTTAAGACCCAGCTCAACAAAGCCCTGACTGGGTTGATCTAGTTGGGGTTGGTCCTTCTTTGAGCAGGGGATTGGACTAGATCACCTCCTGAGGTCCCTTCCAACCCTGATTTTCTATTATTCTATAATAGACCTGTTTTCATGATTTTTCAATAATTATAAATGGGGAGAGGGTGGTGTGGTTTGTTTTGACTAGCTCCTGCAGCATTTCTGCCCCAGATACTGCAAGAGTGTGCAAGAGCCAGGGAATGCAATTGTCAAGATTTTCATTCTTTCTGAGGACTCTCTTTGGCCTTTTCCTCATTTCAGTGTCCTATTAAAGGAAAAGGTAAGTACAAAGTAGCACAAATAGTGAAAAGTAAGCCAATTCCTTTCTGCCAGCTGGCAAGTACCAAAGAGTACAGGTAAATCTTTACAGTCCATTGTATATGTGAGACCTCCTTTTATTTGCTGATCACAGACATTTTAGTGGATGGGGTTTTGTTCATCCCTTACTGATACATAGGTAGCCACCGCTGCACTTTTGTAAACACATTCACACCAAAGTATACTTTTCTACATAAAAACTATGGCTCTCCTCCAGGAGTAAAAAAATAGTACCCGTCACATAGCCCAAATTACCCATAGGAAGCAGACACCATATGATTATTGAAGCAGATTATTGAACTAAACACCATCTGATCATCCATTCACTGAAACAGGATTGCATTAAACAGCTGCAAAGAGATAGGTGGAAGTTACAATGTGGTTGAAGACAGTTCAAGAGTAAATTGAATTACTTGTAATTAGCAATCAGTTCCGATTTTATTTTATTATGTTATAGTCAAACTTCACCTGCAGAGATTCAGAAGGAAGACTGTGCTCACTTCAATCTCACTTAAACTCAAGGTTTACTTCAGCTTTGCACTGGCACTGTGCTCGAGTCATTTCCACGGTAAGGTGGGGTAAAATCCTCTAGCAGGGTAAGTCACAGCTCCACCAACTTTAGTTGACATCCCCTGATAACTTGACTCATGGTACTCAAGCTGACTGTGCCCTTTCACTTGGTTTTTCCCTCTGTTCTATATATAAGCATAACAAGTCTCATCACCACTTTGTAGTCATGTACAAATAATGGAAGAGAAGCTTCCATTACAACTACTTTGCTTAGATATCAGCCTTGAACATTCTCACCTTAAAAATATAATGATGGAGCATGCTTATGTGAAGCCTCCCACTTTTTTTTAGATTGTGTTCAAGGCCCAACACATACTGCTTCAAAAGTTAAGTGTATTCCATTAAAATCCATCCATGTTAGTCTTGTGTGGTAAAATACAAGCTGAACTCTTATATTGTTTCCATCAGTGCACATCCCTCACCCAGCACATATACTCAGTTGTTCATTGCCTGCAAGAAAGATTGTAATATTTAGTTCAACACATCTATATTTAAAATACAGTCTTGCCAGCCTCTTAGCTACCAAAGGTACAATACAGAATCAAGCAAAGTTGTGGGCCAAGGAGGTCAAACTCATCCAGGCACACAAACTAGATAACTGGTGTGAGGCTCATCCATGGGCCAGATCAGCCCACAGACCCCCTTCCTCAGCATACTTGATCCAGTGGCTATTCTAGCTCATTTGGGACCTGCACTGCATGGACTGGCTGGAGTATGGGCCATGTGTGGCACGTGTCCAGGAGGGGTAGTCACAGCCACTTCAGCCAAACTATGCTGACCACTTCAGGATCCACACCACATGCAGCATGGGTCCCAGACTAGCTGGAGCAGCCACCAGATCAAGTATGCTGCAGGAAAGGGAGTGGGAGGGGGAAGGAGCACCTGTTGTCCTGATTCAGCCCACAGATTGACCTCCTACCATGGGCATGCATTGTGCTCCATGTGGGTCTGATCAGACCCAAGGACAGCACCAGGGGCCAGATCTAGCCCATAGGCTGTATGTTTGACACCCCTGGTATAGGTTTATTCAAGAAGTTTGGCAGAGTGGCTCAGAAACTTGTACTTTCAAAATTATGCCTATTCCAAAGTAGCAGGGAACAGGGGGGAAAAATGCACAGCTAGAACCATTGTGCCTTTTGAAGATTATAACGACTTGATACCTGTTGCAAGAATTCCTCTACAGATTTCAGAAAGCAGATTTAGCATTCCCTTTATACATCTCTGTCATGAGCCTTGAGAAATGCCACATTCCTATGGCACTGGTGCAGCCACTAGCTGGTAGCACTTATCCTCACTGTGTGCTTACAGTAACTTGTAGCCAAATGCACCACTGTGCCATTATGATACTGCATCCAATTCTGGACTCCACAATTCAAGAAGGATGTCAAAAAGCTTGAGAGAGTCCAGAGGAGAGCCACGTGTATGATCATAGGGCAAGAGAATATGGCTTATGATGAAAAGCTGAGAGCCATGGGACTCTTCATCCTGGAAAAGTGCAGGCTCAGGGGTGACTTGATGGCATCCTATAAGTTCATAAGGGGTGTGCATCAGGATCTGGGAGAACGTCTGTTCACCAGAGTGCCCTAAGGGATAACAAGGACCAATAGTCATAAACTCCTCCACGACCATTTTAGGCTGGACATAAGGAAAAACTTCTTTACTGTCTAATCTCCCAAGGCCTGGAACAGACTCTCTCCAGAAGTGGTGCAGGCACCTACTCTGGACTCATTCAAGAAATGATTGGATGCTTATTTTGCTGGGATTCTTTGACCCTAACTGACTTCCTGCCCTTGAGGCAGGGGACTGGACTAGACAATCTTCAAGGTCCCTTCCAACCCTAATGTCTATGAAAAATATGACTTTTTTTTAAAATAGATTTTCTGTATTGAATTAATTCTGTTTTCAGTGAGATTGAACACCTAATGCTCACAGGTCTTTTCCTCAAGCACAGTACTAGTGGTTGTGGTTAATGATAAACTGCATAGTAGTGTGAGCCCCTGTAGTTGGTTTTCCCCACAATCTTCAAATACAGAGTTTGGTTTTAGAGCTTTGTCCAGCTGTACAAGTCCTTGCCCCTTTTGGGGAAGCTTAGTGAGAAAGTGCTTCCATAGGTACTTCAGGGAGTTACAGAGCCCATGAGACAAGGGAAGTACTAGTAACATGCTTCTCCCACTGACCTAGCAGAAATAAGGTTTGCTTCTTTTCAGTATACACTAAAAAGCTCACCTGTGCTCAAAACATATTCAACTGTAGTAGAAGGACTGAGCTGATAAGAAAGTAAAGAGGAGGACAAACTAAAACCCTAGTGGGAGTTTTGGGGGGTTTTTTTGCTTTAGGAGTTTGTCCTAGTTGTATAGTTGTGAATGAAATATTAGTAAAAGTCTGTGACATACATGTCCATAATTTTTACTAGATATCTTTTAATTAAACAAAAAAATGCATGAGGAAAGAATTTCCTTCTAAAACATAACTTAAAACAGGAATGGTTTCCAGTAAAACTAGAATTTTTTAGCTACCCCAGTAAGTCCTTTCTTGTATATTTTGAATTTCTATAAAAACATTGGCTTTTTATTGCAGCAAATTAAAGAAACACAACATTGTGAGGGCAAACTGCATAGTGACAGAGCAGTGATGAAAGGCCTAAGAGATATTAGTAGGTACACAGAGTGCTTGTTCACAGAATGGTATTTTTCTACTTTTTTCTGTGTCTATTGAAGTAGTGAATAAATGAATGAGATACACAATACAGCGTTAATTACTGGTGATTAGCTACTGTTCCATAATGCCAATATTCACACTGTGTTAGCAGCATGTGATCCTTTCGGCGCACTGCTTTGAAGAGGTGAACAAATCATTTATAGCAAAGGATTTATTCAGTAAGTTTAGCCTCTTCCCCCTCACTCCCCACTTATATTCTTTTATTGCTGCAAATAATTCTTTACATGATTTTGTTCCCAGCAGTTCACTAGAAGTTTTCAGTTCAAGAAACATTAGCTATACTGACTGGTCTTAATTCATTGCATACGTGACATGATACTTTTTCTCTTTCCTGATGATACGTAAATAACTTAGATGTTTACAGTGTATAAATTATTTATTTTCAAAAACAAAAAACAAAACAAAACAAAAAAACACCTCACCTTAAAATTCCCTCTAATTTCTTATTTTTAGTCTGGATTACTATGCAGTGGTTCAGTTTAGAAGATTGGAGCCAAAAAGGCAAAAGAGCTTCAAAGTGAAATTGAACATAAAGCTAATGGATGGTTTTCTTACAACATCATCAGCCACTAAAAAGGAGTCAGCTATTTGCTACCTTAAAAAAAAAAAAGTGGGGGGGGGGGGCGCATTTATTGGATGCTGTGGGAAAGAGATGCTCTTATGGGAAATGCTACCCTGCAAAACCACATTGCTAATACAGTTTACCTTAGGAATAAATCAAAGATTTTTTTGAAAGGCAGAAAATTAATGGTCCTATCTTAGTGAATCAACATGTCAGATGAATAAAAGTTTTGTAAATTCTCTTCTCATCTTTCTGGCTTCTGTTTGAGTATGAGAAACTCCTCACCACTAAAGGTAAATTCAGCCACATTTAGAGGTTAGACAACTAATCAATGAAGGAAAATCTGGCAATGATGGGACAATATAAGAACATGCACAGTGATGCTACATCAAATGGGATACCAATACATAACAATAACCAGTGCAATAAATTCAGGCATTGAGTCAGGATCACGCTAACAGACCCTACTAGCAGGCTAAATAGAGCAGCTTACAAACCTCTCATAATGCAACATTAAAGACACAAGTTTACAATGAAAATCCCAACAATGAGGAACCAGAACACAACAATGGCACAGCAGCTGTGCCCCCAAAAAGAAATGGCACCAGGGAAAGGAACCTGCTACCTTAAAGGAACACCATCACCCTCCCCTAGGCTATGACTAGGAGTAGCCCTGGAAGGGAAGTGGTGCTGGCTCCTACCTTGAGGAGGCTTGACAGTCACCTGGCTGGGGCCATATGAGCCCAGTATTCTGTCCTGCCCAGGGCAGGGGGTCGGACTATAACATAAATCCTAAGCCAACCTGGCTATCCTTCGTCCATATCCCTGTCAGGGTTTTCTCCACCCCGTATCGCCATGCCAGCACTGCTCAAGCCATCCGGCTTCCTTACAAGGCCTGCCCTGCTTGCTCTAGCAGAGCTCCCGCTCCTTAGGCTGCCAGAGGGGAACTGACTCTGGCCTCGGCCTCGCTGTTTATGAAGGCCAGGCCCTGCCGCCTTCCGGTCAGCTGACCCAACCGGTTGTCCCAGCAACCCACACCTGTGTTGCCCTGGTGAGTGGCAGCTGAGCCCATTTTACTGCTATCAGTAGCAGGCACCCTAGTGCCCTGCTACAGATGGATACAGGGTGTCTTCCCCCACTAGGGTGGTCGACTTGTCGATTGCCACTTGCTATAGGAAGGCCCAAGCTGCCTCATATAGCTACCAGGCCAGTCAGCCCTCTCTCAACCCTGTGTGCTGGCCTGTGCACTGAGGGCTCCTGCCTCGTGTAGGGTTGGAGACTTGCATTGCCTCATACAGCCGCAGCATCCCATCAGCTCCTCTCAGCTCTCACTGCCCAGTGCACCTCCCTGTGCACTGAAGGGTCATCTACCTCATGCAGGGATGGGGACCTGCACTGTCTCATGCAGCCCTTGGGGTCCTGTCTACTCCCAGACCCTCCATGCAGCAATCTGTGCACCGATGCTGCACCTCCCTCCACAATGCAGCTGGGACACAGCCACTTGCTGCCTCCCACTCGGTGGAGGCATCATCTGGGGGGAAATACCCCCACCAATCAGCCCAAGCCATCAAGCACAACTGCCACTGGCCAGCCTGCCACAATAATATATTTTGTAGTATACATATGAAAACTTAGGTTCTGAAGCACAGGTCTACAGCAAGATATGGGTTGTATAATGAAGTCTGCAGCCCTGAAATAAACAAAAAACTTTCTATAACATATAAACTTCTATCAAATTTCCCATTGTTTGAATTAACTCTTATAATGAGAATATCCGTTCATTTAAGAACAGTCATACAATTTTCTTTAGTGGTAGGTATCCTGAGATACTACGTAGAAGACTGGAGAGAGAAAGGCATTGTAGAAGAAATTTGTGATGGTTCTCATTCAAAAACAAGATGTAATGAAATTGAACATTACTACAAAAATAAAATATGGAAAGAAAAGGCACTTGTAGGTCAAAATCTTTTCAGAGGGGAAAAAAAAAGAATTCTAGCACTCTAGTGGCAGCCACCTAACAGATTTTATTCTCCAGTTCATCTGATGAAACCAACGACAGACCTGTATAGCAGATGTTTGAATGCTCAAGTCTTCTTAGAATACAAATTAGCAAATATCTTTGTCCCTCATTTAGTTTTCAGCAATTCTCAGAGCAATATTTTGGTGGGACTTGACTAATACTGAAAAGCACAACAGATAAAAGGAGCACAGGAACAATGCAGCTGGAGCAGATGCTTTTGTATTAGTTTCCGAAGGGAAATCTGTTAACTGTACATCAACCTCTTAATTAAAAAAAAAAAATTTTATTCAAAGATCATCTAAGGGCCAACCTAGATGTGTACACCTGCCCTGCATTCTATGATATTTTGTCATAGTACACAAGTCCCAGCTAGTGCTGCTGGGTAACAATTGAAACAGAATAGTCTCATTAATTTGAATAAAAGTAATTAGTCCAGCTCAATGATATTCACAACCTTTTTTACTTGTTTTCTCTGAACATTCATGCAAGTTTTGCAAATACTGATTATGCTTAGTTAGCAAGGATATCTTGAAATTTCTTTGGTCTCTTGAAGTCTTTCCTCCATATGTTAAGACGTTTAAGCCTTGTCTATACTGAGAAGTTGATAAGAAGAACTACAATATTGTATTAAATTAGCATAGCCATAAAGGCTGTCTGCATGGAAACCCTAACATAGAATAAAATTGACTTTAATCACTCAGTGGAAGATTAGAATAAAGCCAACTTTTTCCTGAAATAAAGGGTGTCCCATGGAAATTATATTGGCATAAAGTATACCATTGTAATCCTTCCCAGGAATTTGCCCATAAAAACATGCAAGCCCTTACCCACCCAATCAAGGTATAGAAACAATTATTTGGCTATCATAAATAAAGAACTGAAAATAACTAGAAATGTTCCTTGGTGAGTTCAAAAAGCTTGGAAATAATTATCTAAGCTAAGATATATTGACAAAATACTGAAATAATTTAAAATAATGAATGAATGAATTAAAAAAAACCCTGCTGCTTGTTGTTGGCAAGAGTGAGAGCTAAATTCATTTACAGTTATATTTTTACAAATAGTTCACCCTGTTTGAGAAAGAACCCTCCTCCTGAGGATTCTTAGCAAACTTGATTTCACTTCAACAATAAGTTTTTGGGAAACAGTTCTCTTTCTGCTGTCCAGAAATCTCGTCAGGGCGCCTTACAAGAAAAGTGTTCATGCCATTTTAGAATACCCAGCTCAGCTGGACTCCATACTCTAACACATGGAAGTAGCACCAGTGAATATCCTGTATACATCACAATAAATTAAAGCAGAACTAGTGAAGATGATTTGCCTTTAGCTAGATAGAAAATGTTGGAAGTAAAATATGAAATGTAAAATGATTTTACTTTACTGCCAATGGACTCCTTTTTCTGCTTTTTAAGAAATAAATTGGTTGTCTCAAGATCTTAACACAGCTACACCATAAAATACGTTTTTAATTTAATGGAGGTTCAGGCACAAGTCACTGCCTGATGAAACTTTTCTTTTTTCCTTTATGCTGCTTAACATATTGAAGTACTGAATAGGAGGGCAAAATGTGAGGACAAGGCTACAATGACAAAGGCAGAAATCTAAGTGACAGGTTCCATGGGACACCCTTTATGGTGCTGGTTAAGCAACACACTGAACTTTCTAAGTAGCCAGCTCTATTTAGCAATCAGTGTCTATGGATTTTTGTGATATAACTGCTGATGGAAATGGAGAGCCTAGATTTATGGGCTAGCACTCATCCCTATAAACAGGGTTTTGTTCCTTTTATTTTAATACAGGTAATGACTGCACATAACTTCTAAAATTCAGAAGACCAATAAAGAGTGCTGAATTATAAGGAGGCACAGTAGATATGCACCCGAGTAGACTAAATAACATAAATACACACAGACAGAATACAAGCTTTCATGAACCCAAGTGTACTTCAACAGATGATAATCATAATCAAATCACATGATGAAGTGGACTTAGGTCTATGACAGCTTATGTTCCCTGTATACACCTTGCTTAGTCTAGCTATCCTGCCATCTGACTTCAGACTAACATGATTAACTACTTCTCCCTGCTTTTGAATTATACATTAAGTACACAAACACAAATATTGTGTGTTTGCATGTGCAGGGTCTCCAAAATAAATTCCAATGCTGCTTTTATTTTAAGGCATACATTTTATCAAGCATATATACATTTAATTGAAAATAATATTTCCTATATAATACTAGTAAGGTTTCAAAAGGAACCACTTAGAAGTCATAAAATGATAACATAAAGGTGGTCAAATTTTAACCATTTTTAAAATGAAAACTTCATAATTTCACGAGAAGGAAACAAATTCACTACCTTGGAAAATGAAAGCTGAAGCCCTGGCTCCTGCCCATTGTTCCAGCTAAATCTGCATGTTCACAGAGCTCAAGGTGCCTCAGCACAAGAGAAATTCCTGCCCAGGATAAGATTCCATCACACCATCCTCCTGTGAAATATGAAATATCATAACCAGAAGGAAACATAATTCAATATCCTGCTTGACACCAGGCAACATTGAGATAAATAGACTGTTCTAACTTTTATCTGAACCTAATTTGCACAAGGTGAACTATTCTAACCAGGTGATCTTACATCACCTTCAGCTCTACTGGGAAATATGACTTTTTATTTCTACCTAGAAGAAATTTTATAGGTTTTGCATTCTCCTATGCCTGAGGAAGGGTGCCTGAAATCTAGCAAATAAAAATTTTAATATTTTTGCAAATATCTAATTGGTCTAATAAAATATATCACCTCTGCCATGAGTTCTGATACCTTTAATTTAGAAGTAGTAACTATTCTCCTCAAAGTAGCAATTTCGGTTTGGTAATGGTCAAGTCTTCTCACACTTCCCCTTTTGATTACCAACAAGTCACTCCTGTGCAATTTCATTTGCACTACTTTAACATAGGTAAAACAAATTACTAGGAGTCAGGGATCCTAGTGGAGATAGCTCCCTTTGATCTTCACATTCCCCAAGGTGGCTCCCTACTGGATTACTTCACAGTTTGTTTTAAATAATTAATGTGCTTGAACATCATTAAAAGTACTAGACTAGCAGACATCACTATGACCTATTCTGTTAATTCAAATATTTAGTTGGTCTAATAAAAGATATCACATTACCCAAAGAACCTTGCCTGTTAATTCGAACACGCTCTTTGTGATGATAGGTTCAAAAACACATCATTGACCTGCCTGGGTCTTTGATCAGCCTTGTTATAAACAACCAGAAAGAAAATCCATTTACCTGGCTTTGTCTTTGAGATACAGACTGCATGGAGCCCCATGACAGAACAGCTGTAGGATCCATGCTGAGCCAGCTACAGAGCAGTATAACTGTAAATTGCTTGCTACTATCATTTATCAGCAAGTGCAAATAACCCTCTACAGGTGTTGCCTCCAGCTAAAAACATTTGCTGGAATTTACTTTTAGCTACATATATTGCAATATAAACTTTTTTGCAGCTACTCAGTTTGTCTAATAAAAGAAAACACATCTACCCAAAGAACCTTGCCTGCGCATATTGCAATAAGCTTTCTTTCTGTAATATCTGAGGCAGGGGTGGGTGTGGTTTGAGAGCAGCGGGCTCAAGGAAATGTAATTGAAACAAGGTGCTCTTTTAATCATTGTTGCCGAACCAAGGGCAGACAAGTATGTGTGTGGTGTGAATATTTTAAAACCTCATTCCTATGAAGATTTCTCCTTATCATACCTTTTCAATTGCAAATCCTGCCATGTTCTTCTTTAAAAAGAAGTATTTGCTTATGTTCCTCTTTCCTTCTTTTGTATGGCTGTTGTTTTGAGTTTAAAAGCATTACTGTATGTACTTACTTTTATGCAGGTGAGTACCCTCATTAAACTCAACTCATTTGGATGAGTCATCTGCATAACATTAAGAGTTAGGACCAAATTCTAAAATATGCCAAAGATTAATCGTATTAAGGTATCTTCATACATGTTTATAGGATCACAGTCTTAAATATCAAGTTATCTGGGAGCTAAACTATGTTCTATATAGTTTTGTATATTAATATGATTTATATTTAATATGAACAATACTATTTCATATTAAATAATATTTATTTTGAGTAGCAGACACAGGCACAATTATCCTCTCACTTACAATGCCTTCAAATCAGGGTAATGCTATTAACTTTAATGGAGATGTTCTTGGTTTTTAACTTGGTAAATGAGTGGAAAATTGGGCCTATATGCTTCAGAAGTACAGATTTACCAAGGGATTATATCTTCAATGTTTAGAAGTTACTTTAATGCAGTTATTAAGGGGTACTTTTAATGCCTGAATTTGTCATAATTGCCCAGCACACTAGGGAATCCTATTTTTTCTTGCACATTGCATAATTGTTTGCTTCCAGCACAATTTTTTGTAAATACTGTCAGCAATGTAATGACTAATTTAATGTTCCTTATGGAAAAAATCTCCAGTAATTTAGAGTCACATCGAACACACTTTTCATATACCGTATTTTTCAGACCATAAGACGCACTTTTTTCCCCCCAAAAGTGGGGGGAAAACAAGGGTGTGTCTTATGGTCCGAAGGTGTGTGTCCCAGGGAGACGGGGCAGAGCTTGCCCGCGGAGGCGGCGGAGCCCGAGCAGGACACCCGCCTCTTGTTTATGCCATGTCCCGGGGAGACGGGGCGGAGCTTGCCCGCGGAGGCGGCGGAGCCCGAGCGGGACATCCGCTGCTTGTTTAGACCGGAAGCCGGTGCCCGTGCCGGTGGCCGGGAGCCGGCAATAAAAATGGCCGGCCAGAACAGACGGGGCAGAAGTCCGAAGGAGGGACTCACTGCCGCGGAGACTGAGGCTCCAGGAGGGGTGCGTCTTATGGTCCGGTGCGTCTTATGGTCCGAAAAATACGGTACATACAAATATATATTTCTTTTTTTTTCTTTTTTAAAACATCCTTTCATACATTGGAAACTTTCTCCTGCAACTGAATTAAGAAATTTCAGATGTATAAAATATATAGGATTACCGAAATACTGCTGAAATATATTTATACCCATTTATTATAAATAAATCTGTTAAGTCAACTAGCAGTTGTAGGGATAAAGGTTGTAGCCGTGTTGGTTGAAAAGCAAAAGTCAGTCAGTGTGGTAGAGGAAATATCTTTTATTAGACCAACAGGATAGTTGCAAAAATTGTAGCAATTGCACACCTTTGTTGTTTGCTTTTCATGGCCATTTTGTTCATACAATAGGAAAATAATGTAAGTGTGGCTAGGGACAGACATTCAAAAAGCCAGAGTCAGACTTGATTCAATCTTTGCAGGTTAGCCTAACCTGCATAGATTGAACCAATCTGCTAGTGAATAGACATTCACTTTTGACTCCAGAAATGCAGGCACATACCTATAATGGTTCAGGCCAGAAGCTAGGGTGCACTAAAGCAAGCCCTTGGCTGGATAGACACTAAACTGAGAAAGGGTGCCCAATCAGGCCTGAGTATGATTTGGGAGGGGTTTAAACCCCTGCCTTGGCCTGCAGGGAAGAAGTATTACTGGTTTCCAGCACCCCAAGCCCTACTTACTCACTGGCTGGTGGTAGGAGTGGGGGCCTGACCAATGCAGGGATTAAACCCCTGCTTCCCTTGATAGCCTGAGGAGAAGCAGGGCATTGCAGGGCTGGGAACAGTGATGGTACCAATAGGCTCTGCTCATGCATCCAGGGCCATGGCTGCCAGATGTCAGTAGCCTGAGGGGAAGTTGGGTTTTAATTCCCCTGGTGAGCCCTGAGCTGGGTCCTTCTGAGGACTGGACAGCTGGCTGCAGGGAGGAGGCAGGGAGGGGGGATGTGACCTAGCTGCAGAGGTTGAGGGGGAGCCAGGGCTACTTATGGAGCCTGACACTGCTGCCTTCCACTGTGGCAGCACAGCCCAGGCTGGGGTGGCCCCAGGGGGCAGGGGTCTGTGCCTGTCACCTCCCACCTCCAGCCCAGCACAGATGCCACGGTTTCCAGGCAGGCTGTGGGTGCAGCATGGCTCCCCACCTCTCTCCCTTTCCTGGCAGCAGCAGCAGTAGAACAAACTATCAGGGCGGGCAGAGCTGAAGCACCTATCACTTGCCCTCTGCTCATGGTGGCGCTGGGCACTTGGGGCAGACTGCCACAGGCCAGGGCATGGACAGCAGTGGGAGGAGGCAATGGACCACTGCAGCCTGGTATAGCTCATCTCTGTGGTCCAGGGACATAGACAGGGACAGGCCAGCAGTAGCCTACCCTCCCTCTCCTGGCGGGGATAGAGCAAACCATCAGGGCAGGCTGAAGTGAGGTACCTGTCACCTGCTGCCTGCTCACAGCGGTGATGGGTGCTCAGGGCAGGCTGTTGTGGGCCAGTCACTGCCTACGCCCCTGGGCTGTGGGCCCAGACCCAAGATCTTAGACAAGATTATTAAAGAGGCCATTCTTAACAGACTGGCCAACGGCAATGTTCTGAGGAATAGCCAACATGGCTTTGTTGCAGGACCAATCTTATTTCCTTTTACAACCAAGTGACCTATCACCTGGACAAGGAACAGGAGATGGAAGTCATATATCTTGATTTCAAAAAAGCCTTCAATCTGGTATCCCATGATCACCTCTCCTCTTGGCAAAACTGGCCAACTGCAGCCTTGGGTCCACCATGATCCACTGGTTGTGGAACTGGCTCCGTGGTTGGACCCAGAGGGTGGTTGTTGATGGAAGTCAATCATTACAGTGCCCCATGACCAGTGGGGTCCCCCAAGGCTCTGTCCTTGGACCTATATTTTTCAACATCTTCATTAATGATGTGGACATTGGAGTCAGAAGTGGACTGACCAAGTTCACCAATGATACCAAACTCTGGGGTAAAGTATCCAAACCTGAGGACAGGAGAGCAATCCAGGCTGACCTTGACAGGCTCAGGAAATGGGCGGATGAGAACATGACGGTGTTTAACACCGAAAAATGCAAGGTTCTCCACCTTGGGAGGAAAAACCTTCAGCATCCTTATAGGCTCGGCAGTGCTACACTGGCTAGCACTATGGATGAAAGGGACTAGGGGGTCATGACTGACCACAAGATGAACATGAGCCTTCAATGTGATGCTGCAACTAGTAAAGCAAGCAAAATGCTGGCTTGCATCCATAGAAACTTCTCAAGCAAATCCTGGGACATCATTCTCCTGTTGTACTTGGCCTTAGTGAGGCCACAGCTGGAGTACTGCATCCAGTTTTGGGCTCCACAATTCAAAAAGGATGTGAAGAAGCTTGAGAGGGTGCAGAGGAGAGCCATGTGTATGATCAGAGGTCAGGGAAACAGACCTTACGATGACAGGCTGAGAGCTCTTCAGCCTGGAAAAGCATAGGCCCGGGCATGATCTGATGGCCACCTATAAGTTTATCAGGGGTGTTCACCACAATCTGGGGGAACAATTGTTCACCAGAGCTTTCCAAGGGATGACAAAGTCCAATGTTTATAAACTACTGCAAGACCTTTTCAGGCTGGGCATAAGGAAAAATTTCTTTACTGTCCGAGCCCCCAAGGTCTGGAACAGCCTGCCATCAGAGGTGGTTCAAGCACCTACACTGAATACCTTCAAGAGAAATTTGGATGCTTATCTTGCTGGGATCCTATGACCCCAGCTGACTTTCTGCCCCTGGGGTAAGGGGGCTGGATTCGATGATCTTCCGAGGTCCCTTCCAGCCCTAACATCTATGAAATCTATGAAATCTAGACCAGACCGGGCTGCAGCAGTCCATTGCCTCCCTACACCACTGCCCACAACCTTGGCCCATGGCAGCCTGCCCCAAACACCTGGCACCACCACGAGCAGGCAGCAGGTGACAGGTGCTTCACCTACACCCACCATGATAGTTCACTCTGCCACTGCCGGGAGAAGGAGGGGGGAGGGAGCCAAGCTGCAGCTTCAGCTGTAGCCTTCCTGTGAACTGCAGCCCCCACACTTGGCTGGAGGTAGGAGGTGGCAGGCACTGCCCCCCGACCCCTGGGGCTGCCCCAGCCCAGACCACACTGACACAGTGGGAGGCAGCAGTGATTCAGACTCCGTAACTAGCCCCAGCTCCCCCCCCACCCCTGCAGCCGGGTCATATTCCCCTTCCCTACCCTCTTCCCACAGCCAGTTGGCCACTCCTCGGAAGGACTTGGTTCAGGGCACTATGCCAGTGCCCCTGTTGCTGCTGCCTGCAATGAGGGGATTAGCTCTCCCTTCCCCTCAGGCTACTAGCATCTGGCCACCGTGGTCCTAGGTGCACAAGCAGAGCACAAGCAGTAGCCAGCGCCAACCCCCCCTGCAATAACCCACAACTTTCTTCCAGGCTACAGGGGTCTGGCTCCACCCCTGCTCCTGCTGCTGGAGTAGTGAGGGGGGTGGGGGTTGAGGATACCTGGCAAAGGCTGCTGCCCCCTTTTTAAACAGACCCAGCAGCACTCCAGAGCAGCGTTTTCCACCCCCGCCTCTTTCTCATTCAGCTGGAGCAATGATAGTGCTCCAGCTAGGTAGGACAGTGGAGGAGCCAACCCTGCTTGACTGAAACAGACAGCCCAGCCCGGTGCTGCAGAGCATGCTGGGATGCTGGAGGACTGTGATTTAACTTAAACCAGGAAGGGCTCCGGAATACAAGTTCTATAAACTGGTTTGATCTCAATCAGTTAAGTCAGATACTGTACTGAACTAGGTTTATCTCAAACCAGTTTCAGACATTTTGAAACTGGTTTATGTGCCCCTAACTTATGTTCTGGTACAGGCTTAAACAGTTTCTGATCACTTAAACTGATTTATGTGTAACTTCTGTTCCTAGCCATTATGTGCAAATTTTTCTGAAAACATTCAAATAAGCCATCCTGAATCTTCTTTTGACTCCAATCAGGTCTATTTGATACATAAGCCCACAAATAAACTGTTATCCCCCAGTTATTAGAAGGGGTCATTAAGTGTAGATCCCAGAGGAAAACAAAAGTGAAAACAGGGATGGGAGTGGAGGTCAAAGGTTACCAACAAATGCTTCAAAGTGGGATACCAAACAGAGTATATCAGCCAGCTCCCACTAGCTCTTGAATGAGTCCAAGGAGCCAGTGGACACTGCCCAGTGAAACTCTGACCAGATATGTGACTAGATGAGGGACAGGAAGACAGATACAGTCACTGGGGTCCTCCTGGCCAGAGCCTCCTTCCTGGTCCAGCTTTGCATTTGTGGCTCCAGTCAGGAAGTTAAGACATACCACATGATTAGAATGACCAGTTATGCAATGTGAATTATAAATACTTATGTAACCAGAACAAATCGCTCTTTCTGTACTGAGTAGCCCAACTGATTTCAACATTTAAGCTATGGACAAAAATTCAAAAAGCCTGAGCCTAAATTGATTAATTCTTTACACGTTAGTCTAACCTACATTGAGTGGACTGGGTTGCAAGTGGATAGATGTTCGACACATGCCTGCACTGGCTCAAGCCAGAAGCCCCAGGAACACTAAAGCAGCCCTCCCTTTCACAGGGAAGCTGATCTGAGGGGGAGTGGGGGTGTTGCTTTCAAATTTTGAACTTACCTTCCATTTCTTTAAATACAGGATTAGTTTCAGAGAAAACAGGAATATGGTTTAACTCATTTTTACTGTTGAAGATGCCATATTTTAGATTTAAGGCTAGAAAGGACAATCATGATTTTCTATTCTAGCGTCATGTGAACCCTATGAAACAGTTCCTACCAATGAGTGTTGTTATGGTGGACTTTACCAAAGGAACGTTAACCTCTGTGAATGGCAAGGATTTATACCAGGGAATTCTATACTGCCAAGCTACTTGAATCAGAAGATCTTCTTTAATTCCTCTCCTATTTCATGTAATTTTGAAATGTGCTATTACAGCACTTATCACATTCCATCCCTGAGTCTTTTGTAGTTCACTGGTGGGTGAAAATATTAGTTTATCATCATGTGGCTCTGTGCTGATCAGTACTAATAGGGGAGAAAGAAGCAGGAGCCACAGTGCACACACAAATTCTGCTCCAGCTTATACAGCATAATAGACTAAATGAGTCTTTAGTCAGAGAAAACCTCGCATCTTAGTCAATTCTCTTCACTGGTAATTTTGGCAGATTAAGAAAACAGGATTTGGCTCGCTATACATGTCATCCTTGAAAAGTCTGTTTTTGGTGATACTCCTGTTACCTGTCCGCTCCATGTTTTTGGGAAACCCTGACACAGACTGTCTGACTCACAAAGAATCGTCCCCCCCACCTAAACAGGAACTGATTAAGATGCAGTGAGAGACACACCTAAAACCCTCCAGATAAGGGTGACAAGAGTGAAACAACTGCCCTAGGTCTCATTTGCATCTGAGATGGAACCAGATGAGCATTCATTTACATGAGAGATGGAGAACAGAAAGCCTGAAGCGGAGACTGCAGTGAATTCTGGGATCAGCGAAGCAGGGGAGCACTGCATGATGGGGAAGCTGTGCTCCAAATGCTCATCAACCCCCACACCCAGCTCAGCATTTATCAGACCAGTTCTAATCTGGATTTACAAAGGACTTTTCCTTCCCCTCCCTCCCCATACACACCTCTAAGCAAAAGTAAGTTTATTGGGCATCTCGGGCTGTACATTCCCCGGTCCCACTATGGGAGGCCTATGTAAACTTAATTGGCTACAACTCGGTTGCCGGGTTAGGGAATGCTGAGGCAATAGATCGAGTCAGAGGGGGTACGGGCAACATTTGAACAATGGTACAGGGTTCATCACAGCGTCCAGCCCATTGGAGCCCTGTCCACAAGTGGTGTCATACTTTTCCTGAGACAACTGGTGGAAGTCCTCTCCGCAACAGATTATGAACACTCCAAGAATTGCCTTAAGTCTGTTAAAAGACTATAATAAGATCTGGAAAAGTCATGCTAAGCTGAGGCTTGTTCACAGCAAGTAAAAATCCAAAAACCCTGATGCTGCAATCTATTGTTTCTGAAGACACCAAGAGATATCCCATCAAGTATATCTGCTATCCATAAGAACGTCAAGCTGGCACCCAAGTAGGTGTTTCCTGAGTATCAATCAAGTTCCTGAGATGTTCCACCCAGATAACCCCTTGTCAATAGAAAAGACAATTTGATTTACACTACTGAGAATGCTTGAAAGAAACTGAACTGGGGGTATAAAAATCTGTAAAAGAAGCAGCAGTGTGTGCTGACACCACTCGCTTTCTTCTGGAGAGGCTGCAGGAGTAAGATCATCTCCCTTCAAGGATCATGCTGAGAACTTTGACCTATCAGCTCTGCAACCCAAGTGCCTTGGACTGGTGAGATCCCAGCTCTCTCTCTCTTTTCTCTTCTCTCTCTCTAAGCATAGATTTCTGAACTTGAACTGTATTAGTTAAGCTTGAGCTAAGTTTCCCCAAATACTTAGTGAAACCAGGGTATACTGTGACTGTTTGTGTTTGTTTTTCCTTTGCATGTCTATCACTACTAGTGTCAATATATATTTCATCTACTTAGCAATAAGTAACTTTTATAGTCAAACTGGTGGTAATTGGGTATATTTTGCCTTCTTTACTTCTCTTTCCCCACTTGCTCTGCAGCAACGCCCCTCTTACCTAAGCTAAAGATCCCTGTGTAGCTGAGAAATACTGTGGGGTCTGCTCATCAAGAGGCTAAAAGATTGGGACGTGCTGAGTTTGAAACACATAAGGGGATCAGCTTGTACAGGCTGATTGACCCAGTTTGGCGATTGACCCAGTTTGGCTCAGACGTGCCCTAATGAACTGAATGCTGGCCCATGAGGTTGTCATCTGGACACCCAGCCAGATTCAGAGGTATTCTGTTTAACTGTGTGCTTGTGTCTGACTGTAGTTTATTATTGCTCTGATGAACTGACTCTTGGCATATGAGGGTGTCAGCCTGTCCATGCTGATCAACCCGGCCAGGTCAGGCGTGTCCGTTAATCTCTGTGTGTTTGTGTGTATGACTGATTTGGGGACTGGAGGAACCCAGCCCCACTGAGTCCTGCAAGACAGCTCCATTGGGGGTTGAGGGCTTGCAGAAGGGAGAGATACAGCTCCATAATAGAAACACAAGTAACACAAGCAGCACATTGCTAGAATTACCAAGACCCTAGCCCTAATAAATGAGCACACCCCAAAGTAGCGGGCAAATCTGGTAACACTCCTCAGACTTCTAAATACTGATATTCTTCCAACCTCAAGTCTCTCTTTCAACTGTTTTGTGAAGTTATCAGGCCAGGGTGCATTTTTTTCTCTGAAGTTTTCTTGCATTTCTAAAGACAAGAAAAGATTTCCATAGAATTGTCTCTTTTTAAAGCTTTCTGCTTCATGTAGATCCAACCTCTCTAAGTTCTGCAGAAAGAGCAACAGAAAAGGTTCCCAACAGTATTTCATTCCTTCATTAGCCTGAAGCTGTTACAACTCCAGTTGTATAAATTGAACTTACCTTTCATTTTAATTTCTACCATTGCCTAGTAGTTCAATATACGTTGTGTACATTTGAATTATTAGATTTTTCTTTCTTAATTATATCAGTCTCATAGGGGAAACATTTATAAAAGAATAACTCAGTCCCCCTGCTATTCTGAATAAATTGTTAACATTTTTTGTTATCCACGCAATCCTAGCTCAGCAAGTTTTTTATGAAAAATGTCAATACCCATATAGATATCCTTGAGTTTACATTAAATGCCATTATATTTTATGGGAATTTACTATAATACTTAGGGGCAAAACTGTCCCTGGCATTTATTACGAGTATGTGGATTACTGATTTACTTTTTTATTATAGCTGACAAATTAACCCTTTTGCACACTTCCTTAAATAAGTGGTTGTAATTATGGGTTTGGTTAAAATAATGGCCCTAGCTCCTATATTGGAAATTGAAATTAAATTTAGGGACAGATTTTTAGAAATCTTGACTCAGCTTCTACATTCTCCCTGATAGGGTGCATAAACATGTCTAAGTCCACTTAAAATAAGGTGACTTAACTACGTCAACTTTAAGTTAAGCCACGCTGGAGAGTACACACGTACAGCTCATTGACATGCGGGCAGCCACCTTGTGACACATGGCAATATTAACCAATGTTACTCAAGATAATACACCTCGAATGTATATTTCTTGCACCTCATTTAAGTAGACTGCTCCACATACATGTGTATGCTCTGTCAGTTAAGTCTACTTAAAAAAGTTAAGTTGGATTAACTGTTCAAAAAGTTAGTACATGTGTACATACCCTTACTTGCATGAGTTTTCACACACAGATATTTAGAGGGATTTATGCATATGATACTTAAAATAAAAGGAGCTATGACAGGTCCTACCACAATAATGAATTATTGAAATTGGATCAGACCCAGATTGCCTAACTAGTTTACCTGCATAAAGGAAGAGTAGTGACTGCCCCAGACTACTGTTTGTTTAAGGATCAACAAACAGCAATAGGTTTCATTTCATATAACATTGCTTTCAGATCCCTGCTGTTAGATTTTTGCACACTGTATGGGTGCACCCCAAGTAAGCTGCCCTCAAGTTGAGGTAGGCACATTGAGATTTTGGCCCATCTCTACAAAAATATCTCTACCCCACTGATTCAAGCCCTTTGTCTACCCCAATAAATATTTGCATGTGTAAAATATTAACACTGAAACTTAAGTTTACAAAGTGGGCAATCTACTCTTGAAAACTCAAAACCCAACTAAATAACTGCATTCCTCCTGCCTTATTATTACTTTTATTACATTATGCTTCTTCCCCTAGCAGTAGTTTGAAACAAAAACTGAAAAGCATACTACACTTCAGGAAAGGACTCTAATTTAGTATGGCTCAGACTATTTTTTTGAACCAAGTTAGTAAAGATTGTGCTATGCTTTTAGGATACAGTTAATTCAGCAATATGATGCACAGCATGGTGCAGTGAAAGGATTAAATAAGCATGAGTTATTAAACATAGAAAACTGGAGAAACAATCAAGAAGAGACAAGGTAGGAAAGAAAAAAGTGGCCTAGAATTGATTATTCCCAATCCAGATGTATTGATAGGTGCAATTAATAACATTATTTGAAAACCATACATGGTGACTGGTGAATACTAATTATGGTGAAGCATTGGATGCCTTGCCAAGATATAATCAAAAAAGAAATAAACCAAAAAAAAAATACTTAATGACATTCTTACTGAAGGAACCTTCCTGGCTGAAGTTTGTACCAAGGAAAACTTTGTCATGAAATTCTGAATTAATTCCCTGCCTGGACAAAACAGCCTGTCCTTCACAGTAGGACTATATTATGCTTGACTCTCAATAAACACTTCTATTGCAAGATAGTCTTTTTCAAATCCTGGACAATCAGGAGCTGAGCCTGAAGAATGGATGGTGGGATTCAGCACTAGTATAGATTTCATAGACATTAGGGCTGGAAGGGACCTCGGAAGATCATCGATCCAGCCCCCGACCCAAAGGGCAGGGAGTCAGCTGGTGTCATAGGATCCCAGTAAGATAAGCATCCAATTTGCTCTTGAAGGTGTTCAATGTAGGTGCTTGAACCACCTCTGATGGCAGGCTATTCCAGACCTTGGGGGCTTGGACAGTAAAGAAATTCTTCCTTATGTCCAGCCTGAAACGGTCTTGCAGTAGTTTATGACTGTTCGACCTCGTCATCCCTTGGGGCACTCTGGTGATCAACATTCCCCCAGATACTGGTGGTCACCCCTGATAAACTTATAGGTGGCCATCAGATCACCCCTGAGCCTGCATTTTTCCAGGCTAAAGAGCCCCATGGCCCTCAGCCTGTCATCGTAACGTCTGTTTTCCTGACCTCTGATCATGTGCGTGGCTCTTCTCTGGACTCTCTCAAGCTTATCCACATCCTTTTTGAATTGTGAGCCCAAAACTGGATGCAGTACTCCAGCTGCGGCCTCACCAAGGCCGAGTACAGGGGGAGAACGTCCCAGGATTTGCTTGAGAAGCATCTATGGATGCAAGCCAGCATTTTGGTTGCTTTACTAGCCGCAGCATTGCATTGCAGGCTCATGTTCATCTTGTGGTCAATGATGACCCCAAGTCTCTTTCTTCCATAGTGTTAGCCAGCGTAGCACTGCTGAGCCTATGAGGATGCTGCAGGTTTTTCCTCCCAAGGTGGAGAACCTTTCATTTTTCGGTGTTAAACACCATCAGGTTCTTGTCTACTCATTTGCTGAGCCTGTCCAGGTCAGCCTGGATCACCCGCCTGTCTTCTGGCATGCATGCTTTACCCCAAAGTTCAGTGTCATAGGCAAACTTGGCCAGTCCACTTCTGACTCCAATGTCCACATCATTAATGAATGATAGGAGGGGCACCAGGTAAGAAGCCAGCTGCATTAGAGTCACAGTGTAGGAACATAGGGACCTCCTGGGACACTGACTACAACCTACTAAGAAAACAGGCAACCATGCAACAGATGTTAAGTCCAGAAGAAACCACAGGTGTGTCCACACATGCAAACACATGCTCTTGCAGCAGCTCAAATAGAAGTGGTGCAAATTTGGGCAGGGGCTTTTTGCTTCAGCACACATGACCAGACATGTACTTTGGTATGGGGCAAATTGTGCCACTTGGGGCAAAATAACTCTGCCTGGCTCCTCCTGGTTCTGCAGTTGGGGCAGCTAGAACCCAGGGCCAGCATCTGTGTTGTCCCCAGCAGTATAAAAAGCTGCCCTGTCCTGGCCCCATCAGTACAAAAAACTGCCCTGTCAAGTAGCTCAGGGCTACTCACTCTCAGGAGCTGTTGGGGCCTAGCCAATTGGTACCTGGGGACACTACCCCTTGTGCCATCTGGACTGCTGAAGCAGCCCTGAGAGTTCCCTGCACCCTCTACCCACTGCAGCAGTCTGGCAGTAGGGACTACTGCCTGGCTGTGACCTGCTGTGCACCTGCCAGACCTGGATGCCACATCTGCCCCTCTGGGCCAGCTTCTAGACAACCGTGGCTGCAAAGTTGGCCTTCCTGTGACACTGCTGCCATGTGCGCCCAGCCATCTGGGCAGCTATTGCCTGGAAGATGTTCCCAGTGTGGTGACCTGCTTTGAACTGTGGGGTGGTGCAGTGATTGTGTGGGCTCAGGGGGCATGTGGGGGATGGGGCCAGGTGGGGCAGGGATTAGGGGGGGCTCAGGGGCAGGTGGAGGGTGGAGCCAGGCAGGGGAATGATCTGGGGATCTGGGGAAGTGGGTGAGGTCAGTGGGGGTTCCCCTCATGGTCCCCTCCCCCCTCCTCCAGCCCTCCCACTCCCTACTTACTGGCACTAGAGCCCAGGTCCAGCACCCCGAAGCTGACATGCTGCCTGCCCCACACAGGCAGGCAGCATACTTCAGCACCAGGGTGAAGGCCAGCCATAGAGATGCTCTGGCTGCTACCAGAGCATCTCTGTGGAGGACCCAGCCTCCAGTTGTCTCAGGGTATGGTCTGGGACTGTGCCCTGCCTGCTTTTTTTCTCTGCATTTTTTTTGACCCCTGGATATCCAGGGGTCTAATTTTACCCCCCCCCCCACTGCAAATTTGTAGTGTGGGGAACATTTTCTCATTCCTGCATGTGACTCTTGCAGCCTCTCAAAGGGCTTTGAGAGGCCACAAGAGGCACGTGCATGCTCGTCTGGATGTGCCCCATGGGAACATCCACTTCTGCCTCAGCCTACAAATCAGAAGCCACAAAACACTCCTCAAAACAGAAAATATTTACTACGAAAGACTAAAGGCCATGCAAAGAGCTGTCTGATAGGATCCACTGTTCCTGCTGTTTTCTGCATCCTCTGAATCTATAACAAGAGTTATGAATATACTAGTAGCCTGAGACTTTTTGTTTGTTTGTTTATCTTTAATCCTTTTATAACCCACCTATATTTTTGCAACATTTTGTGGCAGTGCTTGTGGCCCCATGTGGCCATTGCCAGGGCAATGCTTTAAGAAATCCCAACATTTCTGTTTATATATATATATATATATATATCAGAAACTGTATCATGTGAATGAAAATCTTTTTATATAACTGAAACTCCACTGGCATCAGGGTAAACCACCCATGCAGATAAGGCCTTCTAGATCTGCATCAGAGAACAAAATTAATAAAGATCCACAAAGACATGCTTTCCTTTCTTGCATCCTTGTGACAAGGTATTTAGCAAAATTTGCAGATTTGTTGGAAACTAACAAGCTGTGCCATGAATACTTCTGCTGTGGCCTCAAATTTGTGACCTCTGGGCTATTAACTCTGCACCAGAGTGCTCACATGACTCCAGCCCTCAGTGATCTGCTGGGATATCATGATAGCTGTTTCTCAACCAGAACTTGTGTTTTCTCACTGCCTTAATGCATGCTTCATTCTGTTCTAAAGGGAGGGCTCCTGGAACAGCATTTGCAAAGGGAAAGGGTATAGGTCAGTATTTTTATCATTTGTTGAGTGAGTCTAATTCATATGTTGGCTAAAATGAAAAGCAAAATAAATCTGTTGCCAACATTTTACTGAAATTAAAGCTGCAATAAATAAACTAAACTGAGACTTTCAAGTCACTGGGGGAGGGGCTAGATACTAATTTCTAATCATAATCCCAATTTTTGAACAACTGATGATATATTGAGCATACACAGCCATGTTTCCACCATCTAGCCCCAAATCTGAACTCTGTTCCCAAATAAAATTCCAGTGATTGAAGATATGAATTCACAATATTGCTTTTCTAAGTCAGTAATCTCAAACTGATCAAAGGATATAATTTTTTTAGAAACTCAAATCTGGTTTGCAATTTAACCTTTGTGTCTTTTGTTTGCTTTCTATAGAGAGTGAATAGTACAGGCTTCTGAGTCAGGCAACGTCTATACTTTATGAACTACAGGTTTCCCTCGATTTATGTGGTAGATGCGTTTCCAAAAAGCTGTGCATAAACTGAATTTGCATAAAGAGAACCCAGTTTATAATGTTACAAACAGGGATACATTCCCATAGCAGTGAGGGGAGGAGGGAGTGAAGCTGTGGCTAGGGAAGGGGTGGGTAGAGGGGCACGGCACAGCTGAGTGATTGCAAGCAGACAGCATTGGCCACTTCTGGGGCTGCAGCAGGGGCAGCACTGGGCTCTTCCCGGCACTCGGGGCGGGTGGCAGCCTGCAGTGGGATGAGAGTTGGCTGGAGCCAGCGGCTGCTGCAAGCTGGGGCTGACACTAGGCTCTTCCCAGTGTTGGGTGAGCCATGGCAATGGGAGGAGGGCTGCTGCCACCCTGACATTCACTGTAGCTCCCCCAACCTGCCTTCCTAGTGCTGCCACCAAATGCCAGGAAGAGTCCCATCCTGCAGTGGGAGAGAAGGCTGATGCCAGCCCCAAGTGCTGGGAAGAGCCCAGCACAATGAAGCCCAACGGCTGGAGGCTGCCACTCCTGGGGCCACTGCAGCAGGTCTTGGGGTGAGTGGGAACAAGCTGTGCCACACCCTGGGACTCCACTTGTCCCCACTCACCCTAGCTCCTGCTGCAGTGGCCTCAGGAGCAACCAACAACACCTGCCTGCACCTGGTGCAGCCTGGGGACTGGGGTGAGTGGGGAGGAGAGGAGCCCTATGGGGTTCAGGGTGCAGTGCAGCCCAGTGGCTACAAGCCGCTGGCATCAGCCTCTCCTGGAGCCACTGAAGTAGGAATTGGGGTGAGTGGGACCCCAGCCTCACAGCCCTTTCCCCTCCCCTCACCCCCTCCCTCACAAACGTACCCACTTGGGGGAGGTGAAGAGCACCTATGCCGATTGCATGAGTGAATTTCCCTTGCATATAACGAATTTGGGGTATAAAAAGAGTCATTGCAAAAGAGCAAATTCACATATACAGAATCCATGTAAATCAAGGGAAACCTATACTCTTAGCTGAAGTTTAACTATGAGTCAGTATTTCATGCTGAATTACACTTGAATAAACCATGTACTTCATTATAAATGTGACTCTAGTATAATTGCAGTTATAGTTCTTGCTGATTTCTAAGCTTAATAAAGCATAGAGCAATAAAACACGTAGTTTAATTCAATACAAGTTACTGATGTTTATAGGAAAAAATCTAATTCACATGACTTGTATTTATATATGAGCAAGTACTCCATAGGCAGCCATAGCTTCTCAAGAAACTACGCTTCCCATACACATTTCTAAGCATTGTCTAAAACCTTTTAAGTACGTTACATGGCCAAGTGAAAAATTGAGACCCACATCAAATAGGAATTGTTCTCAAAGGCATTTAAATATAACAAAAATAAATTAAGAAGTGCTTGTAAATGGTGTCACACTTTTGTCCTCACTATCCATTAAGACTTCTATAACAATAATAGATACTTTGATTTTAGGAATCAGTGATCTGAGAGTTCTTGTTTGACATACTATTTGTTACAAACCATAAATAAAAGACAAAGAGAGAGAGACTTACTACAATAATTTCTATGCCCTGGTAGGGCTACTGAATTAGGCATAGAGGTCAAAGCCAGTGCTAATCAGAAAATGAAAACCCATTTTTATGAATAAATAGTAAAGCTGTTTCAGTACTAGACATGAATGGGGGGAGTTTCTCATTCCTTTTTTGGTTTTTTATAAAATATCAAATGAATTATTGAAACATTATCAAGACCAGGATTTAGTAAATGAAAATGTCTTCTTTTTTAAAAAAAAAAAATATTTTGAGGAAATACTGAAAACAGAACTCTCCTTATAATAAAATGAGAACTGAGATTTAGAACTGAGATTTATTCACCAAAAGAATAGTATAAAATAAAAGAACATTTTACACCTTCATTTTCTTTCGTCCTCCCAAAACACTAAAAAACCCCACCAAACCTTTCATCAGCCAATTCCCCCAAAATAATGCTCAGGCTCACTACCAATGCTCTGCATTGCTATATTGCCGTGGTCCCTAGCACTAGGTCTGTGCAAAGTGGCTAATACTTGCTTCAGATTTGGATTCAGCTGATTCGGGGGACAGTGATTTGATCTGGTGATTCAAATCACTGTCCTGAATTGATTCAGCTGAATCGGGGAGGCCCACCCTGCCCGCTCTCCCAGCCTGGCAATGGCTGCCCCGCTTGCCCCAGCTCCTGGCACTTTGAAAGAAAAAAAGCCCCAACTCAGCAGGTACTGCCAGGCAGGGGGGCGATTCCTGCTGCCCCCTGACCTTCCTCCTGCTCCCCCATGGCTGTGCCACCTTCCCTGGCTCTGGCCCTTTAAGAAAAAAAAAATGAAAAATACCCTGGACTTACCAATTTTGCTGGTGGGGGGTGATCCCCACTGCTCCCCGCCATGTGGGGGGGCTCTGCATGAGCCTCCCAAAACCCCAAGACCACTGCAAGAGTGGTGAGTTTCAGGGTTTTTCTCATTTTTTTTCTTAAAGGGCTGGGAGCTGGGGCAGGCAGGGCAGCCACAGTGGGGCTGGGAAGCGAGGAGGGGTTGGGGGGGCTAATGGAAAATCTCCCCATGCAGTGGGGGGCAGTGGGGGGCAGCAGGGGGCAGCAGGGATCGTCCCCCCCCCACCTGGCAGCACCCCATGAGTGGGGCTTTTTTTTAAAGCACTGGGAGCTGGGGCAGGCAGGGCAGCCATGGGGGGTGCTGGAGAAGTGGGAGGGAGTTGGGGGAGCTGGGGGAGTAGGTGGGGGATGGGGCCTGGCAGGGGTCCCCTCCCTCTCTTCCAGCCTCCCCTCCCCTGCCCCCTACTTACTGGTTCAGTCTGGCTGCAGCTCCCTGCTGCAGCCACTGGGGACTGTCCGAATCATCAAAACTCTCCGAATCTTTGAATCAATTCAGACCTTTAAATTGGTCCCCTGATTTGATTTGGATTTGGAGACTTGGCCACTGAATTGGGCCAAATCTCCTCTGAATCGAATCACCACCCAAAGCTTTGCACAGCCCTACCTAACACACATTATACTTAACACTTGATTAACCAGTTAATAACCCATAAAATCATTGCACAGAAACATGCACTAACTTTCTGGCTGGTTCCTGTCATGCCATTAATTGAATGTATGGCCAGGATGGGGCTCCCAGCTGCAGGGGCATACCATGTGCCCTTGTGGCTGGGAGTCCCCCCAGCTGATGGGGCTCCCACCTGGGGTAGGGAGGTATACCATGTGCCCTTGCAGCTGATATCCTAGATAAACTGAGAGGACTCCCAGGTGCAGCAGCTTGCTACTTACCAGTGCCCATTATGTTCACAGGCTCCCTCTGAGCTGGCTGTCCAATGCACATGTGCCATGGCAGGAAGCACAATTGTGGGGATCCCATATCAGATCCCATCATGCCCCCACTTGCATGTGTGCCCTGTAAAGGAACAGGGCAGGAAGTGTTCCCAGTAACTCATTATTACCCTGCTTTTCTCTTGTGCTATAGGAAATTGATTTCCATATTAGGGGGGGGTCTGCTTTCCTCAGAGCACCCTAGTCTATCCCATGCACTACAGCTCTACAGCACACAAAAAGATGGATCCATCCTACAGGCTGTCAGAATCCAGCTACCCTTTCATTTCCACCACATCTAAATAACTTCCCAGTCTGACTGAGTGGGAAAATGGAGAAAGGAATATTTCTCAATGTGTTGTAGGCTAGTATATAGATTCACTTTACTTCGCCGGTTTTGAAGGAACATCACTCATTGATTGAAAATGTGGTTTAGTTTATTGAGTTTAAAGTAAAGGATTTTCCCATAAAGCTTTAAAAATAATAAAACCATGTCATTGGATTTTTGGCCTTTATAATGTATTGCAAAATAGTGTTATTGTCTGGAGATTTTTATAACCTTTAAATGATTTTTGAGCATGACTTCCTCAAAATAATATCCCTGTTGGCACATTTAGCTGTAAGACTGCTGAAAGTCTTAGTTTTCAAAGCCATGACTTTTATTTTAAGCAATAATTAAAACTAATATAGTATTGAGGCAACCTACAGCAACTTCTTGCTCCTTCCTACTTTATTTGTTACCACTTCTCTTCCTGTTGTTTAAAGTTACTTGACAGGAAGCTAAAAGCAATTGGCTTCCTTCAGCACATTATTGCAGGATATTGTCATTGAAAGCAAGTGACAAAAACAGACAATGGAGCCAACAGCAGAAAAAAAGGTTGACTAAAGAAACATGAAAAGACACTCAGAACTGAAAGCATTTTTTCTTTATCTCCAGGCTTACTAGTTGTCCAATACAGTGTGCAATATAATTAGAATTGAATGGTCTGATCCTTCAATATCTCTTTCTGTGGCACCAAAATGTCTTCTACTAAAATTAAAATCAAGCATCAAGATCATGATTGTGCCCATGTGTTTACACACCTACGAGTAAAGCTTCTGAAACTTTGCAAATGCAGGATTAGGCAAACACACATAATTACTCAAAATATTTCTTAGTCACGCATAAGGACTACATATATCTTTAACATTGGTCAAACTATGAGAACTTTAGTTATGTTGAATGACAGAATCATAGCAAATCAGGATTGGAAGGGACCTCAAAAGGTCATCCAGTCCAACCCCCTGCTTAAAGCCAGACCACCCCCAAATATCTCATCTTACCCTTGACTTTGTCTACCCAGATCTTAAAATCCTCCAGGGACAGAGATTCCACAACCCTCTGGATCGCTGTTCCAGTGTTTTACTACCCACCTAGTCAAAAAGATTCTCCCAATATCTAACCTCATCTTCCCTCGCTGCAACTTGAGACCATTGTTCCTTGTTTAGTTACTTGCCACCACTGAGAACAGTCTAGCTGCATTTTCTTTGTAAGCACCTTTCAGGTTATTGAAAGCCGCTATTAAATCCCCACTCAGCTTTCTCTTCTCCAGACTAAGCCCAGTTCCCTTAACCTTTCCTCAGATATTACATGCCCCAGCCCTAGCCATTTTAATTGCCCTCCACTGGACTCTCTCCAATTTGTCCATATCCTTTCTGTAGTGGGGGGCCAAAACTGGATACAGTACTCCAGATGTGGCCTCAGCAACGCAGAATAGATCAGTAGCAAGGGGCTGGGCCACTGGGGCCCTTTGGTCAATCAGAAGCATGGGGCAGCAGTGCACTGAACTCTGTCCATGAAGTAGCTGCCAGGCCCCATGTTATGCCTATGAAATTGGTGGGCAGCCACCTGGAATTAGGTAGGTGACTAATGATTAACCTGAAGGAGCTATAAAAAATAGTGTTCCAAATGCTTTATTGTATAATCCAAAAGATTTTGGAAAATGAACTGCAGGGAATTTTAATGTATTTTCAGTAAAGTGTGATTGATCGTGACAGATTGCTTTCCCTTTATTAGTATGTAATCTTATTATTCTATACTGTATGGACTTTTAAAAATAGACAAAGCTACCAATGTTAAAAATAGGGAGCACATCAATATGTCAATGTAAACTGCCTTTGCACTAGTGTAAACATGAAGCAGATATATAATGTACAACCTTACACGTATTTAAATCACTCTACTCTGTGAAAAAAGTACCCCTGGGGAAGTCAGGAATGACAATACATCAGTGTAACTTATTCCAGTGTATGGGTTATGCATCTGTAGCTTTAGTTCATTTTATCCTAGTGTAGGTGTTTACTTAATGCAAACAGGCTATTACTGGCTCCCCTGCTAGTTAGTCCTACTGCAAGGAGCTGCCTCTTGAGAGCCTGTTATCCATCTACTCTGGGCACACATCAGACCACAAACTGATGTAACTGATGGACACTATGTACATGTCATGTGTCCATACCAAAAATTGGCATTTTTCTCCTCTTACATTGGCATAAAGCAGGAATAACTTAATTAAATCCAATAGGTTACAGATTTATTAAAACTTGCGGTGAACTTAGACTCAGGCACAGTATCCACCACTTCCCTTACCTAGTGTTGACTGTTGCAACAGGAGCAGCTTGCTTCTCTCCCTTCTAAGAAGGACTTCTGAGGACATGACATTTTAACTGCCTTCGGGATCTTAATAGCATGTCATCTGTTTTCTAACATATTGCATGCCGCTATCACTTTTGGTAATAAGTGGCTGCAAATTTAGCAACTGACACACACAATTGTAGGGATTTGACATACTCTAGATCACACATTAACTACCACTGAGCATTCCTATTTTCTATTAAAACAGAGGCTTATTAAGATCTAAACGGAGCCTTTTTGTGACAGGTCTCAGCAGGATAATAAGAAGGTGCTGGCTTTTAACCTTCCAACTTGTTCAAAATAAAGAGAGAACTCTTGGATTGTTACTTCTAGTCCTTCCCATATGGTCCAACACAGGCTGCAAGTTAAATCTCCAAAACCGTGATATGTGGGTTGTTGAGGCTTTTAAAAAAGCCATGAACTGCTCCACAGAGGTAGGAAGTGAAGACATTTATTTAAAACTCTGTGTTATTAGGGATAGATAAAATACAATGTCTGCCTGAATAGCTCAGAATTCTGGGAACATTGGAATTGTCTACACTGCACCTGTTGCATGTCTCTGTGTGGTATAACATCCTACAAAGCCAGCTGCTCTCATTAGAAGTACTATGCTGATGATGCCAGAGAGATGCTTTGTCGCTGCTCCGAAGAGGGCTGAAACAAGGTGGATCCTTAAGTATGTATGGTCTGATACCAATTTAGCTTTAATGTAACATGCCCCCAGCCACATGGGGGAACAGTCTTCTATGGAATCAAGGCTAATAGATCAATCAGAGGGTGCACTGGGGCCTTCTTCTCTAATTGATAGTGGGTTTGGGTTCATTTAGGCCAGATGATTAAGTATGTGGTATTTTTATTACTCTTCTATGACCACAGCAGATGAGCTGCCATAAATGCAGTAATGCATGCATTCTACTTTCCATCTGTTAGTTCAGACCTAGTTAAGGATTACCTGGAGGGCTTAGATGTGTCCAAATTGGTGGGCCCGGATGACCTTCATCCGTGGGTGCTGAGGGAATTGGCTGATGTCATTGTGGAGCCATTGGCATGGCTGTTCGAGGACTCCTGGTGCTCAGGCCAAGTCCCTGAGGACTGGAAAAGGGCCAATGTGGTCCCTATTTTCAAGAAGGGGAGGAAAGAAGAGCCTGGAAACTACAAGCCAGCCTCACTTCTTTCCTGGGGAAGGTCTTTGAAAAAATTATCAAGGGCCAAATTTGTGAGAGCCCTGCAGGGGAAGTGATGTTGAGGGGTAACCGGCATGCGTCCGTGCAAGGCCGATCCTGCCTGACTAACCTGGTCTCTTTCTATGACCAGGTAACAAAGAGCTCAGATGGGAAGGAGGAAGTCGATGTCATCTTCTTGGACTTCCAGAAGGCCTTATACAGTGTCCCACCCAATTCTGGTGGGCAAGCTGAGGGACTGCGGCATTGACAAATGCACGGTCACATGGGTGGCAAACTGGCTCCAGGGGCACACCCAGAGGGTGGTGGTGGATGGGTCAACGTCAACCTGGGAGGGTGTGGGCAGCGGAGTCCCCCAGGGCTTGGTCCTGGGGCTGGTGCTGTTCAACATCTTCATTAGCGACCTGGAGGAGAGTATGGAGAGCACCCTGTTCAAGTTCGCTGATGACAGCAAGCTGTGAGGTAAAGTGAATACACCGGCAGGCAGCAACCATATCCAGGCAGACCTGGATAGGTTAGAGAAGTGGGCAGATCTAAACAGGATGCAGTTCAACAAGGACAAGTGCAGGGTGCTGCACCTGGGGAATGGGATCCAGCATTATGGTTATAGGTTAGGGGCTGACCCTCTCAGCAGCACAGAGGCAGAGAGGGAACTTGGAGTCAGGATTGACTCCAGGATGAATACAAGTCACCAATGTGACAAAGCAATAGGCAGAGCCAACCGCACCCTGTCCTGCACCAACAGGGGCATCACTAACAGGTCTAGAGAGGTCTTGCTCCCCCTCTATGCGGCACTGGTCAGGCCATAGCTGGAGTACTGCATCCAGTTCTGGGCACCGCACTTCAAGAAGGATGTGGAGAACCTGGAGAGAGTCCAGAGGAGGCCACTCATATGGTTGAGGGCCTCCATGGCCGGCCCTATGAGGAGAGGCTGAGGGACCTGAATCTCTTCAGTCTCAGCAAGAGGAGACTGAGGGGGGATCTTGTGGCTGCCTACAACCTTACCAGGGGCCACCAACAGGGACTCAGGGAAAGTCTGTTCGCCAGGGCCCCCCTTGGGGTCACCAGGAACACTGGCCACAAGCTGAGGGAGGATACGTTTAGGTTAGATATGAGGAAGAACTACTTCATGGTAAGGGTGGCCAGAGCCTGGAATAGGCTTCCCAGAGAGGTGGTGCTCTCACCTTCCCTGGAAATCTTCAAAAGGAGGCTGGACAGGCACCTGGCTGGGGTCTTATGGCCACCCCCAGTGCTCCTTCCTGCCCATGGCAGGGGCTTGGACTAGATGATCTGTCTAGGTCCTTTCCGACTCATTGATTCTATGATTCTATGAACTCTTATGTGAAATGTGGAACTTACATTTGTCAAATGAAAAAACATCTATTGGGGTACACTTAGCAGATCCCCTGCTAGGCACTTTGTCAATTATTACTGCTACACAAACAGGAAGGATGACAGGAAATGTGATGTTTTTAATAGATATCACAAGTTATTCTGGCAGCTTCTCTACCATTATTATCAGATATGTAATATACATACATACACACATACACAATTTCTATAAGTTTTCTTTCCTTTCATCAATTGCTTGGTACTTAATGCTTATTTTCCTACTTACCTACTGTTAATTCAGGCTAAATTTCTCCCATTGAATTTAAGGGGCCTCAAATATTTTTGCATGAAGAGTTATCTAGTTTTAAGTTACAATAATATATCACAGAAGATAAGGTACGTTATAAAGTACTAAGGACTGTAAGTCAGAGCCTTTAAATTCTGACCTTGTAACATGGACATGCCTTTGCACTCACAAGAAATATTTCTACTTCATTGGGACTTGAGAATATTCAACATCTTGTCAGGTTAAGCCATGAGTTTACAATCACTGTCCAAGGGTAATCAATGACACTTGTTTTATTAAAAATATTTTTCAGTTGGTTGCCTACTGGCTACCCAGCAATCCCCTTAGTGGAAGGCTCTAAAGCCTGAGATAATTAAAGTACAAAGACTGCCAAACCTAGTAATTTTCAAAGGAATATAATAATGCATTATTGGTTTGTAGTATCTATTGTACAATGTAAATGAGAAGGAAGAATGAGGTGGGGTGACAAAGAGAGAAAGTAAATCTTTGCAACAAAAATGCTGTGAAAGAGACATAGGTGATGGCAAAGCCACAATAATGTTAGTATTTAGAAGACCATGGATTGTCAAGGATTTTAGCTTCATTTTCCTTTTTATTTGAACTACAATCATGATGTAAAACAGGAATCTTCACCTGTACTTCAGTGTGAATTGCTTACCCTAAAGAGAGGGCATCCTTCTTTCAACAGCTGCAAACCCATAGAGTTCAACTAGAGATTCAAATACCTAATGGTTAATCAAAAAAGCTATCATAAAAGGAACAATGTTAAAAAAAAAATCAACAAAATCTGGAGGAGATTTTACTAGGACAATCTCGTATTAATAATTTTATACATGTTGGTGTAATATTGTAGCCATGATGGTTCTGGAAACATACAAGATTAAGAATTTTTGTGGATGATATCTTTTATTGGAACAACTGCATGTTTGGGACAGACTTAGAGAAGCTTTTGGGTATCACAGTACCCATCCACAGTACCCAAGAAAGGGTACTGTGATACCCAAAAGCTTGTCTGTGAGCAAGGCAAAGGATAGGAATGACCTTGAGTACTGAAGCAGTAGAAACAGATTAAATGTGCAAAGTCCAGGACTTTATACCAAAGCCAAGGACTTTATACCAAAAAATTTGGTATAAACTGGGAGCTTCTCAGCGGGCACATCTACACATGCGCCCCACTGCACAGCTGGTACTGTGCAGTCATTTAGTACTTTAGTAATTGCAAGAAGCTACTGTGCAGTAGTTCATTGCTACTGCACAGCAGTGACAGCATCAAAGTTACTGCCCACCAATCCTACATCGCTGTAGCAATGAGCTACATTGCTGTACCTGATCACTGTGGCAACATAGCATCTCGTGTAGACACACCCGGCAGATAACAATGGAGAAAAGAAAATGTGGGTGTAACATCAAAGGATAGCTAAGGACATCAATGTGATGCAGCCATGAAAAAAAAAGCAATCCAAAGATGTACTGGACAAAATTTGTCCAGTAAAGAAAGGATTGCATTGGTACCATTGTACAATATAGCATTCAATTCTGGTCACCCATTCCATTCAAGAAAAAATGAATGGAAAGGCAATAGAGATTTTTATTCATGAGGGTAGATTTTAAAAACCTTGGCTGTAACTTAGCAAAATGAAAGCTGAGAGGGAATGGAATGACTCTCTATAAACACCTCAGAGCGGTAAACACTGTGATGGAGAAAAGCTAGTTCAGTTAAAGAACTATGCTGGCCCAAGAACAAATAGGTTTAACTAGCCATGGGTAAATTTAGTCTGAAAATTAGAAGGCCTTTACAGGGTTTTACTGGAACCTCTAAAAGGAAAAATGGGGGCAAGAATTCAAACTATTATCAAGATGAAGATTTGTCAGTTCATGAAAGGGACTATGTAATGTGGGTGCCTGGGATAGCAGGGGCCAGACTGGTTGACCCAGAAGATGTCTTGCAAGGCTACATCCCTACGAAATAACTTGTTTGTATGAGGAAACAGACCAGCACCATTATAACGGAGTAATTATATAATTATGAAGATACTAGCATTATTACAATTAATAACTATAGCTATGCTGGTGTATTTCCCTATGTAGACAACTTCTAAGTTGGAGGCATTCTCCAAAAACAACATCACTCTGCAGATCAGCTTACGAGTACAGAATGGTCAGCAAGTAATTGCCTTCATACAGAGATCCTGAAGTCTTCTCCAGTGACATTGTTTATTATTTGCCCTTGCAGCATCTTACTGAACACATTCCCTTTGTGCCATAACTAGGGGGTTTTGCTAATGAAATATGGCATTAGTGGGATTTATATTAAATGGCTGGAATTTTCAAAGCGGTCTAAATAAAGTTACACAACCAAATCTCATTTTCCAAATATTTTCCAGCCCTGGAGCTTATGCTACTTAACCTGAGAGAAGAGATCTATTTTCTCAGTGTTTATTCCACTGGAACATGTTGGGAAAAGATTAAGGGTTTTTACCCCTTCTTTTTTATTCTAGGAAACTGATTAAAGAACCTTATAATGTGAATCATCACACCAGGCTGAGGCAGCAAGCAATAGTCCTTTTCAGTTCTTTGCATAAGATGATTCTCTTTGTGTGCATACACAATGTATAACTAATAGTCTGCCTTATGTTTTACAATGAACATGTAATCCTGACCATAAACAAGAGATTATGTTTGCAGCAGGAAATGAGAAGAGCAGAGCAGAGAATTGGTTGTTAATCTAACATACTATGTTTTATCCAATATGCAGGGAAGAAGTACTGTTTTGAAAATGTTTCTTTACATAAACCTGAAAATTCACATTCAAAATGTTTCTCTAAGAATTATTAATATGGAGCTGGGGCCTGATTCCACTAGAGCCAATGACAATATTCCCCTCTACTCCTCATTATCACATTAATGCAGCAGGGTTGAATTTCAGTTATTTTATTTCCACAGGGGGGAAAGTGTCTATTTTATGTACATTAAAAATAAAGCAAGCAGGAAAGCATACTGATGGGAAAAAGCAAAGACACCCCCCCACACACATTTAGAAGCTATCACATCCACATTTCATTCCTGAGGTCACTCAGATACACAGTTATGCTGTCTGTCTCTTTTTTTCTCCTGCTGTTGCTTGGTCATCCAGCAGCCTGCCAATGAGCAAACATAGGCACTTCAAACACATATATTTGCTTACAGAGTGACTGACAAATCCAAAACTTGAAACCCAGAAAAAGGTGCATTCAAATAAGAATATTTCTGGACAAACCAATACAAGTCTTGACTTTCATGATGATGAAAATCCCTAAGAACAATGAAACAGATGCATTTAATTGGCATTATGAATGGCATGATCCCCCAAAAATGAATGGCCAAAGCATCTGGAAGGAGTAGAAAGTGAGGAGAAAGATAAATCAGTCCCTAAGTGTCTATTCTTTCTGAGCTGACAAAGAGATCAGGTGAGTCAGAATACTCTGAATCAATTCAAGACTATGAAGGTGCTTATTCTTTTCATACGCATAACAGTGAGAATTAAGGGAAATTGCAGTGGATTTATACTTGCATGAAACGGCGGTAAGCAAGAAGAGAATTCAGCCTTTCAGTCATATGACCCCAACCTATTTTTTTTCTACAGGATGCCTTATTCAAGTGTAGACCGGGCAGTACACAATGAATGAAGTAGCTGTTCAGCATTTTTTAAACACATTGTTTGATGCATGAGCCCTTGGCCCTATCCACTATAAAACAACCTGAGGGTTCCAAAAAGGTGCATTCACAAGTGTATGCCTTACTTCATCTACTTTGTACTGCAACAAAGGAAGGATTCTGCAGTATTCAATGTAGTATCTGAGGCAGGTCATCCATGGAAGGAATGAAGCATATGGCATGCAAAGATTATGGGTGTGTCTACACTGATTTCACTTGTATACACCAAACCCAGAAATATGCCAGGAAATATGCTCCAAAGATGTCACCTCCAGTGGGTTTGAGAGAGGCTGTTGGGGACTACCCAGAGCAACCCATGCAGAGTGTGAGAGAAGGGTTGTGCGCAGGGATGCACCTGCTGAAACATGCTAACACCACCACAGTGCAAACACACCATGGCCAGGTACGGACATTACACATAATCCAGTTTAAATGGTTGGAAACCAGTCTACCCCATAACCAAACACAAATTCAGTGCATATAGTCTGGTTTAAAAATGGTGGAACCCAGTCTAAGATATACGTGGATTGATGTGGTTGCAGCCTTAATTGATTTAAGTTAGACTGGTACACTGAACTTTTTGTACTGTATCAGACCCCCTACCAACTGAAGCTAGGTTGCTGTCCACCAGCATACCAGGCAAATTTGCAGCCCCTGGCTAACCCTCCCTTGCAGGGAGACATCTAGCATCGAGCTTGGGTGCACCGGCTGAAAGCCTAGCTGGCCCCACCCCCAGGCTCTCAGAGCTGAGTCAGCGCAGCTCCACCTCCTGCCTGCAGCCATCTGTGAGATGCAGCCAGGCATCAAGGGGAGGAAATGGAGGCTTCTGCCCCACAGACTCAGCACGGACTCTCAGACCACAGCCCCTCTTCCTAGCCCCACCTCCTGCCTGTGGCCAGCTGTCAGCTGCAGGTGTGTGGGGAGGGAAGAGAGCATCTGTACCTCAGTATTTTTTTAAGCTTTATACTATGTCCATAGCTGTGGGGAGGACACTCTGCAGAAGGAAGTATCGGGCCCCTCAGAGCTCCAGTAAATGACAGGTAGGAGCAGGAGGCACCTGGAATAATTCCTGCCATCACAATTCCTGTAATTGCACTGGGCACCTGCTGCCACCACCTGCCCTTCACCAGAGCTGTAAGTGGCCCAGTCCTTCCTTCTGTGGGGCACACTTCTCCCCACTGCATAGTGTGGGACTGTGCACCACCTACATTTGTTGGAGCTCTGAGAACCTGATACTTCCTTCTGTGGACCCCTACCTCAGGTGGCTGTGCCATGGTGACCCACTCTGGGGCTCTCCTCTAAGCCTAGGGCTGGGCATGGGGGAGGGTCTGCAGTGACAGAAGTTGGGGGTATGCTCACGCATGTGTGGAACCCAATCAGGGGTGGCTGCTTGGCTCCTCTCGGCGTTCTCTGGCAGTCTGGGAAGCCCATAGGGCATGGTGGGAGACATGTGGGAGCAGTGGCAATGCATAGGGGGTGCATGTGCACCTCCTGAGCATGCTGGTGCATCCCTTGATCAGCCACACTTGCCGCTTAGGCGATGCGCAGGAGGGGCAGGTGTGAGCGCTGGTGCTCTCCCTGCAAGAACCGGCCAGGAAATAAAGTGCCGTTGCACTCTCAGAGGTGCCCACAACTGGGGACCCGCCCCGCCCCGTTGCTGACTGGTCATTGGGAGGTCACATGCCCGCCCTCCCCGAGTAAGGTGGCACCAGTTGCCCATGTGTGGGAGCACTTCAGTCAGTGCAGGCACACTCTGCCCAACAAAGGGCAAACGTGTGTTCTGTTCACTCCTGTTCCAACCTATACCACTTACAGAAACCCATGTAGGTTAAATCAATTCAACCTCAGGCTTTTTGAGCATCTGTACTTAGTCCATATGGCTACACATCTAAACTGGGATCATGTTGCCAGTTGCATACAGAAGTGACATTCCTTTTGTATTGGGGTAGAAGGATATTTGTATAGAAACACTTTAGAGCAGAGTGATTTATAAACGGCCTTTTAGTAAGTGAGGACACTGGTCCCACTGCCATCTAATAAGATGTGGCATGCTCAACTGCCACTTAGGCCCAAGATCTCATCTTAAGCCTATGGCCACAGCTACATATGGGGGTGTCACAGGGCGGGGACCCAGGAGTGGCCGTGATCTCTCCTGGTGCCCCCTACCATGCCAAGTTGACTATCAAGCACCCTCATTCTCGCCCGCCACGTCTTTGATGACAAAAGTGTTATAAGGGAGGCTGCCTTTTGTCCCTTGGACACAGTGCTCTTATTTATCCTGGCCCCATTCTGTGTAGATTGATTTTGGTGCCCCCCCCAGCCTTATGGGCTATGCGTGACTCCTACCACCCCTTATACCATGCCCCAAACCTCTCAGATGTACTGGACATTGTCTTGTCAAACTCCTTTGCTGCGCCCTCACAGCTCCCCGTTGCTATAGCCTGGGCCCCCATGGACGTCCTCTGGGCTCGTCTTAGTTGCCCCACTGGGGCCTTTCTCCGCGCTCCCCACGGACGCTCTCTGGCCTTTCTCACAGCCGTGCCCACACTGGGGCTTCCTCTTACAATCCTGCCCGCACTGGGCTCCTGCCTCGCGCTCCCTGCCCGCACTGGGGCCTCGTTTCACAATCGGAGTTCAGATGGCCGTAGCCATGCCTTGCCCCCAAATTCCCCTCCCTGGGGCTTCTAGTCCTCTGTGAGCCCTCTCTGGGGTTTCTATTCCTCTGTGCACCCTCCCTGGGGCTTCTTCCAATTGGGGCTCAGGTGCCCATAACCGTGCCTGGCCCCAGGCCTGTCTTCTTGGGTCGCTCGCCTGCCCTGGGGCTTCCCCTGCACAACACTGCCCCACTGGGGCTGGGGTCTATACGTCCCCAAAACACAGCACCCTGTCCGGCGCCAGGAACCCCCCACGCTACTGGGGAGCTCCTATGAGGCCTCCTCCAACCCCTACAGCCTCACTCGGTCCTCCGGTGTAACAACTATCAACAGAAAACTCAAGCCCCTGGGCTACAACATAAACTCCAAGCCATCTGGCTAAAACACAATTTCTAAGCCCTCTGGCTAGCCATCATTCAGAATCCTACCAGGGCTTGCTTCCCCCAGTCCTCAGCCGAAGCTGTTCAGGCCATCTAGCTTCCACTCCTGCAGAGCTCTCTCTTCCTCAGCTGCCAGAGGGGAACTGCCTCCGCCAGGCCCTGTCCCCTTCTGGTCAGCTGACCCAATTGCGGTTGCCCCAGCAACCGGCACCTGTACCTCTTTCCAGGAGCAGGGCACTTCCGTGTCCTGCGACAGAGGGGAAAAAAACCCCAAGCAGGTAATCCTATTAAATTTTGGCCTCGAGACCACTGGGCTTTCCTTAAATCAGAAGCTTAAAGAGACCTAGGAGAAGTTATTCAATTTAAATTAACCAAATTAAATTAACCAAAAAATTCAATGTTGTGAATTGAAATCAGCGTTTCTTTTCCAAATTTAAAGTTTATTACAACATAAATCAGGCAAATTCTAAAGCTTCATTGGCATCTGATTTGGAGAATGCTACCTTCCTCCTTACTTTGCTAACTTAGAGAATGAGGGGCCTAGCTAAGCAAAGACAGAACTAGCATGGAGAAGGAGTTGTCCGCACAGGGAAGCTAGTGAACGGTAAGCTAGGATGTGAATTTACAGCATGCTGTTTGCTCTGTAGTCTCTCTCTTTTGGGAACACTTAGAGCCTTTATTCCTGAAGTGTTTTCCCCATCTACACGATTCCAGAGATTCTTAGCATCTTTTTAAAATTCTCAGTGACTGGACTTGTACAGAATGCAAAGAAACCCCAAAGCAAAACATAAATAATTTGGGGGAGGGGAGGGAGAGAAGGACCCTGGTTGTAAGTCTGTGAGAAATCAGGGTAGATATGCACCATTATAGACCAGGATTATAACTATTTTTATATTATATATATTCTAATATAATAAAAGCCTTAGTCTGTTGGTCTGTCCATAGCACTTTATTTGCACTCTAATTGGCTGTCTTGGCAGCCAATCACAATGTCACTGGCCTCGATCCCGCCCTCCCCAGCACCAGCCCTGCTCCCTGAAGGCAGCATTGGCACAGGGTCCTGGTTGAGGGTGATGGACCAGGTGGAGGTGGAGCTGGTCCTGGTTGAGGGTGAGCAAGGCAAGCTCATCCCCCACTCCTGGGAGGCAGCAGCAGCACGGGGTGATGGGTGGCAGTGCTCCTCCCCCCTCCCCATTATTCCTGATAACAGGCAATTGGCTAGTGTGTCTGTGGGGGTGGGGAGGCATGATAGATAGATAGATAGATAGAAAGAAAGAAAGAAAGAAAGAAATTAGAGAGAGAGAGCATATATATCATAAAAGCACAAGCTTTCATGAACCCAAGCTCATTTCATCAGATGCTGATGCTTTCATAAAAGCTTGTGCTTTCTATATACATATATATCTTATATAGTTAGTATATAAAAGGTGCCTCTCTATCCTGCCTTCTGACTGACTTCACACTAACATAGCTAACTACCTCTCTATGCTCATTGAAGACTATGGACTATGAATGCATTTAATACCAGGAAATGTGTCAAAGTGAGAGGAAAAGACAATTACACTAAAGTAATTTCAAAACGGATTTATTTTAAAAAGGGACACATAGATACAAAGCTGTGAACACGTGCAGCTTTGTCATTAGGGGCAATGGATTTGATGTGCTAGATCAAGGAATTAATTATCAGTGCTGACATGAAGACAGAATTAATCTCACATGGGGATACATAGATCTCTGTTCTCTGAGTGCCATGAATCTACACCATGTATTGAAATATTATCAGACTATTACACTGAATACTCCAGTTTTGAAAAGTGGAGTGAGAAATTTGGAAGTAATTAACTGACTGACTCTGATATGTGTGCATTGCGCATAATTTCTAAACGAATACAATTTTTGCTTTATTTGTGTAAAGATGAAGATTGTCTTTTGCCTCAAGACACTACAATATTCTCTGAATAGGTTTTCTAATTTTTAGTAATTATCTTCCTGCAATTATACACTCTATTCCTGTGTATGATCTTAATCAAATACCAGTATTGGTACCAGGGTTACATCACGTGACAGGCAAAAATCCTATCAATAAAATATGACTTTTAAGTCCAAATTCTGTTCTCACTTATACCCAGTGAGAGTTCATTTGTCCTTGCAAGGATATAACATTACTACTTTGCTTCTAACCTAGTGCAGAAATGAATACCATTATCTAGAAGACTCTTTTCTCATTAACAGAAACAATAAACAAACCTTAGCCTGCTAAGGCTTCCATGTAGGTTTTATTATTCCTAGTTATCTTCCCTGCAGGAAGGGATTGAAGGGCAAGACATCACCAAGGGAGAGCAAAAGACAAGACCTGGAGTCCAAGTTAGCACATCCTAAGGGATTCTTCCAGAGGCAGAGTCCAGAGACAGGGACCAAGTTACCAAAGCCAAACAGTGTTCACCAAGCCAGAGTCCAGTAGCAAAGTCAAACAGATGGCAGAGCATACAAGATCCAAAGAGGCTTACCACAGCAAACCCTCAGGAGAAACTGTTGTCTAGCCTGGAGTTTGCTGCCACAAGTGGACTTAAATGGGGAGGTTGCTAATCCCAATAGCTAGCAGGAGGTCGTAACAGTGGCCAGTTAATTCATCAGCCCAGTTGGCACTGTCAGTTTGAGTCTCTAGCACAGGGGTGGGCAATTATTTTGGGCTGAGGGCCACTTACTGAGTTTTTGCAAGAAGGGGGTGAATGTTTATGGTGGTATGCCTGTGAGATGCACTCTATGAACACACAACCCCCCCTCCCGCTCCTGGCCCTGGGATATTGGCGAGGCCCCATGCTCCTGCAGTCCAGCCATGCAGCCAGGAGCCAGTGATGCTGGAGTGGCCAGCAGCCCAACACAGAAGTGGGGAAATGGCAGCGACAGGCATGGGGGAGTGGGAGTGAGTGGGCGTGTGAAGCACAGGGACAGCTGGGCAGGAGCATGGTACGTGCAACAGTGTCCTGGAGTCAGCACTAGCAGGGCCCAGAATGGGGTGGCAGGAGCACGGGGCCCCTGCCCCCCCTGCAGCACAGCTGGTGCCAGGTCCCACATTTCTGCCACCCTGCTCTGGGACCTGCTGATGCTGGCCCCAGGACACTGGCCTGGGCCCCGCGCTCCCACCCAGCTGTCCCTGCACACTGTGCACCCACTCACTCCCATTCTGCCACACCTGTAGCTGCCATTTCCCTGCTTCCCTGCTGGCTGCTGGCCACTCCAGCACCACATGGCTCCCAGCTGCATGGCCAGACTGTGGGACTCAGCAGGAGCTGGCCCAGCCTGGCCCAGCCTCAAGGACTGAGGCAATAGCCCACGGTACTTCCTTGCCTTCCCCCGCTTCATCGTTCTTATCTGAGTTCCCCTTTTGGGTGCAGGGAGGCAGGGGTAGCCCCCAGAACCCAGGTCAGAAAGCTCTGCTAAGCACAGGGCTTTGGTCAGGGCTGGCCAGGCTTTCTTTCTGGGCTGCTGACTCCTGCTGGCTTCCCCTAGGTCCTACTGCCTCTGTCTCCTGTCATCTTTAACAGACAGCCAGCCAGGACCAAATAAATATTAATTTTTAAAAAAATTTTAGGGGCCCTGTGGGCTAGATAGAATGGGCTGGCGGGCTGGATTCAGCCCCTGGGGCATATTTAGCCTACCCCTGCTCTAGCAGGATTTGGCCAGCTGAGCAATTCGTCCAGGCTGAGCTGCCTGTTAGGACTCCTGACACAGAAGAGTTCTCAGCTTTTTTTATACAACTGTGTTGGAACTAAAGAGACCTCCCTGGTCTTGTTTCCTGGATGAGTCAGTGGAGTGTCTCTGGATCTTTAAATAGAACCCTAGCACCTGATATCTGTCCAGATCTCTGTTTGAAAACCAAACTATACATCTCCATAAAAATTACTCTGAAATCTATAAAGCTGGATTCTCTACTCTGCTAGGGCCTCTTAGCACTGTGTAAGACTAAATGATACAAGGCAATCTTAAAATTCCTAGACATAGTCTTGCATTGTGCTCTTGCATAGACAATTCTCTTCCATACTGAGGAAAGGGAGGTGATATTTCAAGAATGTTTTGAGAATGGTCTACCTGACACCTCATCCACAACTGGGATCAGACCTGCAAAAAAAGCAGTGGTTGGCCCCTATGGTCAGGAAGATGCAAATGGCAGACATGACTGTTCACTGCCCTGAGTATTGCTCAAACACAGGGAGGAGTCAGGCCAACAGAATTTAATAGGACAGCTTTCTTTAAGAAGTTTTGGAAAAACTTATACTGTCAATAGTGGGGACATAAATCTCTCAGATGGTATAATGAGACCTGTAGAAATATCAGCCTGTTCTATTAACTTCCAGAAGACTTTTCCAAAAGTTTTGTCTGTGTAGAAGCTTCCTGGTTAATATGGTTAAAAATAAAAGAGGAAATGAATATTTAAAAACAGTAAGCAATGGCCTGCCTCTGCTCTCTTTAACATTGGTGTTTTTGAAAATTTCACCAAATATATTTAATCTCAGAGTAAAATCATCTCCCCTAACCACTCTTCTCCATTAGATAGTACTCAGTAAAATTTATCTTATATATAAATTGTTATGTTCTATACTATGAAACATAATAGGGAAAAACAGGGCAATGTAAAATTATCACATGGGAAGAGAATGGAGAGAGTTGAATGACAATATTTTATACAGAAAATTTCAACCTACCACTACTGAAATAAAAGATAATCCAAATATGTCTTTCTACAAGTACAGTAGAAATTATATAGTATTATTCTGGTTTGATAGCTAAGTAAACTCCTTCCAAAGCAGTCCAGTAAAAATGTAGTCAAATGGAGTCTTTAAACAGCAGGTAGCTGTTGGTTTCCTATTCTCTCTTAAAGGCAAGCAGGAAACAAATCTAACAACATTGCCCTTCAATATAAAAAGCAAAAAGAGCAAATAAAACTCAACGCTAAGGTTGCCTGTGTCACCTATGTTACTATACTAAAAAACTAATGAAAAAGAATGTGTAATGGCTCCAGAGAGCAGCTGGCATTCGAGCACTTCAGGTTGCTATATTGCATGATGTGAAATGACATGAAACCAACTTAAGTCACATAAATGACTGTCCATTGACAGTGTAAATCAGCAGGCACATATTTACAGCTAGGAAGAAACATATTCAGTTTAAATAGCAGCTTTCCCTACTGAAAAAACAGCAGAATTTCATAGAATATATGTTACTGGTGGACTTCTGAAAACACCAGATCTTAACACTGGTAACATAATAGGAATGAGTCTCTTTAAAAGAAAAGATATTGAACAGACTACATAAGGGATTCAGATTTTTAGAGCAGACTTTAAATTGTAGTCACGTCCACCAAATCAGTGTTTTTCAACTTGTGGTACGCGCACCCTTGGGGGTATGCGAGACATGGGCAGGGGGTATGTGGGTGCTGTGTTTTGGTGTTTGCTTCCTTGGGCCAGAAGTTCCAGCTGCCGCTCCTCCCGCCATGTTCGGTGCACCAGGGCTTTCCCTTCCCAGCATCAGTGTGCCAGGGGATAGGGAGGGAGGCCCCATTCAGGCTGCTTTGCCCTGGGCTGCAGTGGAAAAAATGGGGCATGCCTCGCAGCATAGATTCATAGGTTTCATAGATTCATAGGTGCTAGGGTCGGAAGGGACCTCAATAGATCATCGAATCCGACCCCCTGCATAAGCAGGAAAGAGTGCTGGGCCTACATTACCCCAGCTAGATACACATCCAACCTTCTCTTGAATACCCCCAGGGTAGGGGAGAGCACCACCTCCCTTGGGAGCCCGTTCCAGACCTTGGCCACTCGAACTGTGAAGAAGTTCCTCCTAATATCTAATCTAAATCTGCTCTCCTCCAGCTTGTGGCCATTATTTCTTGTAACCCCCGGGGGCGCCTTGGTGAATAAATACTCACCAATTCTCTTCTGTGCCCCCCTGACGAACTTATAGGCAGCCACCAGGTCGCCTCTCAACCTTCTCTTGCGGAGGCTGAAAAGGTCCAGTTTCTCTAATCTCTCCTCATAGGGCTTGGCCTGCAGGCCCTTAACCATACGAGTGGCCCTTCTCTGGACCCTCTCCAGGTTATCCGCATCTTTCTTGAAGTGCGGCGCCCAGAATTGCACGCAGTACTCCAGCTGCGGTCTGACCAGCGCCCGATAGAGGGGAAGTATCACCTCCTTGGACCTATTTGTCATGCATCTGCTGATGCACGATAAAGTGCCATTGGCTTTTCTGATGGTTTCGTCACACTGCCGACTCATGTTCATCTTGGAGTCTACTAGGACTCCAAGATCCCTTTCCACTTCCATGCCACCCAGCAGGTCATTTCCTAGGCTGTAGGTGTGCTGGACATTTTTCCTCCCTAGATGCAGCACTTTGCATTTCTCCTTGTTGAACTGCATTCTGTGGAACCTGGAGTGCTATGGTGGGATTTGCAGTTCGCTTTTGCTGCGTCAATTGGCAGGGGGTCCTGCAGAAATTGAAATTGAAATATTTCAATAAAAATTAGAAGGTTCCTCAAACCCCAAAACCCAACCTGGCAAAATTAATATGAAACCCATAAAAGGGTTGGTGTTGCCAGATATGAATTTTTGCCCAAACAGTTTCAGCCAGCCTTAGTGGCAAGCTGATTTCAGAGATCTATTTGCTCAGAGATAAGAAGAAAAAAAGAGGTAAGATTAGAGAAAATAAAGAGAGAAGAGAAAAAAGCCTGTCCAGATTCACTGTAGATTGCACTAATAGTAGACTCAGCAGGGTCTAATGTCCATATAATGTCCATAAAGAATTTCCCCCTTACCGAGAAATGCAGATGAAAAATTAGATACATGCATTAATAATGCAAGTAATTAGCTACATGAAAAAATTGAGAAAAGTAACAGGGAAATCTTCATTAATGGACATTTCTAAATTGATGTTAATAATGGGGGCGTTATTTTTCCTAAAAGAAATGTCCTAGTTCAAACATGACTTAATTCAGAAAAGTCCAAATGTCTATGTTGTGTAGGAGATCACGCAAAATGGTCACAATGGTCCCTTCCAACCTCATAAGCAATTCATCTTTTTCATATCAGTGATGGGACATACTGGCAGGGCAATGTGTGAATAGGAAACTTGCCCTGCTGCTGCCCTCTATACAGCGAGATCCCTAAATTTACCAGGTTTGTCGAAACAAATGTCTTTCGCCTGCTTAAAATCCATACTTTTTAAGGGGAAGTCTAAAGTAGCATAGAATTTTTTTCAAATAAATCTATTTGCATGAAAATGTTATACATTTGGTGTATAAATCGTGATAGGTCTTCAAATTGGCACTGAAATCTAACCGTAAAAACGCAACTTCCCTCACTCTCCCAGAAACAAAATACAGTAAAAGCTCTGTTACCCAGCATCCCCCAGGAATAGGGGATGCCGGTTAATCAAATATTCTGGTTAATCAAACGTGCACTGTCTGGTGCATTGCCTGGCATCAGTGTGCCAGGGGACAGGGAGGGGTACCTGCGCAGGCAACCCACACAGGTTGCTTTGCCCTGGGCCGTGGGCCAAAGAAGTGACAAAGAAAACCTCTACTCGCGGCAGTGAAACCTGGAAGCAGTACTTCTGGTTTCGCATTTGCCGCATCCCTTGGGTGCCAGTTAATAGTGTTTTCTGGCTAATAAAGTGCCGGTTAACACAGATTTTGCTGTAGTACGTGCTGATCCTATGGATCTATCCTTTTTCACATAGGCACAGACTTCTGCCCATACAGAATACATGAGGGATTAGATTTCAACTGTAACCTGGAAAAGGTTTGATTGGAAAAAGTCCTATTTCCAACCTAGACCTGAGGTTTAGCAGCTACATCGCTGATTTAAGAACCTCTCTTGCACATGTTTAGAGCTACGATATGAATTACTGATCAACACTGGACTGATCCTTGATGCCATTTTATTCTGATTACTTGCATTGATTGGTGATTATGGGCCATATATCATTACTTGAATTGATCAGTAGTGTATTGGGTCATGTAATCCAATGATTGATTAACCCCTGTGAACCATTAAACTTCAGCTTTCCAATACTAGCTTAATCCAACTCTAGTCATTATTCTCTTTCTAATCAATATTCCAATATTCCAGAGAACTAAACTAGCTTTTCAGTTTACTTTATCATTATTGGCTTTGTAAAAATAGCTTATAGGTTAATAATGAATTAGAAATTGCTTGTGTCCTGCTATCATGCGTTGCACTATGAAATGCCTTTATATGGCTCTTTGAATAAGATACTTAATTATGACTATCCAATTTAGATTTCTCCCTTGTGTATTTACTTTGCAGAAGTTTTCTGCCTGCAAGTGACCCTATTTCCTCAGTTTTTATTTAATTACTGGAAAAACATGTCCATCATCAACCGGATTTGTGATTACAGTTTTTTTTAATGGGAAACATGTTATATGATGGAGAACTAATTCCCCCAAACAACCAGAAGACCATGAGGAATTAGAAGAATTACAGCCACCATTGATTACTATTACCTTCTGAATCTTGAACTACCACTTATATCGAGCAAAGAACAGGTAAGCTGCCATTCTTAGTATTGCTAATAACAGTGATAGCCACGATTGTTATATTTATAATATCCTGTTTTTACACAACATAGCTTTCCAAATATTACCCTTTTTGAGCTGAAATTCCCCATGTCTTGTCTGATTACTTTTAGAAATTTGAGCAAAAATCTAAGCTGTTTTGGCAATAAAAGCACATTTCCTGCTAAAAAAACAGGATTCAATTCTTGTGCATGTGAGAGAGAGTATGCATGAGAGTGTGTGTGTATGTGTAGCTATAGATGGGTGGATTTCAGATCCTTAGGTTTCTGAGGCAAAGTTGCACAATCTGTCAGAAAAGTCTATATAGGTAAAGAAATACAGAAACAGAAAAATAGTTGGTAATCAGTTAAAATTATATCATAATTTAAACACATAAGTTTAAAGAGGTTTAAACAGCTAAAAGTAAGCTTCATTAAAATATCTTCAAATTGTGCTTTAACCAACAGCTAGCTGCTTTCTGAGGTTCTCTGTTAATAATTCTAGTTATTCAACAGAAATTCACATTTTGATAAAGGTATTTTCCTTATACCTCCCTTTATAATCTGTGTTAATCACAAACACACCATGGAGATACATTTTTCATGTTAGAAAGAATGACACCTTATCGTTCACCTTCTCTCACTGAGGTGAAATCCAGGACCCATTACAATCCTAGGCAAAATTTTCACTAGTTTTTTTCCCAACACAGTTGAAACCATTCACCTAAACAGACACCGTGTAGATAGTTCTGACTTTTCCCCACTTTCCTGAATAAAAACTTATTGTCTAGGCTTTGCAAGATCTGCTGATTGTATGCAGCAGCAAGAACAAGGCGCTGTAACTAGTTGTGTTTAGACAACACAAATTGTATTGCCTTAGAGACCTCACACAGTATTTAAAATCAAAAAGAAAAATTCCCTTACAGATCTGGTATCATCAACAAGTCGAGTTGAAAAAAGAGAAGCTGCAAATGATAGTGATGAAGATTTTAGCAGTAACACACGTTGTTTTTTGGGGGGGTTTAATCTTTTCTGGTTGCTAACTAGTGCAACTGCAAGCAATGTATCCTCTTAGCCACAACAGCAACATCACAGGGCAATGGCTCTACAACCCAAAATAAGCCTATTGTTAGAATTTTCTTCTAAGTAACATGGTCGCATTCCCCAAACTCACAAAATTCATTTCTGGGGCTGCGTCATCACACAGGCTTCCCAGAAATGATTAGTTCAATGATATCCATCTGCAAATTACTGAGTGGGTAAAAAAAAATGGTGGGCTGTCTAAGGGGCCTTCACCATATTCTAGACTACCAAAACAACTCATAATAACACTGACCTAATCCAGACCCCACCAAAGCCACTTAATTTAACTTGGAGAGGGTTTTGGCCAACACTGAGCATCCTTGAAACTCACAGGTATAAATAGTTTAATAAAATCAATGTACTCTACCCGCTCCCCATACTATGGTACAATTTATGACAGTGTTCCCCAATCCAACAATCTGGTTTTTGTATCTGGGCTAGGCATTTAAGATTTATAGCACTGTTTTCATGGTGAGTTGTCAGATCCCAGAAACAGAAACATGATCAGAAAAGCTTTGTTTCATTTAAAGCAGCAACCTTTCCCACCACAGGAGGGAAAACAGAACTAATGTCATCTATAGCCTTCCTATTGAGGTAATGCTGCCAGCAAGTGTATACTTACTCTCTCACACTATCTGGATGCACTTATTGCATTTAGACAACAGTAAGGCCTTGAAAATAATTGCCAAATCCTGCATGTGTGAATGTCTGATAATTTTCTGCTTGGAAAGATGGGCAAGAATGTTACCTTATGCCATGCAAATGAAAAGAGCTATTTTCTGTGGAGGTATAGAGGGAATACAGTGGGCCTAGTTATTGCTTCTTATGCATAATTTTGAATCTGCTGCTCTAATGAGCCCTTCACTTTCTGTGGTGACTGTCACTCACCTGAGTGAAAATGACTCAGACTGACAAATACTGTTAAATCTCAGAAATTAAATGAGATCTGAAACTGCTTGACTATACATCCCTGGTTTCCCATATGGTTTGATCAGTATTGTTGGTTAAACAAACTTGGAGGAGAGCTAACAAACCTATGGCTACCAAATAGGATCAACAGAAATAATTAAACTGGTCCTGAGAGTCACAGATGCTCATTCAATTCTTAGGATAAGGCTCTAAGTAGGGGAAGTGAGTTGTTTGCATTATGAGCTAACAGGAGCTGTCCAGGTCTATATCAGGTGAAAAGGACAGATTTCCCCCAACACTAACCTGGGAGATTTTAATGGGGACTTGCAGAAAATAGTGAAGGCTGCTCTATGACTTCGTAGCATGGGTGATGACAAGCTCTAGTGAATCACAGGATTGGTGGTGGGAAATATACAGTCACTATCAGGAACACCGGGGAACTTGTACACTAGGTTTACTTGGTTGATGGCTTCATTACCTTATGCAAGTACAATGCATTTGTTTAGAAAAAAAAAATCAGCCAATCTCCAAGTTGTAAAAAAAATCCTCAGAAGAATCCTGCAAAATCCCCATCTGTCCCTTAATGCAGATTGTTGCCAGAACTGCTTTGCCTCTTATCTCTTGTCAGGTGAATGCTGCTTTATGAGGTCACTGATATAAAGCACCTGCAACAAATGAATCAAGACAGCAATAGCCATCCTGTTAGTAAATTCAGGCTCTTCATCAAGTATCCATAGTTTTTCAAGTGGAAGTGTTTGGCAGAGGAGACAATTGTGTGCATCATTACAGTAGTAAGAGTTGCCCATAAGTATCCATGGCCTCCTGCCTCAGTCGCAGGGTGCAAATAATTGAGGTATTTTTAGAACACCAATTTCTCTCTTCACAGTTAGCATGAGATCATAAAGAGACTAAATACACTGTGACCAGTGGGGTCCCAAAAGGCTCTGTCCTAGGGTCTATATTGTTTAACATCTTCATCAATGATGTGGGCACTGGTGTCAGAAGCGGACTGGCCAAGTTCGCCAACGACACCAAACTCTGGGGTAAAGCATCCACACCTGAGGACAGGAGGGTGATCCAGGCAGATCTGGACAGACTCATGAAACGGGCGGATGAGAACCTGATGGTGGTCAACACCGAAAAATGCAAGGTTCTCCACCTTGGGAGGAAAAACCCGCAGCACCCTTATAGGCTCGGCAGTGCTACGCTGGTTAGCACTACAGAAGAAAAAGACTTGGGGGTCATCATTGACCACAAGATGAACATGAGCCTTCAGTGTGATGCTGCGGCTAGTAAAGTGAGCAAAATGCTGTCTTGCATCCATAGATGCTTCTCAAGCAGATCCTGGGATGTCATTCTCCCCTTGTACTCGGCCTTGGTGAGGCTGCAGCTGGAGTACTGCGTCTAGTTTTGGGCTCCACAATTCAAAAGGGATGTGGAGAAGCTTGAGAGAGTCCAGAGAAGAGCCATGCACATGATCAGAGGTCAGGAAAACAGACCTTACGATGACAGGCTGAGAGCCATGGGGCTCTTCAGCCTGGAAAAGCGCAGGCTCAGGGGTGATCTGATGGCCACCTATAAGATTATGGGAATGCTCATCAGGACCTGGGGGAACGTCTGTTCACCAGACCCCCCCAAGGCATGACAAGATCAAATGGTCACAAACTCCACTGTGACTGGTTCAGGCTGGACATAAGAAAGAACTTCTTCACTGTCCAAGCCCCCAAGGTTTAGAATAGACTGCCGCCGGAGGCAGTTCAAGCACCCACTTTGAATGTCTTCAAAACACTTTTGGATGCTTATCTTGCTGGGATCCTATGATCCCTGCTGACTTTCTGCCCCTGAGGCAGGGGGCTGGACTTGATGATCCTCTGGGGTCCCTTCTACCCAAATGTCTATGAAATCTATGAAACATACTGCACAGAGAAGCTGTATAGTGGTCAGGGGGTGACATATCCTATCCTATCTATCGATGACAGCGAGCGGCAGTATTGCCGTTAGCTTGGGAGAGGGGGCTGGCAGTGGATTCAGTATAGTAAAAAACACTTTTTCCTCTCACTCATCCCTTGCCTGTGCACTAGACCAGAAGTAACAAAAACAGGTTAATGTGAAAAGGGGATCCCTGTACACCCCATTTTCTGTTCTGGTGGTGAAGAAGCAGGGTTTTATCTTCTCCCCATTAATCTGATTCTGTCAGATCCCTTCACATTATTCACCATTTTTTCTTCCCCCTCTGCATACTTACCCTGTATGCCAGTGATAGACAAATCAGAAATCATTTTGTATATAACAGCCTGCCCCTTCCTGAAGCCATAATCTAATAGTCACAATACCAGATTTTCCAAAGTAATCAGGACATTGTCTAGTTCCTATTTCTGAAGAAACCGTACTCTAAATCTGAACCAGTATCTGAACATCCACCCCTTGGGGGTACATGTGGGCTGGGAATTTGTCTTTCAAACTGAAACTGAAATAGAAGCCCTGACAGCATGTGGTCACTAGTCATTAAAAATCCCCCATTGTACTTGTTAGATTTTAGAGGCAGTTCTTGCCCTGTCCTGGCAAAATTCCAGTCAGTTATTACATTCTCTGCATAAACTGAATTCCCTTCCCTGTTTCATTGGCATAAATCATTTTCCACCTGCCTGTCTATACATGCTAGTGTTCTTTATTATGAGCATAGAATGCAAGGGTTTTATCTCCAAGATGGTTAAATGTCATAATCTTTCCACATACCGATTGTACTGTGCTTTAGAAACTTTTGTCCCTGAAGCTGACAAATATTTTGCTCAGCATCTGATTTTGCTTCCTAGCTGGAGTTGTAAGATTGCATTGAATTATGGCCTACTCCTGACCACTTTGGAAAAGTGAGGGCAAATGGGTATTTGTATTCCATATTCCTTATGATAATCACACCAAATATTTCAGCTTGCCCAGATTCTAGCTGCAGCCAGGGAATGATTGACTCCAGTCAGAGGCAGAGAGTTGCACACAAAAATAACTTTAAACACAGAGCTGTCACAGGGAGCAGTCAGCCAAATCCAGCTGTACACATAGGTTCTTAACCTGAATACAGGACCTTCACCTAATACAGGAGGTATACGGTCCCACTAGGGGAAATGACTTACTGGACTTGATGTTGGCTATGGGGCATGACCTGGTAGGGGAGCTGCAGTTTCATGGTCACCTTGGGGACAGTGACCATCAATCAACTGAATTCACCATATGGCATAGGGTGGGAAAGATAACTAGTAGGGTGGAAGTACTTGACTTTAGGAAGGCTAACTTCAGTGTGCTTAGGAGTCTAGCCAATGATGCACTAAAAAAGACCCTGTCTCGCACTCCAGCTGGCAATTAGGCTCATCAGCTGGAATGGTCAAGGTCTCCTGCAAGAATACCATGGGGTGCCCTCCCATCTGAAGGAAGGAGACCACTCGGCACCTCTGGAGACCCTTCCTGCAGCTGTGGACATTGAGGGTCATGATCCTAAATGACCTCATGGCTGGCGGGGGGTGGAGTAGATGGTTCAGGAGGGGCCTTGTGCATTTCAATGCCAAGTGTGGGGCCCGATGGTTCACATAGCGCCCTCCCATATGTATACAGGGAGTCTATGAAACTGCAGGCCCACCTATAAATATGGGCGTTGCAGCTATTGGGCCCCTTGCCTTCCCCTGCCAGTGCCCTTGCAGTGGCAAGGATGCTGTCAAAATCTCCCCAGTGGTCCAAGGCTGGCTGTATCTTGCTGGCATACCAGTGGGTATAGTCACGGTCAAGAAATGCAAGTAGCTCATCCCTGGGGACCTCTGGGACCGAGAAGTCTCCAGGCTCCATGGAGCCTGCTGGTTCTTGGACATGCTTCTCCTGGGCCTGGGCCTCAGTGGGCTCCTTAGACATCATCTGAACCCCCAATCCACGGGCTTTGGTTGGGATTGGGAGAGCTCTGCAGCCCCTTGGGACAGGGGTAGGGGTAAGGGTGTGGGTGGGGTTTATTCACAAGATGGTGGGGTACAGCTGGAGCCCCAGGGGGGTCTGTGCAGTATCCCCAACAAGATCAGCCTGTTGATTAAGGGACTCCACCACAACCCGCTCTGGTGCAGAACCCCCTATGGGGCAGGCTGGAGGCAAGGTTTTTCTGGGAGAGGGAGGCAAGAGACCTGCGAGGCACCAGGGTGACTTGGGCAACTGCCTTGAGGTCCTGGGAAAGGGGACCTCCTCCCTCAGGACTCACCAGGGTGAGCCCCAGGGTCTCTGTATCGTCCAGATTCTCAGAGGGAGTAGGCTCCACTGCTGGGCCTTCATTTGGGTAGGCCTCAGCCTCAGCACCTGTGGTTTCAGGGGGTAGGCCCTGGTCAACAGAATGAGGGGCTTCCTCCATGGGCTCCTGTTGAAGACTATCTAGCAGCCCTGAAGCCTCCTCCATGGGGATCACCCATTTGATCTTTCCCGGGGGTGGGGTGTCAGGTACAGCTGGGAAGGCTGCTCCTTCTCCCCATGTGGTGGTTTTGGGAGGGGGAGAGGAGTCCTCCATGTTTGAGGGCTCTAGCTGTGCCTGGGCTCTTGCATTTATGCCCAGAGGGCACCTGCACCCACTCAGCCATGGGGTGGTCCTCAGATAGACAGAATCCAGTAGGAAAAAGTAAAGGTTGGGGATGTGGGGCTGCCATGATGGTGGCATGACTGGGGTAGGGGAACCCTGCTCCCTCTCTCCCCATGGTTGCTGCTGCCCTCCCCAGGACTCCAAACTTGGTTGGGGGGCAGGGTCCCTTGAACTCACAGGGGAGGGGCTCATAGTTGTGGCTGGGGTACCAAGGGGGCCTGAGGGAGGAGGGGTGCAGGTGGTAGGGGCACCCCTCTTGCCATTGGGACTTGTAGATGCCCTCCCTGCCTGGCCCACAGGGCACTCATGATGCAAGTGCCCTGGGGCATGGCACCAGAAGCACCACAGGTTCCCCAGTGTATAGAAAATCCTCACTGGGGCCCCATGATAAGGAATTGCTTCTCTCAGCCTCCAGCTGTGCTCCTGTCACCAACTGGATCATAACCTGGCAACAGAAAGAGTGCAGGTGGCAGAGGCTGGGGTTTCAGCACCCCAGTGAGAGAGGCACCACTGGAGAGAGAACTCTCTCCAGGGTTTGGAGCTGTGGGAGCAGGACCTAACTGTGGATATAGGGAGGGACACAGCTGAGGACCACCATTGTCTCCAGCTCTTCTAGAGGCTCAAGAGGGAGATATTCACATTGCACCACGAGCCCCCTGTCCACCACCTTTTGTGCAGCAGCCTTTGAGGCAAGTAAAAAGACCCCCTTACCATGAAAGCGGGAGGCCGCCATGATCTTGGGGGGCCCCACTACCTGAGCCAGGGCCTGCACCCAGGTTTCAAAATGCAGGTTCTCCCACTTGGGCAGCTGGCACTTTACCCTGTGCCTGCAGGTGAGTGTCGGAAAGGGGGCCACACTGCCTGAGCGGAAAGGGCTGGTGGTGGAGAGTCCAGACCCCCTGGCTTCAGATCTCCCTGCAGCTGCATATGCAGAGCTGTGGTTCCCCCTGCAGGGGGCCATGTTGGTAGGCCAGGGTAGGCTGCATGGGTGTGTTGCTGGTGTAGCACACCTGGTCCCCTCGGGTGCTGGTGGTCTAGGTTTAGGGGCAAGGACCTTGCCCTTCCCACCCCAGCTGTGGAAAAGGCTGAAGAGGAGCCCTTACCGCTGCCCTCGCCCCTGGTCCCTGATGACAGGAGAGGGGACTTGGGAACCCCTCTGTGGGGGGCGGCTGTCAGGGTGAGTGGACCACAGGACTTACCACACAAGCGCAAGAACACACAGGGAAGGTTGCTGAGGCAGATGTAAAAGATGGCTGGAGTGGTGAAGGGGCTTTGTTTGTTGAAGATCTGTCTAGAAGCCCCTCAGGCCTCCAGCCAGGTGCTCAGCAGCAGAGCAGTAGGCAGGAAAACAAAAGCAGGATCAGATGCAGTGAAGTAGCTGTGGGGGGGGCAAGAGCAGTCGGTCAATTAGGGAGTAATCCAGTGCAGGTGTGGTGTCAGGTGGTACAAGGTGGTACAGCAGGAAAATCTCCTTCTCTTTTGAGAGGGGGCAGCAGAACAGCAGTGACAGCAGCAGTGATGGTAGGAGCTGTCCAGTTCAGCCACTCAGGGTGTGCTTCTGGTGAAAGTGGAGGTTGGCCTGCCAAGGCAGCTGGGGCAGGCAAGGCACCTTTTGGCTCTGGCAGTGATGGTGGGGAAGGAAAGGCCCACAGGCAGTGCAGGTTCCCTCCCCAGGCTGTCCCTCAACCACAGCTTGGTGGCAGCAGGCCAGAACAGGGGTACAGAAGCTGGGGTGCAGTACAGTGCACCCCTCCCTGAGTGGGGGTAGCAGCATACAGCAGAGGACTCCCCCCCATAGCAGGGGGCAGCAGCCCCCCAAGGCAGGAAGGGGTATGGCCAACTTACCCCCAAAAGCTCTGAGAACAAGCTAGCAGTAGCCGGAGGCAGGAAAGGGCCTGGCCATCTTCTCCTCAGAACCTCCTGACACCAAGCTTGCAGCAACAGCAGCATCCTGGGACAGGAAGGGGCATGGCCAACTTCCTCCCAGAATCTCCTCCGCCAGAAGCTCCTGAGAGTGAGTAGCCCTGCTAGGTCAGCTTATTGTACTGCTGGGACAGCACAGGGCAGGTTTTTATACCCTGGCTGCAGGTCTGGAAGGAGCTGAGTAGGGTTATTTTGCCCTAAGTGGCACAACTTGCCCCACACCAAAGTGCGTGTCTATTGCCTGCAATAAGGCAAAAGTCCCCAGCTCAAATTTATGCTGCTCCTATTTGAGGTGCTCTAAGTGTATGTGTTTGCGTGTGTTGACATACCTTAACAGAGTTTTAGAAAGAATTTATACTATTGCAATCTGAAAAAATAGGAGAACCCAAAGAAAGTTTTGAAGGTCAAAAAATTAGTAGCAATGTTTTTATGCTGCTTTTTGCGTGCGATTATCATATGTTTTAAACAATAGGACATGGAGGCAAATACAAGTCAGTCATCCCACATAACAAAATCAGTAAAGCAAGACTGTGTTGCTCATGTGAGATTATGATAGTCTTCTTGTACACAAGCCAATTTCTGGATTTCTTCCACCAGGTTAGTGCTGATAATGGCAAAACAGCCATTTACATGGTTTTATCAAACCTTATGCCAGCCCATTATCTTGTCTAATAGTCCATTGTCATGGGGAATCCAATACTGTACTCTTTCTTCTGGATTCTGTTAGGGTGCTCTATTTAACTCCTAGTACTCTGAATGAGTCAGAGCTATCCAGACTTCTTGCAAAAAAAATTCTGCAACCCTGAGGAAAATTACCAATGCATCAGCAATTGTCAGACCAAGTAGAGCCCAAACTGATGTTGACAACATCAAGACATATCTTCAGGCTTAAGGAGGGAGAACAAAGGCAAAATAAATCAACTTGAAATATTTTTCAAATATGTAAGTATACTATTTAGTAATGGTAAGTATTCTGGATAGGGAGGGGTATGATTACTTTTTTAACCCCACAGACATATACTGGTACAAGGCTTATCCCAGACAAAGTTATACAGATATAAAAGTGCTTCTCACACCCATGAAGCTTATCACCTTTCCTGAACAGGACTGAACTATATTAATATATTCACTTTGATACCAGTGTGATTCTGCTCATGCTGTAGAGGTAGGAATGGAGGTTGTACTACTTTAACTATATTAGCATAATTAAGGTGATACGACTTTTATGTATAGACAAGTTTTCATTTAGAGGGGAGTGACTGGAATAAAATGCAAAACAAAACTGAAGCAACATTTACAAACCAAGTCTTCAAATTTATCTCAACCTAGCCTCCAACCACTAAATTCTGCCAGATTACAAGTCTTCTATGGCCACTGAAGTGTATATTGGCCCACGTGCCTGGGTATGCAAAATATTGTACTTTTATGCACAGAGCCTAATTTTTTTATTTTTATTTTTATTTATTTTTTTACATATTACTAGATAATTGCTTGCCTGACTTTCACATGAACATGTAAAAGCATTTCAGATGCAGTCAGTGACACCTTTTTAAAAAGTGACCCTATGATACTGAAACTCAAGAGACAAAAATAACATCATAATTCAGGCTAACACACCCCAGCTGCAATTTAGAATTCAAGCTCATCCTCCTTAAAGTAATTTACCCTACTTCACCTGTACTTAACCTAACTTCCTCCTTCACTCAGTGTGCCCATCTGATTCATTGCTGACTCATGTGTTTTGCTGCAGTTTGAGATAAGTACTAGTTCAGTATCATTTAGTACAGTGACGTTCAACCTTTTGGTTCTGCAGGCTAGATGAGTGGCACAAAGTCTGATCCAGCCCTCCCATACCTCTTGTGTACCAGGATTGGTTTTTAGGGCCCCATACTGCCTCTACCCAGTCCCATGTACCAGGATCAGGCTACGGGAACCCATGCCAACCCCACCCAGCGCAGGATCGGGATCTAGTGCACAGACCCATGGACCACAGACCAAAGGGGTCCCACAGACCTCCCCAGGCCAGATTACATGGGGCCAGACACTGGATTTGGGCCATAGGTTTAGCATCTCTGATTTAATACATCGCAAGGGCCAAATCATAGAATATTAGGGTTGGAAGGGACCTTAGGCAGTCATCTAATTCAACCCCTTGCTCAAAGTAGGACCATACCCAACAATATTATTCCAGGCAAAGCTTTGTGTACCAACATCTTAAAAACTCTAAGGATAGAGCTTCCTGTTCCAGTGCTTTACTGTCCTCCTAATGAGAACATTTTCCCTAATATCTAGCCTCAACTTTCCTTGCTGCAACTTGAGACCATTGCTCTTTGTTTTATCTGCCTCCACTGCAAACAGTCTAACTCTATCTTCTTTGTCACCACCCTTCAGGTAGTTAAAAGCCACAGTTAAATCCTCCTCAATCTTCTCTTCTCCAGACTAAATGAGCCCTGTTCTCAGTTACTAAGGAGTTATACCTGCATAACTGAAAGGAGAATCCTGTCTAAAGTGTGTCAGCTATACCTTTGTACATGCAAGAATGTATTGCTCTTGTTTATAGCAGAGTTAGTGTCCATGGTAGGAGGATAAGATACCTGACTTGAATTTAACAGATCCATATTGAACCATCAATTTTGTGGCTATAAGGAACAGAAGCCTATTCTGTCCTAATTGTAAGCATTCCAGCCTACTTCAGTAACCCTTCAAGTTATAAGAAATCTCAAACAAACCAACACATTTTTAAGGGACACAAGCAATAAGATTAATAATGTCCATGTAGAGATAACTTTACTAGCCACAGACTCCAACAGGCTTCAAATGTTTACCTCCACACATTGTTCCATGGCATATGCATAAGACTGTAATGTGTGTTTGCAGGAGCAAGGTCTGTGGTCAGAGAGCTCATAAAAATTCAGCCGTTGCTGGAAGAGATGGCAAACAACTGGTGCACAGCCCAAGAAAATGGATATCCAACTTTATCCAGTGGAAGAGATGATGACATTGATGTACGAAGAAGAGAGATTGACTAAATGCATCAGATTCAGAAAGAAAAAAAAGCAGTCCTCAAATTATCTCCTTTTTTATCTTTGCTTACTGTTTTTGGGAGACAAAGGGATGCTGCCCAGGAGCCTTTCTACTGGTAGTTAAAGGGCTTATGTATGCCTGTTGTTCCTGCTTCACTTACAAGGCCACATAGCAGAAAGTGAAGTGCAACAGCAGCAAATCTGTATCAGTGACTCACAGTAAGACAGGAAATCTCAAGCAGATCCACCCTTCCTTCCTGTGCTCTACCAGCCAAGTCACAGAACCACCAGCAAAAGCTAACAGACCGAAGAGTGAGAAGCCGAAACAGTCAGATGCTGCAACTGAACAAACTGCTCCTGCTGCACCACAATACAAGTTTCACAGAAATTCATGATTCATCTTGTTTCCAAGAGAGCAGATCAGAGAAGAGAAAAGATTGTATGGAATAAAAGTGTTTTCATTCTTATCACCTATCCAATTCTGCTCTTTATATCATGGGGAGTAAATAAAAAAGCAACACATTTAGATGGATCTTGCCAGGTTATTAGAATGAAACTCATTTTTAGAAAGAATAAATATGCAAAGAATTTCCTGAAAGTTAGCAATTACTAAAAAGTAAAATATGAATATTTGGATGGCAGATGAAAATGAGGTAAAATTCTGCTTGCATGGAAGTCAACAGGAGTTGTGTAATTGGTATGAATGGTTTAAGAATTTTTCTTAAGAGAGTTTAATTTTCAGCGGTAGGAGTCCTAAATGGGGAAAAGAAAAAAGGAAGAAAATTTTGGTTGAGAGAGTAATTGCTAGTCAACCAAGTAATGAACTTCCTCCACATACATAACAACCACAAGTTTCTCTTATTCATCAGACCAATGTGTCCTTACTTCACTTGTAGAAGCAAAACAGAAAAAAGGAGGGGGGGGGTGCAAATCAGTAAAGCAGGTTTCTGCATGTTGTGTATAAGCAATCAAGCTAGCATATTTCATACTCTCAAATCCAGTTCAAACAGGACTGATTTGTCAGTAGCCTTTATTCAATGCTACCTTTCTTTGCTCCCTGCTAAGCAGGACAGCATTTACATAAAGTGGCTAAGAAATGTTTGTTCTCACTGCCAGCGATAAAACAAAAATTCCTCAAACTGCATTATGTGTCAGCATTATGTCACAGTACAAAATTCTAGGCTATGAGGCTGAATCAAGTCATTAAGCGTAGCTTGATGCTCTTTAACCCAGTGGGACCGTTAGCAAAAAAAGAAATGAGCTGGATGTATTACAAATTGACAAGGTTTTTATTTGGACTCTTTTTGCAGTTTCACTTCTCCTGACAATGGAATCATTTAGGTGCTATTTTTATTGAGTCCCTGATGAGAATGAATCAGTTCTGAGTCCCATTTGAAGTTCTTTTGCTCAGTGGGGGCATTGGAGCACAAGGTAAACAAACTTCCTAGGTGCATTTTTCTTGGTTATCTCCCTTGCCGATCATTTTTTACAGGCAGACCAGAAATTCACATCTTCTCCTTTCAATATTTTTTTCTGGACTGATTTGCTTCACAGTCCACAAAACAAGTCTCTCAAGTGTTGCCACATTTAGAAGGGCTCTAAACCCAGGACATTGTGATAGATGTTTTACAATCAGCCAGTCCATTAACTACACTGATTTTTCACTTTGAAAACTGAAGCAGGTTTGGAGTAAGCTGATTTTTAGCCAATTTTTCTTTCTACTTTTCACAGTCTGGGCTATCTGGGAGCTGAAATAGCCCAAATTATGTTAGCTGATGTACCAGCCAATTATTAGAGTGTTGTGCATTTAATCTTGTCCTTTTCAACACCTTGTCCTCTTCAACATCCTTGCTATCCCCACCACACTTCTGGACACCATGGGCCAGCAGTTGTCAACTGGGGGTACACATACCCCTGGGGGTACTTGGAAAGGGCTAGGGGGTATGTGCAGGCAGGTGGGGACAGAGCACTGCTGCCCACCACCCCATTCCATCACAAGCCAGGAGCAGGGAAGGTTGGGAAAGGACAGCGGCTCCCCTCTGCAGGCTGCACAGGCACCGCCCAGCCAGCTGAATGCAGTGGGGAGGGAGCTTGCACACAGTGGTGACTGTCACCACGCCATACCACCACCATGTGCAAGCCCCCCCTTGCTCCACATCCAGCCACAGCCACACTGCCCCCCACCAGAAGTGTACCCAGAAGGGGTACACTCCTTAAAAAGGTTAAAACCCTCTGCTATGGGCTATCTAGGGGTGTGGTAGAATACTAAGTTTGCAATTTCTGTGCCACTTGGGGAGTGTTCTTTGCCTTATCACCAAGACAGTTTTCCAGTTGCCTTGTCTTGCCTTATCCCAGCTGTATAAAGCATTCATAACCAAGGCAGATGATCTGCATCAATATAACTAAAGACAACTTCATTTTCTCTCTCATTGTGATGGTGATATTTTAAGTAATCTCCACAATCAATTATTTGAGCTTATCTGAATGAGAGGGACAATATCCTCTGATTTCTCTTAGGGTTGATTAAATAAGTATGATTAAAGCTGTTCAGCAGCCCATTCACTGATTCAAACAGGATTAAAGGGGTTGGGGGGGGGTTGCACTATTCTTTTGAGCAGGTGTGTATAGAACTAATACTTCCCCAAGCTCCTCAGCCAGAGGTTATATAGAACACCCTTTCAGGTATCAAAACAGCCTTAGAAGGTACTTCTGTGGTCAGGATAAAATATTACCTGAATTAGACTGTAGTGAATACCCATAGGAACTATTACAAGTAGGTAGTGTAAGGTGTGAGAAGTATACAGAACTAAAAGTTACTAGAAAAGTATTTCCCTCTGTGTGTCGGGATTTTGGAATGAGGACAGGATAAGATTTCATAGACATTAGGGCTGAAAGGGACCTCGGAAGATCATCAAGTCCAGCCCCCTGCCCCAGGGGCAGGAAGTCAGCTGGGGTCACAGGATCCCAGCAAGAAAAACATCCAGGTTTCTCTTGAAGGCATTCAAAGTAGGTGCTTGAACCAGCTCCGATGGCAGGCTGTTCCAGACCTTGAGGGCTCAGATAGTAAAGAAGTTCTTCCTTATGTCCAGCCTGAAATGGTCTTGCAGAAGTTTATAACCATTCGACCTTGTAATCCCTTGGGGTGCTCTGGTGAACAAATGTTCCCCCAGGTCCTAGTGAACACTTCTTATAAAAACTTATAGGTGGCCACCAGGTCGCCCCTGAGCCTGCACTTTTCCAGGCTGAAAAGTCCCATAGCTCTCAGCCTCTTGTCATAAGGTCTGTTTTCCGACCTCTGATCATGCACGTGGCTCTCCTCTGGACTCTCTCAAGCTTCTCCACATCCTTTATGAATTGTGGAGCCCAAAACTGGACGCAGTACTCCAGCTGTGGCCTCACCAAGGCCGAGTACAAGGGGAGAATGATGTCCAGGGATTTGCTTGAGAAGCATCTATGGATACAAGCCCATGTTTTACTCACTTTACTGACTGCAGCATCACACTGAAGGCTCATGTTCATTTTGTGGTCAATCATGACCCCCAAGTTGCTCTCATCCTACTGCTAGTCACTGCCAAGCCTATAGACATGCTGCAGGTTTTTCCTGCCAAGGTGGAGAACCTTGCATTTTTCGATGTTAAACACCATCAGGTTCTCGTCCGCCCATTTTCTGAGCTTGTCAAGGTCAGCCTGGATTACCCCCTTGTCCTCAGGTGTGGATGCTTTACCCCAAAGTTTGGTATCATCAGTGAACTTGGCCAGTCCACTTCTGACTCCAATATCCACATCATTAATGAAGAGGTTGAACAAAATAAGTCCAAGGACAGAGCCTTGAGGGACCTCACTGGTCACAGGGCACCATGATGATTGACTTATGTCAACCACCACCCTCTGGGTCCACCCCGGGAGCCAATTCCCCAGCCATCAGATCATGGTGGACCCAAGGCCTCAGTTGGCCAGTTTTGCCAAGATGTGATCATGGGATACCAGATTGAAAGCTTTTTTAAAGTCGAGATATATGACATCAATCTCTTCCCCCTTGTCCAGGTGATGGGTCACCTGGTCATAAAAGAAAATGAAATTGGTCAAGCATGACCTACCCGCAACAAACCCATGCTGGCTGTCCCTCAGGGTGTTGTCATCGACTAGTACATTTAGGATGGCCTCCGTGATGACTTTTTCTAAGACCTTCCCCAGAATAGAGGTCAGGCTGATGGGCCTGTAGTTTGCCAGATTCACTTTCCTCCCTTTCTTGAAAATAGGCACCACATTGGCCTTCTTCCAATAATCAGGCACTTCACCAGAGCACCAAGAGTTCTCAAAGGTCCGTGCCAGGGGCTGAGCTACGATGCTAGGCAGCTTCTTGAGTACTCTGGGGTGTAAATTGTCAGGGCTGGCTGACTTGAAGGTGTCCAGCCTCTCAAGCTCTTTCTTCACAAGGTCAGCATTGATGGAGGGCAAGGAACCACCCTTGCTTAGATGTCCCTGTCTCATAATGGGAATGGGCATCCCATGGGACTTGTGAAAGACTGGCACAAAGTACCCCTTGAGCAAGTTCACTTTTTCCTGGGCGTCAGTCATCAGTTCTGCCTTTTGGTTTAGCAGGGGTCCAATGTTGCCCTTGCTTTTCCTCCAGCTCCCCACATATCTAAAAAAGGACTTTTTATTGTCCTTGATACTTGTGGCCAGTTGGAGTTCCATAGCAGCCTTGACTTTTCTGGTTTGCTCCCTGCAGGTCCGGACCAGTGCAGAGTATTCCTCCTTGGAGGTGGATCCCATCCTCCATCCTTTGTGGGTCTGTCTTTTTAGATGCAGGAAGACTGCCAGTTCCCTGGAGAACCAAGAGGGCTGCTATGTCTTCTTGCTGTGTTTCCTCTGAGACGGAATAGTCTTAGCTTGTGCATCTAGGATCGCTCCCTTGAGGAGCAACCACTCTTCCTAGATTCCCCTCCCTTTGGGATTGTGGTCCCTTAGGGCCTCACCGACAAGTCTCCTGAGCTTGTCAAAGTCAGCCCTCCTGAAGTCGAGGACCTCTGTACTGCTGACTGACTTGACAGCTTTTCAGCGGATGGTGAAGGTGATCAGCTAGTGGTCACTGTCACACAGCTTCCCTTCGTTAGGTCACTGATTAGGTCACCCCCGGTTGCCAGTACCAAGTCAAGCAGCGCTTTGCCTCTTGTTGGTCCATAGCCTTCTTGAGTCAGATAGACCTCAAACACACACGTGAGGAAGCTTTGGAACCATTCGGATTTGGCCCAGCGCTCTTCCCATGAGATGTCTGGGTAGTTGAAGTTCCCCATGACAACCATGGACCAGGAGTGTGCAGCCTCAGCCAATTCCCTGGTGAACTCCTGGTCAATCTCTTGATTCTGGGAGGGAGGTCTGTAGTAGACTCCCACCATTGTGTCTCCTGTGCCATGCTCCCCATGGATTTTAACCCAGAGGCTCTCTAGTCATCCACCCTGGGTGCTGATGTCAGCTTGTAGGGATGGGTAGTTCTCTTTGATGGAGAGAGCTACACCTCCACCCCTTTTGTCCACTCGATCCCTCCTGTACAGGGTATAGCCATCTATACCCATGGTCCAGTCATGGGTGGAGTCCCACCAGGTCTCCGTTATCCTTATGACGTCATAATTATTTGTGCTGAGCAGGAGGACAAGTTCCTCCTGTTTATTCCCCAAGCTCCTGGCATTGGTGTACAGGCATGCAAGTGTCCCCTTGGGGGCCCTTGCTTTGCCCGCAGCTTGCTCTAGGGCTGGGGCAGGGGTAGGCTCCCTTAAGTGCCTTGGCCTGCTGGCTTTGCAAGTGTTGCTCAGTGGGCCAGCAGTGGCAGTAGTCCCCCCACCCCCTAGCAGGCTTAGTTTAAAGCCCGGTGGAGCAGGTCAGCCAGTCTGGCTGAGAAGAGCATCCTCCCCAGTGGAGAGAGGTGGAGGCCGTCCCTTCCCAGCAGCTCACTGCCTTCCTCACCAAAGAGAGGACTGCAGGCATGGAAGTCAAAGCCTTCCCAATGACACCAGCGCCGCAGCCTTTGCAATGTCTTGGATATGGGCTCCCAGGAAGCAGCAAACTTCCCAAGCCAAGGGAGTTGGGGCAACAGATTGCCTCCTCCATCCCCCTCAGGATGCAGTGTACCACGACAAACACTTTGCGTTTTGTCTTAGGGAGAGCAGAGGTGGAAGCTACAGTTGAGCCTGTGTTGCCTGTAGGAGCTGAGGCTACCTGTTGCAAAGCTCCGATGAGGCAGGGACCTTGGTGCAGCAGGCCTTGGGGCCCTTAACCACCTTGGTCCAACCCCATGGCTAGACAGAATGGGAGGTCCCCGGGTCCTTCCTTGTCCTGGAGGGACACCATGGTCTACCCTTAGTATCCCAGGGGAGAAGGGCCTGGCAGTAGGAGTCTATCTCCTGCTCACAGTCCCTGATGGCACAGTCTCTAGATTGTGGTCTGGAGCTCCTCCAGCTGGCGCGCCAGAGACCCCAGTAGGAAGCAGAACCCACATCTTCCTTCCCTTTGACAGTCATTTCAAACATTGGACTTTGCCACTGAAAATGCACTTTCTGAAGAGCCTGGGGGCTTGACAGGGCCCCTGGATTCCAAAGCTAAGTGAAAGAATTATAGGTAGAAGAGGGATGTTGAAAAGAGGTAGTCTTTGTATGCTCAGATTTTCTCCAAGCAAGTCTGTAGGGGATGATTTGGTACTGGACCACAAAGGCTGGCATATGAATTCCTGCCATGTTCTGACGGAACATACATTCATACAAATAAAGGAAATTCTGAAAAAAAAGATATGCCCTGTCACAAACTCCTGACTTTAGAGATGGAGACTATGCTATTAGTCACCAGATTGTTCAACCCCAAGTTAGCTGCTCTTCAGGTAAAAGCTTTTGTTTCTATTTTTCCTAGGTGATAACTTAGTGTGACAAAATTGCAGTCATGCCTAATTCATGGAACAAAGGTATGTCTCAGAAACCAGAGATTCCCCTTGAAGTTGAGATCCAACTGAGATCCAGTTGATTCTTGGCCCTTTTATTCCTGGTACACTATGCTCTCTTGCTCCAGACAAGAGTGTCCTGCTCTTGAATCAGCCAATTACTGTGCTTCTCTAAAGAATGGTCCCTCTGGCCAAATCATAAATTCCACACTCCCCTCATACAGAATTACTGAAAAATGACAGTCCTGGCTTCTTTTTCAACTCTTGTTTGGCCTTGTTCTAAAGCTCCAAGGTCCCTGTTTGTTAGGAATATGCATGTCTACTTGACCCCTTCTTTATAGCACCAGCTTCAGCATCCTGACCTTCTTGTCCTGATCCATTGCAAGAGGCACTCCACTATCTAGCATTACAGGAGACCACTCTGAAGACCTCTCTCCTTCAGTACCTTCTATAAGAAAAATCCTGCTGTCTCTAAGCCACCTACTCCCTTGACCCAGCCACCAATCCAAGCCAAAATGCTTTACCCAAGAACTCTCAGATAAAAGTACCTGGGAGATGGACAACTGAATACAAGTGGGGCTGAGAATTTCCCTTACGGGGTTACCATTCTCCTCCAATCTTTCCTACCACTTCCTTCACTCATATGTCTGGAAGAAAATGCATCAGAGTTGGCTTGAGGTGCATGTCTCACAAAGAAAGCCAGCTGGTCCCCATGAGAGAGAGAATCAATCATAGCAGATCAGAGCTGAGACTGGTTTGAGAGTCTTTGCCAGGTTTCAAATACCCCCCCCCCAAAAAAAAACCCAACCCCCCCCAAAAAACAGCCCCCAAAAACACCCCAAAACAACCCATCATGTTTGTCTGAGTAAGAAAGAAGGAACTTAGTCTATATGGATAAAAGCTTTACCAATACAGATACAGCAGTGAGTACAAATTCAGATCTACCAATGACACATGCTTCAGGGAAAGGAAAACTGTTGAAGCAAATGCTTTGTGTAGAGAAGTCAGTGAGTGGGAGGACTCATCACAGAAATTAATAGCATTTTTGAAGGTGAAGCAGACATGGGTAGGGACCTACTTAAATTGGGGTGAGACAAAGAGTTTTTCACAGCCCACTCACAATGCACAGAGCTGATTTCACAGGCATTTCATGGCAACCCTGCCCCCTCAGTACTCTGAGTACTCTGGGGTGATTGGTGGAGAGGCCCTAGAAGTGGGGAAGAAAGGACAAGGGGACAGCCACCATCTTGATAACTGGCTGCCCTTCATGTCACCCCAGCCCTCAGGGTTGATTAGTGGAGAGGCTCCAGCAGGAGGAGGAAGGATGAGGGGGTAGCCATTATCTTGTCTGCTGCCCTTCATGCCACCCTGCCAGCTTCCTCTCCCTGCATTTTATTTTATTTTTTTTTCTGTTGATGCTACAGATTTTACAGACAATCCCAGATTTTGCGGTTTCCACAAAATCCATGAAACTGCAAATTAAGTTGGTCCTTAGGCTTGAGGAAGGTAGGAGATTGTCTTATTCAGATATTCTTTTCAGCAAACAAATGTTTCTCTTTATGGCAAGCTTATCCATATCAAGACAAACAGGTAGAATACAAAGGCTCAAAAAGAGAAGGTGAAAACCTATGTGCATCTGCTCTAGGGTCTGGACACACAGTATGTTAACACTGATGCAATTCACATTTGGTCTCTGGAACAGGCAAAAGACCAGCTTTCTCAGACTACCTGCTATAGTAGCACTAATACAGTGCCTCACCACTATGGGTGACAGCGAAGCCAGTAATGGCTTTGTTGTATTGAACATTTCATTACCCCTCAATAGACATAGACATAGCACTTACATCAATGTAACTCAGGTCCCTGGCATATGTTCATGGTGTGTTCCACATGTGTGTGGTAGGAAGCACAATTCTGGGATGAGACATCAAATCATACTTGCTTCCTTTTTACTTGTCAGAGCAGAGGGAGGCCATGATCCTAGGCTCCACCTGCACCAGCAATTTGGCACCTGGCTTCCCACAGCTGGGAGGGTTCCTGTGAGGAGACTCTGATCCTGATGCCTGTGCCTGGCATCCAAGGGAGGTGCAGGGTGTTGTATTTAAAGACCCTGGCAGGGGAAAGCATTCAGCTTCCGCCTCTGGGAGCCTCATCCCACACTCAAGGATTGGGGAGTTTGAGTGCAGAGGCTAATCTCCTTGGCCAGAAAACCCTTCTGTTGATTGCCAGCACCAGCCCTGGGGTAACCCAGGACATACCATATGTTCAATTTAAGGCTCCATTAAAAAACAACTATAAAAAAACAACTGTTTTGCATTATACGAGGAACATTTTTATGCCTTAGTTGCCATTTTATGGTACCTTAAATTGAGTGCACATGTAACATTTACCATTTATGCTGCAACAAACACATTAATCACAGCATAAATGTAATGTTTGGAAAAGCCCTTACACTTGGGTAGACCATCCTCACCAAGAAGAATATGAATCCTATTTCTGCATCATGCAAAGAAAACCTGAGTATATTTTAGGTAACCTAAATCCTCCTCCTATAGGTGTCAGGTGAGACAGTTTGCATTAAGCATTTGTTAGTACTTATGAAATTCCCAATGATAGTTATAAAACCAAACAAAAAACAAGAAAAACTGACACTGTTTTCAGAGTGGAAGGAGGGAAAAGGAGGGAAAGGGAGCAGATGGAGTTCTGTCTAGGGGGTGTTCAGCCACCGCTGGAGGGTGGGTGGGGGAATTGGAGGCCTCCCTCTTCCACCCCCCTGAAGTGGGGGGGATCCAATTCACCCACCCCACCCTCCAGTGAATTGAGGAACCCCAAATATGTGCTCCCTCTGCTCTCTTTCCCTCCTCTCATTCTGAAAACTTTGCAGTCTTGCAGGAAGATGGGCTGTTGCTAGGGTAAACCAGCTGCAGGCTCCCAGCCAGCAGCTAGATACTCCTCCCCCTTGGAATCAACACTAAACTTCTGTTTGGTCCAGGGGATCATTGCAACTCAGAACGCTTCCTGGAAAGTCTTCTCAGTTACAGTGGGGGTACTGTCAGTAACTTAAGTCCAGCATGGGTAGTATAAAATTGAGCTAAAGAGTCATTTTCTATTCTTGGGTCCCAATTACTTTGCTATGGAGAAATTCTTTTAACTCTCTGGAAAGTTACTTTTTATTTTTCTTATATTAAAACACAAGTACAAACATACAAAATTGGTTACAAAAGTGTGCGTATTTCTACCCAAAAAGCTCTTTATATCCCCATTAAAGCTGGATGAATAGTGGAGTTTTTTTGGTTTGCTGTCTAAAACAAAGCAGGAAAAAAGTCAACAGGAAATAAAATCAATTCATTTGAATGATAACAGAAATTGCAGGATTTTTCTGTGAAAGAAATTAAAAATAATTTTGGATCAATCAAAATATTTAGTTCAGTCCAAAATGAAATTAAACTTTTTGGATTATGTAACCACTTGCTTTTAATTTTAGGTCAATTTTGAATCTAATTATTCTAATTTCAAAATTGAATTTAAGTAAAGATTTATTTTGAGAAAGTTTCAAATATTAAACATTTACTAAAAGGGATTTTTTTTATTTAAAACATTCAACCTTTTTATGCACTTTCCTTCCCTTCATTGGCTAAAACCATTGAAAGAATTTGACCCAAATTCAAAGCCTTTCAGTTCTTCCTTCCCATATCTCTGTGCCTGAAAAATGCATTCTCTTTTACCAGAATTTCAATGGGTATCTCAGTTGCAATCTACTACAACCAAAGTTTAAGAGTCACATTTATGCAGTCCTATATTTAACATAGTCTTTCAAGAATAGACAGGCAAAACGGTTTCTCCTATCAAGTGTGAAAGTATATAGTTTTGAGTGACTAGCCCCAGTAGTTAATAGTTTTCTTCTACCCTAAGGCAAACTAGGGTAGTATTAAAGATACTACTTTGATCTTCATCTTTTAAAAATTTATGTTAAAAATTATGGCACTTCACCATGACAATGGTTAGATATAACTTAAATATAGCTGTACTTTCTTCTCACTAAAATTATGCTATGTTGGATATTAAAATATCACAACATAGACAATCCAAAGATAAAAGGAAACAAAACATACATAAACCCTACCAAACCACAATCACATGTACAGTCCCATTCTGACCAAATACACACATTCCATAAAAGGAAATGAGATTGGTCAAGCAAGACCTACCCGCAACAAACCCATGCTGGGTATCCCTCAGGATATTGCCTTCAACTAGTCTGTTAAGGATGGCCTCCTTGATAATCTTTTCCAAGACCTTCCCCAGATAGAGGTCAGGCTGATGGGCCTGTAGTTTGCTGGATCTACTTTCCTCCCTTTCTTGAAGATAGGCATGACATTGGCCCTCTTCCAATCATTGGGAACTTCACCAGAGCACCAAGAACTCTCAAAGATCCATACCACGGGCTGAGCTATGATGCTCGCCAGTTCCCTGAGTACCCTTGGTGTAACCCATCAGGGCTGGCTGACCTGAAGGTATCCAGCCTGCCAAGGTGTTCCTTCACGAGGTCAGCTTCAATGGAGGGCAAGGAATCTCCTTTACCCGGGCCTCCGTGACCCACAGTAGGCAGGGCCATCCCATGGAACTGGTGAAAAACTGATGCAAAATACCCATTTAGCAAGTTCACTTTTTCCTGGGTGTCAGTTGTCAGTTGCCCCATCTGGTTTAGCAGGGGTCCAATGTTGCCCTTGCTTTTCCTCCAGCTCCCCACATATCTAAAAAAGTACTTTTTATTTTCCTTGATATTTGTAGTTAGCTGGAGTTCCATCACAGCCTTGGTTTTCCTGATTTGCTCTCTGCAAGTCTGGACTAAAGCAGAGTATTCTCCTTGGTTCCAGTCCTCCATCCTTTGTAGGTCTTCCTTTTAAGACGCAGGATGTCTGCCAGTTCCCTGGAGAGCCGAGGGGCTGCTGTGCCCTTTTGCTGCCTTTCCTGGGATGAACTTTGCTTGTGCATCCAGGATTGCTCCCTTGAGGAGCAACCAGTCATCAGAGACCCTAAAAGGCCCAATAAAGAGGGGAGGTCAGGACAAGTCTCCATAGGTTGTCAATATCAGCTTTCCTGAAGTCGAGGACTTCTGTATTCCTGACTGACTAGCCAGCTTTACAGCAGATGGTGAAAGTGATCAATTCATGATCACTGTCACCCAGATTCCCTTCGATTGTTATTACTGATTAGGTCATCCCCGGTTGCCAGTATGAGGTCAAGCAGCGCTTTACTTCTTGTTGGACCATAGACTTCCTGTGTCAGATAGAGGTCATCCACACATGAGAGAAAGCTTTGCAACCACTGGGATTTGGCTGAGTACTCCTCCCATTAGATGTCTGGGTAGTTAAATTCTCCCACGACAAACATACACTGGGATCATGCAGCCTCAGCCAATTCCCTGGTGAACTCTTGGTCAAGGTCTTGGCTCTGGGTAGGGGGTCTGTAGTAGACCCCCACCATAGTATCCCCTGTGCCGTGTTCCCCACGGATTTTAACCCAGAGGATCTCAAGTAGTCCACCGTGGGTGCCAATGTCGCTTACGGGGATGCGTAGCTTTCTTTGACATAGACAGCTGTGCCCCCACACCTTTTAGCCACTTGATCCCTACTATACAGAGTATAGTTGTCTATACCCATGGTCCAGTCATGGTGGAGTCCCACCAAGTCTCCGTTATCTCAATGACATTGTAGTTATTTGCATTTAGCAGGAGAACAAGTTCCTTCTGTTTATTCCCCAGGCTCCTGGCATTTGTGTATAGACACGCAAGTGTCCCCTTAAGGGCCCTTGCCTTACCTACATTTTGTTCCAGGGCTGGGGCTTGGGTGGGGTCCCTTATGTACCTTGGCCTGCTGGCTTTGCAAGTGTTGCTCAGTGGGCCAGCAGTGGCAGTAGGTCCCCCACCCCTGACGGGCTTAGTTTAAAGCCCTGTGGAGCAGGTCAGCCAGTCTAGCTGAGAAGAGCCTCCTCCCCAATGGAGAGAGGTGGAGGCCGTCCCTTCCCAACAGCTCACTGCCTCTCTCTCCAAAGAGTGAACTGTGGTCATGGAAGCCAAAGCCTTCCTGATGACACCAGCGCCAGTTTTTGGTTGACTACCTGGATCCTCCTCTCCCTCAGCCCATAGCCCGAAACTGGGAGGATCAAAGAAAACACTACCAGTACCCCCAGACCCTTTAGCCCCACACCCAAATCCCTGTAGTGCCTCATGACCCAGCTAGGAGCACTCCAAGCCATGTCACTGGTGCCCACATGGATGAGGAGCATGGGATAGTGTTCTGTGGGCTGGAGGAGCTTAGGGATCTTCTCTGCAATGTCTCGGATGTGGGCCCCTGGGAAGCAGCAAACTTCCTGGGCTAAGGGGCTGGGGCAGCAGATTACCCCCTCAGTCCCTCTCAGGATGGAGTCTCCCATGACAAACACTTTGCGTTTGGTCTTCGGGAAGAGTGGAGACGGTAGCTACAGTGTCCTCTGTGTTGCCTGTGGGAGATGGCAACTAAGCAGGCTCTGCTGGGGCTGCAAGAGGCTCTTACCTGTTGCAAAGCTCCAGCAGGGCAGAGACCTTGGTGCAGCGGGCCTTGGGGCCCTTGACTACCTTGGTCCACCCCATGGTTGAACAGAAGGGGAGGTCCCCAGGTCCTCCCTTGTCCTGGAGGGAGACTGTGGTCTACCCTCCACCTCCTGGGGGAGTGGGGCCTAACAGTAGGAGTCTCTGTCCTGCTCACAGTCCCTGATGGCATGCAGTCTCTGGACTGTGGCCTGGAACTTCTCCAGCTAGTGCACCAGAGCCCCCAGTAGGAAGCAGACCCCACAAGGGGAGATGGCCATACTCCCGGGCCCCAGAGCCTGAAAAAGGGACTGCAGCTGAGAGCCAAAGGCTCTGTCTGTGTGAAACCCAGAACCATGGGCTCCATCTGGGTGGCAGTCTCTGAGGTGCCAGAGGAGGGTGCTGCAGTCCCCGAGGGGTGAAGTGCATGCCCATCCATGTCATGCCACTGGTGGGCTGGCTACGGCTGGGACTGTCTACTCTAGGGGACTCACAGGCAGGGCCTCAGGCCCTCCTCCTTGCCCTACTGTGTGAACTCCCATGCTAACTTGCACGCCAGGCCCAGGAGGCCTGTTTGCATGGCCTGTTCACGAGGCTCCAGTCGTACAGTTACCTGGGGGGTTGGGAGAAGTAGGAGCCAGGGGGGACATGACGCTCCTCGGCCCACTTAGCCTGCTCCCAGCTGACTAGATCCCTCCCTCCATGGGCTGTTACTTACCTGCCAGCAGGCTGGGGTTCGTCAGAGGTCCAATATCTTATTTTTTAAATATCACGTAAAGGTCTCCATTGACTATCCTTTATAAGGTACTGCTGCCTCCTACTAACATACCTCTCTAATATGCAACTCATTTGTTTAAAATCTACTTTTCATAGTTTGGGATATTGAGTTCAGTAAAAAGGTCTGTAAAGAGAAGTGGTTGAGGCTATCAACAGCAATGTGAGGCTACAGAGGTTTCCACACTGTTACAAACTGTGCAAAGGAAGCAAATAATTTGGTTTATAAGAAAATTAGGTGATTGCATGTGCAAATGTAGGAACACAAAGTATTTAAAGGGCTCCAGAAAGTAACAGGCTAAAGGGAATTCATAGATTTCATTTTATAGACATTTGGGCTGGAAGGGACCCCGGAGGATCATCAAGTCCAGCCCCCCACCCCAGGGGCAGGAAGTCAGCAGGGATCATAGGATCCAAGCAAGATAACCATAGGATCCCAGCAATTTTAGAGTCCCAGCTCCAGTGTGAGACATGCGGGTGTAAGTCTGCTGTGCCCCTGTGAGCCCAGGGACTCCAGCAGTGACCCCAGGACCCCTGACGAGCCCTGGCCTGCTGGCAGGTAAGCAGGGGCCCATGGAGGGAGAGATCTAGTCAGCTGGGAGCAGGCTAAGTGGGTGGAGGAGGATCACACCACCCTGGCTCCTACTTGGTCCAGTCCCCCAGGGAGCCACGCGACCCCCCCCTGCAGGTGCGCATGCCAGGCTAGGGGGAAGTCACCCACCTGTTCCTTCCCTCGGTGGAGGGGAGGGACCCCCCTTAGTCCCGGTTCCTGACGTGCGTACAGGACCTACACCTCATGCAGGAGGTACTTGTCCCCACTAGGGAAAACGCCATACTGGATCTGATGTTAGCCTCTGGGGACGACCCAGTGGGGGAGGTGCTAGTACAAGGGAGGCTAGGGGACAGCGATCATGAAATGATTCAGTTTGGTATTCAGAGAAAAGTGGGGAGGGTAACTAGCACAGCGCAAATGCTTGACTTTAGGAAAGCCAACTTTGATGTGCTCAGGGCAGTAGTCAGGGAGGCACTCAGAGCCCAGGGTGTAGCTAATATGGGGGTCCAAGAAAGGTGGTCCTTCCTCCAGGAGGCTATCCTCAGGGCACAGCAGGACACAATTCCTCTGCACAGGATGGCGAGAAAAGGGTCCAAGAAACCTCCATGGCTGAGCGCGGATATCCAGGCTGGCCTGAGGGCAAAGAAAAAAGCATACTGGCAGTGGAAGCAGGGGGCAGGGACAAAGGAGGAGCACACCTCCCTGACCTGAGCTTGTAGGGATTTGGTAAGGAAGGCTAAAGCAGCACTTGAGTTTAGATTATCTTCTGGGATTAAGGATAACAAAAAGTCCTTTTTCAAGTATATAGGTAGCAAGAAGTAGTCTCGGGGTAACATTGGACCCCTATGAGGCAGGGCAGGGCAGGGCAGTTGGTGATGGACGCGCAAGAGAAGGCCGAACTCTTCAACAAGTTCTTTGCCTCCATGTTCCTGTCTGCTGACAAAGGGGTGCTCTTGGGTGATAGTGTAGAGAGGCCTGAGAAGGATGCGAGTCCCCCGACTGTTAGTTCAGACCTAGTTAAGGATGATTATCTGGAGGGCTTAGTTGTGTCCAAGTCGGCAGGCCCGGATGACCTTCATCCGCAGGTGCTGAGGGAATTGGCTGGTGTCATCGAAGAGCCATTGGCATGGCTTTTCAAGAACTCCTGGTGCTCGGGCCAAGTCCATGAGGACTGGAAAAGGGCCAATGCGGTCCCTATTTTCAAGGGGAGAAAGGAAAAGCATGGCAACTACAGGCCAGTCAACCTCACTTCTACCCTGGGGAAGGTCTTTGAAAAATTATCAAGGGCCACATTTGTGAGAGCCCTGCAGGGGAAGTGATGTTGAGGGGTAACCAGCATGCATCCGTGCAAGGCCGATCCTGCCTGACTAACTTGGTCTCTTTCTATGACCAGGTAACAAAGAGCTTAGATGTGAAGAAGGAAGTCAATGTCATCTTCTTGGACTTCCAGAAGGCCTTATACAGTGTCCCACCCAATTCTGGTGGGCAAGCTGAGGGACTGCGGCATTGACAAATGCACAGTCACATGGGTGGCAAACTGGCTCCAGGGGCACACCCAGAGGGTGGTGGTGGATGGGTCGATGTCGACCTGGGAGGGTGTGGGCAGCGGAGTCCCCCAGGGCTCGGTCCTTGGGCCAGTGCTGTTCAATATCTTCATTAGCGACCTGGAGGAGGGTATGGAGAGCTCCCTGTTCAAGTTCACTGATGACACCAAGCTGTGGGGTAAAGTGAATACACCGGCAGGCAGCAACCGCATCCAGGCAGACCTGGATAGGTTAGAGAAGTGGGCAGATCTGAACAGGATGTGGTTCAACAAGGACAAGTGCAGGGTGCTGCACCTGGGGAAAGGGATCCAGCATTATGGTTATAGGTTAGGGGCTAACCCTCTCGGCAGCACAGAGGCAGAGAGGGATCTTGGAGTCATAATTGACTCCAGGATGAATATGAGACGCCAATGCGACGAAGCAATAGGCAGAGCCAACCGCACCTTGTCCTGCATCAACAGGGGCATCACTAACAGGTCCAGAGAGGTCTTGCTCCCCATCTATGTGACACTGGTCAGGCTGCAGCTGGAGTAATGTGTCCAGTTCTGGGCACCGCACTTCAAGAAGGATGTGGAGAACCTGGAGAGAGTCCAGAGGAGGCCACTTGTATGGTTGAGGGCCTCTGTGGCCAGCCCTATGAGGAGAGACTGAGGGACCTGAATCTCTTCAGTCTCAGCAAGAGGAGACTGAGGGGGAATCTTCTGACTGCCTACAACCTTGTCAGGGGCCACCAACAGGGACTCGGGGAAAGTCTGTTCGCCGGGGCCCCCCTTGGGGTCACCAGGAACAATGGCCACAAGCTGAAGGAGGATAGGTTTAGGTTAGACATTAGGAAGAACTACTTCACTGTAAGGGTGGCCAGAGCCTGGAATAGGCGTCCCAGAGAGGTGGTGCTCTCACCTTCTCTGGAAATCTTCAAGAGGAGATGGGATAGGCACCTGGCTGGGGTCTTATGACCCCTCCCACCCCCAGTGCTCCTTCCTGCTCATGATGCTGAGAATGTTATCTCCCTTTTACATTTCTGTAATCAACCACTGTCTTTTGTACTACTCTGGGAGAAAAAAAGAATAGCAAGAAAGTTTTATTCCTGTCAGAGCCCAGTGTTGGGCAGCAGTGCTCACACCTCCTCAATTTACATTTCATATCATCTCATTCTGCTGTGAAAAGCACGAAGCATCCAAGATGTATTTTAACATTTTCTGCATTAATCTATAGGCAAGCTTCAACTGTTAAGTATTTTGGCCATTTAATACAGGATCTTCTGGTCCATGCAAGTGTAAGTCATATCACGGGAGTCTTTTTTGTTTTGTTTTGTTTTTATTTGTTTTTTTGTTTTGGTTTGCTTTGCTTTGGATATTTTTTAATTTCTAAACTCGTGGAAGTCTGTGAATACATAACAGTATTCAACTCTTCCACAGCAGCTGCAGTAGAATTGAAAACAAAAAGTTATGTGCAGCAGAATTGGAGACTGGTTGCATACCTTGCTGGGGTTATTTGACCCTAGCAGTCTTTCCTGCCCAGAGCAGAGGGGATGGACCCAATGATCTCATGATGTCCCTTTCAGCCCTAAACTTCTGTGAATCTGTGTAAATTGGTCTTAGAATGACATCAGCTACGTCAAGGTTTTGCCTTTTAGGTTGAGTACAGACAGTCAAAAAGCCCAACACTGAATCAATTCAGTCTTGCAGGTTAGTCTAAAAACTGCAGAGCTTCAACTGAAAAATAATTGGACAGACATTTTACCTTTGACTCAGGAAATCCAGCCACATGCCTGCAGTAGCTCAGGCCAGAAGCTGGGGGTGCTGCTAGAGCATGTCTCTGACACACCCAGAATGAGCTGTTTGTTCACATCCTGTTCCCGCTGCCCCCAGGTTTCTGGGATTTTCAGTCCAGAATCACAGTAGCAGGACTTCAGTATGCTGAAGTTCTGTTTTGTTACAGGTTTAAACCAGTTTGATTACTTAAACTGGTTCGTGTGCAACTTCTCTCCCTAGCCTTACATATAATGCATTTGTCCCACTATTAAGTTGATTACCATAATCAAGCCTTGTGTCTCAAGTCATTGGGTTCCTTCCTGATACAAACACTAATCTTAGCAACATTTTGTATTGCACTGAGGAAGGGACTACGATCTCGCCCCGCTTTTGTTTACTGAACTCCTAATTCAGCTTTCAAGGCCAGAATCAGTTTCCTCCTCTCCAAAACAGCAAAGAACTAAACTAAAAATAAGACTCTGTTCCAAGCAACCATACCCTGATCTTAAATGCTTATGCACAGAATAGGTACAGCTCAAGAACAGTCAAAGCATTAAAGCTTGGGAAAAGCTAACAATGGAGATTACCACAAAGTCCACAAAATACAGCTATGCAAATCTTAATTAATGTGTATAATCCTGAGATATTATGGTGATGGGCCACTAGAAATAATCTAGATCAGCAGCTGGCAGCTTACTGCCTGTAGGCCAGATCCAGCCTGCAGCATTCAATGGCACAGGGCTCCCCCCATGCTCTGCTTCCTTTCAGCCACCTCATGCTACAATGGAGGCTTTCTCTGAGCTGTGCCACAGTCAGGGGCATGGGCCCTGGTAGTGGGATGCTTTTATAATGCTGCACCCAAGCAGTGGGGAGAAGCAGCAAGAGTAGTTAGGTGCCAATGCCTGTAGGCCTCCGACCCAAGTAGGATTGTTCTGACCCTTTCTCCCCCACCTGAAAACATTGCTGAGCCCTGTTCTAGACAGATCCAGTTATGCAATTTCAAGCTGCCCAATTAGAATGAAAATTTAAAAATTGAAACTTTTCATAAAAGAAAAATTCTGGAAAAAAAGTTTCTGATCAAAAGTTTTCACTTTGACAAAAATACCTTTGATTTAGTATTTGTACTATCCAATCAAAAATAAAAATACTTAGAATGGAAAAAACAATAAATTTTCCCTCCCAGTGGTCTTTCCTATTCAAGTGCAGGGGAGCTGGACCCAATGATCTGTAAGGTCCCTTCCAGCCCCTAACAACTATGAAACATACTGAATCAGGAAAATAACTCTGTTCAAATTATTTTTTTCTGGTTTTGTTCCAGAAAAGCTGACAGAATTTAATAAAGCATTTCAATTGCTAGAGAACATAGGCAACCACAGTTTTCTTCAACTATTCTAGAAAGAATACTATAGGAAAATCTACTGTTAAAATAGTGCAAAGCCTTGTCATTCTACATGCAAGCAATAGTATTATGTGCTGTCAACAGCATGCCACTTCTCAGTCTCAGATGCTATAGTTAGAAAGAAGAATCTAACCTTCCCGATGCCCACCATCTATTGCTTTGGTTAGCTAGAGCATTAGTGAGCAATCCTATTCCTGGTTATCCTCCCATTTGAGTATAGGAGTACCAGACAAGAAGAGATAGTACATACCACAGGGTATAGCATCCTGCCATGACATAGAAGTTCCAAAGCCAAAGCCCAGGAGCAGCCACAAGGTTCTACTAGAGACTTGCCTTGCACTGCAGGGCTAACTACAGATCATCAAAAAGCCTGAGACTGAATTGATTCAGTCTTTATAGGCTAGTGTAAGCTGCAAAGAACCAATAAACAAATGAACAGACATTCATTTTTGATTCAGGAAATGTAGCCACATGCCTACAGTGGCTCAGGCCAGAAACCAAGGGGTACTACAGCACAGCTCTCTGGCACACAACCATCATGGGCTGTGTGTTCACTTCCTGTTCCTGCTGCCCCCAAGGTCTCTGGGATTTGAGGTCCACAATCACAGAAGCAGGACTCTGCAGGGTTGCTCACCACTTCCTCTTCCTGCTTCCAAGTGCCTCTGGGATTTGTAGTCCACAGTCATGGCCAGCAGTAAGTTTAGCAGGGCAGGGCAGCTCTGTACTCAGGAAAAGGGAAGTTTAAACCTCCTCCCTGGCTCCAAACCCCAGCCAGGGTTTGCCAGGGACAGAGGCTAGTAAGCCAGCCTTCACTGTCTCCTGGGGCAAACCCTGCTCCTTGGAGCAGACAGTACAGCCCAGCCCAGGGCTGCAAAGCATGCTGGGGGACTCTGATTTAACTTGAACCAAGAAGTGGTCTGGGACAGAAGTTCCAAAAACTGGTTTGACTCAAATTAGTTAAGTCTGATACTACATTCAACCAGGGTTATCTTAAACCAGTATCAGCCATTTTGACACTGGTTTATGTGCACTTAACTTCTGTTCTGTTACAAGTTTAAACTAGTTTCTGATCACTTAAACCAGTTTTTGTGCAACTTCTGTCCCTGAGACAGATGTCATTAGCCACTGATTAATGGGAAAGAGATATACTATGCCCAAGGAACCAAGCCAGAAGGGACACTTTGGAGGGTTTGCTACTTCTGGAGCTAACGTTACTTTGTGAATCATTTTGGATTTGCTTCATTATATTCGCATTCTCTCTTCCATTTAAAGGCACCGTGGCTTTTTCTATGTCAATAAAGGCACTGGAACAGATGGATGCTTTTGGAGTGGTTCCTTGCCTAGCTCCCTAAAGACTATAAAAAGGTTTTCTATCCCTAGGCAAAGAGTAGAAGTTAGGAATAACATAAAATGAGACCCCCTCATCATGATGCTTTCCAAAACAGCATGAAGAACTTATCAAATAATAACAGCATAATCATGTGTATGTGCAAAAGATCAACTTGATCAGGCCATGAAAGAAATATCAGAGAGAGAAAGCATATATGAATAAATCACTCAGGAGAGAGCCTGAATATCATGTGAAGAATGGACAGTATTAGTAAAAATAAGCTGTTTTCTCTAGTCCTCCCCCACCTCCCTTATTTGCATTTCCTAATGCTAGCTCCCTGATACAATATGGAAACAGTTTGACCAAATGATGTATCTGTAGGTTTCTATGGTGATCAGCATTCAAATTGTCTGCCCAGCCAAGTGTGAAAGAAACCATCAGTTTTAGCAATTGAAAATAGTATGCAGAGATAAAATTGTTCCCTAAACGAGGGCATCATAGGATAATACTGAATGTCAAAACTCCTGACACTTAATTACCAGACAGGGCAGGTATCATTATAAAAAAACTGAGAAAGCTGCAGTAGCAACAGTCTCCTAATGTTTCAAAGGAGGGCAAAAGAACTAGGATATAAGCAATATTATTATGTTCATAAGTTATTATGCAGGTCTGCCTACACCTATGCATGCCTATACCTGGCCTACAATATACCAACTTTACATCACATAAACCATACTCAACAGAGCACAGAAAAAAACAAAACGTGTGTGGTTATCCAATTTTCTATATAAAACCAAAGAGGATAGATTGAGATGAAAATGCAGTAAAATAAAATAACCCAACAGAAAGATATCAGTCATGGAGTATGCAGATGATATGGTCATTGCTAGAGAGGCCTCTACCCTAGCGTTGCCTACAACAGGGCATCAGCTGTTTTGTTTAAGGTTTAAGCTACCACAGATTCCCAGCTAGAAGCACTTCCCAGAGGTGACCTTCAAGCCAAGATGATTTGGAGGAAATCAGAATCCTGAAGGAAAAATTCAGCCTTGAAAATTCACATTGATTACTAGGGTGTGAAGTCAGTTCCACAACAGTAGCAGGAGAAGTGTGACTGATTCCTTACATCTCCTCCCTCCCTTAATACAAGCTCACAATTTTGGACCCTTACCTAACACTCCTAAAGAGTCCTTTGCAGTCCTGCAAAGACCAGTATGTTAGCTGATGAGAATTGGTTACTTTTTAAGATAAGGGGTAAAGCTTACAGATAAGGATGGGGGAAAGCTTCCCAAAAAATGATACGATAGCCTCTGCTTGGATGAAGAAATTGGGGCACCCAAACCTCAAAATCTTTTATTATAGATAGGGAGGGAAGGGAAAATCCTAGGTGTTCTCTCAAGATAGACTGGGCTTGCAATAGCTGAAGCCAGCATAAGCTGCTCTGGACACACAGGAAACTGTCCTCCTGAGCTTATGAACTTTTAAGTCACATAAAGAATATAAAGCAAGAAAATTTGCTGATATTTTCTTTTTGCTGAACAAGAACCTGTAGATAAACCACAACCTCCAGAGAGGCCATTTTTAGCTTATCCCAATCCCTTGAAAACAGTCTCTCCAGCTGCTCAGGTCCTGGCCAAATTCCAGGCCCAAAACAAATGCACTTGAATTGATTTTTTTTTTTTTAAATCAAAGGTGTGAACGTAAGTAAATTATAAATTGTAAGGAGGATTGAGGGTTTGTTGGGGGGCGGGGGAGGGAGAGGGAGTTGGTAAATTTCTGTGACCTCCTCCATGCAAACTCCTCGCCACAAGCTACTGTAACAACGCAACATCCGTGTTGTGGCTGGAACAACAGTATACAGCCAATTTTGTTCTCTGATCCATGTAAAACTCCCATCCAAACCTAAGTTTAAAGCACATACAAAAGATGGAATATATATGTTAGATACCCAATGTGGTGCTAAAACTCAAGATTCCTACTCAGCTTCTGCCAGAGCCTAGATGAAGTCCTCCTAGCTCCTTGGCCCTCACTGGCTGATCTAACCAAAATGGAAGAAACCCAATCAATAGTAGGATAAAGTACAAAAAGTGAAAAGGTGTTAAATCCATACGCTCTAGATCTGGATCTTTCATGCTTATCGATTTACGTGGAACCACCCTAAGCTACCCCTCACTATCCTTGCATATAATGGTATGAACAATTTTGTTTTGGAATTTTAAAATTCTAAAACAAGTAACCTCTCTCATATGACATTTATTATTTCAGGTTTTCCTACAGCCAAGGGCTGTTTCTGAACATAGTACGTACTAACCAGTGGCTTTGACAGAATCCATGCAAGATAGAATACAGTAATCACAAAAGAAATGTGTACCTAATAAACACTGCAACAGCTAAAAAATTCCTCATGTTTGTTAATTACTGTGGAGTAGTTCATTACTTAGCACTTTTCACCTGAAGAAACTCCAAGCTCCTTCTCAGCCTCATCATTTTTATTCTGTCCTCTGCAAGGCTGCCTGTCCCAGTCGTGGTTTAATAAAAAAGCATGTGTTCTTCAGTAAGGTCTAAACTTCTTTAGCACCTTTCTAGGAAAAATCACATCTCAACCATGTCATTATGGATTCCTGCAGTAGAAAAAGGATAAGCATAAAAGTGAGCATGTTTATGCTTAGCTTTTCTATATCAAAATCTTGGGGGGAAAAAAACTATTTAGGTCTTTACAGTGTTATGGTGAAATATAAATGCAAGTTTCTAAAACATTGGAAAAAGTAGTAAGGTTGAGAAAAGGGATTTTATACACACAATAATTTGCTTTACACAGTAAATTACTCTGGCTTTCAAGCTTGAATTAAGCAGCTGCAAAACTTCAGAATGCAGCTGTTACTTATAAAAGCCCTCTCATTTTTATACTTACCATTTTGCATATGTGCAAATGCAGGTGTTCATAACAAAGAATGAAGAGCTGCAGTTTACACAAACCGCTTTGAAAGTTTGACCCTGTTTTCTGAAGTTTCTTTAAAAATCATTTAATAATCTAGGTCATATGATCCCCATCTGTGCCATGAGTAAAGAGTGAAAAATGTGTCAGCTGATGTATAAGGGTAGAGGAGGGGGGAAATGCTGGCTCTATGGGTTATTTTCTTCTGATTGCATAGAATCTCAATAGGTTTGGCATGGGGATTGGATTAAACCTCCTTAAACATTTATGCAGGGGGCTTTTAATCTCCAAAATCAAAACCAGAATATTTTCTAGCAGAAAACTATGTCTTTAGAACCAGAATCTTTATAGACAGGCCCATCGCACTGAGAGGTCTCCGAACCAGGGAGACAGTTTCAAAAAAAGCCACATAGCCAGGACTTTCTTTGAAGGCACAGTTCATTACAGGCTGCACTTATCAGTTTCGACAGAAGTAAATAGCCCAAATACAGTAAAAAGACACCCCAGTAGTGGCAGGGCTGAGAGAGTCATCATATCATCTCCTTTTCCTGAGCTGCTGCAGAAAGTCCCCCCAAGGGCTCTGTTTACAGAAATACTACAGTTGGTCTAAGAGGACCTGCATCCCATCCTACAAACTTAAAGACATCTCTGTATATAATGCTGCTCCATCCAGTCAGCATAGTTCTGCAGATGGGCAAGGTCTAGGCAAAGAAACATCCCCATAAAAATCTTCCTACTGTGGAAGTCAGGAAAGAGCTCTGAGGGACAGGAGAAGAGCAAAGCATTCTCCACAAGACCCAGAGGAAGAAGGTCTAAGTGGAAACATGCAGAGAGCCTTTCCCACCTATAAGAGCAATTTGGTGCTTAATTATTATTTGAATTGTAATTAAACCATGCTGCGGTGTTACTGATTCGGTGTGTCCAGTGGTGTTACTAGGAGACAGAATAATCAAGCATAAGACTGCACATCACCTCCTCACTGAGGTCCTTTTATAGTTAAGTGATTTCACACAGCGATGGTGAATTCGCAGACACACTACACAGTTTGTTTTTCAGCAGTCACAACAATATTCATGTCAACATCCTTCTAATACAGAAACTTCACTTCCTGTCCTAGGACTAGCTGCCATCTCCACACTTCTCATCACAGCAATTCACAGCAAAGTAAATCTCATTCTTAACCATCTTGAAAGCTAATCGTTTTCAAGGTATATACCCTTCTTGAAAATATGGCTTTATCAGGGTGATGGGCTAGGCCTGTCCACCTGAAATTTATGTAATTCTGTATCATTACATTAGAACTGCTAAATGAGATGCTGAGATGGTTTAGCATTCAGGAAACTCTGCCTTTGGCTACATTTAAAAATCCTTCAATGTGTGGGTATTCCAGTATTGCATGATGGTCATCCATGGATATATTACCAGGAAACAATTTATTGTAGACAGCAACAAAACCAAATCCACATATGCAATTTTCAAGATGTCTGATCAATGAAAAATAGATTACAGGACACTATTTCTAAAATGTTATGCGAGCTGTTTTAAACTTATGATCAGAATTAATAAGTAATATACAGTTTTCCTGATAACAGGGGAAGTTAGTATGGTTTGCTGATGATGCTTTAAATCTGTGCAATCTATATTTTTATTTAAAAAATTATTTGACTGCATATTAGTCTGAGCGGATTTATTGCTGGAAATTAGAGACACTCAAAGTTCTATTAATTTTACACAGAGCTTTGAGAATTATACAGTATGCACTATGCTCAAAACTACTGAATTTCAATTCATCAGCCAGATTTAATTCTTTGAGGCAGTGCTTCTATATTGGGGCCCTATCCTGCACCTAGTGAAGTCAGCAGCAAAACTCCTAATAAATATTAAATTATTTTATTTAGAAGTTCTTGTTTATGCTCACCCTTTGACCTAAACTACTGCTGCAGAACACAAATGCATTTGCTATTGTGAAAGCAGAAAGGACACATCCTTAGGCATGAAAGATTTCCATGCATATACACAACACCGTTGTAATGATAAGATTTTTTTGGAGGGTAGGGAAAGAGAGAACGGAGGGGACAAGTATGTAAAAGCAAGGGGAGCCAATGCATTTAAACATTGGTGAAAGTAAAAACAAAAACAAAAACAAAGACACCCCCATACCCCCCAAAAAACCCTCAAGCACACATCTAGTTGCAGGTATTTTCATCTGTTAGTGTCAAAGATATAGTTACAATCTTTCAGAAAGGGACAAAGGCACAGTTCAGAAAATAACCTTGGGGTTCTAAACTGCTGAAGCTCAGAAACTAAACTGATGTTTAAAAATGCAGCCATCTGGTGAACCAATGCTGTTGTCCAACTCCCAGAACAAAAGGCATGCAGATATTAAGGGTAGAAGTGGCCTTTACAATATTCTAGCTTGTGGTCCAGTATGGTGCAGGCTACAGAACCTCACCCAGTCATTACTGCATCAGATGTGTAACATAGCTGAGCAATAACATATTGTTTAAAAAGCCATGCAGTCTTGATTTAAAGATTTTAAGTGATAGAAGTCCATCATGTTCACAAATAAGCTATTCCAATGGTTAACAGCAGGGGCAGTTACCAAGCATATCAATTCAGACTAGAAATAGTCTGATGTCTGATTCCAGTCCATTCGTTTCCTCAAAGAGTTTGGCACAAATCTTCCCATGCAGGTAACTCTAAACTGTATCCATTCATCTTTTAAGCTTCTTTTGGATAAACTAACTAGACTGAACGTCATAGGTCTCACTACATGGCTTGGTTACTTTCTTAGGGCCACGTTGCATATTACACTTAGGGTGTGTTGCCTTCACCTAAAACAGGAAAATCTGTACATTAAAACAGTAAAACACATGCTAAGCATGATCATATTGTAGCAGAGTTAGAACTTTTTGCGGGACAAGTATCTCCAGATTGTATTAAGTAACATTTGTTCTGCCACGGTCTAACTGCTCCACAGAGATAACAATTTGCAATCCTGGGGCTGGGACCCGCAATCAGTTCATTGTGGGTCCCAGCACCAGAAGGGAGTATTGGACAAGGGAGATGAGATTGACGTCATATATCTGGACTTTAAAAAAGTCTTTGATCTGGTGTCCCATGACCTCCTCATGGAAAAATTGGCCAACTGCAGCCTCAGTTACACCACAGTCCAGTGGCTGGGAAATTGGCTCCGAAGTCAGACCCAGAGAATAGTGGTCGATGGAAGCAAATCGTTATGGTGCTCTGTGACCACTGGCATCCCCCAAGGCTCTGTGCTTGGACCAGTTCTCTTTAACATCTTTAGCCTACTGGCTAAGTTCGCCGATAACACTAAACTTTGGGGCATAGCATCCACACCTGAGGACAGGCTAGTGATCCAGGCTGACTTGGATAAATTTAGTAAGTACAAACCTGATGACATTCAATAATCGACAAATGTAAGGTAGTCCACCTCAGGGGAAAAAAACCTGCAGCATACTTATAAGGTTGGCAGTGCTACGCTTGCTAGCACCACTGTTGAAAGAGACTCGGAGGTCATGACTGACCACAAGATGAACATGAGCCACCAATGCAATGTCACAGCGGGCAAAGCAAACAAAACACTGGCTTGCATCTATAGATGCTTTTCTAGTAAATCTCAGGATGTCATCCTCCCACTGTACTCGGCCTTGGTGAGGCTGCAGCTGGAGTACTGCACCGAATTCTGGGCTCTGCAATTCAAGAAGGACTTCGAGAAGCTTGAGAGACTCCAGAGGAGAGCCATGCACATAATCACAGGGCAAGAGAATAGGCCTTTTGAAGAGAGGCTGAGAGCCATGGGACTCTTCAGCCTGGAAAAGCACAGGCTCAGAGAGGACCTGGTGGCTGCTTATAGGTACATAAGGGATATACATCAGGATCTGGGAGAATGTCTCTTCACCAGAACACCCCAAGCAAAAACAAGGACCAACTGTCATAAATTCCTACAAGACCATTTTAGGCTGGACATAAGGAAAAAATTATTTACAGTCCGGAATAGACTCACTCCAAAGGTGGTGCAGGCACCATTCAAGAAATAATTGGATGCTTATCTTGTTGGAAACCTTTAACCCCAGCTGACTTCCTGCCCCTGGGGTAGGGGGCTGGACTTGATGATCTTCAAGGTCCCTTCCAGCCCTAACGTCTATGAAATCTATGAAACTGTCTTTGGTGTGGTACAAACATGGTTTTTATGAGCCACAGAAATGGTAGGGCTGGGGTCTTGAACTGGCTTCAGTGGGGCCCCCAGGCTGGGACTGACAATCAGTGAGCTAAAGATCATGTTATATAGATTATTGTGAACATTACCACGTGGCATTTCATACCATGGTCTAACCTTTAAAACAGCCCAGTAATGCTCACTGTGACCTACATAGAACACATGCCAAGTGCCCTGAGAGACGAGGCACTTGCAAAAAGCTCAGCTTCACAAGCTACATGGAAGAAGGGATGCATTTCACTCGGAAGGAATGAGCAGGAAGAGAGTGCACACCACAGTGCCAAAGTTCAGTCCTGGGATGACTCTGAGTCTCATTAGGAAAGCATCTGGACCCTTATTTTCTCTCTCCACCCTCCCTGAAGGGCTTTAAGAAGCTTTAGCTCTATGTAGGAAACCCCACCCTCCAAGTCAATATGCGAGCTTCCTCTGTCTGTGTCAGCCAAACAGACCACATTAGGACCCTGCTATCAGGACAAGCTGTCAAACTGCTGACTATCTTTTGTAACCTTACATCCAGCAGAACAATGAGGTGACATATTGTATATCACAGACAAGGTGCATACATCAAAACCTGGTTATGTTTTGACTGTAACTCTTGTGTCAGGTAGTTCACAAAAGGCCAAACAGTACTTTATGTATCCTATTTTGCATTAGTAATTGAACCAATTAGTGTAATCCCCTCAGACCAATGTATTGTTTTTTCAGATTGAGCTTTGCTTAACTGTTTGTCAAATTCTCTTCTTATTGCATATGAATATAAACTAAAAAACATGAAGTAAGCCCCCCCCGACAGGACAACTGAGCATTTCTCAACCTTTCTTTTTTTTTTTTTTTGGGGGGGGGGGGTGGTCATAAATCCCTACACATTATTGTAATTCTCCTTTCTCCAGCATTCCACTGCCTCCACCCTGTTTTATGAGTTACAGAAATAATTGCCACAGTACATTGTTCTGAACAGAGTTTTCCCTTAAAGAGATGACCCAATTTCAAGTTGACAAAGACAGGCAACTTGAAACCAAGTCATTTTCAAGTAGGCTCAAATCTTGTGCATTACATCTGGCTCTAAATAACATTCTCCTGTTAAAAGACAAAGATACCAACTTTTTCATAAAAGTTGGGAGGATACAAACTAGAGGGGTGTATTATTTCTTTTATAAGGACCTGTATTGCAGCAAAATTCACTCCAGTATAATGCATTAGATTAATTTACAGAACTGAACAACTTTTATTGGGCTATATGCGTTTTTATCTTTAGAAAGACTTAAACTTAAGACATCATCACCTACATGGGCTTCAATTCTTATCGAGTTCATTACTATATAGGAAAGGACAAGGGTGGGAAGAGGAGATGAACTCCCCATAGCATAGGTTTTTATCAAGTGCAACTTTTAGAGAGGAAAAAAAATATATTACAAACTTGTTCTCTCTGCCAAGCATTGTGGTCCTTACAACTGCAGTATTCTTTAACAGAAAAAAAAAAAGACTTTAAAAAAAATTACTCTGGCCTCCCATGGTGCTGTTTGAAGGATTCATATAACTGTACACAGGGAAAGTGTGAAATTCACTATTCACAAACAGCTGTCAAAATGTATGAAGGAAACTGAAAAAAGAATAGGTTGAAGTATGTTATTTAGTGCCCCTCGAGGACTTAGTCCCTTTTAAGTGTACATCATAGAATCATAGAGGCACTGAAAATTAGAGTTGAAAGGGACCTAGGGACAGAAGTTACACATAAATTGGTTTAAGTGATCAGAAACTGGTTTAAACCTGTAACAGAAATAAGTTCAGTGCACATAAACCAGGTTCAAAATGGCTGAAACTGATTGAAGATAAACCTGCTTGAATGTAATATCAGACTCAACTGATTTGGGTCAAACCGGTTTATGAAACTTCTGTCCCAGACCCCTTCCTGGTTCAAGTTAAATCAGAGTCGCAAAGCATCTCAGCATGCTTTCCAGCCCTGGGCTAGGCTGTGCTGTCTGCTCCAGTGGAGAAGAATGGGAGGGGGAGGGAGGCAGGGGAGGCAGGGACTGTCCCCTCAGGTAAACCCTGGCTGGGGCTAAACTTCCCTTCGCCCAAGTACAGAGCTGCCCTACACAGCTAAAAAACTTACTGATGACTGTGGCTGTGGACTACAAATCCCAGAGGCACCTGGAAACAGTTAGAGGAAGTGGTGAACAACCCTGCAGAGTCCTGCTACTTTGATTCTGGACCATAAATCCCAGAGACCTCAGGAGTACACAAACCATGCTGGCTAGTACCAGACAGCCATGCTCTCTGGCCCCTTCCCCTCCCCCTCTCCCCCTGCTTATGGCTTAAGGCACTGCAGCTGCATTTTCTGAATCAAAAGTGAATGTCTGTCCAGTTGTTTCTCAGTTTAAACTCTGCATCTTAAACTAATCTGTGAAGACTGTATCGATTTAGCCTCAGGCTTTTTGACTGTGTGTACTTAGCCCAGGAGATCATCTAGTCCAGCCCCCTGCTCAAAGCAGGACCATCCAAAACTATATCATCCCAGCCAAGGCTGGAGATTCTACAACCTCTCTGGGTAACCTGCTCCATTGTTTTACTACACTCCTAGTGAGATCATCAAACAGACTTCATGACACAAGCATACCTCTCAATCTTTCACCTTGCCAGTGCATGACACTTGTATTTTGCTGCATGCCACACCCTAACAAATAATGTTTAGCCAGAACATGATTCACTGTGAATCAAAATGCAAGCACGTTGCAATCTACAGCAGATTAGTTGGGGTAATGGCAGTACCAAGGGTTTATAACAGTTCACAATACCTTAGATCCAGTATGAAACATCTGTATAAATGGTTTGACACTTAAAATATCATAACTTTCTATTTTTACCACAGTAGATGAGGTCAGATAACAGATATTTGGGGATGGTGGGAGTATCTTGACAGTTTTCAATCAAGCCTTCTTACCTTATACTTAGTATTATGACAAGTCCACTGTACTTCAGGGCTAGCAGCTCAGAACAGTACAGCATCTGCTTCTGTTGCCAAGTCAACCATCTGCCTACCCTGGAGTCCACAGACTCCCAGGTTTGGGCTCCCTGCTATTAGCTTTCATGCAGAAAGGGATAAGAAGGGACAAAGTTGCTGAAAGGGACTTTTAGAGTGGGAATGCAAGACAGAAGGGACCAGAAAGATTTACAGGAGAATGGCAAGAAAGAAAAGTTGAGCAGATAGAGCCCAGCAGACCTCAGCCAGATGCACTCCATCCTTATTCTTCCCTTCTTTTTCTGTACTATTACAGCAGCTCAATCCTTACTGTATTCTCTATTTGAAAACCATCAGGCAGATCCTTCTCTTGCACAGCTTATGTATCCTGGAAGGGAGGAGACGCAAGCAAGCAACCTTTCAGCTGCAAGTATAGTTCTATCTCCCCCCCACCTCCCCCATGTGCCAGTCAGCAAGCCTTATCCCACCAGAGGCAACTCAAAAAATGTGGTGCACTACTTCTGGAAGCCTGAAAGGAATAACATCTTGCACACTGTGCAATGCAGCATTGTTAAAAGGTACAAAACATAAGTGATTCCAATTGCCTCAAAGAAAGCAGCTGTCTGAACTTTGCTTTCAGATCTGCGATGTGGATATGCAACCTGGAATGAATGGCAGTCCTAGTGCAAAGAAACAACATAGGCTGCCTATACACATGCTTGTTTGCATTCTAATTAGAAAGTGTTGAAGCAGACTGTGTTCCATGTTCTAATTAGAATGCTCTAGCATTGTCTCATTCTCACATGTATTAAGCCCCCACATATTTTAAATGGCCAAGGGGGCACTTTATCTAAATCTTGTTGAATGAGCTTTAGATAAAGCGTCCCACAGCCATTTTAAAATGTGTGAGAACTTAATACATCTGGTACTGAGTGGCTGTTTGGGAACCACTCTATTTAAAATACCCCCATACCCTCAAGCACATGTACATACAGATCAGGAGTTAAATGCATTAGGTCCTGAGAACTATTTACAGATATAAAATTGAGTAAACATCTAAGTGTTTTTCAGACTGGAGCCTCAGAAAGTAGTCCATATAAACACTCACAATGATTCATTCATCAAACATTTACAATTAACAAAAGACTTATTTCCAAGTACTAAACTAAACAGGTTTTAATTTTGGTGGGGGGGGGTGGGGGGGCGGGTGTGTGTGTGTATGTACACGTGCGTGCGCACATGTACACACACACACATAGATCCTACAGCTTTGATTAAATTAGCTCCCAAGAAACTGGTAGTTGGATTTTACACCAAATTGGTGCAGGCTATATTCTTAAATAAAAATATAGGAATGGTGATCCTGCCCATTTACAAAAATGATATGTATAATCTTCAAGAGGGTCTACAAAATGAAATTTTGCATGTCTGTATTTGCAAAATCAAAAATTTATTCAGTGAAGTTGTAGATTTACAGGGAATTCAGAACAGAATTTACCCTCATATAAGCAGCACTCCATAATACCAGACATTTTATTAAGTTAATGCATTTCTTAAGACCATCTGCATTCTGGAAAAAGTGAGCATGTTTACACATGCATTAATGTACTTTAATTAATGCGCACTAAAATCTAGTACCTCCATTGTGAGGTACTAGGAAAATGTGCATTAGCCTGCCTTAATGTGCATTAACTAAGTAGTATGTTTTTTTAGTGACGCTTTAATGTACATTAAAATACTTTAATGCACGTTAAAGCACATGTATAGATGCGCCCAGGGTATAGTAGGTTCAGGCTAGTACACATACACGTTTTTCAATTTGAGAAAGTCATTGTGACTCGAGTTAACCATTCAAGGGCTGACAAGTAACTGCTAGTATCATAAATGTCTGAAACCAAGACAAGCTGTAATCAGATGTCTACTAAGCAAATCAATTAATCATCAGCTTTGTAATGAGAATCCAGGAATACCTATGCTTGTGTTACTAATTTTTCTGTCTAAACAATATTTTAGTTTCAGTCTACTCTTTGAGAGAGATTCAGGTGAGAAGCAAGCTGAATATTTTATTCACAGACAGTACAGACCACAAACAATCCAGACAAGCTTGACAGGTTGCTACCACTAGCAGAAAGCCTGTATACCACACATGCTTAGTAACCATGGTGATTTTCTGAGTTAATCAAACTGGATATGTACATTTGACATTTTATGGAAATTAAGTTGTACCAAGCCCAAAGATGTCCAGAAAACATACAAATAAAAATACTTTAGGTGCTTAAAACTTAGTTGGCTAACTAAATATGGATATAAATTCTTAATAAATTATTCCTATATTCAGACATAATGAGCACCCACAGCTTCAGACTGAATTGACTTTTGGTCTCTCAGGTAGAAAATGCTACAGTACACTTCCAAAACTAATAGCAGATCTCAGGAGTAATGTGCAATTTATTTACAGATCCTTATGTGCACAAACTTGTGACCTATATGTTTACCAGGTACCCACTCAAATATATAACCAACAGTTTAATCACACTACATAACCACACACACACACACACACACACACAAAGATAAGCAAATGAGCATAAGCATCTATGAAAGCCCTAATCAGTTCTGGGCATATCCAGCTCTTTCACATAACACCACTCTCCTGAAAGTTCTCTCCCATCTCCATCATACCCCAATAAAAAGTCCAGTCAATGTAGCATTTCCATTTGGACCAGTACCATTTTTTAAGTGTTCCTGCCACCAAAATGCACTCATTTGGCAGTAGTCCTGTGAAGAAGGAAGTGGGACAGACCAGACAGTACCTTTTCTCATAGTCCCTAGCACCAGAGTGCACCCACACTAGTCACAATATAACTCTCTCTCATGGAAAACAATTCCAAATGTGGATTTAGCCACGCACTAGGTGGCATTCCAAAAAGGTGGTACTTCCTATGCTCATTCTACTGTCTCTTCAGTTTGTTCCTATTCCAAAGTACATGATACACATCAACTAGTGTTGGGCTCTTTGCAGCTTGTTTTGTAGTAATTGAAATGTGAAAAAAAATGAAGACAACTTGGGGACAGACTTAAACCCTCACCAAAACAAACAGGATTTGAAACAAGGAACACAAGGAGGGAACTATTCTGGACTGCTGCAGAACATCCAGAGAGAAGGAAAAACCAAGACTTCAAAACACTAAGCAATTTCATTATTCTGACACTTGCTTGGCTCTTAAGTTTCATAGATTTCATAGACATTAGGGCTGGAAGGGGCCTCGGAAGATCGAGTCCAGCCCCCTGCCCGAGGCGCAGGAAGTCAGCTGGGGTCATAGGATCCCAGTAAGATAAGCATCCAATATGCTCTTGAAGGTGTTCAATGTAGGTGCTTGAACCACTTCTGATGGCAGGCTACTCCAGACCTTGGGGGCTCGGACAGTAAAGAAATTCGTCCTTATGTTCAGCCTCAAACAGTCTTGCAGTAGTTTATGACTGTTCGACTTCGTCATCCCTTGGGGCGCACTGGTGAACAAAAGTTCCCCCAGATAAACTTATAGGTAGCCATCAGAGACATGCACCCAAGCCTGCGCTTTTCCAGGCTAAAGAGCCCCATGGCTCCCAGCCTGTCATCATAAGGTCTGCTTTCCTGACCTCTGATCATGGACTCTTCTGTAGAAGAGTCTGTGGAAGAGTCTGGCTCTTCTCTGGACTCTCTCAAGCTTCTCCACATCCTTTTTGAATTGCGGAGCCCAAAACTGGATGCAGTACTCATTTGTTAATCATCAGGTGAATCTGGCAGCAATTCAGATATGAACAAACATACCACCAATCCGAGGGTTAAGATTTGGTTAAGATTAGCTCACACAAGGAACACATTATTACCAATATCAGCCTTAAGTACATATAGCTCCCAACTATATGGAGTCATCCAATTCAGCTTTTAGAAGCTGCAGTCATTGATGGCCTAAGAGAATCTGCATACACTTAAGGCAGATTCTCACTTGAAATTTTTCCATTTTTGCATATATAAACTGTTTCATCTTTGCATTTTTCCATCTGCTCAGTATTCCAGAGCGGAGAGGCTCCACTCCCACAACAGTTATTTGCAAGGTTTTGAAAAACAGGGCAAAATTTGATTTCAATTTTCTATTACAAACTGATTTAATAAAATACAGCCTCACAACCATTCCCCTAAATGCAGTAACTCCTTACTAACAATCCAAGACAGAAATATTTCACAGAGAAAAATTATTTTAAACCCCAGCCTTAAAAAACCAGTTGCTCACATTAAAAAATAGAACCATTTGAATTATCATTGTTGTGTTGCAAGTTAAAAATATATCACTTTAGTCCCAGTCTCTCAAAAGTACCTTTCCAAGAGGCTGCCTGTGAACAAGTAGAGGTTGCAATAATATAACTTAATTATCTGAAACTATTCCTTTAATTATACAGGCACAACATGATATTCAGATAAGGCCTGACAAAATCCTAGGGACATGCACACAAATTAATGTACCTATATGAAAAATGGGATAGAAGTCAGAAAAAGGGCTCCATTTCCAAAGACCAGAAGGCAGCTTGTACACAGTAAACACTCCTGATTTTTTGTCCCTTCATACACAAAAAGGTCACAAAAAATGTTTCTACCATATTTTCCCCCCAAATTCAGCCTCAAAGTAGAAAATCTACCCTCCAGGACACAATGCGAGTCAGTGGCAAGTAAGTCAGAAACAGAACCTCTGCACCTGTGCTTCCAATTCTTTTTTCTGTGCATAAACTTTACACATATTGCTAGCTTAAGTATCTGTGTCAGCTGTATGTTTGTACCAAAAATGTGAAGGATGTACACAGTTTAACCCAATGAATGGTGTGGACATATACATACAAAATCCCTTTAGCATTTGTGTGCTTCAAGTCTGGAAAATATTTAGCATTCGTTCAGCTTCCAAGTACCATGCAAATACTAATCCTTGCCATACCTCAGAGAACCAGGCTTTGTAAGAAGGCAGGAAAGAAAACCTGAAACACAGTGAGACAGTTTAAACCAAGACAATGTCAATGACAGACCTTAGAACCAAGGTCCCTGGCTACGATTACCAGACCATACCCAAACCATTGGCCTCCCTCCTTAGCATTAGCAGTATGGTCCTTAAGGTTAAGTATAATCTTTCTACTAAGATGCTAATAATGCATCTAGACCACAGAAGGCTGTTTTCCATGCCTGTCATGACATCAGTTAGAGTAATATTTACTTATGATAAATATTCATCAAGACAATTTTTTTAAATAAGCATGTAACGGTCACTGATAACTTGTCCAAAGGAATATAGACAGTAATATATACATCACCTTTCATACGCCAACCTTTATGCTGGCAGCAGTCTTTGGATTTTATAACTGGAATGCATTACAGTTACAATATCTGGTTTTAACAATGAGATACCCTCATTTCAGTAGCTAATTCTGTAGCTGTTAAGTCTAAAGTGCTTGTTGACAATGTGTTAGGTGGCAACTTTAATTCCAGCCGTTCAAAATCAGGTCCATGATCTACACCTTAAGGGTGAATTATTCACAATTAGTAATGTCTGTTTATAAAGCAATGCTCAGAAGCATCACAGACTACTTAAATCAGAAGCAATCTTTCTAAGTGTGTTCCTGGCAACACTTCTCCATTTCAGTTTAACATTTTCCAGATTAAGAGTTTATTCCTGTATCATTGGGATATTCTGGATTACATATACCAAGCCTATTCAATTTTAGAATTCCCTGCCTGAAGAGGCACAAAACAATCCTGCTGCTTTCCTGAGATGTGGCAGACACATATTCCTGTCTCTTAATCATGATACCACAGCAGCTGACCAGATGGGTGGACTAACAGCTATCCAATAGCCAACAGTTGTTTATTCACACTACCTGTTACCTTGCATTCCAGGCATTAAATATGCATCTTTTCCACCACTAAATTAATACTTTTTACACATACATACACATGCACGTGTTGGGTTATATCAGCATTTTAAAAGATGTACAGAGGACTTAACGATTCAAGCTATTCTTCTAAGCAGAAAAGGTTTTGCACTTGCAGCATTTATTACCTTTCTCAAATGCCAGTTTATTTTAGCCTAAAAATGGTGTCCTCCCCTCCACCCCCCCAATTTCCAAAGGACATTAAATTACCAAACACAGCACTCCATAGTACAAAACAAACAAACAAAAACCCTACGGCTACCTGTGTTTTGAACAATTAATGATAGGTCTTCAAGTTCACCATTCACCATACAGTGCAACCAATATTTTGGCTGTTTTGGGACACCTCAGTTTCCAGAAGTGACTGAACCTTTCAGGTTCTGGATTCTGCTATACAATTAACTTGCTGCAAGTCACTAGAATCATCTGGACTGCTCTCTCCTACCCCCTTCCCTCTCCCTCCCTCCCCCACCCCAACACCTTAGAAAGAGAAAAAAGCCAGAGGCCACACAATAAGTAACAAAGACATATGATTAACCCTTTTATGATATTTGTGGTGATAGCTGTAGCAGCAATCATGGAGTTGCCTCACTCTTAACAAGAAAATGCAATAGCACCCTCAAAGCACATGGAGAGAAGAGTGGAAACAATCCATTCCTTTCCAGCTCAAAGGTATAGTACTTCATTTGAGTTTACCAACAAATGTTATCTACTGCTCGTCTTATTTGCAGTACTTTTGTTTTAAAGACAGAGACCTCTGTTGTTTCTTTATCAATACTGTAATAAAACCTTCAGTAAGTAAATGGATCTTCACTCTGTGGACATCAGTCCTTATTTCAGGGAAATTTTTATACCACCTTATCTATAGGGGCATTATAACCTTACATACCAACAAGATTTCTGACATGCATACAACCAAGTACAGGTAAGATTCTTGGGTAAATGTGGTATCTTTTATTAGACCAACGGAATAGTTGGAAAAAAGTTCTTTGCAAGCTTTCAGCTACAAGTACCCTTCTTCAGGCATAAGGAGTCTCTGCTATTCTGAGATCTCCAAGGAATTGAAGATGGGTACTTGTGCCTGAAAAATTGCAAACAACTTTTTTCCAACTATTCAGCTTGTCTAATAAGAGATCACATCTACCCAAAGAAGCATGTCTGCCTATGTCCTTAGGTCCATACAGCTACAAACAAAAAACCTATGACCAAATAATCGTTAAAGTTGATAAAGGCTACAAAGATAGAGCTTGAATGATAGCCTAGTGTCCTTCAAAGATTCTACCGCCAATCCAACGTTTCAAATACCTTATTGATTTGGGCAGAGTTGGGTCATGCCAAAATTACTACTTCATTGTAAGTTTCCATATATTTGTGTCTGTATTGGGAGGGGGGAGGGGGAGGGAAATGTAAGAATGTCCAGCACTGAAAGCAGATTTTGGTTAGGCTCTGGTCCCCAAACTCTTCACATTATTTGACCTTATCTCCTTATTAGTTTGAAACAACCAATTACTGAGCTTGATCTTCAGTACAACTTCACTGAAATCCATACATTATGAAAATAGGTAGTTGAAGAAACCGAGGTGCAGAGGAAGATTAAGTGACTTGCTAAAGTTAGGCAGCAAATCAGTAGCAGGGCTGGAGACGAGGTGAGGTGTAACTCAAGCAGAAGGCTGAGAGGAATATACCCAAAGGTCCAATTACCTTGTCAGCAATGTGGATCAGGAAAGTCTCCCTGTCTGGCTCTAAGTATTTTTTTTCAGTCTCATTTTCATCTCTGTCAGACTTGCTATTTTATCTGCAGGTAACAAGTCAGTAAGGGTTTTACTTAGATTCTGTTATTTGAAAGAGACTAATGCTTATCCACGTGTATCGCATGGATGTGAAACACCAGAAATCTAGTTTATCATCTGTCGATAGGACTACTATGGGATGACAGGCCATACACTTCACAGTAATTCAGTAATAAGTCTATTATTATTCTATCATATCTCTCCACCCTCTTAAAAAAACAAATACCATTACCTAGAAGCAGCCACATTTCCAGGAGGGACCACCAATTTTGTGTGCCTATCTTTGAGCAAGGCAGAGTCCAGTTTTTAGATATTCAATCTAAACCAAGGCATCCTACAACAGTGGTCACTTTTCAAAATTTGCCTATATCATTCATCTGCTATCAGGATCATATTAAACAGCTAGTGGAAACTTAGTGTCACAAATGTACAACAGAGATTATCTGAATCTTCTTAAAATTCCACTCATTCATCTTGACTTAAATAAAATCTAGATATAAGACATAAAACGCTGGATGTCAGACTCAACATTTAGAATTGAGGGAGAAGGCAGGGCAGGATAGCACTTTGGAGACCAATTTGTTCAGAAAGGTATCAACTTTCCTAGGCAATAGCCTACTTCGTCAGATGGTATGAATTAGATGCTCCCTGCTCCATCATCAGTTACAATATAGATCTCCAATCTTTTGCAATAGCTACTTGTATGGAATGTATTCCTGTTCCCCCATTCTGCAATCCACATCTAAACACAAACATCCTTAAAGGTGACACATTTCAAACTACCATAACAGAACCAGATGTACGCTATCTTCAAAAGGCAATACATGGTAAAATAGCATGATTAGGTTCACTGCACCTTAATCTTGTTCTTGCAACATCTCTTGCAGAAGTACAATCAGACAGCCACAAACAGACCTACACTCACCTAGATACAGTCTGCTGCTTGGACATAAATCTATTAACACAACACTTTCTATAGAAGATTTCTCATGGAAATAAATTGAAAGACTAAATCATATTTACAATGCCTGAGGCTACATTTTAGGCACTATTTGCTTTAAACTACCTTCCCATCCAGGATTAGAAAAATAAAGCTACTGATTATTACCCATTATGCCTATTCTTTGCTCAAACCTCTAGAAAAGTAGAAACCTCTCAATAATTGTTGACACCATAGAACAGCTGATTCTAGTTTTTGAAGACTGGACTTAAGCTATAGAATTAATTTTACTCTGAGATTTTGGAAATCATTGTGAAAATTTCACTGAAGCTCTAGAGAAAACACAGTTTCTTACTATTAGAGAGGTTTTCTTCCCTGATAAATTAAGCATGATTCTTCAAATTCACCTCTTTTACAGCTTCAGACTAAACATTTCTGTATTAGAGCATGTCATCTACCCAATTACCCACTCTAAGATCATCATTGACCCTAACACAGGCTAGCTCCTTTGAGTATCCTCAAAAGACCTTTAACAGATACAGTGAAAGTCTAACAAGTGGTTGTCTACAAGTACTCACACTTCAAAACATTTCCACTATAACCAGTTGTATGGTCAACTGATTCAGATTTCATTGGGTGTTTTCTTTAGCAACATAAAAACAACCAGCTGCACACAGGAAGTAATAGGACTGAAGACATTAGGTTAACACCACAGGAAAGTGTTTAATCCCATTTCTACTGAAGCTAACTTCAAGATTTTTCCTTCCTTTGCTTCTTCTGGAACCCAATCAAGCCCTAAATAAGAAAAAGTCAATCCTAGGATACCATTCTACACAATCTGTTTTTAAAAAAAAGCTTTTTCCAGTCTTAAGAATGTTGCCAATACCTCTTAGTCTGTTGGGTTTCTGTTGGAAATCAAACCTACCCTGGAATTTTCTACCACTGGTAATGTGTAATTCTATTATGGGCTGGGCTATATTCACAAAACTCATTGAGACTCTTTGGTAAACCAAAGACAATAAGCTTTTGTATGAAGACTTGACAGGCACTGAATTTTTAGCTAGGAACTAGCTAATAACTGCATTACACCAATATGGAGGAAGACTTTTTTTTGTCATCATAATTTTAGTATAAAGAGCACATTTATGATAATCTTTTTGCCATACAGAAGTATTCTAAGATACCCAAGCCACAGTTCACCATTTCACAGGGCTCACATGATTTTATTATACCATGCGTGCCAAATCTCAAATGCCCAAATGTACAAGCACCTGCTTCAGAGGATGCAGTGAGGACATATTAATTTTTTTTCCTGATATTTGAATCTGCTTCCAATACCAGTAAACTTGAAGTGGTTTAGGGCCCAAGTCATTTTGCCATTTAAAACCATGGAAGCTTTGCCATAAATTAACTGGTGCAGGATCTAAGAGAATGACTAACATTCATTTTCATACAAAATTACTGAAGAAAATAAAATGACTTTTTTTTTAAATTGGCACTCCTAGAAGTCAGATGATTGGGGATCCAAAAAGTACTCAACAGAGAGGTCACAAGAAGATCATTGTTCTCTGTCTTAAGATACCCTTTGCACAATACCAGCCATACATTCTTTTGCAAGAAGCGTCCTCAGAAATTCTGCAGGCAACATTAGATTCCAAGGCTGTAGAGTTGTAGACAGCTGTAAGGTCTGGGTATTCTATTGTAAACCTTCAATTAAAGTGCTGCACTTAATGCTAGAATACTACACAATTCCTGTGACCATGGAAACTGATATTTCAAAAAACATACTTCCTCATAATGGTTAAAAGCTCAAGTATTTGACATGGCCTTTAAAATGCAATTGGTGTAGACAACAGGATACAAGGCTGTAAGACTAGCTTTAAACTAAGTCCTTGTTTATATGCAGGTTTTATATTGTTACAGCTATTTGGGCTAGAAGTGTGCATGATTTTTCATTCAAATCAATAAATTTGGCATAACCTTCACTGTGGATGCAATCATCAGTATTAGAGGTGCCTTACGCTGGTGTGACTTGTTCCTAACAGGGAAGGTAAAATAAGATGGCTATATAAAACACCTTTTTACTGTATCAGTGTAACAGCTTCCACACCAAGTGTGGGAAAGAAACAAGTTATATGCTCTAATTATACTGGTTTAGTTAAAGCAGTATTGTTCTCTACTACAGACAAAGCTTACACTTAGTGAACTGCACAGCAATTTGAAGAATATGGAAGAGGCAGTCCTCCTTTCTGCAGTATCCTCCCCCAGAAGTAGAAGATATTTTGAATATTTCCATGCATGCACAACTTTTACTAGAGCCAGGCCATATAATTCCTTAATGCCTCACCTATGTAAAAAATACACCCCCTTGTTGTCAAAAACTATGTACACACACACACACACACACACACAGTATTTATTAAAATATCTTCATCCATTCTGTCATCCATTTTTCTAGGCCAACCCTAAAACTGTAGGTTACATTGTGCTGCTGTTTCCTATATACACATTCACATCATTCTTCAAGCAAGTTCTCTTTAAAAACAGAAAAGAAAAACTGAATAGAATAAAAGAAGAGAGACCTAAAAAAGAGAGCAGTAAGAAACCATGAGGCATTTTGAAATTTGGCTTCTGCTTAATGTATCAGTAACTGCTATTTTGTTGGAAGAGGATTAAGACTTGCCTGGTTTTATTACATTGACAGCAACTATTACACAAAAAAACTGAGCAAGGACAAAACTGAGCAAGTGATCAACACATTTTCAAGTTATGATCCAATTCCTGGTAGGTGGTGGGAAAAAAATAACAAACTTTCCAGCTACCAGTGAAGCTAGTGGGAGGTTTCTCCACACCTGGGAAAGAGTGAAAATCTAGGCAGGATCAGACTGGATTAACTATAGCAAAGACTTATGCAAAGAACATTCTTCTTTTAATCTTTGATGTAAATATGCCTGCAGTAAATGCTTGTATTCAAAATACAATTCTCCTGTTGGGAATTTGGCCTTTATTATTAATAGCAACTATTCAGCATGTTGAATCTTTAGGGTATAATTCTGTCAAGTTTTTGCTAGGTACTAGAAATTTTAAAAATGTTGGCGAAAGAAACAAAAAAGTGCCCATTTTTCAAGTGATGGACAAGCATGAAGGCCCCCATCCTGCATGTTGGAAGTCAATAGGAGTTCTGTGTCTGAACCAGTGAATTAATAAATCATGGTTTAGAACTGGGGTAAAGGAGAACTGAGCACGGTGAATTTAAATTAGCACGACTAAAAATTCCTTTCCACTGAACTGCTGAACTTCCAGTTTCTTGTTATAATGTAATTTCATTCATTCTTAAGGACTTACTTTGGACAGAAAAATAATCATGAACATGTAGCATTAAGAAACTCCAACATGTTTTTTGGAGCAAGGATGGAATGGAGGGGAGAATAGGTCTGTGGAACAGACAAAGAGCTTTCAACCCTTCATCCCATTTCAAGAAGTAGGAGGGAGGGGCACAAGCCCATTTTTCCCTTATACAAGTCATAAAAAAGAAACCAACAAGGAATCACAATCTTAATGCATAATTAAAAAACACCTGTATTTCAATAAAATTTAAAGCTTCAAATGTATGAATTTAGCACTTCAACTAAAATAAACCATGTTGTTCTTAACATCAAAGAATTTTTTTAAAAAGGCTCTAATCTACAAGCTGTTCTGCATAGGGCCCCTACCAACTTCAGTAGGCATCTACTGGATGTAGAGTTCAACCCACATGCAAAAGTTTGCAGGATTAGGGCCTGGTATTATTGTTCAACTGCTCCCAGCATTACCAGCATTTAGATGCAACAACTTTCTCCAGCCTGATGATGTTTCAAAGTGTCCTCCCTCATTTTTTCCTCAAAGACTTTACGTGCATTCAACAGAAACCAGGAATAATGGCATATGTCCTGTTATGGCTGTGTGTTAAAGCTAGTCTTCCTTACAACGTATAAAAAAAAAAAAGCCACAGAAGTTGTTCTTTTTTAAAAAACAAAACAAAACATGATATTTGTATTAAAAGTCTTAAAATGGGTAGACATCTATTAATTGTGTGTCTGAAATTAAAGATACAGTCATTAGAATTTTTTTGATACATCACAACATTAAGATTTCACTCTTTGCTGGCTGGAGGTACATCCTAAAAACAAGGGGGGAAAAAAAAGCCCGGGAAATTAAAATTCCAGTAAATTTGAATTAAATGAAGCCAAAACTTGCAAGACATGGAAGTTACATTTAAAAGGCTCAAATGGAAATAAAAAATAAATTCCTCTAACAATAGGCCCTTTTGTCCTGGCTTGTTGAATATGATTACTGAAAGGAAACTATTAAGTAGTTTTTGGAGTAGTAGATAATGGGATTCTGTGGAGCTTTCACAGGTTGGCACCGGCTGGAACAGCTGAGTTTTGAAGGCACTCTATAGACACAAGGTTGCTGTTGGCCCTGTATCACATTTAGGAAGTCTTTGTACTTAGAGAGCTAGTCATCAAAATCAGTTATTGCCAACCCAAAAAAGAAAAAGAAAGAATAAAAACCATCACCACTCCACCCTGGGGAGAGAAAAAACAAAACAAAAACACACACACACACCCCTCAAAAAAATGTGCAGATTTGTAACATTTTCACAGCTGATTAAAAAAGAAAAAGGAAATTAAAAACAAAAACAAAAAAACCCTCTACCGCTCTCCCCCAAACTCCCATCCCATACAGCAGGTAAACAAAATAGAAGATTATTTCACAAATAATCAGCAGACACTTTCTGGCACCCCACACTGTATTGGCATCAGTGTTATTCAAGTCCAGTTCAGATGTGCAATACTTCAGATTGGATACACCGTAACAATCATCCAACTTTGCATAGAAAGCCTCAGGATCACTCTCACAGTCGCAGGGGGCAAATCCAGCAGGCCAGAGCAGGGGAGCAGCAATCCGAGCTGGAGAGATGGCTCCCCCCTCCCTTCTGCTCCCCCAGCTTCCCGGGGTGCATTTCACTCTTCCAGTTAGAAAGCGATCGCTGGGAAACTTCCCTCTCCGCGTGCTGAAACTTTTCTTCCTGGTGTCACTTGCCAGCACAGCCAGCTGCCAGAGGTATTAGGAGAAGCAGGCAGCAATCCCCGCGTCCGTGCCGAGAAAGCCGCGTTTCCCCCGAGCCTGCTTGCAGACGTGGAGAGGCGGCTCCCCCCGCCCCGGGGCCCTCCCGGCCTCTGCAAAGTTGCCTCCAGTCTCGTCCCGGAGGGTCGCTCGCCGCTTCCCCCTGCAAGCCCTCCCGCCGGCCGCCCCTCAGAGGATGACACAGGCCGAGCAGCACTGGTCGTCCCCGTTGGGCTGCGAGGCGTAGTTCATCTGCCGCACGATCTCGGCAAAGAGCTCGTCCACCGAGGCTTTGTTTTTGGCCGACGTCTCCATGAAGGGGCAGCTCCACTCCTCGGCCAGCGCTTTGCCTTCCCCGTACGACACCTCCCGCTCGCCCTCCAGGTCTACCTTGTTGCCCACCAGGATCATGGGCACCTTCTCGTACCGCTTCACGCGGATGATCTGGTCGCGCATGGGCTTGATGTCCTGGAAGCTCTGCTGGTTGACCAGGCTGTAGACCAGGATGAAGCCCTGCCCGTTCTTGATGTACAGGTCCCGCATGGAGGCGAACTGCTCCGTGCCCGCCGTGTCCAGGATCTCCAGCACCGAGGGCGAGGAGTCCACCTCGATCTCCTTGCGGTAGAAGTCCTCGATGGTGGGGTCGTACTTCTCGATGAAGGAGCCCGTCACGAACTGCACGGTGAGGGCGGACTTGCCCACGCCGCCGGAGCCCAGCACCACCACCTTGTACTCCCGCATGGCTCCGCCGGGCGCTCGCAGGCAGGCTGCGGGCTGGGCTGGGCTGGGTTGGGCTCTCCCTCCGCCCCGGGGGGAAGGGGCGGGGAGAGGGGCACCGCCCCGCCGAGGCGCCTCACGGCAGCCGGGCCGAGCGCATGCAGGCGGCGGCGGGGACGGGCCGCGAGCTCAGCGGGAGGCGGGGAGGAGGCGGCGGCGGTGGCGGAGCAGCAGCGCGCTCGCGGCAGTGACAGCCCCGCGCCCGGCGCGCGCCGCACGAGCCCCGCCGCCGCGCTCCATCGCCCGCCCGCGGCCCCCCGCGCTCCGCCGCCGCGGCCGCCGCGGCCGCTCCGCCAGCCCCCGGCCCATTGGCTCCGGCGCACGCCCCGCGCCCCCCGATTGGCTTCTGCGCTGCAGGGCGACCACACGCGCGCCGGCCGGGCCCCGCCCCCCTGCCCGGGATTGGCTCCAGCTCCGTGCCCGTCAGGCCGCGCCGCCTCATTGGCCCGCCGCTCCGGCTCGCTTCGGGATTGGTCGGGCGCAGGCAGGCCGGGAATTGCCTGCTTCGCCTGCTCTCCCCGCCCACGCAGAAGTTTTGGCAGCGGCGCCGCGGGGTGGGGGCGCGGGCAGCGGGCTCCTGAAGTCGGGAGGACGCCCGCGGGGCCTGGCATCCGTGCCCCTTGCCACCGCCGGCCTGGCAGGCAGGCCGGGCGTCCCTCTGCCCGCTCCTTGCTTGCTGTCAGTCGTCCTTCCAGAGAGTACATATAGAACAATTGAAGCATGAACGTGGATTGTATTTAAAACATGTACAAAGAAGTGACAGCTATTCATGGTTCAAGTATTAAGCAGATCATTCTACCAAGTTTTTAAAGGATTTTAGACACAATTATCTCAAGTTTAAAACAATCAAACTAATTTTGGCAATAGCCATGAGAATAGGTCACCATGTTGTGTTCTGTTTGAATATTTTTTTTTGTAAATGTCTGCACTGAGGATTTCTTTTTGTTTGCCCCCAAAGCCACTGGCTCCAGCCACAAAATGACTGGGTGGACAGTGCTGAGTGCGGAGGCCCCCGGGGCTTTGTTCCCTGTGGGCAGGGTGGCTGTCGGGTCTGCAGTGTGGAAAGCCAGGTTCGTAAGCACGCTGAGGCCCCCACAGTTGATGACTATTAAACTGGGACTAAGTGAAATGTCCTGGTGCTACAGGAAGACAGACGAGGACGGCAGGAAAGAAATGGCAGACTTCATCTGGTGGTAGACTGTTTCAGGAGTCAGCCCTCGGAGGAGGGTAGGGGGTGGGGACGGGTGTGTGGGCGCGCTGTTGCGCAGTGCAAACTGTAAGGGGTTTTTCATGTGCTTTGAGCTACTGAGTGAACCATAGGGGCCACTTGGCAGAGTGTTGGCAGTGGAGGTGTATAAAAATAAATACTAGAAAAAAAAATGTGGTCAGGCAGGCTGCAACCCAGCCAGGAAGCAAGAAGGTTCAGCCCTCCCCTCCAGGGCAAATAAACCCGGCTTTCCTTGTGCCCCAAGAAGATTCCTTTCTGACCTGGTCCAGGACAGCAGCGACCCAGTGGTGGCAGGGAAGTCCTCCCTGTCACTCAAGTCTGCTGCAGAAGGGCAGGATGGCCCTGGGAGCTCCCCCAGGGAGCTACACTTGCTTCCCAAAGAACAGGGATGGTAACCCCCAGCTCCAGCTCTGAAGAGCACCAGCCATGCTCCAAATTGCAGCCAGTGTTCTTACTTTTTCTTTTCTGACCACTGGCTAGTCCTCCTGTATTCAGGTAGCGTTCGCCATCTCCTCAGTCATTCGTTGTCCATTCTGCATTCCCATTCTCTCTCTCTCTCTGCCCCATCCTCCTCTCTGCCAGAGTAGAGAGCACATTATGTGAACTTGAGTTCTGACAGTAACAACATGCTGCACAGGAGGACGGCAGAGAGGGGAGCAGAAGGAGAGGATAAAGCAAATGTGGGGGGTGCCCTGGAAATCATCTCTTCACCCCCCCACGACAGTAATTATAAGGGCTGAATCTTCCCCACTGCTTGTTCTCTTCCATTGATCTGGGTTTCTCTTATCCTTTTGTACAGGTTGAAAGGATCAAAAGGCTACACTGGTTGGAAGGGCTTCATCCCCTCACAGCCCCCTTGTTCTGATGAATGTCAGGACTCCCTGCTTCAGCCTGTAGCAAGAACCCTATAGTAGAAAGCCCCTCATCCTTCCACAAGCAGTGGTTGGGCGCTCAAATGGGGTGATACCTCAGCACCTTTGGTCCCTCACCCCATTGCCTGGAAGCAGTGACAGCTGCAACAACAGTTGTGGAAGAGAGTCTCTCCATTAACCCTGCAATGGAAACAGGAACAGGTAGAAGAGGCTTCCATACTTGGGTGAATGAGGATCTCAAGAGAATGTCAACTAGGACTTTTACGTGCATTCCCAACACAGACCAAAATGACCTTTGTCACCCTTCATGGCTCCCTAGTCATAACCCTAGATGAAGGTCTATCTTTACAATTTGCTATTCCAGACAGTGCTCAGGAGCAAGGACTGCAAAACTCTTCCCCAGGATGGTGACCAGGAGTCCCTGAAGTAGACTCTTGGCCTCCAAGTCCTTAAGTGGAATCCTAGATTCTTCTTTTCATTGATTTGAAATTTTTCCTATCCCAGCCAGGCACGGAAATTGGACAGGAGTTATGTCCAATTGGGGACTTCCCTTTCCCAGCTGCCTGAAGGATACCCCTGGAGTGAATCTGGGGACACCTTGGGGACTGGAGGCCAAGTTCAAGCAGGAATTTATAGTGTAAATATCTGCAGTTATGCAAAGTTCCCAATACTCAGAAGTGACAAGAACCTCCTGCTCTCCAGCAGTCACCTATCTGTCAGCAAAGGCAGCCATGTGCCTTTGCCTCCTTACAGGAGCTCAGAATCCAAAACTGTACACACATTCTACCCACTGGAATTAATTCATGTTAGATAAAAACAAGCCGTCTTAAAATATTTGAGTTATAAATCCATTGGAAAGCACCTTCAACTCTTGTTTTTTACCCCCAACCATCCAAAGTTTGAATTAATCGGTCATTTATGCCCAAAACATGTCAACTGCCACATGTTGAGATTATTTACATTTTGTTGCTTGTTAACAGCAATTCACTCCGGCTGCAGCTGAGTCACAAAGAATCACTGGCTATTTGCCATTGTTTGTAGAAGTCATTCCTTTGTACTTCTGTCAATCAGACATTCCTTTTAAGAAAACGTCATCAGTTATTTTAGCCTCTACCAATCTTTGCTTTGTATATACTAACCAATCTTTATTAAATTAATTATAGCATATAGGTCCTTTCTCTTCTAGCTACATCACCTTGTTTCAACACAGCTCTTGCTGACCAGAAAAAACAAACTATAAAATCATACATTTCAGACGCACATAAATTGACTTAAAATCACTTTGGAACAGTGTTCTGGAATGGTTTGGCATTTTCAGTTCTGACTGGCCAAATTCAGCTGTTTCAGCAGAAGCCCTGTGTAATTCATCTGTAAGCACAGCAATTAAAAAGGCTGCAAGCAGAGGCGTAACAGAGCAGTTCTGTGCTTGAGACAGCAAATGTGTCTGGGATGGTGGTGGCCAGCCAGCAAGTAACTACCATGGCAGCTATTTTGGGGCATCCCTCCAAGTCGGCTGCTGCCCTGGTCACCCTTTACCCCTTGGTTATGCTACTGGCTGTAAGCCTAGAATAAGCCGTAATCTCAGTTTTGTGAGGATATACTTGATGAGATCAATCCTATTCTGCGGTGGCCTTTGTGGGGGACAGACCAGGAAAATGAAAAGTGACAGCTAAAGCCATGTCTACACCAACCAAATAGAGCAACTAGACTTGTTATGAACCAGAAACCAAAAAAACTCCCCAGTATGCCACTTTTTATACTGGTGTTAGGTATGTACAGTGGGGTTCTTAACAGTACAATTACATCAGTATACCTACAGTAATGCAAAAAACTCACAAGCAATGTCAGAATCTCAGCCTCTAAGAAAGACGAGCTTTTGAATGGAAGGCAAAGTCTACCCCAGCCATGTGGTTAATCCGATATCACCCACAAAAATTCTTGCCTGAGACATATTTGCTAGATCCTCCTGGCTACAATCCACTCCAGAATTACCATGGTAGCTTTTCAGTGTTCCAAAAATTAAGTAGAAGGCAGAGAAGGGTAAAACTTTAGGGAATTTATAGACATGCTCCGGGAGGCAGGGGGTGCTTTAATTAGAACGCCTCCAAGAGTCATTCTAATGAAAGTACCAGGAGTGTCATGTGTATTAGCGTCCCCGCGCTGAACAATGGCAGCAGCGGCACTTTACATTTCATCAAACCAGCTTTAGTTAAAGCACCCCCACTGCCATTTTTCAGCATGGGGACACTGATACACATGATGCTGGAGTCCATTGGACTGCAGTAATTACCATGCTCGATTAATTAAGTCTGCTCCAAAGTGGTGTCATTGGAGCAGCCTCTCTGCACATATGTAGGCACCCATAGAGACTAACTGGTTCAAAGAGATACGAGCCTTCATAGGCAACAGCTTACTTTATCAGATCCAGATTGATTCCTCAGATGGGGTATAAACCTTATAAGGATCTCTAAGTATGTACATTTGCAAAATGAATACATGTTAAGTTATGGGAGGGAATACCTCCAGTGAAAGAATATAACAATATATTGGAACACCTCCAATGAAGCAGAAAAGCCTAGATGGTATCCCTACCCAACATTATTCAGTTCAATGAGCTCTTAACTTCAAAGTCTAATCACTAATTACAGCATAATTATTTTTATTATTTAGTACCTTTGTGCCAATGGCATCCTGTATTACTCAAAACACTCTTATTAGAGGATTTCTCTGCTTTAATGCTATGAATTGAATCTATTAGTATCTAGTCCAAGGCACTAGGTGATTTTAAAAGCACTGGAACAAGCACTTCTGCACCTGAAGCTTTCAGAGGTAAGACTAGTATGCTTTCTGTTTAAAGGACAGCCAAGAAGGCAAGGTACCTTATAGACTAACCCAAGTGCATATATGTGTGTGTATGTGCATGTGTAGAATAAGCTTTGTTCACATTCTTTTACAGCATCTGGCAAGGTAAGCTTAAGGTATATGTCTACCTACTTTGGTTAGTCTATAAGGTGCAAATCTACTGTGTCTTCTACTTGACTTCCTACTAACATGGCTAGCTAGTACTCTGTGCTAAAGGTCACCCTTTCAGCTTCTCTTAAATCCAGTTTGGCTTGAAAATTGCCAGTGCAATAGCAAGGGTAGAATTGTGGTGCAAACTTGAGCCCATTTAATTAAGAGTATCCTGGGAAACTGCCCTTCCCACAATAACCTAAATGTCTTCATTCTTATAATTATTTTGCAGAGTAGGGAGGCAGGCAACTTGTGTCACTGGGATGCTCCTTGTGGGCTCTAGTATGTACTGTAAAGGAAGTGCTCTCTAATAATTTGATGGTATTTCTTTTTCTATAGAGAATGGTTATAGGAAGTGAGAACATCCCATACCTACCTCCTGTGATCCAAAAAACTGCTTACCACAGCTCAAATCAAAACACTGATTTATAGAGTCCAATGTGTTATGTGGTTGATGTAGGGATGAAAAGCTAAATTTTTAAGAGTATTTAAATGCCTAATCATGAGAATTAGGCACCTAGGGGTATTTAAACATTGAGTACTAACTCTTGTGATTGGCAGAGGGATTAAATGAGTTGCTACATTGCCTTGTTCTGGTTGTATAATCACAACATGCCGGAGACTGACTCAATGACCCTAGAAATTAGTTCCAGTCCTATGTTCCAAAGAAAAGGGTCTATGGCTCAGCTATGCTGCAGAAGTGTTTTATCAGTATAATTATACCATTTGAGATCTACTGGCAGCCTTTTACCTCCCCCCATGGGGATGCATCTTAGGCTAGTTCTCCAAACAACCTAAACTATAGAAGCATAAGGACATTTTTAGGGTATATAATTCTGCCTACGCTGGTTTTCCCAGCACAACTGTATCAATCAGGGATGATTTTTTTCCTCACTCATGGAATTAGTAATACTTATGGCCTAGATCAGTGGTTCTTAACGTTTTTTTTTTAAAAGAACCTTTTAGGCTCAAAGAAATTATACAGCTATTTCCCACTGCAGTGCCTTTGAGGAAAAAGAGGGGGAGAGAGAGAGAGAGAGAGAGAGAGTTTACCAGTGTAATTTTACCACTTTATGGATACTAATATAACTTTCCCAAAGTAAATCCTCCTACTCTAGAATAAAATAATTTTTTTTCCAATTTAGTTTAAGTTGCTTTGGGTGCCTAAGCCAGATTGATTTCTAATTGTGTAGGCCATTAAATAAGGGCCTCTGTTAGATTAGGCATTGATTGCATGTACATATGTTTTGAAAAATTTGGGCCTAAAACCTGAACTAAACAAAGCTGTCATGGAGATATACTATTTCAGTTAGTATAGTTTCCTGATGAAGTAGTTATATCAGTACCATTTTTTATATGGACCCAGTTTTACTGGTCAATTTATATAAAAGTAGATCTACAAATTTCACATGCATGCCTTTATTTTTATTTATTATAAATATAGCTTATTTCTCTTCCCATATAGGAATCTAAGTAATGTCAGTATAAACAACTTTACATCAGCATGGCTATGTTCACTGTAGAGATTCTTCTTTAACTATAACAGTACAGTTAAATTAATGCAGCTAGGGCTAATTTACTCATACCATGGTACACAGTAGGCTGCACTGCTGAAAGACTACTCTGGACATACTACCCCACTCCCCAGTGGATATAATGAAGCTACCTGGGAAGCAGCTGGGCACACACAAATAAGTATTCCTGGGATGGCAAATTTACTGGCCCACACCCAGTGTTGTTCTATAGCACCTAGTTATATCTATTTTGGAGTGTAGAGCATTCAGGGTACATGGTGTGCTTCACTGCAGCATTCCCCTGAGCAGTCCAGAGGCAACATAGATATAACCAGTGAGTTTGTGTCAAACGCAGGAAGAAACAAGTCTCCTGACTGCTAGTCATCAGTTTATTCAGTTTATTCATGCAGATTTTCATAACCATGTAGTAGTTTAGGAACACACAACAATACTCATAGACATGAACTGATATTAGTAGTGCTCATTAGCATAAGGTCCTGCTCAGGAAAGTTTTTAAATAACTCATGCTAAGTCTGTTTCTATTCAGGACAGCATTTAAGCATATGCTTATGTGCCATTTTGAATTATAATACTTTTACTTTGGGAGGGCCCAGATACTGTGTATGAATGTGTGCACGTATGCACTCACACATACGTGCGCATACACACATACATTTGTGCATGCATGCATAATAGGGGTGTGCGAAACGGGCCATATTCAATTTAGATTTGGCCCAAATCAGGACAGTGATTTGATTTGTTGATTCAGATTTGATTCGGCTGATTCTGAGGATTTGATGCTGATTGGGAGAATCAGTGATTTGGCCATAGACACAGCTTTAAATGTTTTTTCTACATACCTGGAGGTACCAGGCATGGCTCATGAATGCCGCGATGGTGGGGCAGATGGTCCCACAGGAGCATGGAGGGGCTTGGCAGTGTGCTTGGCAGTACTCCCACAGGAGCACTGTGTGCTCAGCAGTGAACCTGGAAGTAGACCGGAAGTACTTCTGATTCATTTCTGGGTCCACCGCCGAGTGTGTGGGGGACTGTTTCTGCATCCCTTCCGCTCAGCAATCAGCCACAAGGGGACCCCAGGTGCCACCTCCCCAGACCCAGGAGGCACCAGTCGTCAAACCAGGGGGCACCAGGGGGGAGGGGGTCCCTCATGCGCTCCCTGGCAGACCCAGAAATGGACTGGAAGTGCTTCTGGTCCATTTCTGGGTCTGCTGCTGAGCATGCTGGGAAGTCCCCTGTGCTTCTGTGCGACACTCCATCTGCCCCACCATCTCAGCATTCACGAGCTGTCTGATACCTTGAGGTTTATAGAAAAAACATTTAAAGCTGTGTCTATGTCCAAATCATCAATCTCTCCAAATCGATTCAGAGGCTTCCGAATTGATTTGATTCAGATTTGGAGATTCAGCTGCCAAATCGGGCCGATTCTCTGCTGAATTGAATCAGTGACCAAAGCTTCACACAGCCCTAATGTGTAATACTATTGCATGGTATAGATTTGGTCAAAAAGAAAAACTACTATTTTATGGGAAAACTAGAGTGGCAGAATAGTCCAGATTCAGCTAGCAATAGAACAGTGCAACTTCTGCTGAAATCACTCAGAGTTTCCCTTACTTATTCTAGGGGTAAAGGCACGCTATTTTCTCCATAGTACTTTGTAAATATGGTACTACTTCTCACAATTTTTTATATCATGGGATAGGATTCTGCACAATGTGTATTTGCTTCCTTTTTTCTCCAGTGTATTAAGTGCATGTGTGAATGAATTAAATGAACACTGTATTCCCAGAAAGGCAGTTGGATAAAAGTATTAAAAACTGGACAGTAAGTTTTCATCTTAGTTTAGGGGCCCCCTATGTGCACCTGGATTTTTTCTTTAGGGGCAGAGTAATTGTGCTACTGTCTTTTTATTTTTCCTCTTTTGCACCATGCTATTCAATTGCTAATATATTTCTTTCATCAGAAATAGCATGTCCAAAGGCAACTAAAGTAGCAAATGATACTTAACTAATTGAATTACAAGGTGGAAAATTATTTCCCAAGTCCTAGTCAGTTATTTTATTAATTTGATTTCCTTTGTTGTTAACCAGCTCTCGGCAACTACTTGTTCTATGTGGTAAGATATTCAGATGTTTCATTTCAGTGAACCCTTACAGGGATTGTTTTTTTCATTTTATGAAACAGACTAAGTTAAAACTCCCACATTTTATTCAAGTCAACTGGTTCTGCATCATCCTGTAAATAAATTAAATAGTTCCCAATCCTCCCACAAGGAGGTGTAGAGCAGTTAAAGGTAGCTTGCTATGGCACCAGATACATGAGTACAAACTCTGTTTTGGACTTATGCCAAATGCTTCCCTCAGTTGCTCTGCAGCCCCCCTGCTGTGGCCTGGTCATTGGTAAATGGGTGTCTGGTCATTCTGGCAGGGGAGTCAGAGGCAGCTATATGTGTTACTAGCCACATCTCTCTCTTCAGTGCTATAAGCTACAGAAACTGCTGGGCTTTAACCATGGTAACCTGACGGCCCATTAAGCTTATGAAAATCCTTGACTTGAATTCCCCTAGTAAAATCCCCAGGCTTCGGGCACCTGCCCATGTGCACAGGCTCATCACAATAAATCAAATGGATAATTATTCTATTTCATATATAAACACAATTCTCAGATAATTAACTATCCCATGGCACATCCAAAGTTGTATCATGAATATTTATACTTTATATTGGAATTTCGGAAGGCAACAGATGCTTCCAAAGATACTGGAAGAGTGGATTCCTTCCTACACACAAATACAAGGAGGTTAACTTTTGACTTAACCATTTATAAGGTTAACCAAATGAAAGACAAAGACTGTTAATTAAATTAGGACACACAGTTAGCACTTCATTCAGATGAACAAACATGGTTAATAAAGTTTCTAAAGGAAGATAGAGGGTGTGGCTTCTATTATGAGAGTTACTTACATCTTGGAAGGATAGAATAACTGGAAGTTAAGCACCCAAATTAAAGCCAGACTGCTATATTAAATACCTTCTCTGCCCTTCCTTTAAGGAAAGGAGCATACAAGCCTGTAGATTCCAATTCTGCCGTCAATAGAATCTGCATATGCTAGACTTGAATATCAGATCCTGTTGAGCTGCGCCAAGTATAGGAGCTGAAGTAAAAAGAAGAATGTTAAATTACCTTTAAAAAAAGTTCTTCCATTACTTAATTAAAGAAATAGGTCAGAAGTACGTCTTATAAATAGTCCTCAAAGAATATGCTGAGCTTACCCATTATGATCCCATTTTTCTATTTGTACAGTAAATGTAGGATCTGGACCCTTAAAAAAAGAAAAAAATATCAATGTTATATCATCAGTTGGTTTGCTGCTTTAATATAGCAATATTATACATTCTTTTGGGGTCCCTATTTTTCAAGTTGTAACTCATGCAATTTCTAACAAGCCAGATGCGTGAGTTATACATATACTCAATAGTCAGTAATAGAAAGAATTAGATTGCTATAAGATAGAATACAGGTAGAATGTGGCTGCTAGGCACAAGTTTCCAATATAGGTTGCCATGTGATTCTTCAAGTCCTTATAACTATTCTTTTGTAGCAATTATTTATGCCAAGCTTTGAAATGGGAGCTGAAATATGTGTTCAGTAAACACCATACATATTCACAACAGGATCTGGGGATACATTTACAATCTTTTTTTATAAATATTTCCAATATCTCTGTATAAGGTATATTCTAACAATAAATTATCCATCTGGCCAAACAACTTTATGGGGAAATGAAACTGCTGATGAATTGACACATACATATAAAAAATGTTTGTTTTGATTTTTACTCAGTTGTCCTGATAAAATATAGAATAAATCTGAACTATCTGCTTCTGAACTTACTTTAGCAATACAACACAACAAACACATCAGAATATATCATGTACCAGTTAGCAGTAGGCCATATCTAATAACAAACAGAACCTATAAAGTGCAAAGTATATTTTACAATTCTGTAAATGGACATTATAGTAGAAGTCAAGTATCCAATACCCAAATGCATCACTTATTCCTCAGTGGTGAAATATATCTTTTACAATACACTGACTACTGCTTTGTGTAATGGAGCTTTCTGAGAAAGAACCATATGTTGCTATAGCATGTACAGGTGCTGTAGTGACCCTAAAACAGGACTCCACAACAAAGCCAACTCCATTGATACCCCTAGCAAGTGGCACAGTCAAGTCACCTAGCAGTCTGGGGGTTATATAGGTTAATTCCCAGCCAGAGTTTAGAAAGCTTAGGGAGGTACGCTCAGCTGGGAGCTAATTAAATGCAGTTGAGTTTGTTTAGGTTTAGTATTTTGAGGAGGAGCTAATTTATATTTGAGGGAGATGCAAGCACTAAACAGCCAAGGAGATGGACAGTCAGACTTTTTCTATCTTAATTCTAAAAAAAGTTAAAAACAAAAAAGGGAAAGTGCAAAAGTTCTACTCCCTCCCTCCTCCCCCTTCACCCCCCCCCCCCCCCGGCTCAGTGACATCACATTTTTATCACCAGAGATTCAAACACCTCCTCCTCCCAATGTCCTTTCTAGGAATTACACACTAAGGACTAGTGTGAAGCATCCACCCTTCATCTTTCAGAGTGCTCCCTTGATGGTCATCCCAGCACAAACTGGTTCATATTTTGTTGCAAGATGCAGTGTACAAACTGAAAGGAGACCTGTGTCTGGATCAGTAACTGGAAGAGTTAGAAGGCATCACCAGAACTGGCCCCTGCAAGCGGGTTTCTGCAGTCCTTCAGGGTCACCATCTTGGTCTGGCTCAACAGGAAATTGGCCAGACAGATCACAATCCCTTCAGCTGTTTGGTACAGGATTCAGAAGATGTACACTGTTGCAGAAAAGTCCAAGTCCATTGCACCAAAGAGGGTGTTGAGGGCAGCAAAGAGCAGCTGCAGCCAGGGGAAGTCCAGGAAGGAATGGAAGAGCATCGCCTCCTTGTAGAAGATACAGGCTACTGCTGCTGCCAGGTCTAAGTGACAAACAATGTTGCCAGTGGCCAGGGCCCTGTGCAGCAGCCTCCACTGAAGGTTTCAAGTCCTCTGGGCAATGGGCAGTTTGTACAGGACGTGTCAGGCCAAGTGGACTTGTTTTGGTGTTGCTGCCGCTAGCCTCAAAATCACATCAGGGTAAGTATTAAAGACACAGGTGTAACATACTGACTGTTTACATATATAGTGTCTTCCCAGACAAGATCTCAAAAGTGGTGTTACCTGTCAGCTCCATGTTCTTGGGGAACCCTGACACAGGACACAGACTGTCTGTCTGACTCACAAAGAATCGTCCCCCCCACCTAAACAGAAACTGATTAAGATGCAGTAAAAGACACACCTAAAACCCTCCAGATAAGGGTGACAAGAGTGAAACAACTGCCCTAGGTCTCATTTGCATCTGAGATAGGAACAGATGACCATTCATTTACATGAGAGATGGAGAACAGAAAGCCTGAAGCAGAGACTGCAGTGAATTCTGGGATCAGCGAAGCAGGGGAGCACTGCATGATGGGGAAGCTGTGCTCCAAATGCTCATCAACCCCCACACCCAGCTCAGCATTTATCAGACCAGTTCTAATCTGGATTTACAAAGGACTTTTCCTTCCCCCCCCGCCCCACCTCTAAGCAAAAGTAAGTTTATTGGGCATCTCGGGCCGTACATTCCCCGGTCCCGCTATGGGAGGCCTATGGAAACTTAATTGGCTACAACTCGGTTGCCGGGTTAGGGAATGTTGAGGCAATAGACCGAGTCAGAGGGGGTACGGGCAACATTTGAACAGTGGTACAGGGTTCATCACGGCATCCAGCCTGTTGGAGCCCTGACCACAAGTGGTATCATACTTTTCCTGAGACGACTGGTGGAAGTCCTTTCCACAACAGGTTATGAACACTCCAATAATTGCCTTAAGACTATTAAAAGACTATAGTAAGATCTGGAAAAGTCATGCTAAGCTGAGGCTTGTTCACAGCAAGTAAAAATCCAAAACCCTGATGCTGCAATCTATTGTTTCTGAAGACACCAAGAGATATCCTATCAAGTATATAATGTCAAGCTGGCTCCCAAGTAGGTATTTCCTGAGTATCAATCAAGTTCCTGAGATGTTCCACCCAGATACCCCTTGTCAATAGAAAGGACAATTTGATTTACACTATTGAGAATGCTTGAAAGAAGCTGAACTGAGGGTATAAAAATCTGTAAAAGAAGCAGCAGTGTGTGTGCTGACACCACTCGCTTTCTTCTGGAGAGGCTGCAGGAGGAAGATCATCTCCCTTCAAGGATCGTGCTGAGAACTTTGACCTGTCAGCTCTGCAACCCGAATGCCTTGGACTGGTGAGATCCCAGCTCTCTCTCTCTCTTTTCTCTTCTCTCTCTCTAAGCATAGATTTCTGAACTTGAACTGTATTAGTTAAGCTTGAGCTAAGTTTCCCCAAATACTTAGTGAAACCAGGGTATACTGTGACTGTTTGTGTTTGTTTGTCCTTTGCATGTCTATCACTACTAGTGTCAATATATATTTCATCTACTTAGCAATAAATAACTTTTATAGTCAAACTGGTGGTAATTGGGTATATTTTGCCTTCTTTACTTCTCTTTTCCCCACTTGCTCTGCAGCAACGCCCCTCTTACCTAAGCTAAAGATCCCTGTGAAGCCCAAAAATACGGTGGGGTCTGCTCATCAAGAGGCTAAAAGATTGGGACGTGCTGAGTTTGAAACACATAAGGGGATCAGCTTGTACAGTCTGATTGACCCAGTTTGGCTCAGATGTGCCCTAATGAACTGAATGCTGGCCCATGAGGGTGTCATCTGGACAAACAGCCAGATTCAGAGGTATTCTGTTTAACTGTGTGCTTGTGTCTGACTGTAGTTTATTGTTGCTCTGATGAACTGACTCTTGGCATATGAGGGTGTCAGCCTGTCCATGCTGATCAACCCGGCCAGGTCAGGCATGTCCCGTTAATCTGTATGTGTTTGTGTGTATGACTGATTTGGGGACTGGAGGAACCCAGCCCCACTGAACTGAGTCCTGCAAGATAGCTCCATTGGGGGTGAAGGCTTGCAGAAGGGAGAGATACAGCTCCATATAGAAACACAAGTAACACAAGCAGCACATTGCTAGAATTACCAAGACCCTAGCCCTAATAAATGAGCACACCCCAAAGTAGCGGGCAAATCTGGTAACAGCAGATCCTCCCTCTATTCTTGTTCAACATATGCAGGGAGAACAGGGTACCTGGTCAGCTGTTCTTGTTGCTGCCCAGGGTCAGAAAGATAGGCAGCAATGGAGATGGCATGTTTAATAAGCTGCTGTCAGGGAGGGCTCATTATGTGCCGAGATGGTCTTCTAGGGCAGTGACAGCAACCTAAAGGGAGGGCAGGCAATCTTCGTTGCAACCAAGAGACATAAAACAATACAAAAGGTGTGCAGGCCCAGCCAGGCTGCAAGGGCTTTAGTAGGCAGGTAGAGGATAGCCCTATAGAGCCGGTGGCAACTGTCCCTGAAGAAGGCCATGAGGAATTTCTAGAGCTTCTTAAGGAGTCCTTGATGGGACCCCTATGCCAGAGAGTAACAGCTGCCAGGACCATCTACTGCTGTAGTCATGCTTCAAAATTCCTTACTGAAGTCTTCCCACCTCTTAACTAGATATGCCGGCAGGGCTTTGAAGCCATTGCATCACCAGGACAAACTTCCAGGCTGTTCTGAGGGTTGTGTCAGCCTAAATGCCCAGCAGAAATATGTCACTGTAGGCCCAGTTGATACAGGCCTAGAAGGCATGCTCTTAGGTCCATTGACCCTTGATCAGAGACTAAATGTCAGGCTCACTGCTCACAAAAAGTCATTCATGTCATCATCAGCAGATATTGTCACCTTAAATGAGGAACCAGCAGCTTATGGGAGGGCCTAACTTATCAGGAGCCATCACAGTGCCTGGAGAAGTGAGAGAGCAAGATTTTATGTTTTTCCCAAAAATTGCTGTTAAGATATATCTGGAGACTTCAACAAAATGTGTTTGGTTTCAGTTAAAACAGGCCTCTTGAAAGTCAACTCAGAACTCGGATGAGTGTGTAATGGTGCTTGAATCCAAAGCTGAGCTGTGAACTTTGCTTGTCCTGACTGTACCACAGATATAATGTGCTCATGTGGAATGGGGTGAGAGATAACATTCAGAATTTCCCTTGATTTTGTTAGTGAATGTCTATTTCAATCACACTTCTATTTAATATATTCTGAGGTCTTGCAACATCTGAAGAGAGGCCCTTCGAGATCACAGCTCCTTGTTATCTGCTAAGCAGACTCACTGATAATTGAATCTTAGGGCTATAAATAATATTAAATGTCACAGTCTGACATTCAGGTTTTGTGAGATGTAAAGTAATATTAAAAGTAATATCATTTTATATTTAATAGCTTCTTTCATGCCAAAGTATCATAAGAATACATCAAGATATTGCATCACTTTACTGTTGGAATCTTCCCTGCCTCTAGGGCTCAGGGCCAGCCTATCCAATGGACAAATGGATGGCAGAGTTGGAGGAAGGACATTTCTAAGGGTTCTGATTGCTTGGCATGCCTAGCTGGCGATACAGTCTGGGACAGGGGTAGGAAAAATATGGCCCACGGTGGGGCCCTCAGCCCTGCTTGGCCAAGAAGCGGGAGGCAGCCCAGGCTGTGGCGCTTGTGGGAGGTTCCGCCATCCCTGGTACGGCCTGGCAGGGAGCACAGTCTGCCCTATCCCCACATGTGGTTTGAGCATGTTGGGAACTTAGTTCATGGGGCTGGGTGGCATGGCAGCAGGGCACGAGTGGTGCAGTGGCTGGACTTAGCTTCCTGGCAGGTCCCACAATTACAGCTCACTCTGCCCTCACATTTCTGGTTGCCACTGCCAGTGTCTCCATCACCACTGCCAGATCCAGCCCCACTGCCCTGGCACTGTGCTCCATCCACACCCCTATACCCACTGCTAGGGGCGCTGGACAGACTGGGCAGGTGGGTGGGTGGACAGGATCTCCATAGAGACCAGCCCAGGATCCCTGTGGGCAGGTGTCACGGGGCGGGGTCCTAGGAGCAGCCGTGATCTCTCCTAGTGCCCCCTACTGTGCCAAGTTGGTGTCAATGCACCCTCACCATCTCGCCCGCCACGTCTTTGATGTAAGTAGTGTTAAGGGAGACTGCCTTTTTGTCCTCTTTGACACGGTACTCCTGATGTATCGGAGTCTGTGCTCCATCTTAGATGACTCTATGCACTAAAGCCTTAGGGGCTACGTGTGGCTCCAACCACCCCTGTACCATGCCCCAAGCCTTGCAGATGTATTGGATGTTGTTTGGTCAATCCTATCTGCACCCTCCCAGATGCTCCCTGGGCCCATCTCAGTCGCCTGTGCCCTCCTGGATGCTCCCTGGGCCACTCTCAATCGCCTGCGCCCTCTGGGACACTCCTTGGACCCATCTCACAATGACCCGTGCCCTCGCAGGCCCTCTGGCTTCCCTTTTCTCACGGTTGTCCACGGGGAGCGTGGACTCCCTGGCCTTTCTCACAGTTGCCCGCACCCTCACAGATGTGCACTGGGGCCTTATCTGCGACCGTGCTCACACTGGGGCCTCTCACAACTGGGGCTCAGGTGGCCGTAGCCATGCCTGGCCCCAAAATCCCCTCCTCGGGTCTAAAGTTCCTGTGGGGCTCAGGCAGCCTCAGCCTTACCTGGCCCACAATCCTCTGCGCCCCTTCTCAGGGCTGGGGTCAGTGCACACCCCTGAATGTTGTGCCCTCTCTGGTACTGGGGCCCCCATACCACCATGGAGCCCCTATGAGGCCTCCTCCAACCCCTGTTAGCCTCACACGGTCCTCCAGTCTTATAAAACTACAAAACAGAAAACTCGAGCCCTTGGGCTACAATGTAAACTCTAAGCCATCTGGCTAACCATCATTCAACTCCCTACCAGGGCTTTCTCCACCCGGTATCCTTGAACAGAAGCTGCTCGGGCCATCAGGCTTCCCTACCCTGCATGCTCCAGCAGAGCTCCTTCTTCCTTGGCTGCAGATGGGGAACTGCCTCCCTGGCCTCAGCCTGGATCACCTTTATATAGGTCAGACCCTGCCCCCTTCCAGTCAGCTGACCAACTGTGGTTGCCCCGGCAACTGGCGCCTGTTCGTTTTTGTAGGAGCAGGGCACCAAAGTGCCCTGTGACACACCTCCCCCCTTAAGTTCAAGGCTCACTAGGAGCAGGGCATGAAAGTACCCTGCGACAGCAGGGTATGCTCAGCTAGGCAGATGGAATGGGATTGTGGGTGGGCAGGAAACAGCATACAGAAGCAGAACAGGCAGACAAGACCAGGGCTGGGCTCAGAGCTGGGATCATAGGGCAGTGATAGTGTGGGGCCAGGAGCTGAGGTAGAGTCCCGTCTACTCCCCACACATCCATGTGACAGGCACCAGTTCCATAGGCAGCTCCCGCTATCCAGAGACATGTGAGGAGTGGATTGCTCACAGACACTGGCCTGTGGCTATATACCATCAGCCTGGTCAAGCCTGCCCTGCCCACAGGGTTCCTGGGCTAGTCTCCATGGAGACCTCACTCACCACATGCCTACCCACTCTGTTCAGCACCCCCGGTGGACAGGCCCAGGACTTGATAGGATCAATTATCATCTCCCTTCCCCTCCCTACCCGGCTTTGTGCTGGATGGTGTCAACACCTGTGATGGAGGACTGAGGCTGGGTCAGCACCCCCTCCCTCCAGCCCTTAAAAAATCATGAAATACCTTAAGTGGCCATCCAACCCAAATAATTGCCCATCCCTGGTCTGGGAAGATTCAGACAGTTTCTTGGGGAAGAGACATTAACATTTATTTCTCTTCCTATCAGAGCAACAAGTCTTGGAAAAGGAAACTGAGATTAGGACAAATGTTTAAGATAGGATTATCTTTTTTAGTGCAGGCAGATGTAATTGTATTCAATAATGGGTGATTTTATTGATACACAGTGATAGCAGAAAAGAATAATGCAAACAATTCTATATCAGTCCTAGAGATCACAGAGTTATAGTACATCTAGCTAGTACATGAGCTTCACTTTAAGGTTATCTCTTGAATGTCAGATATCAGCAGCCTGGAGGTTGGATGTTGGAGGATGAGGCCTCCCCCTTCCCTCCTCCCCCCATGGGGTGGGTGAGATGGACTGGTGGTATGCCCTCTGTTCATTGTGCCTTGAGTTCTCCTCCTGGGGACCCTTTGCTGCTCTGAAATCCCTCCTTTTGTATCTTCTCCCCTCTGTGATGACTCTTCATCTTTGGGGATTGTTGATTGGTCTCCCTGTGGTTGTCATGCAGTCCATGTTCTGCCCTGTCAGCATATTCCTTTGTTTCAAAAACTTATCACATGCACACATCCTAATTTGGGCTTTTTCAAGTTCTCCTCCTAATTTGGTCCACCTACCAAAACCAGAAATCCCACAGGTTCTGCACTTGGGCACTGTAACCTGGCACCAAGGCTGCAGAGTCCCTTATCTGTGTTATGGGACAGTGTGGTGCATGTCTTCAGTTTCCCAGTCTGTGTCTCCTGCTGCTTACCTCTGTCAGACATACTGAGCCTTGAAGAAACTGTCACCAAAAGGCTTTTAGCAATTAATTAACCCTTGCTGTTGCCCTGGACCATTATTCCTATGCATATCTACTTTACCTACAAGCCAATTCAAAAAAAGTAAACCTCTAAATAGCATTCTCTAGCTGTCCAATACAAGATTTCATTCACTGTTTAGTGAAGTTTGGTTGTGGCCTATTTGTACTTTCTCTCTTGCATCAACAGTGGTCCCCACTGCTAGAGAAGTAGCTGTATTTATTGTAAACTGGTTAGGCTTTATTTGGCTAATTGTAAATTTAGGCCTGTTTGTCTCTGATAATAGATTCTCTCTGTTACAGATAAATACTAGGGCTGTACGAAATTTTGACAGGTGATTTATTTCAAAGCTGTTTCGACATGTTTCAAGCTCAAAACAGTGACACTGAAATGAAAAAAAAAGGCTTTGAAACAGCTTTGAAATGAAACAAAGGCACTTGAAACATTTCAAAAGTTTCAAAACATTTCCAGTTTCAAAGCTGGGGTTGCTTGCAGCTAAACAAAAACTAAGGAGAGGGAGGGAGAAGAGGGGGGAAGGACTGCTCTGATATTGAAATCTAGCTCCCTGTTCGATTCCCCAGCTCTCTGATTGTTTCGCCCAGCTCTCTGATCATTTCCCCAGCTCTTCCATGGGGTGAGAACCCCCGATCTGCACACAATATTTCAGCAGGCTGCCACTGCAGGCTGGGGCCAGCATGCTGAAACTCTGCATGCAGATCTGGGGGCCCACACCCCCAGGAAAAGCTGGGGGAAGTGATCAGAGAGCTGGGGAATCCAACCAGGAGCTGGCAAAACGAACCAGGAGTTCCCAGTTGGATTCCCCAGCTCCCTGATCTTTCCCCCAGCTCTCTGATCACTTCCTTCAGCTCTTCATGGCGGTTGAGGGCCCCCGGATAATGCAGGATGACAGCAGGCTGCTGCTGCCAGTTGGTGATGGTGGCAGCTCTGCGCTACTTCTCCAGCCAACAGCAACAGCCTGCTGAAACCCCACGCACAGATCCAGAAGGCTGCATCCCCCAGGAGGGTTGTGGGGCTGTGCCAGACTCCTTTCAGGGGGAATGGGCCCCCAGATCTGCACACAGGATGACAGCAGGTGGCTGCTGCTGCTGCTGGCTGGGACTGGTGCTTGGTGCAGTCTGTGCTGAGCACTAGGAAGACTGGTGCTGCTGCTAGCCCCAGCCAGCAGTGGCATCCTGCTGTAATCCCACACACAGATCTGGGGGTCCGCACCCCATAGGAGGACTGTAGGGCTGTGCTGGACTCTTCCTGGGGGGTACAGGCCCCCGGATCTGCATGCGCTGCCTCTGCCCCACTTGGTCCCTCACCATGGGGGGGCTCAATCTACCCCCCCCATGCCACTTCCCCATGATAGACTTACCTGCTGTACTGGGCAGTGCTCCACATGCCACTGGGCTGCTGCATGCTCTGGCTGCATGTCTGTGTGCACCCCTCCCCCTCTGCTGCAGCCTCCTGGAGCCCTGTGGCTCTATATGCTGCCACCACTGACTGGCATTTGTGGGGGTCTAAGCCTTGGCCTTTCACCTCCTATGATAGCAGCTAAGATTTATATATAAACTTTTTAATCCAAGGATGTCTCTCTATCAGTGATACAAATCAAGAGTTCCTTAACATCTACCAATCACCCTGAATTTTAAGAAAATTAGTCTTTTTTATTCAAATCTCACTCCAAATTCTGTAACTTCCCCAATATTTAGCTATATACAACTCTACCTTTTACTCCACTTCCTCTGGAACAGATAATGGGAAATAGATTTCAGATGTAGTTCGTGCACTGCCTTTTGGATGATACTCTCTTCTACATTAGTATTAAGACACTACATAACAGACATGATTAGCGATAACAATATTAGTGACTTTTTGTCAGCGTGCTCTATTTTGTGTCAAACTTAATAGAATTTGGACCTTCCCTTTCTTTACATCATGGAAGAGGAACAACAACAACAACTAGATCAGTTGTGAAGAAGTGCTGCACCTACTAGGAAGACTGAAACCTTTTCAGTTGAAAAACTATTAAAGTACAAATTTAGACAAGTACATTTGAGCGCATCTACAAGTGTGCCTCAATGTGCATTAAAGCATCACTAAAAACACATGCTTTTTTAGGTAATACTCATTAAAATAGGTTAAGGCTCATTAAACATCACTTAAAAACCATGGGCACCTATATACATACAGTAAGGCTGTTCCAAAGCACTGCACTAAATTAACCGAGTCTGCTGGAGCATGGTAATTAGTTACTGTGCTTCAGTAGACTCCAGCATCACGTGCCCCCATGCTAAAAAATGGCGGTGGGGCTCTTTAAACTAAAGTTCATTCTGCTCCAGGTACTTCATAGTTTCATAGTTGGTAGGGTTGGAAGGGACCTGAGCAGATCATCAAGTCCAACCCCCTGCCCAGAATACTGGGGTCAAACGACTCCGGCTAGGTGATTATCTAGCCTCCTTTTGAACACCCCGAGGGTAGGAGCTTGCTTCACTTCCCTTGGAAGTTGGTTCCAGATCCTAGCTGCCCTGACTGTGAAGTACTGCCTCCTGATATATAGCCTGAATCTCTCAGTCAACTTATGGCCATTATTCCTTTAATTAGTGTGGCTCTCACAGCTGCACTAATTAAAGTGCCCCCCACCTTCCACTTCCCAGAGCACATCTATAAATACTCCATGCTTTTTAGTTCATGCACATTATGACAGACATGTACATTTTCCTAGTATCTCACAATAGAGGGCACTTTTACATGTGCTCTGGAAGTGGGAGGGCTCCAAGAGCTGCTCTAACTAAAGCACCGCCCCGTCTCCTGTATCAGTATCCCCATGCTTAAAAATGGCAGCAAGAGCACTTGAAGTGAAGCTTATTTGATGAACTTTAGTTCAAGTGCCCCAGCTGCCATTTTTAAGGATGGGGACACTTACACATGAGATCTAGGAGCCTACAATAGCCATCAGACTCAATTAATTGAATCCCAGTGTGTTGGAGCAGACTGCTACTTTAAGGACTGGGCCAGGGAGGGGAAAGTGCCTGATTAGGGAAGCCATTTTAATGCCCAGCTCCCTAAACTGAGAGCAGTTCATGATCAGCCAGCAGAGGAGAAATACCTATCTACTGAGGTCTACCAGGAACTTACCTTGGAGCTGAGAGTGAGGCTATGGTGATGGCTTGGAGGCCTCATTGGTCCTGGGCATAACCTAAAACTGCACCCTGCCAGGGCAGGAAGGTCTAGTAGGGCTGCTGGTGACACAGCAGTTCCCATGTAAATGCCACAAGTAAACACCGTAAAGCGGGTCGGGGCACCTTATATGTGTCAGCCTCCACCTTTGGGTAAGTGCCTGAGCGTGCTGGGGTGAGTGATCCCACGGGACCAGGCACACTTTGTGGATCACCTGAGATGGGAATGGCAGACCCCCAAACCCTGAGGATTAGCATGCAGCTTAGACCTGACCTGAAGGACCTTGACTGGTCCATGCTGGGGCCAGGACCCAAGGAGGGGGTGGGGGTCAAAGGGCCAAGATGGCTCACGATGAGGGATGCCCAGAGAACAAGAGGATCAGGATCCTGACTGGCCTGAGGCGGAGCCAGGGCCTAAGGGAGAGACGAAGTTTCCAGAGAGGGGACCACAGCTAATGGGGTGAAGGGTATGGTTGACTTAGATGGCTAGGATGCCATCTCCAATGCTTGGGCTGCAGTGTAGGGGTGGAATGGAGCTGCAGATATCCCCTTAAACATTGGGCAGCCTCCCACCTGATTAACATCCTAATTCTATTACACCAAGGCATGGCAGGAGAGTGAGCTGGGTGGCTAGTCCATAGAGAGGAGGCAGGCCAGTGCTTTCACCGGGTATAAAAGCTTGCCCCTATCATGCACTCATGTATAGGTGCCCAGAGCTACTAGATTTAATGTCCATTAACAAAAGTGTGTTAGTGCATGTGTAGATGCACCCTTTAGTCAGTAACAAGCTGATAGAGAATGAAGGAGTCACAAACCAGGACCTGTCCAGATGGATATTAAATTACTTTTCCAGCATATTATTGAGTAATCTTTACGTTACTTATTTAGGTATGATCTCCTGAAAAGGGAAACATGCCTAAAACTTTAATTTGCAAGAGACCCAAAGCAAACTAAAGAAATGATTTGACCAGTTAAGCAGTCTTGCACTTGAAAAAACTATTACAGGTAATTCACATCCCTCCCGTATCATTAAAAATAGCTTTTCATATAGCTGTTCATATATAGCTGGACTGTGTCTGGCAGTTGTTTGGCAAAGAAGGAATGAAGTGCAAAAGGCACATCTCTACCCTGAACCCTAACAAAAGATTGGGGGATGTGGATATGGACAAAAAGGTACTGGCTGGGAATCAAATAATATATCCTGCTTAAACTTCCATAACCTGTCGAAAAATCAAGGTAATATATATATATCTTTGTAATTTGCACGCTTATTTGCTTAACATGTTTGTGTTGTACTTTGTGCTCTACCAGAGTCTGCATTAACATCATTTTAAATCAAAACCGCCTACTTGTTTATACCTGAAATTATGTCTAATTAACTCCAGAATGAGTAACTTTTTTCTATTTATTTTTGGGGCAAGGCAGTCTTATTCCAAGATAAGTATCTACACTTTGAGATAGGCTGGGATACTTAACTAGGAATAATGTAAAACTGCTCTGTTTGCCCAACAGCAGATATAATCCAAAGTAATGAAAGAGTTAAATAGATAAGTGACTGACTTTGAAATGGCTGTACAGGACTGAATTTTATATGTTTGTAGTATGAGCTAGTTTCTCACCTGACTCAACAAGTTGAAAGTTCTCTCTGCCAGCTACTTCCTTAGTAAAGGCTGACTAAGGCAGTGTCATCCTTTTCCTGCCCATCTGAATTTGCAAGTTCAGCAGCATGTCATTGGGCAGGGCAGTCTCACTGTAAGTTTTTTCTAAAAGATTCTCTTCATTAAACCTAATATGCTCATGTCCCACTTTCAGTATATCATGGTGAGTGGTTTGGGGTGTAACCAAACAATAGGGGTGATACATTTTTCAGGAAATATGTTCTTGTTGATAAAAGAAAAATATAGTGCTATATTCAGAATCTGAAGCGGTACAAAACTTTCAAGCAAATAATTCCCCATCATGGATATTATCTACCCTGTAAGAATAATCTAGGGTCCAAGTACACATTTTATTTGAGATCATTCTGCATAATTTTACTTTATAATGCATATACTCAGTAGTATGTTTGTATTGCAGATACATTTGTTCATTGTTCTGTAGTTTGTAAACAAAGATCTTTCACACGTGGCAACTACCAAGTCTCAGTCCTATTTCTGCTCTTCTCATGAATATCAAAACCCATTTCTATTTACAATAACTGCAGCTGAATTGATGGAGGTTAGGGTTCTCTGTAGATAAGATAGTGTTGGTTTGAATTTTATACTGAGTGGCTAGATAGCATATTGATGGTAGGATAAGAAATGAAGAAAAGGAACATTCTCCATCAGTTGGTATGTTCTACAGATCTGTATATGAAACAGCTTTCTGGTAGAGGTGCACCAGTACATCAGTCTGTATCATACTGGCACTGATAAAAGGAAAATTGACAGTATTCACAATCCCCCTGTAGCAGGGCACTAGGGTGCCTGCTACTGGTAGCAGTAATATGGGCTCAGCTGCCATTCACCAGGGCAGCACAGGTGGGGGTTGCTAAGACAACCAGTTGGGTCAGCTGACCAGAAGGGGGCAGGGCCTGGCCTTCATAAACAGCCAGACTGAGGCCAGGAGGGCAGTTCCCCTCTGGCAGCCTAAGAAGCAGGAGCCCTGCTGGAGCAAGCAGGATGAGCAGAGCTCTGTGGGTCTAGTAAGGAAGCCGGATGGCTTGAGCAGTGTTGGCATGGCGATACGGGGTGGAGAGAACCCTGACAGGGATATGGACGAAGGATAGTCAGGTTGGCTTAGGATTTATGTTATAGCCGAGGGGCTGTGCGTTTTCTGTTTTGGTTGTGATATAAGACCGGAGGACCGGGTGAGGCTGTAGGGGTGGAGGAGGCCTCATAGGAACTCCCCAGCAGTGGGGGGTGGTTCCTGGCGCCAGAGAGGTTGCTGCGTTTTGGGGTGTCCTGACCCCGGCCCCAGTGGGGGCGATATCGGGATGAGCCCAGTGTGGGAGTAGGCAAGAAGCCCAGTGGGCATAGGACCCGAGGCAGGGGTCTGGGGCCAGGTAAGGCCAAGGCCGCCTGAGTCCCAATTGCGAGAGCGCGGGAGCGTGAGACACAGGCCCCGGTGGGGGCAGGCCCCGGTTGGGGGCGGGAGCACGGGGAGCACGAGGAGCTAGGCCCCAGTTGGGGGCGGCGGTATAAGGCTGAGGTCGCCTGAGCCCCGATTATGGGGAATTGCGAGTAAGGCCCCGGGTGGGGGCCAGAGCGCGAGGCACAGGCTCTGGGTGGGGGCGATGGTATAAGGGAGAGGCCCCGGTGTGGGCTACGAGAGCCGCGGGAGACAGGCTCCAGTGCGGCGAGGGCCACAAGGGAAGCGAGGGGGCACCCATGAGGGCGCAAGCGGGCAATTGGACAGAGCCCCGGTACAGCAAGGCACCATGCCAAAGAGGGCAACAAGGCAGCCTCCCATTAATGATATTTACCAGCAAGATATGGCGGGCGAGATAGAGGGTGCATTCGGGACCCGATTTGGCATGGTAGGTAGGGGCGCTAGGGGAGGTCACAGCACCCCAAGGGTACCCTGCCACACCCCGTTTTTTGGCTGATGTGGCCGATAAGGTTACTGATAAATACCCTTTCCCCCTATAACAGACTTGCCAGCCAGATGCTGCTCTCCAAGCTGCTGGGCTGCATATAAGCAATCAGATCGGTATCAGCCAATATGGCTCATTAATAATCAGCCATCAGCATCAGCCCAAAAAATCTTTATCATTGTACCCCTACTTGCTAGTCCATATATATATATGCAGAAAGGGAACATTCTCCATCAGTAGTTATGTTATAGGAATCTGTATGTAAAGCAAGCTGTGTGGAAACAGTGCCATACAAGGACTAAAAAACTAATCAGCAGGAAGAGTAGTTGATGTATAATTCCAAATTAAAGAGTCCATCTTTAAGCACTATTACAGAAAAATTCCTTTTTTACATTAAATATTGATATAGTGCCATGTTGATGGCATTAGCCCATTCTGTAATGCTCAGGTGCAGAAAATCATTATGGAGAGTTTTCAATCCTCAGTTTTATAAATATTTATTTTATTTCTGTATCTTTTGGTCAGAAGCAACTAACCATTCTTTGATCTAGTGGCAGTGATGAATGAAAACCTACATATAACTTTAGACTGTGATGTTATCACATCTCATCAGCTACCACAGAAGGGATGGGATGGGTGACCTTTTTGAGGAGAGTCCAGCATATCAGTGGGAAGGACAATCTTATTGTAAATTTCTTCTTAAGATTTCTCCTTATTAAACGTGGTATACCCCTGTCTCACTTTTACTACATCATAGTGTGTTGTTCTGAGTTTAAGCAAGCAATAAGGTAACACATACTCAGGCAAAATGTTCTTGTTTAAATAAAAATATAGAACTCTATTCGAATCTGAGCTGGCATGAAACTTCCAAGCAAACAATAGCCCCCCACAGTTCTTATCTAACTGTAAAATCCAGAATGCAGAAACTGGTGTTTGTGGGTCAATAGGTTACACTCTTATTTCTGAGTCATTATTGAATGAGTGCTCTTATCCTTAGTGAGAAGGCGCTGCTGTAGGCTGTTGTTCTCATGCCTGGCCTGTGATGTAAGATTATGGTTCTGAACATTTATGGTCATTAAAAATACAAAGCCTTTCCCCCAAAAATGTTGATTTTCATTAAGCGTTATGTGATGGGTGAGCATCATGTCAGGTAGCTGTAGTCTTCCTGTATATAGATATTATTCTGTAAAAGGGAGATTTTGTCATATCTAAATGTAGCTGCATCTCAAGAGTGAGTAAAATGCTTGGAATCCCCATAAAAAATGTAGGTTAAGTTTATCAGGTAAAGTAAAGAGTCTTTAGTCTGAAACATTAGGCCACTATGTTAAGACTAAAGTGTTGGCAGCTTCAAAAAGGGACAAGTAGATGCAAGAGGCATATGGAATTCATTTCCACAACCTTGGTGAAAAAAAATCAAATGCACTTCTCTAGATATGGACACAAGTTTCCCCATAGAGAATATTTTCTAAAAACACTAAATGTGTTTTGGTTGTCTGTGGTCTGACAAAAGGTCAGCATTTTCTGTAGAGCTGACACTCTTCACAGAAAATTTTATTTAATCAAAACCTGAGTTTTCCATTAAAAAAAAGTTTCAATGGATTTTTTTTTCCATCATCCCTACAAGCAACCAAGTTTTTAAGATGTTGGTCCATGCTATCTTCCTCCAAGCTCCATTTCTCTGGCAGTCTCTCAAAAGCCCAACTCATTCACTTTACTTATGTAATATTTTGTTTTTGGGTCATATACACTCTCTTTTTTTGCCTCCTAACTCTGTGTGCTATAATGGATTGACTGTTCTTTCCCTCCTCCTCCTTCAGTACTGTCTTTGCAACGAGAAGCTACTTTATCCAGATGTCTTTTGTTGTTATTCACTTACGGGTTTCTTTGCTAACTCTTGCCCGACACACTGGTATTAAAGGTGCCATATACATACATGCAGTGTTATTTTCCATAAGAATGAAATGCCTGTTCAGAAACATTACCATATTTACTCAAATACAAGGCAACCTTGAATGTAAGAATCCCCTGCCCCCCCCCCACAGAAAATGTATACATTTATTATAATTTTCTATATTTGGAATCTAATTATTGATGGATCATCTTAAAGTTGTGAGGTGTATACCCTCACTACTGCAGGTGCTGGGGTGCAAGGTTATGAGGGGGGCAGTAATGGGGCAGGCAGTTGGGGGACAGACAAGGGGGAGGCAGTAGGGGTAGTAATGGAGTAGGTGGTGGGGGTCAAGTGGCTGACCTCCCTCCCACCCCGCTATTTACCACTCACTGTGCCTGTCTTCCCCTGTACCCTCAGGCTCTGCCAATTCCCCCTTTCCCTGTTCCCCACTCCTCCCCTCTTCATGCTGCTCCTGTTACCTGCATCCTCAGGTCTCTGCCCCTCTTCCTCCCATTTCCACCCACCATATCTCACGCTCCACCCCTCCCCTTATCTTTGCTCTTTGCCGGCAGGCTTCATCCCTGCTGCAGCCTGGGACGCAGAGCATGGCTCCGGCCCCACTCTGTAGCAGCAGTGTGGAGCCAGCTCTTCTGTTCTAGCCTGGCCCCACAGCAGCAAAGCCATGCTCTGTGTCCTGGGCTGCAGCAGGGACCAAGCCTGCTAGTGTGAAGCTAAGGTAAGAAGGAGTGTGACAAAGGGGGAGAGAGGAAGAGAAGTGGAAAGGACAGGAGGGCTGGGGGTTGCAGGGGAAGAGAGGCAGGACCTGAGGGGGCAGGGGTGGCTCCCACTCCCCAGCCCCAGCCCTGGTTTGAGGAGCAGCTGCCTGCCCCCATCCCTCCTTCCTCCCCAGTCCACTGCCTTATGCTCAGTTGTAAAGCAAGGGGCTTTTTCCCCACATGTTAAACAGGGGGACCTCATCTTCTAATCAAGAAAATATGGTACTTTGCACTTGGATAATAGACTTAAATCAGGGATGGCTTTCACCCATTATGCTTTTGAGAACATTTATAATTCATATAATTATCTTCTGAAAAAATTATAAGGATTTGTTGATTGACTTATTGTTCATGACCGGGCTTTAGTGTTCCACCCATAATGTCTCTGCCCCAAATCAAGGAAACAGTTAACTTTAAAGAAACTTCAGAGTGGAGAGCAAGCATTACTCTGCTGACAGAGGCTATCAAAAACAAGCTACACTTTGTATCTCTGGGTTTAACAGACAGCACACAGCAGCCAGCACACAATCAAAGCTTTAAAACCAAACAAACATATGGTCTAACAACCAAGGTCTCTCCCCTGCTTTTATGATCACCCACTGACAATAGAACCAATGTTGTAAGAACAGAGCAAGATGGCAAGTTCCCACACACTTTTTGCTCATTGTCTGAGCCTGCTGCTACATGATTTTATTAAGAGCAATGACATTATTAGACCTTATCTGGCAGAGGCCCACAAAATCTGCTCCCAGTTTTATCCAGTTGGTGCAATACCATAAAAACCTGAGACCTTAATCCTTCAAGGTCCTGAGTACCTTTAACTTTCAGTGGTATCAGCTAGAGTTTAGGGCATTCAGCACTTTGCAGAATCAAGTTCTTTAGAGTGCAAGAGCCATGAAAGCTGTTCATCTAAACATGAAAGCTGCTCATCTGTACAAAAGGAAGTGTCTACTCAATTGAGCTTTATTTTTAATACACTGGAAAGTCTGCAAGATCAGCAGATCTCTGTATACTATATGACCATCTGGGCAATGGAGGTTTATGGAATAACTGTGCCAAATTTGGCAGCCTTTGGACATGGCCACATGGCAGGTCTTTGAAAAACCATTTCAATGTCAGTTAAATAATCTCCCTTATCAGTCATCTGAGAGAGATGCTGACAACACTATTTTAGAAAGGATAGCACCATTTCAGCTCTGAAATTCATGGCTGTTTTCTATACAATAAAATTATGTAAGAATTTTCATGCTGAAGTGTTTTAATTATACCTTATTAACAACAATCAGTAGCAGTAGTTGTAGTTAATAACACCTTCTATCTGAGGATTTCAAAGCACATTGCAAACAAAGGGCCAAATACTCTTACCCTGTTCACACCCAAGTGGCTGTTTTTTTTAGCCATGTAAATGACATTTTTGGCACTTATACACAACGTAAGTGTCCACACAGGTATGGTGTGAACTGGCTGGGTAGGTTTGTGGTTATGTGGGCACATCCCTGAGCATGTCTTTAAAAAGCCAGGACAGATCTCCCATGTTTTAGACCTGCTAGCTCTGTAATTAGGGCATTTGCCCAGCAAGTGGGATACCCCAGTTCTCGGTCCCACTAACTCACTGGAGGGTTGAATTTGTGGCTCTCCATCTTACAGACCTAACCACCAGCCCAAGAACCAGGCATTGTCTAAGCCTCCCTACACTGTTGCATTTGAGCTGAACAGCCTTCACCTTGGCTTAATATTAACTGAATAAAATTGACCAAGTAGTAAGAAAGTTTCTGCCCCATTAGGAGCAGGGACCCAGGCTGGAATTCAGGTCCTGTTTCCTTCCAGAGTAGCAATCATCTCACTGGACCAGACACCCGCTAGCTTAGTTGATTCCTCCTAACCCTCCCTTTCTTTTCTGCCCTGGAGGCCAGCTTCAAAAGAAAGGGTGGAGATGAGCCTAGATAATGCCTAATTTGTGGCCTGATAGCTAAAGCACTCTTCTGGGAAATCAGAGAGATGAAGATTCAAATCATCTCTGGTTTGAGGGTGGGGAGTGAAAAGCTAGAACCTAGACAAATGCCCTGATCACTCAGGTGTTGGGGCTAAACCATGGGAGGGACCTCTCCCGCCCTGATTTTTGTCAGGAAGAACTCTGTGATGTATAATCACATAGCCACCTAACCAGTGCGTACATAGCCTACTGCGCAGGCTCACATGTCCACACTGCATACATAATTGAGTTCAAACTGTGTGTAAATGCCAAAAATGCCACTTAGGTGGCTGGAAAACTGCCATTTGGTTGTATAAATGGTACACAGAAATTGGAACCGAACTATTCTCTGAGGCATCTTTAGGAGGGGAAAAAAACCTAACATAATAAGGTTAAGTAAATTGCCCAAACTAACACAGCAAGTAATTGGTAGTCACAAAAGAATTCAAATCTGAACCCCCATGCCCTAAAAACCGAACCATGCTTCTTTTATTGCAAGTTTAAATGCCCCTACCTGTGACCTACTCCAATGCTGCTTTCAGCTGCTCAAAGCAAGAGAGGTTATCTTGGCTGGTGGCTGACTCTATTACCAACAATCTCACTAAAAATCTAGTCACTCAGACCTCCCACTGCTGGGCAAGATTAGCATGAATGTGGTAGCAAACTGGCTCTTACAACATCTGGCCTCTGCTGATAACCCTTCCCAATTTGGCTTGAAACCAAGCCCTACAACATAAACAATGTTACTTGCATTGATGAATGATCTCATGACAAAGAAAAGATAAGAAACAAGGATGCTGACATTACTTGATCTATCAGCCACTTTCAGGACTGTCAGTTATGAGAGAAGACTACATGCCCTGGGAGAATATGAGAGAAAGCTGGCTATCATCATGCAAACATATAGGGCAGGAGTAGGCAACCCCTGGCACATGAGGCATGTGGAGGCATTTTGCTTGGTACATGCACTGGGGAAGGAGCCAGGGCTGCACTGCCACTACAAAATTGGGTCCCTCATGGCTCCCTTGCTGTCTGCCCCTGGCACACCAACATCTTACAAGTTGAGGTTGTGGGTGTTTGGGGCATTCTGCCCAAAAACGTCGCCTACCCCAATATAGGGGATGACTTTGATCTCACTGAGGCCTGAATCCTGCAGCTGCCACACACCAGCAGACCCATTGCCACACTGTACAGAGTTAATTAAAGGACTCACTCCTTATTGCTTAGCTATGTGAAAAAGTTTTACTGCTTTAACAATAATTGCCTAGTGTCACCAAACTTACATAAAAGTAGTTTAAATGAGCACAACTATCTGTACATTGTGGTACCAGTATAAAACGCCATTGTACTATGTAACAGGATCCACATGAGGGGTTGTACTAATGTAATTATATCATTAAAAACAATTATATCCCTTACGCACAAAATCCATTTGTAGACTAGGCCTTAGTCTGCTGTAAATTGACTCTATTGAGATCAATTGTGTAAAATGTTTGAGAAATTGGGATTATATTCACAGGGTCTGGGGCATCGAGAAGTTCTTACTCAGGTAACTCTGACTTAAATGATAATTTTGCCTGATTTCATGGTTTGACTCACAAGACCTAAAGATAAATATACTAGTAGCTTCCTCTAAAAAAAATTTCCAAGTTCTTAGATAGAATCGTGAGCAGACCCAGAAGAGGGCTGGGAGGGAGGGCAGCCACATACCCTTTAACGGGGGCACATGTACAATGAGCTCTCTGAAGTAACTGGCTGATCAGCATGGTTCCCGGCCAGACGACTGCTTTGGCGTGGCTCCAGAATCTAGGGTAAACACCACTGCTATCAGTCCAATGTTTTCCCTGCGGCAGTGGTGTTCACCCTCTGGAAAACAATTCCTCAAAAAAGCCATCATTGTAACTGGAATCCACACTGGCAATTCAACAAAGAAGTCAAAATCACTTTGTTGTTGACTCGTGTTTCTATGTCATAAAGTTTGCTAGGCCAATCTAGCAAACCTTAAAGTATAACTCCCCAATGAGAAAATATCCTACCTTTGAGGAACCCAACCACTTAATCTTCAAAGTGAAAAATCAGTCTTCTGCTCTGGCACCTATCAAAATGTAAAGTTCTCTTAACTATATATAGAATATTTTAATGGAAATCTATATGAAATATATATTTTTATTAGTTTAGCTATTAGCTGGCATTTCTTAAAAGAATCTAGGCATTGCTAGACCTGATCAAATCCCTAGTGCTGGTATCTTCTCCCTTTCAATCATCTTTTGTTCTCTTTTTTGTACTTAATAAACCCCATTTAGTCAACATTTCCTTATATGACATGTTTTCTAGACTGTCCCTCCTGCTCCCCCCCGGACTCTGTCTTCTTTGTCAACATTTTTATTGAAGTGTAGCACCCAAGTGTGGGAGGGGGCAGGGGCAGGCATGTGAGGCCACGCTTCAGCTGTGCAGTGCATAACTGGACATAGTGCTTCAAGTGAGACCTCACCACTGTTAAATGAAGCTGAAGAATGATCTCATGTGTTTCACATATGACAATGTTGTTAACAGATCCTGGAATGGGTTTTCTCTTTTTTCAGTAGTGTGCTATTGTTGATTCAGTTTATAGCCCATTAAAAAGCCCTAGATCTTTCTCTACAGTACTGCTGCCTGGCAAATTATTCCCCACTTGCTATTTGTGCATTTGATTGTTTCTTCCTAGGTTCGGTGCTTTACACTTATCTTTGTTGAAATTTATCATGCTGATTCCTCTTGTTGATTGAAATTCATGTTGTTGGTCATTTCTCCAATTTATCAGGATCATTTTGAATTCTAATCCTTTCCTCCATAGTGCCTGCAACCACTCTGAACTCAATGTCATCTTCAAATTGTATATATAAAATCATTATTCCATCATTCAAGTCATTAATGAATTCATTTATATTGAATAGTACTGGACGCAGGACAGAAACTTTCAGGAGCTTGCTCCATTCATCTTCTAAGTTTGACAGAAAACTCTTGATAAATATTCTTGGATATAGTCTTTCAACTAGTTGCGCATCTACTTTGTAATAATTTCATCTAGACCACATTTCCCTAGTTGGCTTATTAGAATGTCACATGGGATATTGTCAAAAGCCTTGCTAAAGTCAAAATACATCATAGATAGTGCTACCCCCTATCCAGTACGCTATCTACCCTGTCAGAAAGGGAAATTAGATTATTTTGACATGATTTATTCTTGACACATCCATGTTGGCCATTTCTTATCAGCTTACTATTTTCTGGATGTTTGCAGATTGATGGTTTAATAACTTGTCCCAGTATCTTACTTGGAAGCAAAGTTAGATGAATGACTAACTTAAATACACATGTAAGTGTCAAATTTTGATCTCACTGGGCGCATCTACAGGAGATGCTACACTGCTATAGTGACAAGCTACGGCGACATAGCACATTGCTACAGTGTAGCATTGGTAGGCACAAACTGTGATGCTGATGCTACTGCACAGTAGTGTCGGAAAGGACCCATGTGTCACTGAGATTGCGCAGTAATGGTGATTACTGCACAGTCATTTAGTACTTGTTAAACCAAGTACTTGTTTTTAGGGCATGGGGGTTCAGATTTGAATTCTTTTGTGACTACCAATTACTTGCTGTGTTAGTTTGGGCAATTTACTTAACCTTATTATGTTAGGTTTTTTTCCCCTCCTAAAGATGCCTCAGAGAATAGTTCGGTTCCAATTTCTGTTACCATTTATACAACCAAATGGCAGTTTTCCAGCCACCTCAGTGGCAAGTACTGAATGACTGCACAGTAACAACTGGCAATCAGGAGCACACAATAGACACACCCACTGTTACCTAATCCTTCAGTATCTATCTAGATGTATTATACAGTGTATTTTGGGGAAGCAGACGTATCTTGTTCATTTACATGCTTTTCAGCATGGCCCAGCTCTATAATATGTAAGCAATTTAAGTCAGAGGAGTCAGAACCTGCAAAGTCAGGAGGAGGCACCTAGGGGTGCCAGGGGTTCTACATTGCTCCAGTTCTGTACTGACTGGAGCCATTCTGCAGGACTCTATCAGCCTGCTGTTCCCTAATAGTATGCGTGCTACCACATGCTAGTGTTTAAGGTCCTCTGAGATCTCGCTTCATGGTAACATTCATATGAGGAGACCTCTTTCATCAGAGGATCTGCAGACTGATGGTTTAATAACTTGTTCCCGTACCTTACTCGGAAGCAAAGTTAGATGAACGACTAACTTCAATACACATGTAAGTGTCAAATTTTGATCTCACTAGGCGCATCTACACAAGATGCTACAAGCTATATGAAGGGAAAGTCACAGACATGCTATTCCATGTAGTTTAATTCAGCTTCATAGGGACTGAGCTTCTGATTTATCCTGTATGGGCAGATGTGGGGAGAGCATGGGGTCAGGCACGTGAGGCCACACTTAGCTGTGCAGTGCATGCCTGGTAAGCTGTTGTAGTAAACTAGCTCAGGAGTGCAACTCTAGAACCCAGGAGAGAACCTCACTGTTGCTTGCCATCCCACGCCTTCACCCCTTACTGAATTTAGTAGCACGGGGGTTGCTGCATTGACAGAAGCTGTGGTGAACTTAAAGAGCTTGCTCCACTGCTGAAGGGGTGCTAGTGGATCTGGCTCTGCCCCTCTTGTCCTAAAAGGCATGGCTGCCCGGTTCAGGTTTTTTCCTGGGTGAGGCTGCTGACATCTAGGAGAAAAAATAATTTGATTGTTCCTGGCATCTTTCATTCAGCTGACTTTGCCACATCCAGGATTAGAAAACAGAAAGATAAAGGTTAGCAACAAGATTTTTATGGAGTGCAAGATATGAAGTTTCACATGTATGAGTCATATTTGCTTTCTTTGTGCCAAAGTCACATCTGGTGTTACTGCACTCGAGTTAGTACCTGAATGCTACAATTATCGAACTATAAATACCACAGATGGATGAGTCAGGCCAGGGATGAATTTGGCCTGTTTTCTTTTCCCTATTTAGGTTAGAAGGCTGTTTCAAAAGTGTAAGCGGCTATATCCGTGTTTGTATTGTAGACCTTTCTTCTACGAAGACTGGTAGAAATATATCAGATGTAATAACTGGAATATTGCGTAAGATGGGTGTGTTCCTCATTCAATCTTGACAAAGCCAATCATTTTTGTGCTATACTTTGTTTACCATAGTAAACTATGATACATAGCAATAAAGGATTTGCCATGGCAGATAAAATCAGTAATCCATCAAATTCTACATCCTGTCCCTGACAGAAGATAAAATGCAATGCTTTAAGAGATGGCAAGGAATCCAGTAATGCACCTAGCAACTTTAATAATGCTGAACATCATAAGAAACCTCTCCCCGCAGTGAGATTATATCCAGAAATAGTAGCTGTAAGTAGCCCGCACCTTTACATGCAGGACTGTAAAGGGTTCTAGTTCTTTCACCAAAAAAGATAACAATCTATTAACAAAATTATTGTGTTGAAATTAATTCGGCATACTATCAATACTGATAAAAGAGCACAGAGTAAAGACCAAACTATGGTTTTAAGCCACATCCTAAACTAGGAGTTGGTGCAAAAGCATCATGGCATGTACAGTAGTAGGAAAGGGAAAGGAATCACCATACCCCATTTGGACGAATGCAAAATATACTGGCTGGTGTAAATTAAGGTAGCTAGTCCCCTTTCATCCCATTCTAGATAGGCTAAGCCAGGAGTTTTCAACCTTTTTTAATAAGTGTACCTCTAGTGGTCAGACACGGGGGATGGAGGGAGGGGGCACGTGGCCAGACGCAGAGCGGCTGCAGCATGGGGTGGGGGGTGGTGGCAGGGGCCACTGAGTGCAAGCTTTGCCCTGCCCCCCTGCATCTGGCTGGCCAGGCAGCACTTGTGTGGCCTGCAGAGGAGTGCTGCTGCCCTGCCCCCACTCCCCCAGTCCTGCTCCCTCTGTCCCTACCTGCCCACACGTACCCCCTAGGGCCTGTCCAAGTACCCCTGGCCTAGGGTGTTCACACCCCCTGGGCTAGGCTGTTTGTGGGTTGTGCCACAGTAAATGCCAGCTTCATACAGTCCTTGAACTTCTTGGGTACAAAAATGGAAATCATGCTAGATTTCCACACATAGGCAGAAGTGGGAGCACTGCAGGTTTCTTATGCCATCATCACATCGAGCCAGGCACAATCTGGTCCTAAGGATGAAGTCATAGAGCTCACATGTTTTTTTTCCAGCTTTTTTTCTTATGGAACTTGTGCTGGATGATTTTTTTTTTGTAATCTTACCCACTCCACTGCCAGTTTGTTAAAAACTAATTCCCTCCAGTTATAAGTAATAAGTCCAGTTGCTCCCATTATCAGTGCAAACCCAAGCTCCAGATTAAAAGGAAGCTATAATTATATGTAATTAACTTTTCTCATTTTTTCACTAATTAATTTAAAACATCCTAATACCTGAAGACCCATCATCTCAGTTAAACAAACCATGCTAAAGGAATAGACATGAACACTGAATCAAAATAAGTCTAGTCTACTTCTTAAATAACCTGAGTTGTAGAAAAAATATTCTCAATTTTTATTAATCTGAAAATCTGAGTTTGTGGCAGGGACTACATAGCATACTGGTAGTCTGACTATCAAGTAGTTAACATACTTTTATGAACTATTATTATTTATTCACTGCAGCAAAGATATAAGGCTAAATTTATTGCTACATCAAGGCATCATTAACTGTATGTCCCCGTCTGCCTCCTTTGGGTAACCAAGTGATTCCTGTGCAAGGATGAGGCAGCCTGCCCAAAGGCAGTGTAGCTCCCACAGGATATTTTACCAGTGCAGTTGTGCCTGTGTGAAGGGAGTTGTAGTAGAGGGCAGTGTCCCCATATATCAAGATTAGGCAGCAGCTTGGTCTTTGTAATCCCCAAAACACAAGGACATTTGCGCCAAAAGGAAAACAAAACAAAACAGAAATAACCCCTAGAAACTCCTTTCAGCTTGGAAGGGGAAGAGAAATGATCCCATTCTCCTTTACTTTCAGATAATGGAGCTGAGCTAATGAGAAGGCCATGAACAGACTAGTCTATTCCAGCTTTATCTGCAGAGGGATACAAGTGTTTCAGTTTCCAATTCATTATCCTCGATACTGTTTCACTTCAGGAATAGGCAATAGCTATTTAGTCTATAAATATATTTGGGTGTATCCCCCAAGAACTTGTCATAGCAGCCAAATGTATTTTTATTGAAGGTTTAATGAGAATTAAAATGTGAGAGAATTTAGGGATGTCATTAAAAAACCAACAAAAGCACAAATGTTCTTTCTATCTGGTCTCAAAGTGGAATGCACTTTGAAACACAGCACTTCAAGAGTGTGGGGGTTTATATCCTCTCCTGTACCTACTGAAATAAGATCTGTGTTTAGACAGGAGTAAAATAGATTGTATTCCCATACTGTATCCAAGAATCATAACAGCTATTTATCAAGTCATGCCAAATTTAAAATTAAATCTTTCTCAGATTCTGAGATGAATTCATTCAGGTTGCAGGTATGATAACCTCTGCCTTTGTGAACTTATAAATGACACTGGAGATCCTACAAGTAAGAAAAAGAAAACTCTTAAAAGAAAGCAATAAAATGTAAGTGTTAAACCTCAGATGGAACTATATCGATGCTATCCATGCTGATACTGAAACCTATTTCATGGAGTCAGTGCTTGGTCTTTTTGCTAGACCCAGTATTCAGACACTGAGAAGAGTACAGCTACTTAGGAAAGGAAAGCTGGCACACTCCATCTGGCCTGTCACTGGGACAGCTGTTGAGGTTAAAAAGTTGCCTCTGGATCCAAATGCTTGTTTCACTGATGTGAGAACAAGAGCTGTGCAAGGAACAAAGGAAAGGAAATGCTGTATTTTCAATGCAGATAAAGATTTGTTTGTGAGCAACATTAAAGAAATAGACCTACGTATAATAGTGTGCAATACTGGGGATATTTAACTGCACATATGAAAGTGAATATATGTATGAATCTTAGTCATGATATTTATCAATATTTTAGCTATAAGGAACAAGTAGATCTAGCTACCAGTTGAAGGTATTGGTTTCCTCACTTTATGCTGTACATGCGTTCCTGGAAAACAGCGCATAACTTGAATTCGCATAAAGGGAACCCACTTTGCAATGTAACAAATAGGGATACGGTCCAAGACCTTGACTGTACTGACTCCCAGACCCATTTCTACCACTTTACAGGACAATTTTGGTACTCACCAACAGCAGACAGTACACACGAGCACAGGGTGGTGGTGAATGTTACCACAATGGGGATGGCAACTACAGAAACACGTCTCAGACAACGAGTAAGGAGCACAGATCCACACAGGAGACTATATTTTGGTGCGCGTCACTCCCGTAATGCACCGCACAAAGCAGCTGACTGCGGGCTTCTACCATCGGATCACATAAGAGTGAATTTACCTCACATATAACTAACTTTTGGTATAAAAAGTGTCATTGCATAAGACTGAATTCACACATACAGAACCCACCTAAAGCAAGAGAAACCTATATATTTCTGAACTATTTAATGGGTATGGTAACTAGAGCATAAAATGCATGCTGTGAAATTTCCGTGCTATAACATAAGTGATACGTACATAAATTGTACAAATCTCAAGTTGCCTCTCTCTCATAATATTTGTCCAGATTCACTGCAGCATCTGTGCCACCTTATCGCACCATGCACCCTGAGAAGGCACTAACTACTGAAAAGACTGCTACTACTGGCAAAAAACATGGAAGTGTCTACCCATGTCTTCTGTCAGTGGCTGGATGACAGCAGATACTACTTAGCTTGACAAGGCAATGTAAAGTGTTGGCAAGAAATAGGATTCTGCCACCACAGACGAGCTTTGAATTTAGGCACACTTAAAGTTTTGTCAACAGAACGTTAGTTCCGCGGCCACAACTTTGCATTGCAGATTAGCTTTTATGCTCATTCTGTGTCTGGAGAACTTCAGTGTGGACTCTCCTAGTTGATATTGTACTTCCCTTAGAAGTTTTATACATCACACATTTCCAGTGGCCCTATATAGGATCTATTCATCCCATAAATTGGTTGGAAACAATCTCTCCAATTCTTTCAATAGAACTATTCAATTCAGGTATTCACCCAATAACCACTGCTGCTTCAGAGTTCAAAGATTAGAATATAAGACAGCAGCTAAAGCACACATTTGATTGTCATTTATGAGAAAAAAGGTCAGAAATTTATGAGATGACAGAGGTGACAATGCCCACTCAGGTCATAATTCAAAACAGACAGTCAAAGTTTTGATTTAGCAGCAATGTGAAAAAATATTTTCCTCATTTCACTGAATGTTGTTGTTTATACATAAGGATAATACATGGAGATGTGGTATAGGTATGACTTCAATGATCCTACCCAACTCAAACTTCTCAAAGTTTAATTTTCTGACATCTAGTTAAATTGTAATGATGGATAGAATTGCATTTTTTCTATCCTATTCCTGATGTTTTTATTGCTGTTCAGGCCCATCTTCTAGTTTAGTGGCACCCAAAGTAAAAGAAAGGCACACACAACTTGTAAATGGAAACTGTTCCTTTTGTAATTCATCGGTTCATGTTACAGTGCTGTTGTAATGCAGTTGCATGTAGCCATAACGGTCCAGGAAATGTGTGACAAGCAAGATCTGATTGGTAATATCTATCACTGAACCACCTATACAATTGGGAGAGATGTTAGACAAGCTTTCAGCTCAAAATGCCCTTCTTCAATATCTTTCCCAATTGTTTTTCTGGTTCAGAAAAATATTACCAAACACATCTTGCTTCCATTTAAATGTTGTTATGCTGCAGACTATAGTTTGGCACCATAAACAACTTTCCTCTCATAATGCAAGGGGCTGAACAAGTCTTTTTTACTCACACACAAAACATCCACTCAAAGTCAATGGGAACGATTGAGCCCATGGTAGGAGGTGCAGCCACTCTTGCAAGGTAACAAGCATTCAGCTTTCAGTGGGCACAGCTTTGCATCACTGAACTATACGGGCACATCTAGATGAGTGCGCAAATGCCTCTTGCCCCACCTCAAACTCCTTTGTGGCGGGGCAAGAGGCACATGCAGGAATGCAAAAATGTTTCCTGCGCTGCACGTTTGCAGCGCAGGGAGAAAATTAGACCCCTGGATATCCAGGGGTCTAAAAAAAAAAAAACTAAAAAAAGTGGAGCAGGGAACAGTCCCAGACTGTGCACTGAGGCAACCCTCCTGAGGCTGGGTCTTCCACGGAGATGCCTGATCACTTCCCTGCCTGGCCCCACCTCCCCAGCCCTCCAGCCCCCCTGAAACCTGCTCTGCCTGGCCCCTCCCCCTGCCAGTCCCCCAGCCCCCCCGATCACTTCCCTGCCTGGCCCTCCCCCCAATCCCCCCACCAACCCCCCAGGAACCTCCAAACCGTGCCCTGCATGGCTCCGGCCGCCCCAATCCTTGCCTCCTCCAGTTCAAACATACCAAACAAAAAACCCCAGCACCTACCAGCAGTTGAAGCTGCTGTCTGGCTAACTGAGGCCCTGCCTGCACAGTGCAGGGCAGGGTGACAGTCTCAGCAGCCCCAGCCCAGGTCCTCCTACCCCCGCTGCCCTGTGCTGCCTGGGGGAGCTCTGCCAGGAGGCCCCAGAGCACCCCTCCCAAGGTAAGTAGAGGCTTTTTCCCCATTTTTTCCTGTTTTTTTTGTTTGTTTGCTTTTTAAGTGACAGTGCCTGGGGTTGTGGAGGTACCCATGGGGATCTGGGGGTGCAAGTTGGGGGGTGAGGCTGGGTGGGGCAGCCATTGGGGGAGTTCTGGGGGAGTGGCAGGTGGGGCTGGGTGGGGCAGCGAACAGGGGGGCTGCAGCAGCTGGTGGGGGATGGGGCCAGGTGGGGCAGCAATCGGGGGCTGGGGTGGGGCATATGGGCCTTGCAGGGGGGTGTTAGCCCCTGTGGGGGCCATTTGGCCCCTGTGTGGGGGCTGTATCCCCTGTTGGGGGGGCATAGCCCTTGTGTGGGGGCCAGATCCCCCGTTGGGGGGCAGCAAAATATATATTCATGAATTCATGAAACATGTATTTAGAGTTCACTTTATTATTATGCTAAGAGACATGCTTTAACACTGTAGATATATCAATAAAACATTGTCCAACTGATCACTGTCTCTGTCTCACTCTCTCTCTTTATAGTGGTCTTTTGTTTTAGTTGTGGAGGAACTTGGATTTGGGGGTATTTTACAGAATGCCTATGGGATTTTTTTTATCAGGGATTTTTCAGTTTTCCACTAGGGAACACCAGAATTCCTGCTAGGACCCTGCCTGCTCAGAGCTGGCACCTTGAACCCAGCTGGCTGTGGCTGACCTCCTGGCCTGTTGGGGCCAGGAGGACAGGCTTTGACAGTTCAGAGCATGCCACCACACCCAGAACATCTTTTGGGTAATATTTGCCCAGAGGGCCAGGCAGGGGGCACACATGGCAGTAGTGCCACACAGAGGCCAACCCTGCAGCCACTGCCCACTGGCAACTGGCTGAGAGAGGCAAATGCCTGTACTGGCTCTGCAGTCCCCATCCAGGTCTGGCAGGTGCGCAGCAGGTCACGGCCAGGCAGCAGCCCCCAGTTCCAGAACCCTGCAGTGGATAGAGGGTGCAGGGAACTCAGTCCAGCTGGCACAAAGTATAGTGTCCCCAGTTACCAATTAGCTGGGCCCCAGAAGCTCCTGAGAGCTAGTAGCCCTGAGCTACTTGCCAGCTTTTTATACTGATGGGGACAGCACAGGTGCTGGCCCTGGGCTCTAGCTCCCCCTGGCAGCAGATTCGGGAGGAGCCAGGCAGAGTTATTTTGCCCCAAGTGGCGCAATTTGCTCCACAACAAAATGCATGTCCAAGTACTTGTACTGAGGCAAAAAGTCTCGGATCAAATTTGAACCACTTCTGTTTGAGCTGCTGCAAGCATATGTGATTGCATGTGTGGATGTGCCCTACTAGTTTTGCTGTTAACCTCAAAAGGAGGATTCAATTAAGTCACTTCCAAAGGAGCTTGAGGGAGCTCATCACCTTGCAGAATCAGTCTGGGTATAAAACGATGCCTCCCCCCAACACTTGGACTCCAGGATAGATTCATATCAAGATAGGATACAACTGTTTCTCATCTTTCAATTTCTCTGATAAGGGGAGGTGGATGTTTTTTATCATTGCTGAATGAAAGCATCCTTACCTTGGCTTTTGCTTTCCTCCTTCTTGGTCTGTTTCTCTTGTATATATGCTTTGCCATCACTGGGCAAATTTAATTTATTGGCTGAATTAGTGAGAAACAGGATAATAGGCATAATGCTGGCTAGAGAAATAAAATAGTTTGATACTGAAAGCATTATATTGTCATTAGCACAGTGCTTTTCTATAGAACATATTAGCTTCAATGCACCACTATGCCATCATAGTTAGATCATGGTTAGATCATGTTTGTCATGCTTCTATTATCTATTCAAGCTAGCCCAGGTATATCTAAATGGCACTGCATTTTGGGCTGTGTGGGCATATCCTAAAGTCAAACAAAACTGAAGGCTGCAAACAAATGTTCTTATGACAAGAAACAAAAAAAAAATGGAACTAGAGAAGCCTGCATATGACCAGAGCTTCAGCTTACATACAAAAGTGATAAATTTGACAATAAAAGTCAGTAAAAAAACTCAATAAAACTGTCATCCAGGGTCACTAAGGCACTAAGGAGCATAGCAATTTTATGGCAATTATTAACATTTTGAAAAAAGCAGATGATTGTGATAAAATAATTGACTGTCTAATAGCTTTCAAGCCAATACAGATATTTAAATGGGCCCTTTTCTCCCTTTATTTTAGGCATCATTGTTAATTTTCACTCAATAAAGTAGTTTATTACAATGTATTTTCTACATCAACAGACTTAATCCTGATGTTCTGGAACATTTGCTTATGTGAAGACTATACTATAGGCCTAAGGGAGGTACTTACTGTGATACAAGGAATAATAGAATGGGATCTCCACATTTATTATTTTAGACAAAAATACTGAGCCTTCATAGAGTGGATTGCAAATGTAGATGACATAAACCAGGTTACTCCTTTTTTTCTTAATAAATATGTTTTTCTTGCCTCCCTATTTTTCTATTAGCACCATGGTCTTACTTTAAAACTCTAACAACTAAGAAGTATAGTCAGACATCACAGCTGTCCAGGAGAATTTCTAGTTGCTTGAAAATATGTGTTAACTCTCTTGGGTTCAGTGCCCATTTTTTAAAAGACATTTCACAGGTTGGTTCAAAATTTTGAGCCCAAATCAAATTCAGAGAACCAGACGCTTAAAACACACATGCTTTACCAAACTGCTCAAAAGCTTTCTGTAATCTTTGAACCTTCTTCCATCAAAGCAGAAGCATATTTAGGATGTACCATATTCTGTCTCCATTTTCCCCCATTTGCTTGTAAATACTTTGAAAGCTCATCTTTGGGAGAGGTAAAGGATGCAGAGGATTGATATAGAATTATATGGCTGCTTCAAATCCTCCTCAAGGCCAAGATTCTCTTATCTTATCTGTGTGGAATGATCCCTATAGACAAATGAGATTCTATGTAGGCATCAGGGTTGTCCTTTATGGGCCTTGTTTTAAGATAGAGCATCTGGATAAAGAGTAGAGGCTGCTAACTAAAATACCTTTACCATCTGATCACTGTTCATGGATTAAGTTATATGAATTTAGAATAATAGAAAATGACGGTTGGAAGGGACCTCTGGAGGTCATCTAGTCCAACCTCGTGCTCAGAGTAGGACCATCCCCAACTATCTCACCCCAGACAAGGCTTTGTCTAGCTACATCTTGACCTCCAAGGATGAAGATTACATGATCAATCTGGATAGCCTATTCCAGTACTTTTCTACCGTCCTACTGAGAAAGTTTTTCCTGATATATAACCTCAACTTCCCTTGCTGCAACTTGAGGCCATTGCTAATTGTTCTGTCATCTGTCACCACTGAGAACAGTCTAGCTCCATTCTCTTTGCAATCACCCGTCAGGTAGTTGAAGGCTGTAATTAAATCCTCCCTCGCTTTTCTCTCCTCCAAACTAAATATGCCTAGTTCCCTCAGTGTCTTCTCTGAAGTCATGTGCCCCAACCCCCCTCACCATTTTCATTGCCCTCTGCTGGACTCTCTCCAATTTGTCTACATCTTTTCTATAGTGGAGGGCCCAAAACTGAATACAGTACTGCAGATGTGGCCTTACCAGTGCCAAATAGAGGGGATTATCTTTGATCTACACTCCTACTAATGTAGCTTAGTATGCTGTTAGCCTTCTTGGCAACAGCAGCACACTCTTGGCTCATAATCAGCTTATTGTCCACTGTAACTCTCAAGTCCTTTTCTGTAGAGCTGCTGCTGCCAGTCAGCCCATAGTTTTTACCTGTGCATGGATTGTTCTGTTCTAAGTGCCAGACTTTGCACTTGTTCTTATTGAACTTTCTGAGATTTTTTTTTTGGTCCAATCCTCCAATTTGTATAGGTGCCTCTGAATTCAGCGTATCTATTAATCCAGCCCTACCCTCCAGTATATGTACTACTCCAACCAGCCTGGTGTCATCCACAGACTTGCTGAGGTTGCACTCTATGCCAGCTTCCAGATAGTTGATGAAGATATTGAACAAAGCTGCCCCCTGGACGAACCCCTGGGGCACTCCACTTGATACTGGCTGCCAACTAGATATTAAGCCATTTATTGCTACTGTTTGAGGCTGATGATCCAGAAAATTTTCTATCTACCTTATGGTCCATTCATCCAACCCATATTTCCTTAGCTTGTTTGAGAGAATGTTGTGGGAGACCATATTAAAAGCCTTGCTAAAGTCAACATACATCATATCCACTGCTCTCCCCACTTCCACAGAGCCGGTCATCTCATCATAGAAGGCAATCAGGTTGGTCAGACATGACTTGCCCTTGATGAATCCATGCTGACTGTTCCTAATCACTTTCTCCTCCAAGTGCTTAGAAGTGGATTCCTTGAGGACCTGCACCAGTATTTATTTGAGTGCCGAGGTGAGGTTGACTGGTCTGTAGTTCCCTGGATCCTCCTTCTTCCCTTTTCTTAAATATGGGGACTATATTTGTCCATTTCCAATTGTCTGGGACCTCTCCTGATCACCTAGGGTGCCTGTAGACATATGGGGATGCTGCTTCAGCATGCTGCCATTACAGCAAAAGTACAGAGCAGACTTAATTAATTGAGTCTGCTGGAGTGTGCTAATCAGCATGCTCCACAGCCTCTGCATCTCATGTATTCAGCATCCCTGTGCTTCAAAATGATGGCAGGGGTGATTTAACTAAAGCTCAAAGGAGCTTTAGTTAAAGCGCCCCTACCACCCTTTTGAAGCATGGGTACACTGAATACATGAGATGCTGTTGGTGCTTTAATTAGAACGGTTCCCCTGCCACCCTTGGAGTACATGTAAAGATGTCCCAAGAGTGCAAGGATATTGGTTTTCTCTGCTTAAAAAAATTCCAAAATTTTCTGATTTTAAAAAAGCCCCAAATCCACAGGTTTCTGTGACCAAAATGAAATGCCACTATATCTATATAGATATAGGTATGTTTCATTTTAATCAAGGAAACCTGTGGATTTTGGGGGGAGGGGGTTTAAATCAGAAAATTTTGGAATTTTTTTAATCAGAGACAACCAGGATCCCTGCTAGCCATGACTGTATTTTTAAAAATCCACATTTTCATGATTAAAACCAGTATCCCTGTTAAACATTATCTTATTTAAAAAAAAATCCAATTTTTTTTTACCATTATCTTATTTTAAAATTGCCAAAAAATTCATGTTTCCATGATTAAAACCAGTATCCCTGCCAACCGTTATCTTATATGTAAAACAACAAAATCAAATCTACTGCATGTGTGTGTGTGTACACGCGCATGTGCATGGGTGTGTAACACACACACAGACAAGTCAGCCTCACCTAAGTCCCCAGAAAAACCATGAAGCAGGTTCTCAAGGATCCATTTCTAAGCACTTGGAGGAGAAGGTGATTAGTAACTGTCACCATGGATTCATCAATGGCAAGTCATTATTCCATGATTAAAACAAAACACCACTATATATATTATACTACATATATTAAATCAGAAAATTTTGGATTTTTTATCAGAGAAAACTGGGATCCCTGATTGTTAGTGACTCTGCAGCCACACTGGCCAACTACCTCAGCACCCTTGCATGCATCACATTGGGCCCCATGGATCTGTACACATCTAGCTTCTTAAAATAATCCCTAACCATTCTTTCACCACTGTCGGCTGCTCATCTCCTCCCCAACTGCGGTGCCAGCTGCAGCAGTCTGGGAGCTGACCTTGTCTGAAGGCTGAAATGAAGAAGGCATTGAGTATTTCAGTCTTTCCACTTCATCTGTCACTAGGTTGCCACCCCAATTTAGTAAAGGACCCACAGTTTCCCTCATCTGCCTCTTGTTGCTGACATGCTCCTCCAGACTGTGTATTCATGTGCAGACATCTGAGATAACTAACCAATTACCCTACTTGCAAGAATGAGAAGACCTTCCCCTGTTGCCCAGTTCTGCTTGTGCTTCCTCCAGGTCACCTGCTTCCCCACTTACCTCAGGGCTTTGGTCTCCATCCTCTGGCAAACCTAGTTTAATGTGATACGTTTGGTCCAGAGTCTACATTGAACAAATATCTACATCACAAAAATCCTAATGAACATTATTGCTGGTCATCTCAGCAAAGGGAGAATGAGTATCCTTGTTAGCACTCCTACAGATTGGTTTGAGTTACAGTGGCAGGGCTACTTTTTGGGAAGTTTGAAATGCCACTGTTTCAATATTATTGGAATTCTTCTTGGAGACAGAATATACCCGGGGGGGGGTTTGCTGGAAGAACTGGTACAATATCAAAATATAGACAGACCATAGGAATTGTGTGCCTCAAGTCAGCAAAAAGGAAAGTCTTGGAACTGGGATGAGCCAAAGTCAAAAGAACTGCAGCGAGCAAGGTGCATTTGCAATCTTTGGTTAGGTTAGGAAGGAACAGTAGTTTAGAAGCAGCTGTGGAGAGGATGAGGTAGGCTGTGAGAGGGAAAGACTGCATCTCTGCAGTATCCATGACAATTTTGTGCCAGCTTCAGGATTTATGCAGGGCCCAGGATCTGGGGAGGAAGGAAGGAAAGAGAGGGACCTCTTCCCATTGTATCATAGAAATGTAGTCACTTCTGAGTAGAATCAGCAGCTAACAAGTATCAGAAATTATGCAATCACTTTGTGTAGAGAAAAATGCCACAGCCAGTTGAAACTGTAGGGGCACTTTCAGTTATGTAGCCAGCAAGTCAGCTCAAGATTTTTTACATTTACCTAAGAAGTCACTGAAAGATAGCAAACCACAAAAATGCAGGATCTGGAAATCTCACAACCAAGGATATTGGAATAGTGAGTAGTTCAGCACAGCAAAGACTAATATAAAACATTTACTTTGCACTTTAAAAATAGTATATAATAAATTTCAAGTGTCTACTTTGCAAATCTCAAGAGTCAGAGTTGACTTGAGGATAGCTACATCCCTGGCAAAAAATTTGTTTGAATGAGCTGTAATTTGATACTCGGGTTTTCTGCCAGTGAATAACTAACAAGCAATAAAGATAAAAGTTCTCTCAGAGAGCAAGGGACAGCTTTTAACAAGTCCACAATTTAAGTGACATGCTGACTTTTCCATTAGATGTCAGATGGACAGACAACAACACAGCCTTATAATCACCTGTTGCAGTTACTGTATTGTAGTTACTGCGATTGTGTTAACTCTCATGCCAAACAATGTGTCACGTATCTAAAAACATGTTTCACATGAACCCTGTAGGGTTGTTTTTTTTTTCTCTAATGGATTTTTAGGACTTCTGATAAGTAGAGGAAACATTGTCTTCTCAGTTGTTACTAGAATGCCCTGTTATGGGAAAGCACATCTTCAGAAATGCCTGGAGCTGATCAGAGTCTCAAGTTGGAACTCTCTATTTGCATTAAGTGGCATAAAAAATACTTGACACAAATATCAATGCAGTCAGTCACTGCACCCTTATAGCCAAAGAAAACTCAGCATCAGAGAAACAGCGTAAAGCAGTTCTGGGGAGGGGGGGAAAAGGGGGTCCCCATCCCCCTCCAGGACACTGCTGATGTGGCTATACACATTAGCAGCTTTAAAGTCTAGCTTATTTAAATCCTAGGATTGGTTAACACAATCTTTCAAAACAAAATGCTTGACTTTTTGAACAAGGAAGGGGCCACAGGACCAACCATTTTCAATGACAGGAATAGGAGGCAAGGAATGAAACAAACAAAAAGCCACAGGGATGGGTCCAGGGATGGGTGACAAAGTTAAAACAAAGAAACCATCCAGCAGAGATTTCAGATGTTGCCCAGTACTCCAAGATGGAGTTCAAAAAGTCATTGGATGCCATCTTGAAGAATTCCTGCTGATGTGTGCTTGGACAAGGGGCTACAAAAAGGTCCCGTGGACATCAAGGACACCCTCCCTTCCATCGTACAACCCAGCCTTCTCTTTGACTGATGGGCAGCCATCTAATCCTGTACCAGAAGAATGCAGACAAAGAGTTCTTAGGGTCCATTAGCAATGGAGAATGAAAATTTCTCTCAACTTCACATGAACACAGATGAGCATATGTAGTTCAAGGCCTCTGAAGCTTCCCAGACTGCCCCTTAACATTCCCCAGAGACATTCAAGATATGAGAGTTACTTCCCTATCCAAGTTCACTTGCTCATTAACCCATCTGCTGATACTATAAGAATGAGTATGATGGTGCCAAGAGCCCTCCAGGAACAGCATGAAGAGGCTTGCAGTTCAATTATGATGCATATTTGTGTGGCTGTACCCCCGCTGGCAGCTAAGTGACTGTCTCACTGGAAAGCTGCTTTCCAGTGTGTTCTTCTCAGTCCCCAGTTATGAAGGCCTCCATCTGCCCAAAAGAGCATGGGGTCTCCCGAGTTCTTTCTTCCAGCTTTCTCCCACAGTGCCAGTTTCCTTTCTCATGCTTTCTCTTCCCTCAATTGCTCCTGTCTACCCCAAACCCATTTGCCCTTTTTCTCCTCCATCTTCCTTTCCTATCTCTGCATTGACCTCTCCTTCTGTCCTTCTCTCTCATATAACGGAAGTGATGAAGAAGGTATGTGGAATGGGGAAGTAAAGAGTGAACATTGGAGAGGTCACAGTGACTGTGATATAGAACAAGAGTGCTCAGCCCCTAGCCTACAGGTCAGATCTAGCCTATGGAGTCATGCCATCTGGCCCACTACGTTCCCCATGGGTCCAAAATTTGTTGTTAAGGGAGCAGTGGCAACATGAAATGCTGCTCCCCACATACAGCAGAGACTTCCTATGCCTGAAGAAAGGTGACTGAGTCCAAAAGCTTGTTAAGAACTTTTTTCCAACTACTCAGTCGGTCTAATAAAAGATATCACATCTACTCAAAGAATCTTACTCCCCTCATACTGAATGTATGAAGCTGTGGGGAGCCTGGTGGGCCCAGCAGTGTTTCCTTGCATGCTAAATGAGGCTGGAGCAGTGTGGATCCCAATGTACTTGCCCTGTTCCAGGTACACAGGACCAGGCTGAGGCAGCACAGGACCCAACTGTGCACAACAACACTGCAAGGGACTTAGCTCATTGACTGGCCCATGCCACTCACCTGGCCCAAAAGGTTGAGCACCACTGGTACAGAATAAATGCAAGCAGCCTGAATTAATGGGGGAGAACAGGCATAATGTATCAACATCTGAATTGCAAACACCAGAGCCATACACAGCCCAGTGACAAAGAAATTAAATCCTATATCTCCCATTAGAAATCTGATGGATGTCCTTTTCCTAAAACTAGCCTTTTCTGAAAGCCCTTTTATCTGTTTACAGAGTAATGAGAAACACCCTTGATCATGGACTTTAAATATCTGAATTGTTATTTCCCTAGTGCCTGATCACTGCACACTTTTGCCTTGAACCTACTGATACTTTTGTCTGAGTAAGGAATTCATAAATGGACTTTCTCTGCTTCCCATGTCTAGCTTTAAAATGGATTTTAAATAGATTTTAATTAATGACACAAGCATTGTGTTGTAGCATATCAGGTTCTAGCGCACTATATAATGATACAACGTTTTATTGTTGACTCACACTCCTCTCATGTGCTAGAATCCTATACAGACATGCAATTATTTATGCAGGCTCACTGTGGAAAGCCAGATCAGTGAGTCCTATTAGGTCCAATGCAGGATAAAAAAGGATTTAGTGCTTCGTCATATCAGGAAAACAACGGAAAGAAAGACATAGCTTCTGCAACAGTGCCTAAGAATAGGCAAATTTGAGAGAAAATAAATCTGATCACTCTTAGCTTATAAACTCCCTGGGTCAGGGGCTGCTTATAAAACATCTAGCAAAACTGGACCCTGACCAGCTTGAAGCTGTTATCTCAGTTTATGTCAAAAGCATAAAAATGCTATGTAGTGCTTTATATAAAAATGCGATGTGGCAATTTAAGCTCTACTTTCTAAAGACTAACTAGAGGAATTATGTAAATTTAGACCAGATGGGGTGTGCACACCGTGTGTACGTGTGTGTGTGCACACACGTGTGTGTGTGCATGTGCATTACACACATGCTGTACTAGATGGAGTTGGAACATAGCCTTCTTTTACCATGCTACCCAGATTTGTGAATTAGTCAACAGTATTTGCTGATTTCAGGGAATGGGGTAAGTTATGCCCACTATCCCTTGTTTATCAATTTAGTAAAATGGGCAGCAAAGAATTCAGATGAAACTGGCAGAAAAGAATTACTTTCTGAATCCAGAAAAATGACCTCAAAGCAAAAAAAACTAAACAAAAGCTTTTAAATGTTTTCTAATTTCCTTATTATGTAAGGCTCTGATCTACCCTGCAATTGAACCAAAGTCTATCATTTCTGGTATCATTTTGATTATTGTATACACCCTTCATCTCCAGCATCCATCAAAAACTCCCCATGACCTCTAATATCCTAACTACAGTATTTCTACCAGGTGCCAGGTCAGTACATCTCAAGATACTATAGAGCACATTTCATGCTGATTCCTCAGCTATTAGGTAACCATTCTTGTTAATGTACCAGTTTCACCATAGAAGTCCCCTTTTCCTCTTCCTTAGATTTTATATTTCTGATGAAATATTATTCTAGTTTTTAGTTCTTCCCAAATGACTTGCAGAAGGCAATGACAGGTTGTAATTTTAAATCCACTTAGCTTTTTCATGAGCAATCCTGTTTGACAGGCTTTTCCCCCTCCCTTCCTAAGTGTGACTGCAGTTCAGACCAAGCAAAGAGTAGACTAATTTTCCTGATTTAGGATACAAGTGCTATGCCTTGGAAGAGGAGGGGGGAGGAGGAGTGGTTGGTCCATTCTTACCTGAAATGACAAAATGTGAGTCATATATTCTATCTGAAAAGTATTTGATTAGTTACCACCTACAAGCATTTCTGGATTCATATTCAGATATTGTTTTCATCTTTTGGTAAGATAGAATGTGGAGGTCATAGCACTGTAGATGTTAAAGGCTCAGCAGGTAGAGTAAATGTAGATAAAAGCATTTCCTCTCTTCAGTTATCATTTTCTTCATATGGTCCCTAATAATGAACTACTAAAAACTTTTTTTCCTGCTAATGCTCTACATTAATCCTTTCCAATGGCAGGGATAATGCAATCTCTTCAGCTACTAAATAGTAGGTTTCTTACCTTTATCGTTTGTTTAGATTAGAAAAAAAATATTCCATCCTAAAGAGAATAAAAGTCTGAACTAAAATGAAAGGTTAAAAAATGAATGCAGATATTTCTCTAATCTATCCATCCTTTAGTGGTTAGTGCAGGATGTTAGGAATCCGGGGCATTTTACATGTGCTCCAGTGGCTTGGGGGAGGTGCTTTAATTAAAGTGGGTCTGAGAGCTGCTCTAATTAAAGCATATGGAGCATCTCGTATATCAGCATCCCTGCGCTTCAAAATGGCAGCAGGGATGCTTTATCTAAAGCTCAAATGAGCTTTAGTTAAAGTGCCCCTGCAACCATTTTGAAGTGCAGGGATGCTGATACATGAGATGCAGAGGCTGGCTGAAGCACGGTAATTACCACACTCTCACCTCGCTTTCACCTCGCTACAGGTAATAGTAACTCACTAGGTACTCCACTGCTTCCATGCCATTCATCTCCAAAATATGATTTCATTATCTATATTATGGTAGTATTGAGAAATCCCAGTCAGCGTGGAGTCCCATTGCACTAAATATTGGGCAAATAATGGTCCCTCAAGATTGATTTAAGTTTATATCCCAAATTAATCTGTGGGTGGAAAGCAAACTCTGAGTTAATTAATTTCTTTTGGTGCTTCTAAATCCTCTTGCATTTGCAAAAAGACTACATAAGCTTTCACTTTTGACTGTATAGCATTGTGTTGTTAGAATACTACTAAATGCCTGTCATTTTGAATATCCAGAGGATTCCACAGTGCTTCCTGGATATATTCTGGGTACAGAGAAATGGTGTTCATCACAAAGGAAATTCAGTATTTTGGACTTCAGGACTGGGCCCAAAGTTTGTAGACTGTTTTGTGGAACTGAAAGAGAGAAATTTCAGAGGATGAGTCTGAAGGTGAAGATTTCTGTTGCATAGGTTTTTCTAATTTATTTCCTATTATTTACCATACGCAATGACTTCATGAAGTCTTAAGCACATCTCCTTGAAAAGACACTGTACAGTAGTTATTTTTAGTATGCTGGCAACTTCTTTTGTGTTAATGCCCTTTAAAAGCCCATTGATTTTTATTCTTCTCCTGTTAGTAAGTGTTTTTGTCCATGAATTTTGAATGGGACTGAAATTAACATAATGAACATTGTGCAATAACAACTATCTGCAGCCTCAATCCAGCTAATGGATCAGTGATTTTATTTTTGTGCTATTATATCTTTTCATGTTGTAATGTAATTGGAAATCCTGAAATATGCATCCATTATTTCTTATTGAGTAATTTAATATGATTTTTGTGCTTATTCTTTGCTACCCAGAAAAGAAAAAAAGGCTATTTTTGAAAGTTGATGGGAAAAGTATTTTACCTGCTATGAAAACATGTGCTGCCAAGCATGCTTAAGCACAGTTTGTTTCATAGTTGATTGTTCAAATAATCAGTGATGTGCTTGTTTTGTAAAAAGGGAAATTAAAAATACATCCCATTACACTTTAATTGCTCGTTTCCTGTTTATATCACCAAATAACACATCACTTGTACAGATAAATGATGGGTGGGGCAGTTTGTACAGTCCATTAAGAAGACATTTCTTGAATTAATTGCACCCGAAACAAAACAAAACAATTTATTAGGATAAATAATATAAAATAAACTTCCTTTCCCTTAACAAATAAATGCAGATGACTTTTTCCAAACATATATAGGCTCTAAAAAAATGTTGCATGAATATGACACTAATTGATACTGTGCCTACAAAAGAACAGATGGTTTTTACGCTTGTGTTTTAAAGTTGGGGTTAGATAGTTAAGTAGATAAAAGCACCAGCCTTTCACCTTAGGTGCAGATTGGGTTTAACAAAATCAATCTTATCTTTGTCAACAGCTCTCATGATTCACTGTGTATGGAGGTACGTTCACAATCTACTATTTATACTTTCAAATATTTGCATTTTTACAAATGTGTACAATTGTTATGAGTTCAATAAATGCCTCATAGTTGTAACTGGGGAGAAAAGTGAGGAATATGATTTAATGATATTTCAGTTTCTGAGTTATGTAGATGTCCTGAAAAAGTACAGAGAGCACATTAAATTTTATTGAGACTTTTTCAAAGGGCATGAGAAACATTATTTGCCTAAAACTACTGAGAGTCACAACTTTACCTGACTGCCGCTGTTGAAGCCCCTGAGGAACCTGTATACACAGCCCTACCATCACAGTAGCTACAGGAGTCAGTCAATACTGACCCTCATCATCTGATGAGGGCAATGACCTTTTCTTAACCCTAGCCCATAATTCTGTCCATGAAAATAGCGTCTTATGGAGGCTCCAATGTGTCTCACAAGAGATAGCCACTTGTCAAAAAGTGCAATTAAAGTTACTTGAACCCCTCTATCTGGAAAGGGAATCAGGCAGGGGTTTTGAGGTTATGTGCAGCATTTCCAAGTTTCCCTGAAAGCAAATGGCATTGAAATGAAATTAGAGAAGAAGAAGAAATCTTCCACTGTGTTGTAGACACCAGAGGTCTAAACCAAATCCTGTGGGAGAATGAAAAGGCCTGAAAGCTGCTAGATAAAAGTAATAAAAAGTGCCAGTTCTATTTTGATGCTTTCAGGAATGGCACTTACCCTTTATAATAAACTAGCTACCTAGCTAATGTGAATGTAATGGCCAATTGCCTCACATTATAAAGCTAAACTGTAAGTGGATTTGCTGTGCAAGAATTTGAACATTTAACAAATAAACCAATTAAAAGACCAAGTTAATGTCTATATCTAACAACCAAATCACAATATTTAGCCTGAATACTCCTCAGCTTCATTTGCCACTGTTTCTCACATCCTCTTACTTGACATTTTATACTCTGATTTTGTGTCACTGTCCACTGCTGGTTCACCTTGGCTAGGGACAGACATTCAAAAACCCTGAGCCTGAATTGACTTAGTCTTTGCAGGTTAGTCTAACCTGGCTAGGCTGAACTGGTTTGAAACTGGACAGGCATTCTCTCTGAACTCAGAAAATTCAGGCACGTGCCTGCAGTGGCTCAGGCTAGAAGCTGCGGGGCACCACAGCAGCCCTCCCTTCCCTTCTGCAGAGAGCTGAGCTGAGGGGCGCATGGCCAGGCCTCAGCAGGACTCTCTCTTTAAGGAGGTTTGCCTGCATGGTACCAGGCTTTTTCACACTGGCTACTAAAGGGGCGGGAGTGTTGCCAGTCCCCAGCCCCAGGCTAGCACTCTGAGGCAACAGAGGAGTGGGGGCAGTGCATACATCTGTTGAAGATATGGAGCTTTGCAATCTCCCTCCCTGCTTCGTCATACTGTCTGCAGCAAACTAGAAGGCAAACTAGCCAGTTGGGGTTGATAGTGATAACAGTCTTTATCACCCAGTTAGCAAAACAATGGCCCCTCTCCATTACTTCAGAATTCTTAAACAGCTGACCTGCTGATCTGTTGATTAGCTCCAAACAGTCATTTTTCTGCCTGCCTGCCTGCTGTAGTGAAATTGAGAGACATAAATGGACACCTCTCGGCATTAGTTAGCATCCCATATACCTAGGGTCCCTGGGGCTGGGGTCCATGCTGTGGGAGATGGGAGGGAGTGCTAGGGGGTGGGGGATTTCCTGCTTGAGCAGTGAGGGAGAGGCAGGATAGGGCATGGGGAAGCCAGTCAGACCCTGCTGTGTCTGCAGTCTCTGCTGGAGCCTTACACAGCATTAACTAGCGTACCGCATGCTGGCTATGGCCCGTGCTGTGGCAGAGGAGGAAGGGGTTCCTGCTTAAGCAGTGAGTGGTGAAGGGGCAGGGGGAGGTGGGCACAGGGAAGCCAGCAGACCCTGCTGTGCCTGCAAGTCTCTGCCAAAGCTCTGGCCAGGGAGCAGAGAGGAGGGGCAAGCTCTGCTGGGTGGAGCAGAGAGCTCCACCCAGCAGAGAGCATGCTGGGACTCTGATTTAACTTAAACCAGCAAGGGGTCTGGGTCAGACATTGCATAAACTGGTTTGACCCAAATCAGTTAAGTCTGATACTACATTCAACCAGGTTTATCTCAAACCAGATTCAGCCATTTTCAAACTAGTTTATGTGCACTGCACATCTGTTCTGTTACAGGTTTAAACCAGTTTCTGATCACTTAAATTAATTTATGTGTAATGCCTGTCCCTAATCCTCCGGCTTCTCTTGTTGTTTTTCTTCCTCCTCTGTTCTCAATGCAAGTCACACAGGCCTTTGTCTTTGGCCCACTGCTTTCCCCTATACACTTTTCTTGAAGGTTCACAACCTTTACTTGGCTTCCAACACTACACTTTCTACAGCAATAATTAACTGTCCCTTCCTGATTCATCTTATTCCATCCAGTCCTGTGTAAATGCCCGAGGTGAGAGGAGGCCACAGTTTCCTTTGCTTATATGGAAAGGTGTGGCTGCTGATATGAAGTGCAGAGAGGAAATTTGCTTTAGAAACTTCAACCTTCTTAAAGATAGAGCATGCCTATTGGAATTTAAAATGCCCTTTTTGGTGGGGAGGAAAAAAGAAGTGGAAGAAATGCTTTTCATTGAACCCACTTCTGTTAATGCAGAAGACGAAGTAGTGACTTAGTTCCTAGAAACTCTGGATTTTGGTGCCTACAGTAACTGGTCTACAAAGAAAAGATTATACAGATATAGAATTAATGAATTAACATGGTTTTAGATAAAATGAATCACTTTTTGTCACTTGAGAAATTCTTCTATGTTAGAAACCAGGGTACTAGAAGGTTAGCTTGAACAGGCTTTTATTGCAGTTCCATGACTTATACAGAACATAGCCTGGAGATGAACAGAAGATTTTTAGGTCCCCAAATGCTGTTAGTGGATTAACTTGCACAAGCATAAAATAATTAAAACCCTTAAAACGGGGATTAAATAGCTAATAGTTTTATAAAAGCTCCCTGAGATATTAATGCAAAATGCTACTCCACTAAATCTACACTGCAGTTTTTTTCTCTTTATTAGGGCTGAAAAAGAAACGAATAGCAGTGAAATTCAGCTGGCTTAGCTTGTGCTCAACCTACTACCTGAATGTAGTTATGAACTACCACTGTACATCATACTTCATAAATAATTGTGACAGATGTTCACAAATCTGAAAGCTTGCATTTTAAGCTAGTATTAAAATTCATTCTAAGTGCCAGACCTGTCTGCAAATGAAAAAAATGAGAGGGTACTTGCTGAACCAATTCAGATGCACTGAAAAAAATATAATTAAATAGCTATTTAAATCTGTGAGTTAATGATTTAGGAATGAAATGTCAAAGATCTGTATGTTTAATAGTTACTTGGAAACTAATTCCTGGGGAAGAAGGGAGAAATTCCCACGGTAGTACAGCAGAGATGTCACATGTGGCAGGGACTTCTGACAAAAGCCGAAAAGAAAACTGCTAAAAACTGGGAATCTCAACCTACCTGACTAGCTCTTTTGTGAGCACTCTGCCTACTTTGTGACTAGAGTTTGTGAACAGCAATACCATTGGTAGTGTCTTCACAACAGCTTTAAAAACTCCATTGAATAATTAAATCCACTAGAATAAATTAGTAAATATCCCACCCGTCCCACAAATAAGTATTTTTCCTTATGTCTGGGGTTCGCTTTCTCTGCCTTAAAGACCACAATTACATTTGGGCAATAGGATGATCTAATAGTCTTAATTTCCTGTAAAGATAATCAAGGCAACATTCATCTGATGAAGGAGGTTAGATTGCTTGGTCCCAGACCCCACTCCCTCTCCAGCATCTCTTGCCAGAAGAAAGTTAAGATAAGAAGAGGGAAGGGTGTTTTCAGAACACAGACCACATACACAGTTCGATTGAAAGGGTTGGCAGGTCTTTCAGTTAGGCTTTCAGTGCTTGTTTCCTGTGACTCGTATAAAGCAGACTCATCAGGGTTATAGTCACCTTATTATGCTAATTCACTGTAGCCAGCACAGCCACAGTATGTTTTGATGGGGAGGGAGGGCAGGAAATGAAGCAAAGATACAAGTATGTCTACAGATGATAGTTCATTGACTACTTTTGACATTGTGACAGGCTTGGGTGATCTCTTTCCCCAGTTGGGGCCTCTAGAGGCCAGACTGACCAGTCAGTGCTCCTCTCCCTTCTGTCTCTTGCCTGCCACCATTTTGCTGTTAAATATATAAAAGGAGAGACTCTGTATGAAATACAGGGTGACCAACTCCTTGGTGCCTGTTGCCTCTCTCCTCTTATCCCAAAAGTGAACTTTAAGAGGGTTGTGGTCAACTTAAGAGTTAGTATTGTGACCTCCAGCCATCCCCACCATCATGCCCATGCCTTGTAGATGGCTCTCAATGGTTCCTTTATGGCAGACCTCTATGTCCAAATCCACCCTGGGTCCCTCAGGCCCCAAGACCCTCATCCAGGCTTCTGCCTGCTTGGCTTCATGCCAGGTCATTGCCTTGGACCCTAGCTTCCTGGGTCTTAGCCTTAATAGCAGAAAGTGCCCCTCAGGTACTCTGCCCATGGCCTTTTCCACCCCTGCATCCACAACCTGGTTCTCCAGTCTTAAGCATTGTCAAAACACAAACACAAGCAAATTGTTTTCACAGATTCATAGAAGTTAGGACTGGAAGGGACTGCACGAGATCATCAGGTCCAGCCCCACTCCTCTAAGGCAGGAAAGACTGCTGAGGTCAGATGACCCCAGTGAGGTGTGCAGCCAGTCGTGTTTTGAAGATCTCCAGAGAAGTGACTGGACCACCTCTGGGGAGAGTCTGTTCCAGACTCTGAACATATGAACCATGAAGAAGTTGTTCCTTATGTCTAATCAGAAGTGATCTTCTATCAGTTTAAAACCATTATTCCTAGTCTTCCCCTAGTGTGCCTTGGTGAACAGGTGTTATCCTAGCCTCTGATGTTCACCCCTTATATAGGCTGCCACCTTAAAGGCTGCCACCAAGTCTCTCTCTACTCCCACCCTCCAGCCTTCTCTTTTCCAAGATGAAAAGTCCCATGTCCTTTAGCCTATCCTCATATGGTCTGTTCTTCAGACCTCTAATCATTCGCGTGGCCCTCCTTTGGATTCTTTCTAGCTTCTCTACATCCCTCTTGAAATGGGGCACCCAGAACTGGTGCCTCACCAATGCTGAGAAGAGTAGAAGGATGACATCCTTAGTCTTGCTTGTGATGCATCAATTGCCATATGCCAAAGTGGTGTTCGCTTTGCAGGCTATAGCATAACATTGGTGGATTATGTTCATTTAGTGGTCAATCATGACCCCCAGGTCTCTTTCAGTTGTGGAAAATTCACCTCACTTTGGGTCTCTGCCTCACTGCACACCCTAAGCTCCCCTTGGCTTTCTCTTTGCAAACCTTGGGCGGGGGGAGGGAGGGAGAAGACAGCTTAGGCATTGGCCAATCCATATCCTGAAGCCCTCCCCTTCAAAAAATCTTCTCTTTACTCCCTGCAGAATTATACTGTCCTACTAACTCTCAGGGACTGGTTTTATGTGCCCCAGAGCTCTACCCCTTCCTGTCAGCTAGCTCTCTAGCCAGACACATGGGTTTCCACTCTTCCTGATAATCAGTCTGCCTCTTCCACCTGCTTCAGCTTAGCTCACCTTCCTCCACTTGGCCTAACGAGCTTTGGCTGTTCCCGCCTGCACCCTCCCAGGATCCTTAACAGGCCCCAGCTTGTCTGTTTTCTTGTTGGGGCTGGCTGCTGTCACCACTGTCCCATGCAAGCTACAGACGTCCTGTTCCCCCTCTGACTACAGCTAACAAGGTTGGGGTTCTCTGTTACAGACATGCTCGTGACAAGTAGTATGTTAGCCAACTGCCCTTGACAAGTGTCTGCTTTCCTGGTGTCTTGCCTGTGTGACATGCCTTTCTAAAGTTGTACAGTCATAAGAAGCAAATTTTTATTTTAATGGGAAGGCTTGCATTGAACTTGAATGAATGGGTTTAACATCAAGCCCGTACTTTTAAAACATTTCTGCTGGAAGAGATTCCACGCTGCTCAGTCTTACCTGCTTCAGATAAATTGCACAAGATATAAATCAAAGAAGAATCTGGCCCAGTGATTTTAGCAGGGACAGTAGGGAATCAAATGAATTCTTCAAGAGACTGTCTCATGGGCAATTTAAAAATGCCTTCTGCTTTTTTCCTATGAAAATAGCCAAGACCATGAAGTTTTAACTAACTCTCCTGCCTCCTTACTAGCAAGGGGGACAGTGGTCCCCAAATTATGGTCCATATCACTTTCTTCTGTCCTCAAAATGGCAGGGACTTGAAGTAAGGATAAATTCTGTGGGAGTTTTAACTGATTCTTCTTCGGCTTCATACTAGTTCTATCTGGAATCCATGCTCACCTCTTAGGATGTTCTTTTTTCTTTTTCTTTTCTTTTTTTACTCCTGTCAGCTCTATAATGAGTTGGAAATGTGTAGCAGAAATGGTATGTTGATACTTTAAATCTTACATAGAATTATTTTAAATGTGATGATTGTCTTTAGATGTTTGTCATTTTTTACCTAAGCTTCATATGCATATTTTTTCCAAAACTGTTAATACACAGCCTTTGTACGTACAAAGTAATCAAGTTGTCCCCTCCTCCCAAATCCGATATATAAAACTGCTGATCTTCAGAACAAAGCTAAGCAAATTACTCTAATCACAGTTATCTAGTTAACAGAACAGTATTGGCCAAATGCAGTCTGAGGCTTTACATATTTAAACAAAGGCATGACTAGCCTTAAGAGTTTGAAGCTGAAAAGCCTGGAATCATGTCTTACATGCAGATGACAGTCAACACTATTCACTTCCTTCTGATGATAGAACAATGGGGATATTGAGGCTCCAGACAATGTAACAGAACGATTGCAAGCAACAATTGCTAGTGTTGTTCACAGTCTTCTCTATTTTAAATGCAGTTCACTTAGTCAAGGATGATAAAGAGAATTGGACTAACTAAAAGGATTAGTCATCTGTTATGGGTGTTAAATAGTTTGCCAAATAAGACTATGGATCAACATGACTTCAGCATAACACTGCCAACCACCTCTCTCAGGAATAAGGTGGTTGAACATTTAAAATGAGGCACTTACTCAAGATGAGATATATTTACATATATAGGATCTTATATTTACATGTATAGGATCTAAACAAACAGTATATTTATAGACAAGTACAGGCAGCTTCTCATTCACTTCACTGGGATCAGGATTAGGCTTGTAATATGACAGGAGTCTGCACTGACTGGATTTAATTAGCTGGTAAAAGTCAAATAATATAGCTGGATTTAAGGGGGCCTCGATACATTAATGATCATTAGTTTCTCCAATTCCATATGGTAAGATAGGAATAATCAAATATCAGGCATCCGTGTGTCATTCCCAAGCCAGGAAGGAATTTATACTTCCTACATCACAAATGTATCATACATGTGCAATAGGGTGGTTTTTCACTAAGGCTTCATTCCACACTGTCAAAACAAATAAGAGCAACAATAGTTTATAAGGTTATTCATGGTTCAATAGTGTTATAAATGTGTCACTATGTAGGCCAGAGACCAGAGAAGCAAAGTTTTCTTGATAACATCTTTTATTGAACCAACTGTATATTGGGAAAGAGGTGTTTGATAAGCTTTCTGGGCACAAAATGCCCCTCTTTGGGACTAAGTACTTGGGCCCAAAACCTATCCAACATTTCTCCCAGTTGCAGAGTTGGTCCAGTCACCAAGACAACCTTGTTTCTTGCATATTCCCTGGACCGTCACAGCTACACCACTTCTCAAAACCTACTAGGGACAGTCAACTGATGTGATTTATCCTTTCTGCCTTGAACTTCTATACAATCAACATAGAATAGTACGGTTCGAAGGGACCTCAGCAGCCATCTAGTCCAGCTCCCTGCTCAAGGCAAAATCATCCATGACTAAACCATACCAGTCAAGTATCTGTCTAATTGTTTTTTAAAAACACCTAAAAATGGATATTCCATATCCTCTCTAGGTAGCTGTTCAAATGCTTGACAATTCTCAAAGTGACCAAGTATCCCTCATCTTCAACGTAAATTTCCCTTGCTACAGTGGTGTAGCTTCAATAGGAGGGGCAGAGGACGATCCCATCATGTCCCTTCCCCACCCAGAATGGCCCCTGGCCTTGAGGCTAGGACTCTGTCCTGGAAGAGAAAAAAAATATGGGTTTGAATTGCACCAGACAGAAGATAAAATTGAATTTGGGTTTCCCACATTCTTGGCAAGTGCTCTTACTATTAGGTTGTTATAAAAAGGACAGGGCAGAGACTGCAACTGCATTTTCTGAGGAGATTGATCCTGTTGGTAAGTGTAAGAGTGTTTACCAGATCAAGCTGCCCAAAGCATGTAGGAGGAATGCTCAGCCTTTAGATTTTGACTCAGCTTAAGCATGAGATAGACAATGACCATTATTCCTTATTCTGTCCCCTGCAGCCACAGAGATGTGTTTCCATCTTCTATATAATTACCCTTCAGGTATTTGAAGATCATAGGAAGTGGAAGGGTGGACCTAATGGGGCTCATCCCCCCAAACACAGGGCAGTGGATAGGGCCACAAGGCAGCCTGGCCACGGGCTCTGGGCAGCTGCAGCAGGTGTGGGGAGGGGCATGCACACAGCCAGGATCGCAGCCCTGTGTGTGGATGACTGGCTGCCCAGAACCACAGGCAAGTACCAGCCTCCCAGGAGCAGCATGATGCCATGTGCGTCCCACCACTGCTAGACTGCGCTGTGCCTCCTACCCACTCCATGGTGGGATGCACATGGCATCATGCAGCTCTCAAGGCAGAGGCACTGGTAGTGGCATGTAAAGCACAGCGACAGCCACCTCCAACCTGCACACAGATCAGGGGAGCACATGCCCCCTGGGCCTCTGCCAGGGTGGGCACACCAGTGAGAGTCTCCCCATGCCCCTCGATGAGCCACCCAGGGGCAATTGTCCCATGGCCTGGCCCGGCTAGGGCTGCAATCACGCCTGCCCCTGCCTCTACTCCACTCCTTCCCTCACCACAGGGACCTTCCCCCCACAAACTTAACTCCTGGGGGATGGAGGATGTGTGCGCACACACGTCGGCACACACGTCGGCAAGCACTTAGCCCCCCCAGTCATTTTTTCTCCCCGCGCCTAAGATGAAGATTGTTAAAATCCCCCCTCAGTCTTCTTTCTTCATATTAACGTAATCCTAGTTCTTGCTTGCCATGTCTCTTTCAGTCATTTTTGTTGCTCTCCACTCAACTCTGATTTGTTCACATCTTTCTGGAAAAAAAAAAAGAGAGAGGCCAAAAGCTGGACATGACTGTCAACACCAGTGCCTACTAGAGCATGAGGATCTCTTCCTTTAATTTGCATACAGTGTTCTTATTAATACAACCCAATATGCTATTGGCCTTTTATACAGAGAGAGCAAACTGTTGGTTCATATTCAGTTTCTGGTCTGCTGTGACCCCTAGGTCCTTTTCTGTAGTATTGCAGCCTAGCCAGGTATTCCCTAGTCTGTATTTATACTGTTTGTGTTAGCCTGCTATTCAAAGCTAACAACTGATATTTTTAACATGGTTATATTATATGAACTTAGCCTCACCTCTGGAACAAGACCAAACTTTCTTTAGATGCAACTGGGCAGCAACTAAGTTTAATGACAGAAGTTTTTATGGTGCACTCATTGAGCTAGGGTTGAGTCACTGAAGTAATCTAAGTGAAGAAATAAGGCCTTGCCTCATGTAAGCAGCTACTGGGAGTTACAACAGGGACAAGGACTCAGAACTTGGACTACTGCCTGGGGCAGAACCCAGGACATGATAGATCATTGATTGAATTAAATGTATCAAATAATCTTTTGCTACATTCCTGTGCTATTTTATGATAAACTTAAATCCAATATTCAGCATGTCACCTGATATTATTCAACCCAAATATTCAATTTTTATTTTTTTTAGGATTAAGGTATAGATCCAATAAATAATTTGAAAACCAAAAATGAGGACTTTCTCTCTTTGAGTGGAATCTAAATGCCTAATACTAGGGTCTTAGTATACATGAGAAAGTTGTCTAACTTTCCTTTAGAATGGGATCCAGAATGGGTAGCATTAGTTACCTACAGCAAACCAAGACATAAGCACTGAGGACATGGGTGTATTAAATCCCACCTCTCAGGATTACAGGCAGGTGCCTCCACACACCTGACATGCATTGTCTTGATTCCTCTCCTGCAATCAGTGCTTATGCCATTTCTTCCAAGAAGTGGAAGAAGTTCCATTATGCTTTTTTTAAGCGAGGAGAAGTTGAGGGACATAAGACTCTTCAGCCTGGAGAAGAAAAGACCCTGGGCGGGGGGGGAAGGGGAGAGGGAATGGGATAGACTTGGTGGCAGCCTACAAGTATATAAGGGCAGGGGGGAGAGGTGCACCAGGATCTGGGAGAATAGTTGGTCGCCAGGGCTCCCCGAGGGATAACTAGGTCTAACAGCTACAAACTTCTGGAAGGCCAATTTAGAGTAGACATAACCTCTTTACAGTCCAAGTGTCCAGGGTCTGGAACAGACTCCCTCCAGAAGTGGTGCAGGCACCTACTCTGGACTCATTCAAAAGACGTTTGGATGCATATCTTGCTGGGATCATTTGACTCCAGCAGAGTTCCTGCCTATGGCAGGGGGCTGGACTTGAATGATCCCTTGCAAGGTCCCTTCCAGCCCCTAATGTCTATGAAATCCATGAAAATAGAGAAACAGTTCTAGGAACAAGGACCAGAATACAGGGATCCCTCTCTCGGCTGAGTGCTTCAGCAATTGCCCACAAGAGAGTTATATTTCCTTGCTTTTTAGCCCAATGAATGTTGATCTCTTTTCTACACAGAGGTGTAGCTTCTATAGGAAGGGCAGAGAGTGATCTCATCATGCCCTCTCCCCACCCAGAATGGACCCTGGCCTTAAGACTAGGACTCTGTCCTGGAAGGTAAAAAATATGGGTTTGAATTCTAACAGACAGAGGAGAAAATTGAAATTGGGTTTCCCACATTCTTGGCAAGTGCTCTCACTACTAAGTTGTTATAAAGAGGATGAGGCAGAGGCTGCAACTGCATTTTCTGAGGCGATCAATCCTATTGGTAAGTGTAAGAGTGTTAGTGTTTACCAGATCAAACTGTCCAGAGGACTCAAGCGGAAGGCTCAGTCTCTGGATTTTGACTCAGCTTAAGCACAAGGTAGGCAGTGAGCTGATCGCCCAGCCCTATCAAGCCTGGGGCAGGCCTGGGCTTACCAGGTGAATGTTAGTAATGTGCAGAGACCAAAATCCAGTTACCACCGAAGGTAAGGCAGTTGCATGGTGCCAGTGGGGTCTCAGAGTGGGAGGGTTTCAGATTTGAGATTTAGGACTCAGCTCCCAAATTCTGCTTAAGATCCACATCAGGGGTCTCTGTTCAGATCTGGACCTTAACTTGTCTGCAAGTCTCCTAAAGTGTTTGTGGCTATGGAATTAGGGAGATAAACTCTTTTCCTCTACCCAGAAGTGCACTGTATTCAAAACTTGCTATGTTCTTGCACTTGTTCCTATCAAAGAAAGATCTCATAAGAAAGATAACATTCCAACTGCTTCAAGACAGCCACCACCATATTTTTAAAAACTATGTCTCTTACAAATGCATGTGACTGATGTTCAAGTCAAATATTTGTAGCATTACTATCAATCTGATGTCCAGGTCTGTTACAGATTAGTGAACTGGTGTTTCTTAGGCCTCCCTCATTTATGGGTTGCTGCTTCTAGGCCGCAGACACTGACTGGCACAAAGTGTGATGTGATGTTACTGCACAGTACTAATGAGCTACTGTGCAGTCAGTGTCACCAAAAAGCCATTCATGGATGCTACTGTGGTTACTGTACAGTCATTTAGTACTTGTAAATGTGGTCCTAGATTATCTTCAAGGAGGAGAAAAACATATAAGTGGCTATAATGGAGGTATTTTGACATTTTGTTACATATATTTCCCAATTTCATTTTCAGGCTTGAACCAATAGGAGAGAAGCTGCAAGAGTTGCAAGAGCCTATGCTTTCTTGCAATGCTTAAATAAATGGAAAGTCTGCCACTTGATTGTTACTGCTTTATAGGGAGGTCTAAACTCACATGCTAGGGGCATATGTATTATTAGAGTGTCTGCAGAGAACCACAATCTATTCAAAATACAGCTACTGGTAAACTAACTTATTATAAACTTTAAAATTGAAATCCACGATGATGAGAATATTGATGGGTTATTTATTTTTTTAATGCACTTAAGTCACTTGAGTCATTCTGCTTCTTCTCACTTTCAGACCTAAAGTGCTGAAAAACTGATAGGAATCATGCTTTTAAAAGACATGAGTTAAAGGTTACATTTTAAAAGGCTTGTTGAATTTTCATGTTTGTTTTCACACAATCCTTTATATATCCAGTATTTCTGCTAAAAGATTTCCCTCCCCCTGTTCTCCAATATGAAATGCAAAGGCAACCTAGTACATTTTAAACCTTGGAGAGATGAAACATGAGAGTGCTAGAAAGTTTGACTATATTATTCTATTTTGAACATGTGTTCTGAACTGGCTGAAATGCCTTGAGCAGCAAGATATGAAAAAAAGAAGGGAAAGTGTTGGTTTGGGGCAATTATTCAGGCACAGATGAACCATACAAATACAACTGTACGTAAGGAGGTCTTCAAGGACAGTAATACATAGCTAAAAAAATGTAATATCAGTATTCATAAATACAGTGCAATATTTACAAACAAAGACATGATTCAGTAGTAAAATTAAGCTATTAACAGTTCATTTCACCCATTAAATATTTTTAATCACTAGGCAATTATATTTATATTAGCAAATTGCCCATCAAGAATGACAGGCGGGGACAGATCCCCATGTCCACCCCCTTCCTCTTTGTCTGGGCCCATTCGCCACCTTCCCCCCTGCTGCCCACACCACTTGGGGTTTATCCCTGCTTCCCCTCTCCCCTATCACATCAGGCCCAGGCCTGCTCCTCCCCTCCACATCAAAGCTGGGCCCACTCCTCCCCTCCCAACCCGTCACGTTGGGCCCCTCCTCCCCTCACCCCATCCCATCACATCAGGCCTGAGCCCACTCCTCCCTTCCCCCCTACCATTGCATTGGGCCCAGGCCTACTCTTCCCTCCCCCACTGGCCATGCTGGGCCTGGGGTGGCTTCCCTCCTCCCCTCCACAACCACTTGGAGTCCAGGCCCACTCCACCCACCACTACCATCTCCAAGAAGCAGGGAGGGCTTTGCCCCCAACTCTATCCCCACCATCATGGCAGTGCTCTGCTGCTGCCTCATGTCTGAAATGCTCTTGGAGCACTCTGATTGGTTGTTTCAGACAACCAATCACAATGCAAATAAAGCATTATGGACAGACAGACAGACTAAGGCTTTTATAATATTAGAATATTTTGATTTCTTTGCAACGCATTAACCCAAATTCTGGGCATTTTTTTAACCAAATAAAAGCACAGTCACAAATTATATAGACCCAGGAGCTTCTTTCCATGCAAATCCAAAAGATGGTCACCCAGAGGAAATATCTAGTCCACCAAGAGTATTCTACCCCACAAAAAATGAAGGTTCAGGAAGTTTGATCTATTTAGAAACATGCCCTTATATAGAGGTACAACTGACTAGTACTCTCTGGGCAGTTCCCCACCCCTTCCTTCTCCCTTCCTCACCCACAACAGCTCCACTAGCATAGAGACTGAGCACCATTGGCAGCACACGGTGTTAAGGCAGCAACTGGAGGTTTTCTGCTAGGGCTACCATATGTCTGGGTTTTCCTGAACATGTCCTCTTTTTGTACCCTCCAATCTCCATCTGGGCAATTTTTTTAAATCTGAACTGATGTCTGGGATTTTGCTCCACTTCACGGGTGGAGAAGGGCAATTAGAGACAGGAGGTGAATGTGCATCTGTGCATGCTCACACATGTTCTAGGCATGCAGCCTGGAAGGGTCATGGGAGCAGCCTTGGCAGCTGGATGTAGGTAAGTCTTTGGGGAGGAGGGTTGGAGAGCCAGGGATTGGGGACTATCTGGGGGGGGCTGTGTGAGGTTTCTGTGTGCATGTGTGTGTGGGGGGCAGGTGGGTGCCTACTGTCACTGAGGGAAGCTGTCTGGGCACTGTGGCAGGTGAAGTGGGGGGCAGGCGTTTGCCCCTCCAGGGGTGGGAGGGTACAAGGGAACCTTTTGAGGGCAGCAAGGAGCTCAATGGCTAGGCCAACGGCACGAGGGCTGGTGCCCCTGCTCACAGGGCCAGGGTAGCTGGGAGACACTGCCTGGGAAGGGGCCTGGCCAGGCTGCCTGGCATGGTGCTGGAGCCCCAGCCCAGGGCAGGGGGTGCCACAGACATCTTCTCTTCTTCCCTCCAGCCTGCACCAGGGTCAGACTCACTCCTGTGTCACATGTATGAATCAGAGTTGCCACACTTCAGCCCAGTTGGAAAGGGGGCAGTTGGATGGGGGCAGCCCAGTTGGAATGGGGCAGCTGGGGGGAGCAGGGGACTGTTAGTTGAGAGTGAGGGGTACCAACAGCCCAGGGGTCTGCGGGTCAGGAGTGAGGGTCAGCAGCAGGGATTGGGGAGCTGTGGGTTGGGACTGAGGGGCACCAGCATAGCTCACACAAACTTCTGTGCTGCCACTGCTGCTGTTCTGCCCTCCCAGCTCCCTGAGCCAGAGCTTTTGCAGGGAAAGTGCAAACAGGGGAGGGAAGGGAAGGATGGGAGGAGGAGTTGAGGGAAGAGCTGAAGAGTGTAACAGGAGATTAAGACATCCCTGCCCCCTATTCCTTAAGCAGTACCCATCTTATGCTGCACTTGCCCATCTGTCCTTACACTACTGAATTAGCAGACTATAACTATAAAGGTAAAACAAGATCTGATGGCTACAAATTGAAGCAAGACAAATTTAGACGAAAAATAAGATGCACGTTTATAGTGAGGGCAATTAATCCTTGAACAATTTACTAAAATCCATGGGGAAATCTCCAGCATAAGTAATTTCTAAATTAATAGGATAATTTTCTAAGAAATGCTTTAGTTCAAACAAGAAATTCAGGGAAATGTCATGCCCTACTTTATAGGGAATATTGAATTAGATACATATGAAGGTCTCTTTGGGCTTTACAATCCATCAAGTATGCAGTCCCAAAAAATATAGGTCTATGTGACAAAAATCAATATCTTAAATTTCACCTGGAAGACAATAGCCATCCAATGTAAATCATGGAGTACACAGAGAGGTGCCATGTGCTGCTATAGAATCAAACTATTTTGAACAGATGGCTCAGACCAGCCTGACTTTTTTTTTTAATATACAAAAATCAAATCACCACAAGAAATGCCCTCCAAAGCAGAAGAAAAGTTGTATCATTGATTTTAAATCTCAGCTGCTTTCACTAATTGGAAACTGATCAAGAACAAAACCAAAACCGATGATCCAAACTTTATGTATGCTATATGGGAGGCAAAGACATCTCATGTGCAACCACAAGCTGAGAATTAAAAAAAAAAAATCTTTATAAGGCAATCAGTTAAACTTGGCATGATTAGCTTTGAAGTATTGAAGTATCAATACTTCAGCCTTCTTACATTTAAGTCCAATGGTCTCAGATCATCTATAAATCTAGGTTTATCGTAAGTACAAATGTAGATAAAAGCTACATTTTAGCTACTGAAGATCTGTTATACATCTAACATCTGTCTTATTGTCTGTTAGGTGGCTCAACCTTGCAGCAAAGTCCTCTACTGATTTCACATGACCAGCACTGCTCCATTAGCTTCCTTATAACAAACTACACTACAGTGTTGTTCTGTATCCAGGGAGATATCAGTAGGGTATAGCATAGTACCAAAATAAGCACCCTATCCCCATTCTCTCCCTCAACCCCAGGTAGGCCAGAAAAGCCATTTAAGTAGCCTATTCACTCATCAGTTCTTTTAGGCACAATGGGAGCCTATATACATGCAGAGGCTGCTCCAACATGCTGTAATTACAACACTTCGAAGCAGATTCAATTAATCAAGTCTGCTGGAGCATGGTAATTTCTGCACTCCAGCGGACTCCAGCATCACTGTATCAGTATCCCCACTCATTCAACAAGGTGTAGTTAAACCACCCCTGCTGCTATTTTTCAGTGTGGGAATGCTGATACACTTGACGCTCTGGGCACTTTAATTAGAATGACTCTTGGAACCCATCTAATTGTCCCCTTCCCCCCCTCACCTCCCAGAGCATGTCTATATATACCCAATATTTCCTCAAAGCATTTGCAAGGGTCTTTTGCCTTTCTCCTTTCACTCCACTGTATTAAAAAACACAATCACAACCACATACAGCTCCCCAAATCTCTCCCACATCCTGTTGGTTTCTGTAAGGTACTAAACTTCTTTCCAGGTGGTCTTCCACAAAAACGGAAACAAGTCTTCTAACTGAAGAACCTCCAAGTTTCAACCAAAACTATGCAGTGTTTTGTAATATCCTTTCAGTGGGACAGTGCAGTAGGTTAGGCAACTGAGGACTGCCTTATTCCTCATCTCTCTTGCCAGGCTCTCTCTCTATCCTGCTTCATAAGGTTTCACTTATCTATCTTTCCTGCCATGTCTTGATGTAAATTTCATGTAAGGGAGTCTGATGAGACTAAGGTTCTCCATCTTTTTCACTGGTCAAATCTCATGGCCTTGCTGGCCTTAAGGGATTAATTTGTGGCTCCAATCACCCTTTACACCACATCCATGCCTTGCAGCTGTTATATATCATCACTAAAGCTGTTATATATCATCACTTGTCCCCCAAAACCATAAGGCCATGTCAGGCCTTTATTCCCTTGATGGGGCTTCAGCCTTTTGCCCCTCTACTCTAGGGCTAGGTACAGGCAGTCAAAAAGCCTGAGGCTGAATCAATTCAGTCTTTGCAGGTTAGCCTAAACTGCACAGATTAAATTGAAGCAGAACTGACCAGACATTTACCTTTAATTCAAGAAAAGCATCCACATGCCTGCAGTAGTTCAGACCAGAAGCCAGGAAGACACTAGAGCATGGCTCTCTGGCTATATGTTTACTTCCTCTGCTGCCCCCAAGGTCTCTGGGATTTGCAGTCCAGACCTATAACAACAGGACTCTGCAGGGTTGCTCATCACTTCCTTTTCCTGCTTCTAGGTGCCTCTGGGATTTGTTGTCCACAGTTGTAGCCAGAAGTAAGTTTAAGCAGGGGAAGGGGTGTTTAACCCCCCTCCATGGACCCTGACCCCAGCAGGGTTTGCCTGGGTGGGGAAAGTCCCACCCCTCTTGCAGACTGAGCTGCATCCCTAGCCAGACTTGCCCCTCCCCACCTCCACCACCCCTTTGTCAGCCAGACCTCACTGCTCCAACTAGTGAGCAGATGAGTGGGGCCAGCCCTACTCTCTGGAGCAGATGGTACAGCCCATCTCAGGGTGGCAAAACACTGAGGAGTGCAATTTAAACTTGAACCAGGAAGGGGTCTGGGAGAGAAGTTTCATAAACTGGTTTGACTCAAATTAGTTAACTCTGATACTATATTCAACTAGGTTTATCTTAAACCAGTTTCAGCCATTTTGAAACTGGTTTATGTGCTCTGAGCTTCTGTTCTGTTACAGGTTCAAACCAGTTTCTGATCACTTAAGCTAGTTTATGTGTAATGTCTGTCCCTAGCCCAGGTGCTCCCTTAGCCAAGGCCCACTATTCCAGACCTGGTTTTTGGGCTCCAGCCTCTTATCTTGCTCTCCTGCCTTTAATCTCTGTCTTGCTCAGGGTCTGGGCCCTCTGGCTCCCTGTGGGCTCTCTCTGAACTTTCTCAGGCTCCAGACCCTCCAGCTCCAGGCTGTGCCCCTCTCTAGGGTTAGTTAGTTAGTTCTCTCCAGAACTGTCTCTGCCCTTTCCAGTTAACTCTGGGATCCCTGGTCCCTGTCTGTGCCTTGAGCCTTATTTCTGTCAGGGCTCAAAGCAGTCACATGCCCTTCAGGCACTAATGGGACCATCAGACCACCCCTTCCTTGTCCCACACTAACCACTGGTTAAAATTCAAATCCAAATTTAAGCTTTGTGGCAGCAATTCAAACACCCAGCCCACCAGCTGCATAGCAACCTTCTTCCAGGCCCTGAATCAGGTCCCTCAGATTGCTTTTCTAAAGCTCCCCAAAACAGTCATCAGTAGCAGCCATCTCACAGCAATGCTCCCTCACTCTATTGTTTTCTAGGGTTAACTACCTGTTCTGGCTTTGGCTCTGACTTATATACTTCTAAAGGCCTGCCCCCCTCAGGTCATGTGACTCCCCTGTCAGCTGAATTGGCCACAGGGCTGTTCCTTAACTCCTGCTCTGCTGGTTGCCTGTCACTTTGGGTGCCTATATACATGCATTGAAGCTGCTCCAACATGCTGTAAGGTTGATGTCATATATCTTGACTTCAAAAAAGCTTTTGATCTGGTATCCCATGATCACCTCTTGGCCAAACTGTCCAGTTGTGGCTTTGGCTCCACCACGATCCGCTGGCTGGGAGATTGGCTTCGTGGTCGGACCCAGAGGGTTGTGATTGATGGCTGTCACTCATCGTGGTGCCCTGTGACCAGTGGGGTCCCTCAAGGCTCTGTCCTGGGACCCATCCTGTTCAACATCTTCATTAACGATGTGGACATTGGAGTCAGGAGTGGACTGGCCAAGTTTCCCGATGACACCAAACTTTGGGGCAAAGCATCCATGCCAGAATATAGGCGGGTGATCCAGGCTGACCTGGACAAGCTCAGCAAATGGGCAGACGAAAACCTCATGGTGTTTAACACCGAAAAATGCAAGGTTCTCCACCTTGGGAGGAAAAACCTGCAGCACCCTTATAGGTTCGGCAGTGCTACGTTGGTTAGCACTACAGAAGAAAAAGACTTGTGGGTCATCATTGACCACAAGATGAACATGAGCCTCCAATGCGATGCTGCGGCTAGTAAAGCGACCAAAATGCTGGCGTGCATCCATAGATGCTTCTCGAGCAAATCCCGGGACGTCGTTCTCCCCTTGTACTCGGCCTTAGTGAGGCCGCAGCTGGAGTACTGCGTCCAGTTTTGGGCTCCACAATTCAAAAAGGATGTGGAGAAGCTTGAGAGAGTCCAGAGGAGAGCCACGCGCATGATCAGAGATCAGGAAAACAGAACTTACGATGACAGGCTGAGAGCCATGGGACTCTTTAGCCTGGAAAAGCGCAGGCTCAGGGGTGATCTGATGGCCACCTACAAGTTTATCAGGGGTGACCACCAGGATGTGGGGGAACATCTGTTCACCAGAGTGCCCCATGGGATGACGAGGTCGAACGGTCACAAACTCCTGCAAAACCGTTTCAGGCTGGACATAAGGAAGAATTTCTTTACTGTCCGAGCCCCCAAGGTCTGGAACAGTCTGCCAACGGAGGTGGTTCAAGCGCCTACATTGAACACCTTCAAGAGTAAATTGGATGCTTATCTTGCTGGGATCCTATGACCCCAGCTGACTTCCTGCCCTTTGGGCAGGGGGCTGGACTCGATGATCTCCCGAGGTCCCTTCCAGCCCTAATGTCTATGAAATCTATGAAATCTATGAAAGCTTCAGTTCCTGATTCAATTTGGCAGAGATTCAGCCCAATTTGGTGGCCAAACCTCTGAATAGAATCAGAGGACCCTTTAATCTCTCCAAATCAAATCAGAACCCTCCAAATCGATTCAGAGATATTCAGAAAGACTCAGAGATTTGGACGTAGATACCCGTTCAAATGTTTTTTCTACATACCTCTAGGTAGCAGGGGCTCATGAGTACTATGATACTGGGGTGCATAAGGGTCCCACAGGAGTGTGGGGGGACTCCCCAGAGCACTCAGCAGCAGACCAGGAAGTGGACCAGAAACACTTCCAGTCCACTTCTGGGTCTGCCGGGAAACACACTGGGGCCCCCCCCATGCTCCCCCAGCTCGGTGACCGGTGCCTCCTGGGTCTGGGAGGGGGCACTTGGGGTCCCCCTGTGGCTGATCACTGGGCCAAGAGTCATAGGGTTGCGGGGCCCAGCGCACTGCCCGACAGACCTAGAAGTGGACTGGAAGTACTTCTGGTCCACTTCCAGGTTCACCACTGAGCAGGTGGAGGACACTCAATCGAATCTTCATGTGCCCCAGCATTTCAGTGATCATGAGCCACGCCTGCTACCTCAAGGTATATAGACATTTTTTTTAAAGCTGTGTCTATGTTTGAATCCTGATTGTCTGAATCAGCGTTGAATCTTCAGATTCAGATCTGGCCGAATCAAATCAGGAATGGTGATCCAAATTAATTCATAGAATCACTGTCCCTGATTTGTACTGAATCCAAATCCAAATCAAATAGGACCCACTTCACACACCCCTAATAACATCCTTTGTTACAAAACCCCTTGCACTTAAAGGACCTGTTCCACTTTCCAGTAGCAGGTTAAGAGTTTCCTGTTACAGACAGGAAGGAAGGACTTTGACTTTTTAACTACTTTATTCCGGGGCTCAGGGTGCAAAATTTTGGCACCTCCAGAATCCAGGTCCACTATACAAAGCAAAGACAAACAAATTACCATCAAACCAAGAGCACCATGCCATTACATTCATAACATCACACCCTGACAGACACCTTCGCTGTATTACATGTTGTGCCTAACATGCCGTTACGCAGTCAAGACACCGGCCACACGATCATGCAGACCAAAGCCCTCTATAAACAAACAATTCCTACCCTGCTCTATCTAATCATAAACATAACAACACCTTCAACTTCCTATACAAAGAAAAAGGCAAAAAGCAGCCTGGTGAGGGCCCAGGGTGTGGCATGAGCTGGGAATAGCAGTCCAGCACCAAGCCTGAACGGTCGCCCAAACCTGTCATGACGTCAGAGTGTATATTGAAGATAGCCATCCTCCACATAGCACAGTGCTCCCTCAAGGGCTCAGCTTACTTCAAAAGTGGGCACCGCCTGCCAGAGCACAGCATGCTCAAATTCCAGGAAGAGGCACAACTGCACCAGAAGGCCGAAAAGCCACAGGGCATCATCTAAGCCCATCTCAGCAAGCTGGTTGCAGTGGTTCTTGAGGACAGCCATCTTGGCCTAACCCAGGAAAAAGTTGGCCAGGCAGATGGTGCCCTGCTTGGCTGCCCGGTACAGGTAGGAGTACATGTAGTTGGTCTTCAAGAGGCTCCTGCCTATTGCCCACAGCAGCAGCCCAAGGGTAACAAAAAGTAAGGGGACAGTCAAGGAATACATGAATGAGGTTCTCCTCAATGCCTTTGAAGTAGAAGAGGCAGGCCATTGAGGTGGCTGGGTCAAAGTGGGATGCAAATGTGCCAGTGGCTAGGATGCTGTGCATCAACCGCCACAGCAGGTCACCAATCTTCTTGGTGGTTGGTGGCTTATACAATGTGCACCAAGCTGGGTGGGCTGGTGGGGAATCTGGTGGCCCCAGGCACCAGGCCCCCAGTGTATCAGGGCAGCTCACCAGCACCTGGGTGGATGTGAACCACCCAGGCATATAGGCAGCAGGGTGTCACTTTTGGCCCAGTTGATACGGGCTGAGGAGGTGCATTCATAGGCTTGTTGGCAATCTCTCAGGGCCTGCACATCTTCCTGGGTGTTAAGGAAGATGGTCACATTGTCTCCATACACCAACAGCCAGAGCGGAGGGCCAATGGGCAGACCCATGGCCGATGGCAAGGTCACACCACTCAGGCGGTGCTGCAACATGTGCAGCAGTGGTTTGATGGCCAGGGCATAAAGCAGGGGTTGCCAACACCCTGCATGTGTGCTGAGCATGGCACGCAAGGCCATTTTGCTCGGCACAACATGGCCAGCCCTTGCTCTGGGTAGCTGGTGCCAGTGACAGAGCCTGGGCTTCTCCCAGCAGGGCTTGCAGCATCCCAGCTACCTGCTAGAAGAAGCCCAGGCTCCCGGCTGGCAACAGCTATCCAGAGCCGGGGCTGGCTGCAGCCAGGAGGCTCCAAACAGCTGCACTGGGCTCCAGAGCCCTGGCATCAGGTCTGTACCAGCACGCACGCACCCGTACCTTAGAGTGGGTGGTGGGGAGGAGCCTGAGGCAGCGCAGCCCTGGTCTCTCCCCCACTCCTGGCACAGAGGTGATGGCAGATCTCCAGAGCCTGGCACAGCTGTTTGTAGCCACCCTGGGCTCTAGGCAGCTGCAGCAAGCAGAGCACAGGCTGCAAACAACTCTGCTGGGCTCCACAGCTCCAGCATCAGCTCCATGCTGGCAGTGACTGCACGGGTACCTCAGGGAGGGCTGAACTGCCCCACTGTCTGCCCCAAGTTGTGAGTGCAGTCACCACCAATGTGGAGCTGATGCCAGAGCAGTAGAGCCTGGCGCAACTGTTTGCAGCCTGCCCGCTGCTTGCTGCAGCTGCCCAGAGCCCAGGCTGGCTACCAAGAGCTGTGCCAGGCTCTGGAGCCCAGTCACCAGCTCTGTGCTGGCAGCAGGAGAGAGACTGGGTTTGAGCTGCCTCATGCTTCTCCCCACCGCCTGCTCCAAGTAGTGGGTGCACACATCTGGAGCCCAGTGCAGCTGTTTGGAGCCTCCCAGCTGCAGCTGGCCCTGGCTCTGTGTAGCTGCTGCCAGCTGGGAGCCCAGGCTGCTCCCATCATGCAGCTGAGATGCTGCAAGCCCTGCTGGGAGCAGCTTGGGCTCCAGCAGTTACCCAGACCTGGAGTAGCTGCAGACAGCCACAGAGCTTGAGCTGGGGGGCAGGGGCAGCAGGGCTGGGGGGCAGGAGCTTTGCATGGGGGGCAAGGGGCACAAGCATGGCATCCTGCCATGTACTCCCTTCCCTCATCTTGTTTTTCTGGCATGCCAACACTCCAGCACCTTCCAAGGTAGGCAATGTGGTGTTTTTTGGCACTCTGGCCAAAAAATGTTGCCTAACCCTGGCATAGTGCATGCCGAACAGGGGGCAGCCCTGATGGATGCCCGTGCACACAGGGAATAGGATGCAGAGCACACCATTCATCTTGAGCAGGCTGGAGATATCTTGATACAGGACCCAGAGGGCCCTGGTGAAGAGGAGCCCAGGGCCAAAGGCCTCCAGGATCTGGAAGAGGTAGGTGTGGTCCATCCGGTCGGAGGCCTTCTCCTGATTCAGAGAGATGAGGCTGATGTCTAGGCTGAGGAGTTCACTGGCTGTGAGTAGGTTGCACAGAAGGAAAAGGTTGTCTTGGATTGTCCTGCCCAGCACGCAGTAGTTCTACTCAGGCCCAGTGGTGGAGGCCATGATGGTGCGGAGACAGGTCACAAGCACGTTGGCCAGAACCTTGTAGTCCATGTACAGCAGGGAGACTGGCCACTAATTCTTAATGCAGCCAAGGTCTCCCTTCTTGGGCAACAGCATGAACACTGCTTGGTGGAAGCTGATCAGCAGGACCTTGTTGACAAGACTCTCTTGGAAAATGTGCAGGAGGCAGGGTCTGAGGAGAGGTCAGAAGGCCTTCTAGAACTCAGCAGGTAACCCATCAAGGCTTTGCCAGAGGTGAGGCCAGCCTAGGCAGCTGCCAGATCCTCCAGAGATTTCATAGATTTCATAGACATTAGGGCTGGAAGGGACCTCGGAAGATCATCAAGTCCAGCCCCCTGCCTGAAGGGCAGGAAGTCAGCGGGGGTCATAGGAGCCCAGCAAGATAAGCATCCAATTTACTCTTGAAGGTGTTCAATGTAGGTGCTTGAACAATCTCCAATGGCAGGTTTTCCAGACCTTGGGGGCTTGGACAGTAAAGAAATTCTTCCTTATGTCCAGCCTGAAATGATCTTGCAGTAGTTTATAACCGTTCAACCTCATCATTCCTTGGGGTGCTCTGGTGAACAAACATTCCCCCAGATACTGACGGTCACCCTTATAACCTTTTAGGTGGCCATTGTGGAGCCCAAAACTGGATGCAGTACTCCCGCTGCAGCCTCACCAAGGCCAAGTGCAAGGGGAGAATGGCATCCTGGGATTTGCCTGAGAAGCATCTATGGATGCAAGCCAGCATTTTGGTCACTTTACTAGCCACAACATCACATTGCAGGCTCATGTTCATCTTGTGGCAATGATGACCCACAAGTCTCTTTCTTCCATAGTGCTAGCCGTGTAGCAGTGCTGAGCCTATAAGGATGCTGCAGGTTTTTCCTCCCAAGGTGGAGAACCTTGCATTTTTCGATGTTAAGCACCATCAGGTTCTCATCCGCCCGTTTGCTGAGCTTGTCCAGGTCAGCCTGGATCGCCCTCCTGTTTTCTGGTGTGGATACTTTGCCCCAAAGTTTGGTGTCATCAGCGAACCTGGCCAGTCCACTTCTGACTCCAATGTCCACATCATTAATGAAGATGTTGAACAAGACAATTCCTGCTCAAGCTCACTGGCCTCCAGGTACAGAGACATGGCAGGGCTTCATGAAGTTACCGCGTGGCCTTGGAGCAGTACGGCTCAGCTGCAAACAGGTCATGATAGGAGGCAATGGTATGCTCATGTACTTCACCCAGGTCTGTGATTACCTGACCCTTGGGGATCTTGAAGTGATCCAAGACTTTGCTCGCTGCCTGCTGCCCCTCCAGGTTGAAAAAGAAGTGAGTTGGGGAATCAGTTTCTGTCAGCTTTGGCAGCAGGCACGAATCCTTGCTCCATGGGCTGCAATCTCTGCCAAGTCATGCAGGCATTTTCTGCAGAATCGGAGGCTCTCCCGCATCAGTGATGGCAGCCAGCAGGGAGGCCTTGAGCTCTGCCATATCTTCCTCCAACTCTCAGATACAGCAGTGCAGTTCATCTGTGGCCAGCTGGGTGTACTGCTGGCAAAAGTCCCAGATCTGTACCTTGGCCACATCCCACCATGGCTTCCAGAAGGAATAGCTCAGTTTTGTGGCCCCCCGACCCCACCAAAAGTGGGCAAAGCAGTCCTGGAAGTAGGAGTCTTGAAGCAGGCTAACATTGAAGCACCAATAAGGCACCCTCATGCAGGATCTCCCTGGCAGGCTCAGTTCACAGCATGCCAGGCCATGATCTGACAGGCCCAGGAGAATGATGCAGCTGCTGCGCAGGAGTGGCAGATGGTGCCTGGTGACATAAAAGCAATCAAGGCAGGCCACAGTGAGACCACTGGCATTCATCCTGGCCCAGGTATACTGGCATGCATCAGGATGCAGGGCTTGCCAGACATCAGTGAGGCCTGCAGTCTCCAGGGCAGACTCCAGCTTGTGGGTTGAGGGCAGGTGAGGCTCAGGTCCTGTGGGGTCAAATGAGGTGTCAATGGTGCAATTAAAGTCCCCGCCTATGAGCAGAAGGTCATCATCCTCACTGGCATGGTACAGGAGGATGACCAAGGTCTTGAAGAAAATGACCCTCTCCTGGACATCAGTGGGTGTGTAGATGTTGACAAGTAGCAGGTTGTGTTGTGTTAGGGTGACATGGACAGTCAGCAGGCGGCCGGGGATGATCTCCCATGCCACTGCCATATCATGCTGTACTTGTGATAAGAGAGTCACGACCCCAGCGCTAAGGTTGGTGCCATGACTCTGGAACAACCAGCCTCACCAAGCAGCATGCCAAGCCATTTGGTTGACCCCGTTGGAATGTGTCTCCTGGAGGAAGGGGATGGCCAGCTGCTTCTGGTGCAGGAGCTCCAGAAGGCCCTCCCATTTCACTGGATCGTGACAGCTGTTGACACAGAGCAGAGCAAAAAAGCAGAGACTGGTCAGAGAAGGCCCTACTCTACTGCCCACCCCATGCCCCACTCTTGTCTCACCCACTGTGTGAACTTCTCCAGATGGTAAGCCATCTGCTAAGTGCCTAGATCCTGTTGCATAAGTTTGGCCACAGCTCTGGCAGCCTTGACAAAAATTTTAGGATCTGTGCAACACTGAGTGATGCACCCTGCTACATTCTTCTGTCCTTTGGTCTGCTTCAAAAAGGCCAGGAGACCCCCATAATTGGTACCAACCCAGGGTGGGGTCTGCCAACATGGGCTGAACATTTCTGACAGAAGCATAGTGAGGCTGCATTTGTGAGGGGGAGCTCACCCACAAATGCAGTGTCTACATCCTCAATGTCTAGATACATCAGCCTCCTCTCATAGTCCAGGTCAAGGACTGGCTCTAAAGAGCAATCTCCACCTTCTGGGGGGGAGAGAGGTCATCCTGCTCTTGAGGTCTCTTGCAACAGTTAAAAAGCTGGATATCCATCTTATTAGCTCCCTCATCCAATTCAGTAGTCTGGGACATAACCAAGAGATCAGCAGACTCTTCTCCCGCCCCCTGGGTCGGGCCTCCAGAAGACAGACATTGTGCATAACTTTTACTGCCACCTGACTCCAGAGGCTGGGAGACAAGTGAGGGTTTGATGACTCCCACCTTCACCTCCCCTGCCTCCAAGTCATCCCCATCCACGGTAAACAGGGTCACCGGCATGACAGCTGAAGCAGGGTCAGGCTTTCCAGCAGGGGCCCCCCAGTGCTAGTTGAGGAGGGTCCCAAAGGGGATGGAGTGTCCTGAGAGACTCCCTTTACCTTCCTCTCTTTGTTCTTCTTCTTCCTAGTAGCAGGTGGCCCACCCTTCATAGGGGATAAGCTGGACTGCTCCCAGCCCACCTCCCCAAGGCCAGCAACCTCAGACAAGGCTGCAGTGGAGGGTGGCTGGGAGGAGGCCTGAGCCCCATCGTCTGTTAGGGCCTTAGTGCCACAGTCACCGGCCACCCCAGCCACGGCAGTCAGGGAAGGCAGGGGGCAAGTGGAGGCATCAGCCCCTCCACCTGGTGGGGCCTCTGCACCGGAGGGTGGGCACCATAGGTGGAATGGGTGGGGGAGATGGCTGGAAAGTAGTCCCAGCCCCTCTGCTGGATGGTGCTGTCATGCCAGAGACCCCAGTCCCCTTGGATGCAATGGGGTGAAAAGAGGTCGGGAAGAGCTCCCAGCCTCACTTGGTCCAACAAGTGGATGCACCATCTATTAGAGCTGCTGTAGTCGCCGATGTTCTGGCTACTTTCCCCCATGGGCACTGGGCTGCTAGGTGGTAAGAGCTACAACACTGGAAACACATGGTTTCCCCCAAGGAAAACTAAATCACAAACTTCTGCCCATTAACATGAGGCTCTAGGAGCAAGGCAGAGCCTTGAGGAGCATGAAAATCTGCCTTTGAAAAGACAGGGCAGGCTTCAGCTTCGGTTCCTTGCTTCTGATTGTCAGTCGGCAAAAGGGACTCGTAGAAACCCCATAGGGCTTCAGTTCCTTGGCCAGCTCCCAGCCGCATGTGCTGGCTCATTGGAAATCACCACTCTCACTGCCTGGGTGTCTAGAGGCATGACAAGATAGTGTACACCTGCGATGTCCAGGCCCTCTGCGCACACCCTGTTGACCAGGGTGGAAGTGCTCAGGTAAATCACTGGGACTCTGTTAAGATGACCTGCTATTTTCTGCTGTGCCAGGAAACTTGCTAGGGTACCTATGCAAACCTCAACCCAGACATAGGGAGGGGTGTGAACCCTCAAGCTATGGGTAAGGTGGAGGTCTTGAGAGGCATCTTCATGCCAGCTGCTGGATGTAGGAGCAGCCATTCCTGCTAGGATAGGATTAATTTCAAAAGCTAAAAGCTAAGAGAATGAAAAAAAATGTGTATATTAACTACAGAGATAAGTGTCTGGAAATGTGGCCATAAAAAACTAAATGGGAGGGGGAAGGGGTGGAATGAAAATAGTCAGGGGGTGGTTATGAGGGTTAGGAAAAAAACAGAAACAGAAAAAAAGAAAACAAAGGTGGGGCAGAGGAATTAAGAACACCCCTCCAAAGGCAAGATATTGAAAAAGATAACTCCCTGCAACAAACAAGCAAAAAAGAGAGAACAAAAGAAATAGTAAAGAAAAAAGCTGTGAAGTAGCAACTTGCAGACAAAGAAACCAGAAGTGAAGGGGAAGAGGACAGAGAACAGAAAAAAAGAAGAAAACACACTGCGAAAATACAAGAAAAGAATCAGAAAGGAAGATAAACAGAAGCAAGAGACCATTAGACAGGGGGGAGTCAGAAAAGAAAAGAGATAGGAAGTCGGGGAGTCTTACGCTCAGGATTGCCCCATGCAGCTCCAAGTAAGCCTGGTCCAAAGCATCCAAAACAAAAGGAAGGAAGGAAGGAATTATTCAATCTACTTTACCCTGCCTTCTACCTGGCTTCAGACTTAACACAGCTAACTACCTCTCTCTATTCAAATACCTCCTATTTTATTCCCTGAACTCCCCTCCTCTCCACAGCCAATGCAACTGAAGCTTTAGAAACTCATGAAACTTCTTTGCCCAATATTCCTCACCACTGTATTCTTCCCATTGGCCATGTAAATTAATAAAGCAGTACCATACAGCAATCAGAACACAGATCACGTGAACCTAGAGCTTCTGGACAATAGCTTAACTGAATGACAGACCCAGTAACTATAGTGTAAAAAGACATAGTGTGCAGAAAAAAAGAAGAACCTCTGCTCAGAAGAAGAGGAGAAATGAATAGAAGGGTAAGATAAAGGTTAAAAGCAGAAGTTTTAATCCATAAAGAACTAAGATGTTTAGATCTTCCCAAATAAACAAACATACATATTTAAATCTTGTGCATCTCCACATTAGCTACCAACATATAAACAACTATTTTTAAAAAATGTAAATTAACAAAAAGCAGAGGCTGAATAGTAGGGTTTGGAGTATTTGTGATGATGAAAGAATTATACAGAAGGCAAGGATTTTGTGTGATATTTTTATTGGGGAAAGGCACTTACACCTGAAAGCTGGTTCAGTAGTTCTCCCAATTATACAGTTGGCCCAATAAGAGAGACTACTTCTGGAAACACAGAACTGCAGTGCCAAAACCAATGAAAACTCTTCCTCTGAATATGGTATCATACATGCTGGTCAGCTGAATTCAAACCCAAATTTTTGGCTTAATCATAAGTTAACAAGAGACATGTCTGCAAGAAGACTGGGCAAAACATCCTGATCTACTCATATTTTTTTTCTATTAAAATACCTCAAAGAAGTGGGGATCCTTCTCCAGGTAAGCTTTGGAGCATTTGGTAACTGGCTGTACTTGTGACACCTATTTGCAGTTTTTTCCTTGCTCATCTTCTCTCTCTTTCCTCGCCTGCAAATTTTTGCCTCTTTCCACCATTCACTTTTTCCCTTTTTCTTTTTCAAATGAAAAAAAATTCAGACATCTTTGGTGCCATCTAGTGATATTTTTGTAAATGTTTGTGCTTGAGCAATGTAGGCACATCTACAGTCTTTATTTCCTACTAGTAATTAAAACAGACTATTCCTATATTACAGTCCTCTCTCTTTCTGTAGTTGGTATTAAAATGAATAATTTCTTTAACTTTCTAGGTTCATCATGTTCATGGAATCTATTTTGACTGTCCTGCTTGTTCACATTCACATTGGTTTTCCTCAGTGAAGGGCATTTTTTCCAAAGTAAAATTCACACTACATCTGACATATATTTGCACATGTACTGTTAAAAAGGGAATAAATATTGACTGACTGATCCTGAAATTGCAATGGTAGGATAGTTTGAGAGTATACAACATATTTTAAATTAAATAAAATAGACTTCTGAACTTTCTCCTATGTAAACACCAGTTTATTTGATTGGGTTTTTTTTAACAAAATCAATGAGTTTTTGTATTGTCAAGGGGGGAAATGGAGATTTTAGAACTACCTAAAGCAACACCTGAATATTTGCAACACCTGAAAGCTGGATTGTTTCACTGTATAAGCTGCATTTTGGCAATTATGTCAAGTCTTATCTGTGGCACTGGAAACCTGGCCTTGGGCCTAAGTATACATAGTCAAAAAGCCCAAGGCTGAATTGATTCAATCTTCACAGGTTAGTCTAAGCTGCATAGATTGAACTGATAACCAAGTAAACAGACATTCACTTTTGATTGTAGAAATGCAGCCAAGTGCCTGCCCTGGCCCAGACCAGAAGCTGGGGGAGCCTACAGCACACTTCTCTGCTGGACTGGAGCAGACAGCTTGTACCAAGGCTACCCCATCTACTCAAAAGGCTTAAAATTCTAGCTTTATTGAAATCATAAACCTAACTTAAAGCCAATAACAAGACGTAAGATGTAGAATCGGTAAATGATGCATTAAGTGAAGTGTGGTTTTGAAAGATTTGTTTTCATGATGGAGAAAGAGAGTTAGAGAGACTTGAAATAATATTATTAGTGCTATATAGATACTGGTTGTCTGTGGACCTGAAAGTCCTTTACAAAGGAGTTAAGTATCATACAGGTATTCCAGGTCTGAACAGCTCGATATTCCAGGCTACTTATCTATCTATGGTGACATCTTTTTTTTTAAGCAACTTCTGTTATTTAACTCTTATTTCAGATGATTCATTATGAATCAGTGAATAAGACTGAAGAGAAGTGTTTTTCTTGATTTCAGGATTTTTCTTTTTTAACATTAAAGAAATAGATCCATAGACCAATGATCTATGGAAGATTAATATTGACTTCAGGTCAGGTAGGTAGTGAATTTTTGCACTCATAATGGAAGTAAGGCAAGGTGGCACCTAGAGACTAACTGGTTCAGAGAGGCATGAGATTTCTTAAGCAACAACCTACTTCAAAGATGAACCTACACCTGTGGAAGTAAGCCGTTGCCTACAAAAACTCATGCCTCTCTGAACCAGTTAGACTTAAAAGTTAGGTACAGGTATTACACTTATTATTCCTCAGCCTCCTTCAGTTGGTATTCAAAGGCCTGTGTGATACATGGATTTAGCTGCTCTCTATTCCCTACACTATTAATATACTACCCTATTTGTTAAGTAGGTGAAAATGGTTAATGTCACCTTTGTTTTCCTACCTACCCTCCTTTTCACTTCAAGTTGAAAACACAATGTAAAAATCACACATGCTGATTGAGTTAATGCTGATGAAGTTAAACAGCTGAGGTGGGGCTGGGTGACCAAGATCTTCCAGAAAACTAGATGAGCCCACTTCGTATTTGGATCATAGGACTTATAGTTCAGAGATTACATTACTGCAATCTGGAAATAATTCTTGGCTCAGAGTCAGATCACTGCAACGTGGTGAGAAGTTTTCAGAGGGTGGCATCAAGGCTGAGGCAGGACATTTTGCAGAATGCTACAGCATCAGAGCCAGGAATGATGTAAGAGCAGGAGCTATTGGATTTTTTTAAAGGTTCAAGGTTACATCCCAAATCATCCTGCATTTTAGAAGTCAGGGGGTGCATGTACACATGCAATACATGTGAAGCGATAAAGTCTGGAGCTTATTGCTCAGGAGTTTATTGCTCCCGGGCTTGCCATTTGAATGTGTGCCCATGAGCACAGCATGTTGCGCCAGTCCTCTGCTAGCTAGGTTGCTCCCTTTCCCTCAGCTCAACATGCCATGGGAGGGCTGGCTGGGGCACAAGAGTGCTGCTGGGGGAGGCTAGCTGGAAGGCAAGCCCTGCACTGATGCCCCCTTTTGCTCCAGCCAGCCAGGGCAGCATCTACACGTGTGCTGGCTCTATTGCTGTTTCATCTGACATATATAATATTAAAGTAAAAATAGTGTAATTGTTAAATACACTTGTGCCTTGGCTCCTTCTGTGCTGTTCTTAAGGCACAGTGGTGGCAGAAGCCTGCTGGAAATATTTCTCAGCAAAGAGCTGACTCTTCCTATAATAAAGGTGAATGAACTCTTGTTATACTTGACAAAGAAAAGCCCAGAGGGTCTGTAGTTTGCCTCTCTGGAAATGAACCAGATAGTCACTAAGGGTGTGTCCACACATACAGGCACATGAGTTTGCAGCAGCTCAAATAGGAGCAGCACAAATTTGTGCCAGGGATTTTTGCCTCAGTGCACATGCCTGTGCGGCAAGTTGTGCCACTTAGAGCAAAATGACCCTGCCCAGCTCCTCCTGGATCTGCAGTTAGAGCCTGGGGCCAGAACCTGTGCTGGCCCCAGCCATATAAAATCCTGCCCTGTGCTGGCCTGAGCAGTATCAGAAGCTTCCCTGGTGAACAACTCAGAGCTACTTGGTCTCAGGAGCTTCTGGGGGAGGAGCCTCTGGGAGGAAGTTGGCCATGCCCCTTCCTGTCCCAGGCTGCTGCTGCTGTGGCTGGTTGCTGCAAGCTTGGTCTCAGGAGCTTCTAGGGAGAAGATGGCCAGTTCCTTTCCTGGCTTGGTCTCAGAGCTTTTGGAGTAAGTTGGCTGCACCTCTTCTTGCCTTGGGCAGTTGCTGCTGCAGTTGCTGCCCTGCCCCCCCGCGGGCATCCTCTGCTGCATGCTGTTACCCCCTTCGGGGGGGGGTGCGCTGCACCGCACCCCAGCTTCTGCAACCCCTGTTCCAACCTGCTGCTGAGCCCGCCACCAAGCTGCAGTCAGGGGACAGCCTAGAGAGGGAGCCTGTGCTGCCTGTGGGCACCTCCCCCACCATCACTGCTGGAGCCTAAAGGAAACTTGTCTGCCCCAGCTGCCTTGGCGGCCACCCCCACCTTCACCTCCACTTTCACAAGAAGCACACCCTGAGTGGGTGAACTGGATGGCTCCTACCATCGCTGCTGCCGCTGCCCGCTCTCAGGAAGGAGGGAGATTCCCTGCTCCACCACGTGACACCACACCTGTACTGGATCACTTCCAAATCGACCGACTGCTCCTACCCTTCCTCACAGCTACCTCACTGCATCTGATGCTGATTTGTCTTCCTGCCAACTGCTCTGCTGCTGAGTGACTGGCTGGAGGCCTGAGGGCTTCTGGACAGATCTTCCACAAACAAAGCTTCTCCACTGCTCCAGCTATCTTTTACACCTGCCTCAGTAGCCTTCCCTATGTGTTTTATTTTTTTTGCCCCTGTATGGTAAGTACTGTGGTTCATTCCCCCTGAGCTGGTGTTTGTTGTGTGGCTGAGTAAGCCAGCTCAAGTTTCCCCACCCCTTATGTGTGTGTCTTGGGGGGGCGGGGTTCCCCCTCTCCTCCCCCCTTCTCAAAGCATAGCCCTCCTAGGTGTTTTTTTTCCTGTGGGGCTGTGACTCAGTGAGCTTCAACCCCCTTCCTCCCTATCCCCCTTCTGTCCCACAATGCCAGCCTACCCCTACTAGATTCACCAGCCCTGCGGGAAACTTTATTTTTCTTTATTGTCTTCCTTTCCCTCATGTGAAACAATGACAGGGCAGGAAGATGCCCCCATAGAGCTTCCCACAGTCCCCACTCTGGCGGTGGATTCCAGCCAAGCCCCCCAACACCCCTGCAACCTCCACCCTGGAGGCAGAGTCCAACCAAACTCCTACAGGGGTGGAGAAGCCTTCCACCTCCACTGCAGGGACAGATGGGATTCTGGTAGGGAGCCAACATGGCCTGGGGGTCACCCCTGGCCAGGCTTCTCCCCAAAGGGGTTCCCAAGCCCCCTCTCCCATCATCAGAGGGCAGGGGCAGTGGGAAGGGCTCCTCTTCAGCATCCTCCATAGCTGGGGGTGGGAAGGGCAATGGCCCTGCTCTGAAGATTAGACCACCAGCATCTGAGGAGACCAGGTGCACTACACCAGTCAGCACACCCACTGAGCCTGTCCCTGGCCCTAACATGGGCACCTGGTGGGGGAGCAAACTGCAGCTATGCATAGGCAGCTGTGGGGATACCCAAAGCCAGGGGGCCTGGACCCTCCACTACTAGCCCCTCCATCTCTGGCAGTAGGGCCCCCTTTCTGGCACTTACCCACAGGCATGGGGTGAAGTGCCAACTGCCCAAGTGGGAGAACCTGAACTTTGAGGCCTGGGTGCAGGCCCTGGCTTGGGTAGTGGGGTCCCTGAAATCATGGTGGCCTCCTACTTTCATGGCAAAGGGGTGTCTGTTTTTGCCTCGGAGGCCACTGCACAAAAGGCAGTGGAGAGGGGGCTCATGGTGGAGGGCAACTACACCTCCCTCAAGCCTCTAGAAGAGCTGGGGGCCGGGGTGATCCTCAGCTCCATCACTCCCTATATCCCCATTTGGGCCCTGCTCCACCAGCTCCAAACCCTGGGGAGAATTATCTCCCCAGTGGTGGCCATCTCACTGGGGTGTCGAGACCCTGGTCTCTGCCATATGCACTCTTTCCCTCGCTAGGTCATGATCCAGCTAGTGGTGGGATAGTGGCTGGAGGCTGAGGGATGCCTGGTAATTCCTTATCAGGGGGCCCTGGTGAGGACTTTCTATACACTGCAGGACCTGTGGTGCCTCCAGTACCATGCCCTGGGGCACTCGCATCATGAGTGCCCCATCTGCCATATACATCTGGTTGGGATGGATCATGTCCGTCAGCATGGACTGCAGGCACAGTGAGATGGCATTCACTACCACCTTGTAGTCTGTACACAGGAGGGACACAGGATGCCAATTCCTTAAGTCATGGAGATTTCCCTTCTTTGGCAGGAGGGTCAGCACAGCCCTCCAGCATGACAGGGGGAGCTCCCCACTTTCCTCAGATTCAGCCCAGACTGATAGTGCAGCCAGTCCTGTTAGCATATGCTGACGATATACTCCTCATAGTCCAGGACTCGGGCGACCTGGCACAGGGAGAGGCCTGTCAGGCATTATACTTGGTGGCCTCCTTTGCCTGGGTCAACTGGATCAAGAGCTTTGGCCTGGTGGTAGGTGACAGGTGGTAGGTGGGTTCACTTCCATTTGTGCTCTGCAGGATCCACTGAGGTGTGGGCTTGCTGCTCTATTTGGGGTCTACCTATTCTCCACAGACCCCTCCCTGCCAGAGAACTGGCACCAGCTGGAGGCAAGGGTGGTGAAGTGGCTCTAGGCATGGGAAGGGCTCTTATGATGTCTCTTCCTGCATGGGAGAGTGCTGGTGCTGAACCAGCTAGTCCTGTCCTTGCTCTGGCATTGCTTACATACCCTGCCTGTTCCCCTTATGGTACTGGTGGGACTGCAGAGACAGGTGCTGGAGTTTTTCTGGCTGGGACAGCACTGGGTCACTGCAGAGGTCCTGAGTCTCCCCTTGCGGGAGGGTGGCCAGGGCCTGGTTTGCCTGCGCAGCCAGGTCTTGGCATTTTACCTTCAGAACCTGCAACGACCGCTGTACGGTGTTGGCAGCCATGCAGCACGGGGCCACCCAGGGTGCACTTTCCCCTACCATTTTGGGAGCCTCTGATATGACTGGCAGCTCAGCCTGTGGGGCTTTTCCCTGCAGGACCTGCAAGGGCTGCCAGATTTCTACCAGGACCTCCTCTGGCTGGTCTCTGCCTCCAGGTCCTCTGCAACAGTCGCCCAGGGTGACAACCTGCTTGTCGAGCCCCGCCTCTGGAACCCCCAGCTGAAGGTGCCAATGGCATAGGCATCCTGGTTGCGACAGAGGTTGATCCTGACTGGTGTCACCTGTATTGGAGACCTCCTGGACTACGATAGGCAGGAGTGGATGGACCCCTCTGTGTTGGCCCGGCACATGGGTATACCCATGACATGTGCAACCTGAGTTTCTGAGTCCCCTTTCCCCCAGCAGCACCCAGCCTGGGAAGAGGAGCAGGTGAGCCAACCGCATTGCTCACAGAGTGGGAGAAGGAGCAGGAAGCTGCCCTAGTTTTCTAGGCTAAATTGTGAGACTGCTTAGGAGATGGGCAAAGCGCTATCTCTCCCCAACTCTCCTGTGAGCCAGTCCTGATGCCGACCTCTAGAGCAGGCAGCCAATCACAGTGGATTTCCCCTACAGGTACTAGAATGTATGGCCTCTCTGTGGCCAGCTCAAGTTTCAGCATTTCATTTCCCAGGACTGACTTCTAAACACTGTCAAGGAAGTCAGAGAAAAAGGTTCCAGGGGTCACAGAACATGGTCAAGGAGAACAGGGGAGTATGGCAGTTGTGTATAAAGGGCAAAGACCCACCTCACAGGCAACAAGGATAATGGCCATGTGTACAACCCCCCCTTGGATAGCTTCCACAAATGCTTGTATAAGGAGGAGACAAGAGGTGTCTAATCCAGAAACAGCTGGGACTACTTAAACTCTGCAAATAGCATCTCTAATCTATCGTTAATGAGCCAGGGAAGAGAGACAACCCTGCATGGAGAGTCAATGTCTGAGCCTGTAGCAAAACCCCCAGTTTTTCTTTTATTTTTTTTCCCTTTAAAATGCATTCCCTCCTCCTCCCCAACCATTTCGGATGTTCCCTATAGATAAGTATAAGTGAGCTAAGATATAGGATAAACTTCAGCATTTTATTTTGGTAGCAAGTTCTATTGGTTTTGTTTTTTCTTCTTTATGTTGTGTAATTATTATGTTTATATTGATTTTTATTGTTCTGTTTTACTGGTACTACACGATTTACGCCTACATATCTAAGTTAGCATAAGTCATGTCAAGTTTCCATTTTGTTTGTCAAGTCTCCATCCTGTCCCCAGGCCTGGTCATGTAACCCTTGACTCACACCTACCCCTCCTATGTAACTTGGTTCCTGGATGAATGAGGGTGCTTGAGAGACAATGGCAGTAAGTCTAAAAATAGTTCCTTCTGAATGACTGAACCATCAACACCAATACCTGGACCAATGACCCAGCCCTTGGAACTACCCTCAGCATTCAAAAAACAAAAGATGAGGCTACCCACCATTATGCCAGGCTGCACATACTCAGTAAGGACACCTGGAGCCCTCTAGTCCAGGACTGACATTGCCTGGACAGGCCTTCCCCATAGGAGATCAGAGGTAGTTTGCCCCGTAAAAATGGGGAGTGAAGACTGACTCCTTGGGACTCCCTCTCCATCTGAACCAGCACCATGCCACATCACCTATCCACCCAGAGGCCCTGCCAGTGACCCCCTCCCCCCACTCTGAACAACACCTACTAGACAAAGACCCCTTTCCAGCCTGGATAGGTGGCTATCACCCCCCACCAAAGGCTTGGACTCTGTCTCTCTTCCCTACCTGGACTCCAGCCCTTCCACTGAGTCTCTTTCTCCTGCTGCCATTGTGAGTACTTATGCATGTGGGAACCAATAACTTCATGGGGCTGTGTGACACGTTGTCTGTTTAATAAACCTGTTATTTGGACCTGTGAGTTGGGTTTTACTTTACTATGGTTTGGCTCTGCTCCTTGCCCCTCTAACTTCTGTCTCATTTCTCCCTCTCCTGCTTCTGGCTGTTTGTTACCTTCAATACCTGTCCTGAGCTCCTCTCTGCCTCCAACCCCCCTGTTTCTTTGCCACTGTCTTATCCCCACTGCCTTTTCCCCTGAGCAATCAGGTTTCTGCCTCAGTTTCTTTCCTGGCTGTCTCCTCCTTGCCACCACTTATCTGCCCCCCGCCCCAATATATCATCTGTCTGCCTCAGTTTCCAGCCCCAAGCTCCCAGGTCTCTGTCTCTCTCTCTTTCCTGGCTGTCTCTTCCTTGCCACCGGCTTCTTTTTTCTCCCTTCCCTGCCATGCACCAATGACCTCAAGTAACCCTGGGGCCACTTGATCTTCAGTAAACCTATGCCTCAGTTCCTCAGCCAGCTTCTCTCTAGTCCACTGGTTCTAATCCCAGTTCTGGCAACTTTCACTCCCTACACTTTAACTCTCACTCTCTTACCTTCCCCCAAGTATCCCAGGTACCCCAAGCATACACGTAAATACCATACCATCCAAGTTAGGAACTTATCTATATGTAGGTGGGGTGTGTGTGTGTGTGTGTGTACCATTGTGTGAATGATATACAAATTAGTGAACTGTGTATGTGTACTGAGTATTTGGGTATTGACAATTGATTTTTGTCTAATTTTTAGTGTGTGTGTATATGCTTTAAGTTGTGATAGATATGCATGTGCCTAGGCTGGTTTGGATGTGTCTGTGCCTGAGCTAGTAGTGTGTGTGTGTGTGTGTGTGTGTGTATGCACCTAGTTGATTTGTGTGTTTTGTATATATGCAATTGTCACACCCTCCTAACAGCACAATATTGAGATCCTGAGAGTTGGCCTGACCCCACAGGGCAACAAGGCAAGGGAGGCCTGAAAGACGGACTTCTGTAGTTCAGAGAGACTGAATTGTCCTAGAAGAGGAGGATTCCTATTTGCTGCTGGACCAAATAATCAAAATCCTTAACACTTCGAAATGACTGAGTTGGAGGGGAAACTGAGGTGGCAGATGCATTGTAATCTTGAACAAGGTAACTGCCCACAGAGTCCCAAAATGCCATTTTTGAAAATGAGGGTACCAGCTTCAACCTTAAATAGGAAACAGCTACCAACTCCCCATAATTATAGCTGAGGGATTGTTTTAACTGTCTGGCAAATACTCTAATGGGAGTAGATTAATTTATGTGAGCAATGCAGCACAGCTGAGCCTTTAACTCAGGATTGAGAAACCAGCTATAGCTCCTTCTGCTTCAAGAGTATATTAGCTTACCCCCTGCAATTAGACTTTTTACTAATAATCATTCAAAGAATAAAACCACCCACCATAATATCTTCTCTGCATGATCTCCCTAATGCATTTTTTTCCTGTTAATTTGGGAATATGAAACAATTCTTGTTATTTGCTATACAAGCCTTTATTTTAACATGCTTTTTGAGGGTACAAGAGCAACATTTTGAGAATCTGGTATGTTTACATAAATTCCATTTTTTTTCATCTGTTAACACTAAATTTGACTATACGTTTTTTTAGGACTCCCAACACTTTACTGCCTCATGCTTTTTAATACTTTTCTTCTGAATACTTACTCACTTCAAAATTTTATATAACTGGCTATTAAAGGGACACTGACAACTTAAAAAGAGATGCAAATAACTCTGCTGATATTACTAGTACCAATTAAGTGTATTAAAGGGGTTGTGACTGTGGGATCCCTGTCCTCCATAATAACCCCTTTGGGCACATCCAGACGAGTGCGCATGTGCCTACTGCAGCATCTCAAGCCAGTTTGAGTTGCCACAAGAGGCATGCTAAGAATGAAAAAATGTTTACCACACTGCATATTTGCAGCATGGGCTCAAAATTTGATTCCTGGATTTCCAAGTATCAGAAAAAAAACCATCAAGGAAAAAAACAACTCAGGGCATGGTTCTGAAGTGTGCCCTAAGGTAAGCCAGGTCTGGGTCCTCCAGAGATGCTCTGGCATCTAACCAGAGTGTCTCTATGGTGTTCCTGCTGCCCTAGCATGCTGCCTCAGCATGCAAAGCAAACAGAAGCAGGGCAAGGCTGTGGTGTGACCTAGCCCTGGGCACTGTTCCAGGTAAGTAGAAACTGGGGGTAAGGGGGTTGTGAGGTTTCTAGTGAGGGAGGATGTGGGGTGTGTGGGGAGCGGCAGGGGGTGTGGGGGATGTGGGATGTGTGGGTGGGTATGTGGGGAGCGGTGGAGGTGTGGGGATATGTGGGGAGTGTGGGTGGTTGTGAGATTTGTGTAGGGGTTTGAGGGAGGAGCTGCCACATCCCTGCCTCCCTACCCCCTGCAGTGCACAGCCCCCAGCACTGGCAGCAGCCAGCCAAACTGTGCCTGCTGCAGCTCTGCCTAACCCCTGATCTGTGCATGGAGAACAGGCCCAGTCTGCCCCTCCCTGCTAGTGCACCTTTGGATAGGACTGGGATGGCTCCTGCCACCATGTGCAGCTCAAATCCAAAGCTGCAAGCTAGCAGGGTGGGCCAGGGCAGGCCAGGCCAGGCCAGGCTCATTCTCCATGAGGGTCAGGCAGCAATGTGTAGATGCAGGGCTGTGCCTGCAAGTGGGCTATGGCCCTCATACCAGAACTAGGGGCTGTACACCACAGGGCATGAGTAGGGTGGTGGGCATGTGGAAGCCCCACCCTCCTCCTGCCAACCCCACACCCCCCACCTACTCATGTCTCCCACAATCTAACATGCCCCCACCCACCCACATCTACCTATACACTGCACATCCCCCTACACCCTTTCCCACACCCCTTCCACCATCCTCCTGAAAATCCCCCATCCCCCACCATCACACACCCCGTGTGCCCAGCTACCAGACAGAATGAAACCTGCTGGTAGGAGCTGTGGAGCTGAGGCCAGGAGGACAGGCTTCAACAGTTCAAAGCAGGTCATCAGACTGAGAACATCTTCCAGGAGATAGCTGCCCAGATAGCAGGGTGGGGGCACACATGGTAGCAGTGCCACACAGAGGTGCAGCCACAGCCCACTGGCAGCTGACCAGTGCATATAGCATACGATCCTTCTACAGTGTCCATGCCACAGCTCAGGCAGCCATGCAGTCCCCATCCAGGTCTAGCAGGTATACAGACATGGGGCTGTGGGTCCAAGAGGGCAGATGCTGTCGCAAGTGGCAGCAGGTCACAGCCAGGCAACAGAGTCTGCTGCCAGACTGCTGAAGTGTGTAGAGGGTACAGAGGCCATTCTAGATCACAGCTGCTGCAGCAGTCCAGCTGGCACAGGGGGCTAGTGTCCCTGTATGTCAACTGGCTGGGCCTCAGAAGCTCTTGAGAGCAAGTAGCTCTAAGCTGTTCACCAGGACCACTTTTTATGCTGCTGAGGCCATCATAGGTGCTGGCCCCAGCCTACAGCTCCCCCTGGCTGCAGATTGAAGAGGAGCTGAGCAGCGTCAGTTTGCCCCAAGTGGCACAATTTGTCCCACACCAAAGTGCATGTTGAGGCACATGTGCTGAGGCTAAAATCTCCAGCAGAAATTTGTGCTGTTCCTATTTGAGCTGCTGCAAGTGCATGTGCTTGTATGTATGGATGCACCCTTGGAAAAGTTATCATCCCCAAAGTAGAGCATACTCTGGGTGCTCTAACTTGTTCCTGGCAGCCAACTTGCGCAGCCAAGGATAACAGAGTTATAACAATGACCTACAGATTACTTTGCACACTTGGACTTTGGCTCATGCCACATTCTCCTCAACTGGAATTCAAGATCTGGTTCTTCATAGCTATGTATTTGAGACAGTATTATTTTTGCCTACCTTTTAAGTGTCCATTCCACATAGCAGCAAAAAGTCTTACTCTGTTCTATCTTCTTTCTGCTTCTTGGCCATTTTCTGTAATTTATTCCATCTATTGTTAGCATCAAGACAGTACATGAAAAGCAAGATTTGTCTGAACAGTTACCATGGTGATCCTTATAGCTGTGAGTTCTTACCTCAGTGAATCTGTAGAGCAGGAGAGATTGTACAACCTAGTTTTCCACAGAAGCAATTTGTATACTTGTAAATTACCCTTTCTCTTTCCATGCATATTGTTGAGGACAATCCCTACCAGTATTTTGGACCTCAATATTGTAGCTATGGGAAACAGATCATATACTCTTAGCCAAGAAATAGCCACTGGCACAGTCTGTTACCTCATTCTAGCATGCCATCATAAGACTAGCTAATTTTGGATGGAGAAGAATTGTTAACAGATCTACCTTGTATGCTATTTCTAAACTCATGCCACTATGTTAAATAACTCTTTACAGTCATACTCCCAATTTAAATAGCATTTAGGAACTTGAGGGACAGTTTTAGTGGACTTCATATGAGTCCAGGTGCTTGTTTTAACCCTTCCAGTGACATTTCAACAACTGATAATTCCTGGAATGTCTAGATTTTTTTAATTATTATCTTAAACAGGTGCAAAAGTTAAGGAAAATACCAAATATGCTTAATGTAAAACAATTCCAAATAATATCACAGAAGAGACAGTTGTATTTCTGAAAATTTAATGTTTAATGAGAAAAATGAACACCAAAACATAGTAAAAAAAATAAAAATAAAAATCACAGTAATTAATTTTCTCAGAGCAACAAAACTAATGGATGGTAGGTGGAACATGGATCATTTAATAGATTTCATAGACATTAGAACTGGAAGGGACCTTGCAAGATCATTGAGTCCAGCCCCCTGCCCAAGGAGCAGGAAGTTAGCTGGGGTCAGATCATCCCCAGCTAACGCAAGATAGGCATCCAAGTGTTTCTTAAAGGTATCCAGAGTAGGTGCTTGCACCACTTCTGGGGAGAGTCTATTCCAGACTCTGGAGACTTGGACGATAAAGAAGTTTTTCCTTCTGTCCAGTCTAAAATGCTCTTCCAGCAGTTTGTGACCATTAGACCTTGTCTTCCCTTGGGGTGTCCTGGTGAACAGATGTTCTCCCAGTTCCTGATGCACACCCCTTATAGACTGTCACCAAGTTTCCACTGAGCCTTTGCTTCTCTGGGCTGAAGAGTCCCATGCCTCTTAGCCTCTCTTCATAAATTGTCTTCTACAATTGTCTCACTCATCAGCAGTGATGTATCTGAGCTAATACCAGAGAGCTTCCCAGATTTTGGAACCCTCTTGATTATACATTCACTGGTAGTATCATACATTACATTGATATAATCTCAGCACCTGGTTGTGGTATATACTCATGCTAGACCTGCAGGGACAAAATGTTATACCTGCTGAACATTTGGTGTAGTTTAGCACTGGTCAGAGCAAAACTAGTTCCATGTAACAATGGCAAAAAGTTTCATTCTTGAACTACAGTGGATCAGACTCTGGACTAGACTCCCAGTGCAGGGTGGTGCAGGCACCTACCCTGGAGATCTTCAAAAGGAGACTGAACACACACCTTGCTGGGGTTATTTGATCCTAGCAGTCTTTCCTGTCCAGCGCAGGGGGGCTGGAATCGATGATCTCATGCAGTCCTTTCCAGCCCTAAACTTCTGTGAATCTATAGTGATGCACTGAAGGACATTCTCAGATTCTGTATATTTATTGCACCTTGGCTTCAGTATACATTGCCAAACTAATACCTATCCTGTGGATAAATAAAAGGACTTAACCTTCCTGGGCTATTAGAACAGAGTTTTTGGAAATGGTGACCTTTGCTTATTATAATGTTTTTTTTAATATACCATACATATTAAAGAAAAATGACCTACATGTATATGAACCAAAATATATATAAAAAATATATCAAATACTGAGTGTATGGGGTAGGGAAGTAAGTTTAGTTCATTTAAGTACCTAAGACTTGGAGGTCTACTAGTTCACTATTAATTAAAGGGACTGCATTGCTATTTTCTATTATATCTGGTAAATACCATTTGACCTACAGTATGAGTTTTATTAGATCACATTGTCTTAACATTGGAAGAATATCATGAAGGTCAAGTAGAGACATGTTTTATCAAAAAGGAGCACTGCATGGATTTAATGAAATGGTATTGACTTTTACCAAATGCATTTGAATGAAAAAAAACTAATACATCCATTAAGTTGCTGAAAAAATTGACCATATTGATTCCATCATGATCCAATTACTTCATTATTTCATACAGGTGGTTAGCCATGTTGGTCTGAAATCAGGCAGAAGTTAGGGTACCTCATTACATTTTGGTGTACAGGCTACAAGGAAGTTTCAATTATCACACAGCATAAATCTTTTCTTCATCTCCTTACACCCAACATTATCTATTTAACGAACTCTCCATGATGTTAATACAGTGGACTTGCTCCTCATTCTTTGACCATCCTGTTAATGTTTATTCCGGTTCATTCTTCTGCTCATCTTAGGACACTTCACTTCTGCATCTTTCCAGTCAGATCACATTATCCCCAACACACTCAAGACTCTGTCTCCTTTCTGCTCCGCTGATCTGGAAATTGTTTCTCTGTAACCTCTGTCATATTACCCTTTTCTGTTTTTTGACTCCCACTAGAAAAGTCTTTTACTTAGGTTTGTCTATGTTAAGTTGTCTGACTTCATAGTGTAATAATATTATATTTTTTAGACAAATACATAGCAAAACACATTCATAGCCTCCAAAAAACTACATTTGATTAAATATATTATTCAAATTGGTGTGAAATAGTGATATATACTTGAATGACATCAATCACTTCGATTGTAAGGATACTAGCTTGGTAGAAAATTCCACTTTTTTTTTATAGAAAATGTAGGTTTTCACATTAAAAAGAAGAAAAATATTCAGTAGTATTTACCTAGCAGGGAAGAAGTTCAATCTTCATATTTACCTCCCTCCTACCTAAGCAAGGAAGACTTAAAGCTCAAGGACTGTTTATTAAAGAGAAAAAAATGTGTGCTGCATTCGAGTCCTCATTCTCACATGTAGTTTTTAAGTCTTCACACATGACTGTAGTTTGTCTTTATCAATAAAAAGATCATCAGCTTTCTTCCAAATCTGTAGCTAAGAACCACAGTTAATAATGTCTGGCCTTTCCCACTTGCATTTTTACTCCAACCTCTTGGGAAATAATGGGTTTTTTAAAATTGTTAGCAAAATTGTGTACAACATTTTCCTCTCTCAATAAGTAATGGCAAAACGTGAAATGCAAACAAAGTGACAGCAATAATAATGTGATTTATCTATCAGTGGCAGTTTTAAGTGCTTCACATACAATACTAAAATTGATTATGAATTTGTACATGTACTTTAAATTGAATATGGGATGCAGAGTTTTTCCCTTCCTGGACATGAATTTAAATCTGGGCTAGATTGTTAGTAATTTGAATTAGTGTCTATGGTGAGTGTTGAGTACCATAATTAAAATAAACAGATGGTTTCAATACATCAGCAGCAGATAGGTGGCTTTTCCGTGTTAGGATAAAAGCATCATCATGACTAGACTTCTGTTATGCAGAAGTTATGGCTTAATTGGGAGACTGATATTGAACTACCTCAACAGGTGTCTTCTTTCAACTGAAAGCTGACACAAGCTGGCTTAGTAGAAGCTCCCGTTGTCACTACCTGTGTTATAGCTGCTGTTTGTCATGGTCTCCTGTGAAGGTGTACTGTAGTAACTGTAGAAACACTAGTAGTGCAGTTATTGGTATTGTCTCACTTTGCTCTGAATAGTCTAGGTAACACCACAGATGGCTGCTGGCGCCACATCTAGTCTTGGAGCTCTCAACCAGTTCTACCAGTTGTACAGTTCAAAAAGCAACAATAATGAAAAATCTGCAGGGGAGATACCTGGTGTACACATGGTATAGCATCACTCAGACTTTTCTATTTAAAAAATGGACCACAGAAGTTATACTTATCATGTGTTAAAGTGTGCAGAAAGTGCTCTGAAGCCATAACTAAACTGATGTTCATGGAACACAGAGGCCTTAAAAAATGGCAGATCCCACTCTAAATCAAATCTGGATATATAAGGTATCAGACTATATATATGAGGTAAAGTGCTTTAGGTTAAAGATCTTTATTGAATGTCCGTACCACATCAAAAGACATTATTTCTCAGACCATAAAGATAAATTTGTCTGATTTTAATGACCAAATTTGTATCTGGACCTCTTGAAAGAAATTTTCTTACCTGGAATTCACTGGGGGAACCCACAAAATACGCTGCATGTACAGATTGCAAAAACAATTGGAAATATGCAGATAACTGTTCATTCTCTTCACAAAAATTTCATGAAACCCAGAGATTTGACGTGGTCAGGTGGCCTACCTTTGGCACCCAAATTTGCCTGTGTTGACTTCTCTGTGTGACAGATGAAGTCAGAGGACAAAACTAATCCCTTGCTTAGTAGATTAAAATATTTTGCCTCCCATGCAACTGATCTTGGGCCACAAGGCAGCCAGCCCATTCTGGCTGCTCAGTGGAGGAATAATTTCAGCCACAGAAAATTGTTACTATTGCTCTCTCTAATAATGTCCTGGGTGGTACTCTCTCCGAGAGGACTTGGGATCACGAAAAAAGTTGCTTACCTCACAAAGTGAATTGCCTAAATAGTTTAAATTGCGGGGGGGGGGAGGGTTGTTTGTTTTTTTCCTGGTGGGCATCAATAAACGATAATCATGGTGTGGGAGGGGGGGTGGATATGACACCTCAAAGATTAATCTCCCGAGGTCCCTTCCAGCCCTAGTGTCTATGAAATCTATGAAAATTAATAAACAAGATAAATATACATTAAATGAAAATAGAGACTTGGCAATTCTGGCAAAACACTGCCTTTAACTTTCACTGAGAGCTGCTGTTAAAATGGTTAGTAAAGATAACAGAGATTTCCACATAATTAGTCAGTATCTAAAAAAAACCCCACACAATCTCTCTCTCTCTCTCACACACACACACACACACACACACACACCCTCTATTTACACTAACCAAGATATATTTTCAACGAAACATCACAAAAATTCAAAGAAAAATTAAAGGTTATTTCATTTGGAAGTGTGAGTGAAGTCTAGCATAATGGCTGACAAGCCCTAAAGGTAATGCTGTTGGGATGGACTATTTTGAAAAGCACAGTTCCAGCTGTTTAGAAGTCACTCAGGTTTTAGTCAGCACTCAAAACTTCATGCAGAAAGATATTCTTTATTCATAGTCAAAGGCAGAGCAATTTAACTAACTTGTATCCATCCTAGATCATGCAAATGTAATTATACTGTAACAACTATACAATTTTCTCAAGCAGCAGCTCTCCCACCCCATTTAAACTAACTAAATGGTATATTTGTCCTTACCCAAAGACAGTGATTCTCAACTAGGGTGCTGGGGTACCCTGGGGTTCCTCTAGATCCTTTGAAGGGTGCTGGAAGCGTAAGTAGATAAGTCAGGCGATTAGCTCATCCTTTCTTGGCTGTCCCCCTGCCCCTGCTTCCTGGCCCCTCTGCAAGGAGGTACGCAGTGTAATAAGTTAGTTTTTAAAATAGGGTGTCAATTCACAGAAGTTATGGAGGGGTGTCTGGTTTAATAAGGGGTGCTTGAGCCTAAAAACATTGAGAACCACTGTCCTAAGACAAGTGATAGTGTCTTAGAAATATTATTTTGGTCAATAGTTAAGGAGTAATTCAAGGAAAATAAAGGCCAAAAAAAATAAACTTGTTGAAATTATTTGTACATGTATCAGTACTAAGAATAAATATTTTAAAGTAGAGATTCCATGGTGAGAAAGCTGAAATAGACTTGGTAATAGAGGACACCTAGTGGCCATTAGTGATAATTGTGCATGTCTATAAAATTGTCAATGCTATTAGTCTGTATTTGCAAGTTTATAATAGACTCGGCTGTTAATTGTCTTCCAACTCATTCCGTGTTTTGCTGTGTCAAATAAATAATTGCTATTTCAAGTAACTCTAAATCTGTGTAACAAATGGACCCAAAAATAAGCTGGTTTTTAAGGGAAAGTGTGTTTAGTTCATGCAAGTTTTCAAAATTTTAGAATTCTCTCTTTGCTAGCTTTAGTAAGATTTACGTTCTCCTTATATATTTGTCTTCAAGATGTGCCGTCAGCTCCATTTCAGGTTCAGCATCTGATACCAGTTATTTTTCTTCATGAGACCTGAAGTCCTATTATCTCTCTACACATAATTCACTGCCAAAGAAAATGAAACAATATTTTTAAGAGAACTGAATAACTCTGTAACCTTTAACAGCATGTGCAGCTACATAAAGACAATGTTATAACTAATCAAAACTCATGCCTCAGGCAGAGAGACTAATGCAGGGAGAGCAATGAAGAAAATGAAACAATGAGACCTTTAAAACAATTTAATAAGGTAAATTGGCCTTTTTCAGATGTATTTTGGGATTGTGAAGGAATCATCACTTGCATAACTACGCTATTTCCCCATCTCATAATTAATTCTATCAAAATGTTTTTCACTTTCATCTGAAACAGTTCTCTCATATTGATCACTGTCCTAGTGAAGGAACAACACTGTGTAATTATTAGTCCAAACCATGAGTGACACGACAGTGGGTATATCTGCACATGCACTTTAATGCACATTAAAGCATCACAAAAAATATCATGCTCTTTATATAATGTGCATTAAAATAGGATAATGCCCCTTTTTCTAGTACTTCACAATGGATTTACTAGTTTTAATGAACATTACATTACCTAAAGCATATTAATGAACATGTAGAAGTACCTGCTAACACTGATGTTTTGAGTTCTAATCCCAATCCAAATTACTGTCCTCTCTTTTAAAATCAAAACTTGTAGATATTGAACCATGAAGAGGGAAAAACATAAGCATTATCAAGTTTAGCTCAGATATTCCTAAAACAGTATTTGAGGCTAAGTGAAGCTTTGGACCCTGATTCAACTTGGTGGAGATTTGGTCCAATATGGTGGCCAAATCTCCAAATCCGAATTGAATCAGAGGACCCTTTAATCTCTCTGAATCAAAACAGAACCCTCTGAATTGATTCAGAGAGAGTTGGAAAGATTCCAAGATTCTCAAAGAGACAGTTTTAATGTTTTTTTTACATACATCTAGGTAGCAGGGGCTCATGAATGCTGAGATCCTGGGGTGCATGGAGTGTCCCATGGAAGCACAGAGGGCTGCCAGCACACTTGGCAGCAGACCCAGAAGTGGACCAGAAGCACTTGTGGTCCACTTCTGGGTCCGCTAGGGAGTGCATGGAGGGGGGGGGGGCTGCACCCTGGCTTGCTGACTGGTGCCTCCTGGGTCGGGGGGCACCTGGGGTCCCCCTGTGGGCAATTGCCAAGCCAGGGAGATGCGGGGGAGGGTTGACTTCTGGTCCACTTTCATGTCTGCTGGGGAGTGTACCTAACCTCTCTTTATACATGTTAAGATACTAGCATATTTCCATGTTGCGTACAAGCAAAAATATACTTAAGCCAGCAATAATCTAAATCACACAGGGAATTTTGCTGTTGAAAATATAGGCAATTATTTACATACCCAAGTGGTAAAGTTCAAAACTGCATTCCTCTACTTACCTAGCACCTCATCCTGTTGGACTTGAAAATTCACTATGTTCCTAGAGCTCCAAGAATTTCTCTAGTCTTGGCAGTGTTGACTAGCTCAGCATCTATTTATCTTTTAAGCCTAATTGGGATCCAAGATCTAGAGAGGACGTCTAGTAGAAACACTGAGCAGAATGTATTAAGTAATCTAAATTTATTGTACAAAACATTTAACATAGCTGTTATTAAAAGCATCTGTATTTTGCACTATGCCTTTGAGACATGATCACCACACTGATTATGTTAAGTAAGACAGCACACAGGACAACTCAAGAATGTGAGAATAGAGATTAACTATGGGGTGGGACACTATTTGAAAAGATATTTTAGGGAAGGGGTTTTGCAAATGAGAGCAGAAATATTTTAAAACATTCAAATTGCAATTTTACCTACAAGGATTAATTAATAGCTATGCATCTGATGAGCGTCTCAGAAGTAGTCCCATTGATTTCAGTAAAGTTGCTTGTATTAGTAAGGATTATTCACTTAGGTAAAGTTATAGTATCTGGCTATATTAATATACTGTTTGAACAAGGGGAATTGATTGAGAATAAGAGGTCCAGCTCCAGTTACTGGAGACATTCAAAAAATTGCTCATCAACTTGAATAGACAGAGACCCAAAGTAATGAGCAACTAGCTTTACACCTCAAATATTAGATAAATATCCTTTTTAATCTAGCTCCAGGAAAAGGTTTTTGATGAAGAAATTAAATTAAAAATTAAAATGATCAGACGGCAGGAAAACAGACCTTATGATGAGAGGCTGAGAGCAATGGGGCTATTCAGCCTGGAAAAGCGCAGGCTCAGAGGTGATCTGATGGCCACCTATAAGTTTATCAGGGGTGCTCATCAGGATCTGGGGGAATGACTGTTCATCAGAGCCCCAAGGGATGACAAGATCAAATGGTCACAAACTCCACTGTGACCATTTCAGGCTGGACATAAGAAAGAACTTCTTCATTGTCCAAGCCCCCAAGGTTTGGAACAGACTGCCACCTGAGGCGGTTCAAGAGTCCACTTTAAACGCCTTCATGACACATTTGCATGCTTATCTTGCTGGGCTCCTATGATCCCTGCTGACTTCCTGCACCTGGGGCAGGGGGCTGGACTTGATGATTCTCCAGGGTCCCCTCCAGCCCTAATGTTTATGAAATCTATGAATCAATATTTTTTCTTCCTTCTCAAAAGGAAGAGCTGCTACCTGATAAAAGTATAATAATTAGCCTCTACAAAGAACATAGAGCTTTTGTTTGCACCATTACATTGCATATGCCAAGAATTTATGGTCTCAGAGACTTAAAACAAATAAACAACCTCCCCTTCCCCTACAAAACCATGACAACCACTACCACAACCCTAGTAAACTGCTTTAAACTGATGGAAAATTCTCTTGAAAAATCTCAATTCTAGTCCTTCCCTGAGCTAATCTCAGATTTGGGATAGGGACAGACATTAAAAAAGCCTGAATGTAAATTGATTCAATCTTTGAAGGTTAGTTTAACCTGCCTAGGCTGAATCAGTTTGTAACCACACGGACATCTCCCCTGAATTGAAAAAATGCAGGCATATGCCTGCAGGGCTCAGGCTAGAAGCTGGGGGTCCTAAAGCAGCCTTCCCTACCCTTCCACAGTGCTGAGCTAAGAGTGGCATGGCCAGGCTCTGGCAGGACACTCTGATTAGGGAGGGGTCCCCTCCCCCCCTGCTTGCTGGTCTGCTGGGATTTACACAGCTTTTATCTACACGGCAGGGAGTTACACAGGGAGAATTTATCAGACCATAAGCAAAACGAAAAGATCTCTCGTTAGTTCAAACTCTTCATAACCAACTTTTTTCCAAGGAGGGACATTACCTGTTGATTAGCTCCAAAGAGCCCTAAGTCAACAGTGTCCTGTCTACCTTTGTTACATCTCCCACAGCCTGGACCAGACCATAGCCAGCATGTGGTATGCTAGCTAATGCTGAGAGGTGACTATCCAAGGTAGAAGGGAGTGGGGAATCCCTGCTGAAGCAGGGGGTGGGGGTAGGGGTAGGGAGCAGGAGGAAGCTAGGCAGATGCCCTGTACCTGCTGTCTCTGCTGGTGATGCAGCCAGGGAGCAGAAAGGAGGGGCCAGCCCTGCTGGTCTGGAGCAGACAGCAAAGCCCCACCCAGCATTGCAAAGCATCTGGGATGCCGGAGGATTCTGATTTAACTAAACCAGAAAGGGATCTGGGACTGATATTGCATAAATCAGCTTGACCCAAATCAGTTAAGTCAGATACTACATTCAACCAGGTTTCTCTCAAAATGATTTCAGCTATTTTCAAACTGGTTTATGTGCACTGAACATCTGTTCCTTTACAGGTTTAAACCAGTTTCTGATCACTTAAACCGGTTTGTGTGTAATGTCTGTCCCTGGCCCTGTGGTCAGGTTCTAGCCTCTATTAAAAGTGAACAAAACTGATAATCAATGTCTTAGTGACTGGTCTTACTCTAGTTACTTCCAGAGACCTATCAGAAATAGTTTGAAATCTTACCAGAAAGGTAAAGAATTAAATGAGTGTTAAGCATGACCTAGCATATAACTATTAATCCTAAATGACCAAAAATTTATATGTGTTTAAGCAAATGAATAGAGCCATGAACTAGTCAGTAGTTAAGTATATACTTATGGATTTTCTGTATTCAGCTCTGTAAGGTAGCCTCAGAAGTATTACATTGTCCTTTGAACATGCTTCAGGAAAGCTCATATTTCTGTTACCTTGACTGTATTGTAGTTCTGTGTTCACATTTAATCTCTCCTATTGCAAACTTAATTAAGACTATTTTACTGGTTAAGAATTAGTACTGTACAGTTACCAGCAACCACAGAGGATTCAATTCTGCAGTATCTTTGTAGAACACTTATAATAAAGAGCATTGCATATATTAAACTCTCCAACAGGGAAGCTATTTCAAATTTCTCTCCTTTTAGTTTAAATGGAGCAAATAAGTTTTCTTTTATTCCAGCATGATCAGTCAGTTCTCAGAAGCCACAGCATCATATCTGACCAAAATCAAAGGCAACCTTTTTTTCTTTACTTTCCAAAGAAAAGCCCAGTTGAGTGCCACCTGTATCTCCTTTATACAGAACCAGCATTAGCTGATTAGTTAATTAGTCAACTAGACTCCACTAGAGCAGAAGGAATGGTGCATTCCTATACTATATTGCCAATTTTATTATTTTTTAACATTTTAGCTTGAAGCCATGACCCAGACACGCAAACAATGGAATTAATGGTGTCCACATTATTATTCTATAATACGGATTTATTTCCAATTGTAATTATGATGCAGTCACAGTCACAGTTTATAACATAATGGAAACATTGCCTAAAGTTCTAAGCATTCTGATTAAATGTTATATAATTTGTTCATTATGGTATCACTGATTCTAGCCACAATAATTTAGTGATAATTAAAATAGTTTGCATGAAAATCAAACAATTACCTCTGGGAGAAGATGTAAACCTATAATAATCCATTCGATTATGTTTCAGAAGTGCTTTGATATAAAAGTCTTTCAAGTACTTTAAAATCAAGATACTTGCACTCATTAGAGTTCAGAATTATGGGACTTCAGACAGCATACAAAAAGCAGTCAAAGTTGTCTGTACCGATCTTTGAAAGACTTAAATGGATTAGTTGCAGGCCCTGATTGTGTAAATACATGCACATATAATTTATGCAGTCTGTGTAGTCCTATTCTCATGGCACATAAAGTTAGTACCTCTGTTTGAATGAGTACCTCTGTAAGTGACTGGCCAGTGACAATACAGCTGTCATTCTTTTTTTAGACATTTCAGAAATGTACTGCTAAACAGATCTAGGAAAAAAAACTTTTCGAATTTTTTTTTAGTTCATTTTACCTCTTTTTTAAATCTCTGCAAGAATTTGCTTACAGGTGGATTTGTCATGCTCTTAAATGCATTCAGTATTAACAATTATTTGACATACTAGGAACAATTCTTGATTTAAGATAGTTTACAAGCAATTTCTTACAAAAATTCCAAATTTGCTGTGCTACTTTGGTATGTCTGGGCATGTAAGCCATACCATAAAGCATTTATATTTCTGTTCTAGAGGCACATAATTCCTAGAACAAATTTTCCACCATGAATACATGCCTTTGTGAAATCAGGATTCTCTTTCTGTGAATTTTTAACAATACACTGTATCCTTGGTTGTCTGAAGCCCTTTGGAAAAAAAACACCAAAAAAAAAAATTGAGTAACAAAAGTTATAGGAATAAATAAAACTTTAGCTTCTTTAGAGAAATTATGCATGTTTACACATGATGCATTGTATAAAACCATAACAATTTAACAGCACACATATTAAATACAATAAAACTTAAAGGAGAACAATCTTATATAACACCAGCACTTACAGGTTACTATATCAAATATAAGTGGAGATGCATATAAATCAAATGTAACTTAAAGAAGAAACAGTTTGTCATACAATATCAACAGTTACACAGTTTGGATAAATTTTATTTACATAAATTATCTTCACAAGTGCATCTGCCAAGAATTCCCTCATCTGTTTACTTAAGAGAAGTAAAAATGAAACTGAAATTTAAAACAATGTTCTAAAATTCTAGCAAATATTTTTAATGTGACTTGGGGTTTTTTTGCTTGTTTCCTGGAAACTATGATGAGCCAGCACAGATAGAAAAGCTCACATGACCTTACCAAGCTCACAGATAGAAAAGCTCAATGCTGTACCAAGATCCTCAACCTGTCTCTAGACAACTTAGCATGGGTACTAGAAGCAGTAGAGCAGAATTAGAGCTGTACTTCAACTGGATTGAACTGGAAAAAAATCAAAAAAGCAGTTTCAAGTTGATACAAAATGTTTCATTCAACCCAAATGATTTCCTTTTCAGCTTATTTACCCTCTCCCTTTTTTTTTTTTTTACCTTTTTGTTTTTAAAATTTCAGTTAATTTTGAAATTAAATAACTGGTTTAAAATGAAAAGTAAAAGTATTTCATTTGGAAAATATAAAAACAAAATTTTTAACTTTTCCAAATTTACTTCCCTTTTTTCGTCCAAAACTGTTTATAGAACTTACCCCAAATGAGCATATAGATTCTTTTCCCCTGAAACAAGTTTTCATTTAACTCCAATTCTGGTCGTGGCTGTAGAGTTATCTGATAAAAGCTTTTTATAAGATGTAGCTCCAAACTGGGATAACTTCTCTGTCCCTTCACTGCTCTGAGGAAATATCAGACCATTGTATGGTCTATTACAAAGACATAAAGGTACAACTGTCAATTGCAAGACAATTCAGGGATTCATGAATAAAAAGCTGATTACAAGTCAAGCTGTTTAAAAAAATACAGAATTATCACAGTGTTAAACCTTTGAATATTTTTGTGAAACAAGAGATGCCACCCTAGAATACCCCATTAGGATGTGTAAGGGCTAACTTCAAGTCACTGCTCTGCCTAGTTCAGACCACCAAGGTTATACCACCTCTGTGACAAGTGCAGGGCTGCTGTTGAGATGCATGTACTCATTTATTTCCACTCTGCTCATACGAAATCCTAGAAATGTAGCAGAGACACCCCAAAGTGTCCATAAGCCCATACCTAGAACCACCCCAAGGCTCTGTTTTAAGTGAGTTTATTGACATGAGTTGTAGGCTCAAGAGCTGAGGTCTCTAAGGCAACTACATTGCCTCATTCTGCATTTGGCACATGCCAAGTAGGAGAAAGTGGGAAAAGTATACTTCTGAGTCATGGGCCCACAGTTGACACAAAGGCAATGTAGATAAGGCTGGAGTGCCAGGCCTGCTCTGTCTGATGCAGTAGATAATTAAATATCTCCCTAAGGGAATCTGGATTTAAGACCTGGCTCCAAATCTGGCAGTGGCTTAAACCTGGATCTCCTACAAGTAGTTGAGTGATGACCCTCTCTTCTCCTTTCCTTTTTGATGCTGGAAGGTGCCAGTTCCTGCACTCAAAGCAGAGGATGCAATTAGGTCTGCCTGCAGAATGCAAATGGAGTCAGCTATTTGTGTCCTCCCCTGCCTTGTGTTCTCAACAGCTACACAGTCTGGCTGTAAGTTTATACGCATTTCTGTAAAGTAAACATGTTACTGACAGCTGCTTAGACTGAAATGTAGAAAGCAAATTATGAATAGGCCATGCTAATTACTGAACTTGGTCACAGTGGCCTTCCACAAACAGTACTGAACTGACTTGACAGGCTAATGACTTCAATGTAGCATCCAATAATAAAAAGACATAAAAGCAATTCAGACACTAATTTGTATACATTTCATATGTTTATCTTTTGTTTAAATAAGCAAAGCTGATCTGCTAATCATTATCGTGAACTGCTTTATTCTGCCTTTTTCTTCAGGGGCTCATACATGTCTAAATCCTGTTAATGAGATGTAGTTAGCCGGGTTAGTCTGAAGTGAAGTAGAAGATGGGGCCTGTCCTCTCACAGCATCTGAAGAAGCAAGCTACAGGTCACAAAAGCTTGTGCTACACACATGCATACACACGTTGGTTAGTCTATAAAGTACAAATCTACCCTGCCTTATACTTAACTCTTTCTAATGTCAATACAAGTTTTAAAAGAGAAAGCTCTGTAAAATCAAGGTTTCTATAGAATAGACCTCATTTTAGAACATGGTTCCTCTTTCTTTTGAAAATATCCAGAATTTTTCTTCTAATCCTGCACAAAAAAAAGTTAGGGGAAAATTTCATTCCCTTTGGAGCCTAAATGGCAGTTTTTCAAGTCATGTACCTTTTTTGGTTCTGTCTCTGAACTGTGGGCTTGTAAGTATGTGTGTATAGTAGTTTAATTATGCTCAATAGGCACACACACACACACATAACCAGAAAAAATATGCAGAGGAAGAAGGCCTGAAAACATTTAAGCTCCAGTAACTAAAGAGTTACAGCATTGGCCCAGAAAGCTGAAGATGGGTCCTAGGATGCCGTTTGCCCAGAGGGGGCTTGAAACTGCATCTCTCTGATTTTTTTTTCATTTAAAAACTGGAAACTGATCATCCTGGTGAATTTGTATATTTTCATCAAAATAGTTTCACTAAAACATTTTGACCAGATTCAGTTTTTATGATTGCCATAGGAGATGGACAGATGGTGACCAAATAAATGTCTAAATGGGATTGAATAGCTCCACACATGACATGGACATGCCTGAAGTAATGCTGACACAATGTATCAGAGGACTGGGGTTGGGAATCAGAATAAACAACATTTTATGGATTTATAGTTATGTCTTAGGCCAGGGGTGGGCAAGCTCTGGCCCATGGGCTGGACCCGGCCAGCGGTGGACTCCATTTCCCAGCAGCCCCTGCCCATGTGGCTGGAGCTGGTTTACATGGAGACCACAGCAGCAGCCATGCTATGATAGCATGAGGCCGGGGTTTCCATGGAGACTGGTCCCAGCAGTGCTAGCAGACAGCAGCAACACCAGCCTCTTCCTGGTGGGGGACTGAGGGATGCTAAGGGGGGGCTGTGCTGCAGGCAGGAGCAGGGCGGGCTCAGCTGCTGCCATCTGATGGCTGTGCGACTGAAAGGGGTGGCTACGGGGGACTACGGGGAATTTGGGGGTGGCTTTAGCCCCCCAAACCTCCTAGCACCACCCCTGCTGGCTGGGTGCACAGCAGGGAGGGGAGCTGCTCTGAAGCCTGACTGGGAGAGGTCACAGCATGGTCCAGAGTCCAGGCAGAGCTACGATCTGCAGGCTGCATGCTCCAGGCAGCGGCATGCAGGCAGTAGATCATGGCTCGGCCCTGGCTCTGGACCATGCTGTCCGCTGCAAGGAGCCAGGACAGAGCCTCGGTCTGCTGCCTGCACATCCCTGCCCAGGGCATGCACAATGCAGATCACAGCTCTGCCCTAGTTCTGGACCATGCTGCAAGATCCCAGCTGGACTCTGGAGCAGCTCCATGCTCTGCCGAGTGCCCTGCCAGTGCGGCTGGAGCCAGTCTCCACAGAAACGCCAGTGTTGTGCTATCACAGTGCAGCTGCTGCTGAGGTCTCAATGGAAACCAGCTCCAGCCATGCAGACAGGGGCTGCCAGGAAATGGAATCCAGCCACCAGCTGCATCCACCATTTTACCGACCTGTGTCTTAGGCCTTTGTTACACCTTACGCTGTGAGCCACACAAATGTTGATCAGTGTTAATGCTAGCTTGAGTTTGGACCAGTGACAGGTTTAGGCCAGCAGGGACTTGGAGGACTGAAAAGTCAGGATCCCTCCCCACCACTTCCAGGCTTCCTCCCTGGGGATTCCCTGGTTCCCCTCCCCCTCCAAGGGGCTCTCCCCACCCCACATTCCTCCTCTATCTCTCTCCACCACTTAGGTGTAACTATCCATTCTGTCTGTCCCAAAGGACCAGGTAAGGAAGTGTTAACCTGCCTGCCCAAGCCCTTCTGATGGGCTGCTGCTCTTCTCTGGACAAAGCACACCCAGGTGGCAGCAACAGTGATGGCAGCAGCCAGGCAGGTGGGTTAATGTTTCCTTGCCTGCTCCTCCAGGACAGACAATGTGGACAGTCACAAGTAAAGGGAGGGGAAGAAGCAAGGAGAGCAGTTGGAAGGAATCTCTGGGGAGTAGGAAGGGGGAAGTGGGCCCAATCCAGGCCAGTAGGTGGGGGAGGGGGGTCTTGTGGGATATTTACACTAAGTTGCATCTTAAAGTGAATACACCTTAGTGTAAAATAAGCTGTGTAACATAGGTCAGAGACAGTCCTGCCCTGGAGTTGCCTACCTTTGAGCCACATATGGAGTGCTTAAAATTACTGTCAGGTGTTAATGCGTGGAAAATCCAGGTGTTAAGAGCTGAAGGAGCCACCCAAAATTACTCTGTAACAAGGACCCGGTTTGAAGGTTTCCCACTGACTACTGGCTAAATTTCCAGATACTATTTTCATTATGCAATGTTGATAACATTTACAAATGTAAATAGGTTATAAGCAATTGCATGCACAGTTCTAGATATAGATATATTCTTATCTATTTTATATACATAAATGTAGAAACCATGTTAAGGCTTTTTAGGAATGTGGTCCTATGAATCTAACTAAAAAAATATGACCTTACTAATGACTAGATGGGTGATCTTTCCTAACATAACAATAGGGTGTCTTTACACATGCTTCATGGTGGCAGGGGGAGTGTTTTAATTAGAGCAGCTCTTGACCCCATAGCATCTTGTATATTCATTGTTTGATGAGCTTTAATTAAATCACCCCCACTGCCATTTTGGTATGCAGGGATGCTGAATACATGTGACACCACAGCTGCTGGAGCATTCTAATTAGAATGCTTCAGCAGACTGGATTAGCTCCAATGTGTTCTAATTAGAATGCATCAGAGCAGACATCAAGCATGTGTATAGGTGCCCATAATGACTATTTTCAAATATGAGGAATGCAAGTGATTTTAAATACTTTATAGGTTTTGGGTTTTTTTTTTTAAATCAAACTAATAGAGTCATTAGAATACTTATTAAAATATATAATTCTAGGGACTTGTAAAATAAAATGAATAAAATATTATATTAAAGTTACTGATATCCAAGAACCAGAGAGTTCTATACAGTATTATTTATATTTAAACTTCAAAACCTAAGTCTTAATTTAAACAGTTTTAATGACATTTACAGACTGTTCTAAGACTTTTAGATTTCATGCTCTTTGAAATGAAAATATAATTTTAGTTATTTAACAGGGTAGCATATCTTGGGAACTCTACTCTCTTTCATGAAGTTTCTAGTTTAAAAGATAAAACTACTTTAATTACTCAATAGCAAAACTACAGATCTGAATATCATGTTACTTGGGAATATTTAGAAATAATTATTAATTTTGAAACTTTTGCCCTTGGCACCAAATATTTTTTCATTGATCAAGTAAACTGTTTGATCAAGCCAAATGCATCATTTTACAGTGACTTAATCTGAAATATTTTTTTCTGCTTTAGCATATTATTACTTATTATCCAAATGCCAGGCATGAGAAACTGTCCAAAATGATACCATATTCTGCTCAAACTTTTATCTAACCCCAATATTTTTGCATGGTGTTTACCCTGTTTTAAATTTCTAAAGTTTCCCACATTCCAAGTGTTTGCTGTATTTTAGCCTTGCTTTTTATTATAAAACACTTTTAGCAAGACTTAAAAGTCCAAGATAAAATATGAAAAGTGCCTACACTGACTGATATAGCCTTCTGTCTAAAAAGCTACGTTTTAAACTTTGGCATTGCATGCTGATATAAAAACAAATATGGCCATGAAAAGTTCAATAGTATCTCAAACACACACATACACACACTCATGCATGCACATGCTGGCATGGACACATGTAAATATGTTTCATGCAACAGAAATGCACAGAATTTGTGAGGGGGGTTTACCTTCCAGCACACATAGAAAGAGAGCAAAAATCTATTCCAAACCAATTCAAGGCTGCTATTTGGCTCTTGAGTTTTCATTTTCTACACAGAAGTAAGCCCTGAACATTTTTAATTTTTAATTTGAACTGCAAAAGAACTATCCATTGAAATGCAATGAACATTCACAAGCTTAGGGTTGAGCATTTACTTAAGCACCCTGGTGACTCGAAGAATTCAGTGGTTCCACATCCACTGTCCACACCCATAAGTATTAGCCATTCCTTTCCATGCCCCCTGCTAAACTGGTTTATATGGAGCAAATGAAGACACTAGGTTTGCTTCTTACTCCTAGTCCCTATGGGCACATCTACACATGTTGCTATGGTAATGTGTTACTGAGCCATGATTTAGTAGTTCCAAAAGGAAATACTAAATAATGGTGCAGTAATAGGCCATACTGCGCCACATCCACAATGCATGGTTATTTTTAACAGCAACTTTACCATAACGGCACACTATACCAGAGATGCTGTCACCATAGTGCATTGCTATGGCAACATAGCGCCAGGTGTAAATGCACCCTCTGTGTAGCAGATGTACACTTGCCAGACTTCCATGTAATGGAAACAACAATTCTTTCATGTCTATCCTGACATTTACTGCACAGTTAATTATTCAACAGTGCAGTAAACATCTCGTGTAGATGCGCCTAGTTTATCTATTGACTGTGACTCATAACCACATCTTATTTTCTGACACCAGGTCTGTGAATGGCTACATGGCATCTACATTTTCACATTTCATATCGAAGTTGTGACTGCTGACCCAGAACACAGTGCAAGGATGGTCAATTGTGCTGACTCATCTCTTGAATTCATTTTAAGGTCTGCGAGGCTGCTGGCAGATTACATGTTTTCGCTTCAGAAACTATTCAAATTATTATTATTTAGATTTATATCCTGCCCTACCAACCCAAAAAAGACTCAGGGCAATTTAAAGTGATCTTCCTTAATTCTGATTTAGTTAAAATGTGCTTATTAAACAGACAGATCCATTATAAGAACATAACGACTGATGAGTACAAAAGTAAAGAAAATGAAGGAATTGTAAGGAATGCTTTTTAAGACAATTACAAGACAGAAAACAATATTCTTATGATCTAATCATTTGAAGCAATAGACATTGCTATTTACAACTGAACCTTTTCCAAAACCTGTCTAAACACAGAAGGTACAGATATTGAAATTAATTCAGGTTTCAAAACAGTGCACTAAGCTTCTGTAAAACCCTAAGTGGTTTATTTCAGTTGAACTTATTCTGCTACCTGATTAATTGAAATTGAAATAAGCAACTCTTACAATGAAATAAACACTGACACACAAACAGTTTATACACAAACATGCCTGCAGTTAAACAAATACAAGTCTGTGTGCTGATAAGGCCTAACTTCCTGCTTAACAGTCCACTTTATTTTCCTTGAAATTCACTTATTATCTGAACAGAAAGAAGCAAATAACTCTGGTCTGCAGTTCAGTACAGCAGAGGATATAATATAGCATTCCAGAAGAGACATTAGGGTTAAAAGATCACCGTGATGTTCAAATTGCAAAATGTCAAGAAAGACATTTCTTTTATTTTCCTTTCTTATTTAGGTCTTGCTCCAGTAGCCCATACACATTTAGATAGCATTCTTCCTTCAGCTGTTCGATTAATTCCAATAAAACTGGTGAAGGAGTAAGGCATACTTATGTAAGAGCCGCTGGATTATATCATTAATAGTTTGTTCTTTTTTGAGTACTTTTTTTAGTATCTCATACATCTGCAGAAGCCATGCAGGAGTTTCAGACAAAAAGAAACATGCCTGAGTTCAAGAAGCTCTTCTGCTTTCCCTTTGGTCATCTGCCTGTGAAAGATAAAGGCAAGTGGAAATAAAAAAGAAACCAAAAAAAAAAAATCCATGACAGTGTATTTTTCAATGAATAACTGTTGGTGCCTCTCCTTTCAGCTACTTTGTGCTTTTCTTCTTTAAACAGTTGTTGGAAGTCACTGCCACAAACCCAAGCGTCATCCTTCTAGGGAGCAGCACGCAGGAATTTTACCATATAGTAAACAAAGTTTCGGTAGCTCTCCAACATTACTACACTTAGAAAAGAGCAGGTAAGAGGAAAATCTTCATTCTTAACTGGTGTAAAACTGAAGTAACTCTAGATCCAGGTTCATACCAGTTTAAGTGAATTGTGAATCTAGCCCTCAGCCAATCAATATAAAGTCCAATTTGTAGAACATATACACAGTAATAGCCAAATGTTGTCCCCAATGCCCAGTAAAAGCAGTATTAATTAAGCAATAGTTTTAAAAACATAGATTATTTTGTGGGGATATTTGGTCTGATTAAACATTTAAATGCTCTCTGCATCCCAATTTGTATTGGTGATAATTAGTGTTTTGGCCATTTAGCCCAGCAATACAGATGTGTTCTCTCCAGAACGTGTTTAGTGCTTTGTTCAGCTGATTTTTACATGCCCCTGGTAATGATCTGCCACCACTATCACTGCAGTTAACCACAACCACTGTCCTACTTACATTCCATTTCGACTCCCCTCCTGCCCCAGTGGGGTACAGGAGATACACTCTGACTTCTTAGTTTTTCTGTTCTCATATCCTCACCAGAGAATTTCACCATTATGTTGTCCATTATCAAATTACATCTTCCTGCCATTACAGATTCTTTGGTATAAAGTGCCCCCCTCCATCTCTTGTTCCCTTTAACTCTCTCTTGTATAAAATGAAACAGTATGAAAAGCTTCCCATTGCATTGTTATGCCCACTGGGTTATAATCTCAGGCATTAATTTTAGCTCCTCATATTTATTCTATGAAGTCCTTGCACTTGTGAACAGGGAGTTCAGTGCATTAACAAGATATTTTTCTATATCAGAACAACTTCTGTCTCATTCCATATATCAAAAGTATGGCAGATTGTTTATATTATGCAAAAAGTTCCAACTCTATCCTGTTCCCTGCTGGTGTAAAGATACTCTAAGCTACCCGTTTTGAATTCAAACGATAGGTTCCTTTTTAAAAAACAGATACCCCCTAAACAAATAGTCTCCTCTCTTCATACTTATCCCCAAAACACAAAAACCCATTCTCTTTGGTATCACGTGTCTATCATCTGATGTGCAGTACTAGTAAGTTTTTGCATCTTTGTTGCCAGTTTTTATAGGGAAATTGTTATGGTATTCATTACATGCTAGAGCCCATTCAATGTTAACACAAGGATTGCAAATGCCTTCATCTGTTTTATCAGGAGACCTGATTTTCCTAATCTGCTTTGAATGTTTTAGCAGGATAAACCATGAAAACAAAAGATATGTTTCTTAGGTGTTTCATTTGTATGAAATATTCTAGTAGCAACTTGTATAATGACTGTGCAACTTGAAGAACAAAACCTCTTCAAAATTATCTTTAAACTTCCAAGCATTAATGACCACCTGTTCTCAGGATATTTATTGAGATAAACAGAATCCTTCCTTTTAGAAGAGATCACAGGTCAGCAGTGGCCTTCAAATGTGACAGTATCCTAAACATAAAATGGGATAGATAAAATGATCAGAATGGTTTAACTAGTGCAAATATAGAAGTAATATAGCAGTGGTATAGCTGAAAAATTCCTGGCAAACATTTCTTAATTTGATATTGTTTAAATTTAAATTTAGCTATTATCTTAATTAGTCACTTGCCCTTCTTTGAAGTACCTAAAAATGATAAGAAGCAGTAAGTCTCTTGATACCAAAAATCAAGAAAGGGAACATACAAGTACACATGGTAATTTTTAGTTAGAAAAATTGTTCCAACACTTTTATTATAAACCTTCATCTCAAGGATTTCTTACTTATAAAAGGAATTTCCGAACCAGAGTTAAACTAAATATTCAAGATCCAGAAATAATGTGATCAATTGATATTTAAAGGATATGATGTTAGAATTAGGACAATAACAAAATAGAAATTTAATGACTTTGGGTCCCAATTTGTGCTTGTGCAATCCACTCGATTAAAAAACACAACTTGCAAACGAGTAAATACAGAGTCTGGGTATGAACAGTATTTTTTCCGTCTGTCAACTGCCAGCCATACTTCAAACAATGCATAAATAATATATAAGAATAATAGATTTATGTATTTTAACTCTTTTTCATAATCTGTTATTGTATACTTTTAAAGTAGCTATAGAACACGTGGTAATTAAAGTGATTAAAACTAATTTTAAAGTTGATCAAAGCTAATTCTTACCCAACTGAAAACACCTATAAAAAAAGAAATCTGAGAGAAAAGTGAGGGAAATCCTGGTACTTGAGTTATTTAAAACAGAGTTAAATAGAAGATTAGAGAATATCCTGTGTAAGCCAATCCTACATAGATAAGGGATGGTTAGGATATTACCTAAGATTTTACCTTTACAAATTTCTCTCATTTCCAGGAGAAAAATTCCTTCCTCAGTCCTACTGGAAGTCAGTTGACTCATTTAAGTAAATTTGCAAAAAATAGTCTGACAGATTATCAATGATCGGTGAACAGATGTTGAATGACTATTGAGAGTGCTCTGAATACATATTTTTAGTTTTATGTTGGGTTTTGACATCCATCCAGTGCTCTGAAAGTCTGACCCATGAAGCAATGAATTGATGGTTTACTCATAAGTCTATCCACTTGGACCAAACCCTACTCAACAGCCTTGAAGAAGGCAAAAAAGGTTGATTTAGAAGTATATCTAGAAGGTAACAAATCTGTTGATATATCTCATCAAGAGACAAATACTTAGGACAACTTAAATAGTAAATAGTCAATACACAAAGTTCACGTTTTCATGTATTACAGACAAGTTAGATGTATTCATGGGCAAATCCAGAATTTAGAAAAGGGGACGTTCTTATGGCGAGATGCATAATCACATATAAAACAACACATTTTTCTTCAGTTAAAAATAAACTAGAAGTTTTACTAATACACTAAGGGCCTAGGAGTATATTATTCAGTTTGAGATGGCAGCAAAACCAAACATAACTTTATCAGAATGGATTTTAAAAAACACCATTAAGCAGGGCTATGAAATGAGAGCTTCATTACCAGGAGCAGCTAACAGACCACAGAACTGTAGAATGAAGGATAGCTTGACTGGGAAAAGTAAAGACCATTAAAAAGAGAGGGTTGTTAACACCTGTGGAATCAAGAATTTAGATGGGATTAAGTACATTATGATGAGTCATGAAGTCAATCGACTCCCTAAATACTGCCTGACTAGAAATGCTGCTGCCACTATGAGGCAGTTGGTTTTAAACTTTGGGTGAAACAGGAATCAAAAGACGTTAGACAAAGAATATTATCATGATATTTGCATATGCTTAACTGAATGGTTTCTGAAACCACAAGTGTTGAGAGGATTGTGCGTTACACTGTGACTAAATGGAGGCATGGCATTTTCATATTGCAATCCTGAAAATAAGTACACTTCCAGATGGCAGAGGATAAATGACAGTACCCAAAAAGACTGAATACTCTGAAATGTTACTCAGTCTTTTAGTTCAGGCAATTAAAGAGTAAGCATACCAGTAAACAGTTGCAAATAGCCTGGTAGCAGCTGTAGCAATACAGTTTAGTGGGTATTATGAAAAAAAGTCTGTAAAATTGAAAACTATTGTTAGTAACAAACGTTATTCGCAATGTTGGGCTCTGGTGCCTGAAGCAAAAAGTGCACAGTGGGAAAATCACTGATAATACAATTGTTTTGTCATGTTTTCAGCCTAGGGAAGGAATTGGCTTGACCACATTTTATCATTGATAGCTACATCTGTGTTGTCTGTGTAATGAGAATTGTGTCAAGATCAATTGAGGATTCAGATGAAGAAAATGGATTGAAGTAGCGGGGTGGCAAAATGTGCTGAGAGCAATATATTTAAATTTAGAATTGCCAAAGTTAGACAGGGTTGGGAGGCGTTTCAGGGGGGCTTGGGACCACTCTGAGTAGTTGGTCAGCACAAAGGCACCTGTACTTTGTTTTAGTTAATTTTTCTTTGCGGATTTCCACTCCGCTTTCCTTCCAGGCACCTTCCCCAAATTTCAGAAATTCTTTATAAAAGACCCATCAAGAAACATGAGCATATATACAGTTCTTTCACTGAAGTGGCCCTCACATCTTCCCATACTATCTTCTCCCCACGTTTCTGGGATCCTTTTAACCAGCTCCCTGGTATTTTAAATCATCTGTCCATACCTACAGCAGTGTACAAAAGTGTGAATGCACAAATAACAGTGTTACATAGCTGAGCACTAACCTTGCTTTTCTTGAGTCTCCAAAACTTGCACTCTATTATCACTTTATTATTGTGATAGAACTGCATCAAGGGTTGGGACTCTATTTTTCTAAACAACTTCCAATACACATAATAAAGATACTGCACTTGATCCAAAGAAACTCCATGGGACTTTGAGGTGCTCAAAAAGAAGTAGGACCAGGCCCTCAAGGAAACATATACACTGAGCCTGGTCCTGTTTATAACATCTCAGGAAAATGACCTCCATGTCATTGTAGACAGCTGCATTCTTCAGAACAGACTTAGATTTTTCTCTTTTCCAGTTAGCTTTGTTTCTTTTTCCAAGAAGAGATAAATGAGGATGAATTATCTTAAATTATATTCCTTATAATATGGAATTACTGGCCCTTGGTGCTGATTTGCTGAGAGTGAGGTGTCAAGCTCATTTCATAAAAAATAATTTAAACACATTTTAGTCATTACAGATTCTATCATGTATAATACACAAAGTCCAAAATTTATTTTAGAGTCATGAATGGATTTTTTCAAAGTAGTCAGCTACAGTACCTAGTGGCAGGAAAGTTTCTGTTTACAGCTCCTTAAGTATATGAAGTACTATAAAGACAACTAAAGCTATTCACAGAGCCACAGGCTTAGTGACCACAGCTAATGCTGCTGAGCAGAGTCAGTTCTTATTTCATCAATCTTATTCAGAAAAATGCTGACTGTGACACATGACCATAATGGTTGTCTACTTACAGACCAAGCTGTTTTCTTCTCCCACTAAACTATATTTCCATACCTAAGAACTGCAAATAACATAGATGGAGTTTTGGGTTCTTATTATCATCTCCAGATCTGTTTGGTATTTGTAGAGTTTGTTGCTCAGGGTGTGCCGATATGATTTTTTTACACTGCATTTGTTTTTAAAGTTACTTAGCACTATAAGATACACGTTCATTTTGTTGCAAAAGCTTTCTAAAGCAGCTTTTACATTCATAGGTCAAAGAGAGGGTGAGGCTTGTCTAGTGGTTACAGTGCCTGGTTTCAATTCCCAACCACATAAAGTTTACTGCTCTGCTACAGATGTTTTGTGCGATGGTGGAGAAATCATATAGTTGCTCTCTGCCCTGGTTCTCCTATCTGCAAAACCAAGACAATAGCATTTTCCCACTTCAAAGGGTGATAAATACTTTAATGATTGTGAGGATATAGCCCTTAAGTTAGTTACATAGGCTACTTTTGGGATGTGTGGATGAGAGACACTTAGCCAAAATAGTTCCTGGATCCTGTTAATGCACCTGTCACACTTAACAGTCTTTGAAAGGATGGAGCTAGTGTCTTGTAACAAGGATGCTGGATAGACAGAATGAGTGGTGATCAACTCCAGCTGCATTAGGATTGTCTGCAATAAGGCATGTCATTGTTTTTAAGTGTAACAATCAACCTAGCAGCTATGTGGAGGCTAGGACAAATCATGTGTGGCATCGTATCCAGTAAGCAGGCTCATGTCAACTAACTTACTCATCACTATTTAGACCTAATTGAATTTTGAAATGTAAGCAAGCCCTTGGGAGGGCTTGAGCTGCTGTCAACATGACAGGCCCCTACATGACTTTATACATCCCAAAGGCAAAGATCAACAGAACTTTCTCATGCAGGTTGGGAGCTCCTTTAACCATTCTCCACACATGCTTCACTTGCTCTTACCATTAATTATCTGAGACAACACTTTTCTCAATAGAAAGTGAATCCCAGAACAAACATCTGGGATATTTAGCAAGATTCTGTGGAAACATGTAGTGAATTATCATATACAAAGAAAAGCACAGAGATTTTTTTTCCTAGAATCATCTAAATGAAATGAGCTCAGCAGTCCCTAGAGCCCCATTCCCTCTCATAATTAGTCAAAACAAAGTTCAAATAGAAATATGTGGAATGTAAATAACTTTCTACAAAACAGCTGATACCTATTCATGAGGCAAAGTCTAAAAGTGACTTGGTTCAACACATGTGGCAAATCTCTCTCAGAATCCAAACTTTTCCAGTGATTAAGAAATTCAGTGTCAAACTTATCGCACTGACAAAACACATGCATTTGTAAAATCTGTAGCATTCTAGCTACCCATGATTTTACCACTTGTAATGTTTCTTTTTTCTTCCTTTTTTTTTTTTTTTTTTTTTGAGGAAAAAAATCAAGAAGTTATCTTCCTAGGAAGTTATTTAATCCATGAGATTAAAATATTTTTTTGTACCCAAACCACGAGGAGTTTTTTTAACAGTTTTTTTAACAGTGTGATAGAACTAAGATTGACCATGGCTCTTGCCTGAGTTGGTAAGGAGAGTTGGAGGTGTAGCAAGATGTCGCTGTAATGCCCCCTGGTGACCACAAAACCCTTGCCCTGCTCAAGCTCTGGGGTGCCCTCCCCTTTTCACTCTTCCTGCCACACCTTGATGAAAGGGAGGCTGCCTAGGAGCCTAGAGCAAGCCTCAATTTTTCTAGCCACCAGCAGATCTTTCTCAGACCCCCCAGTCTCAGTTCTCCCCCTCTCAGCGTAAGTTGGTCATCCTGACCCAACCACGCTGCCCCAGGTCACCTGTAGACTTAAGGGCTGTTATGTGTCTCCATCCACCCCTTACATCTTGCCAATAACTTGCAGGTGTTACTGTGCAATCCTTCCCTTGTTGGGGCCATCACCTTCTCAGCATCCATTCCTTTTCTTTTGCTGGACCCCCTAGCTCCAGTTCACTGAGCTTCTGGGTCCCAGCCCCTGTCTCTTCTACTTGGATCCTGAGCCCCCTGGCTCTGATGCCAGTCCTTCTCAGGCACTTCTGGCCTAGTCCTTGCCCTGCTATGGGCACTGAGCCTGCTCTGGCTCTGTTCGCCTGGCCCCCTGACTCCATCTCCACCCTGCTCTGGGCACTGAGCCTACATTGTCCCTGTCCCTGTCCCTGTCCCTGTCCCTGTCCCTGTCCCGCTCTGGGCACAGAGCCCTCTGGCCCCAAGTCCTGCTCTAGAACTCCTTCCATGCAGCCTCCTTCCATGCTGCCTGCCCTGTCTCTGGCCCCGGGTTATATCTCTCCTAGACCTTGCCCTTTTTCAGTCAGGTGACTCCAATGAGTTGGCCGCAGGTGCCTTCTAAATAGGCTCACTAACTGTTGTCCATGACAGCCTACCTGCAGCAGTGCCTTGTCTCCCCTGAAGGCACTGCTGCAGGTAGGCAGCCCTACTGTGGAGCAACTAGCACTGCAATAGGCTTCCTACTGCTCACGCAGGTGTTGTCCTAGTGTACTACTGCAGAACAATTAGCTTTGCAGTAAGCACTCAGGGCATTTATACACATACTTTTTGGTCCCACAATGTGCCAGAGAACCACTGCTTCAGAGCAGACACAATTAATTAAGCCTGCTCCTCATGTGAGCTGGAGTGCACTGCGCTGCATCATGTGCAGTTGTGTAAGTGGCAAAATGCACGTCAGTGTGCAGAAAATGGCAGCGATGCACTTTTGAACTAACGCATCTTCTACATGTCTTAATTCAAAAGTACGCCACCATTTTCTCAGTGCTGATGCACATTTTGCTGCTTATACAGCTGCAAGCATTGCAGTGCCGGGAGCTTTTCAAAGCACCTGGCATTGTGGCACTTACATGTGTAAAATGCTCACATAGTCCCTGCTTCCCTGGGCCAGCTCTCCTGCAGCTTCTCCCATGCAGTCTTCCCCCACATGGGGCTCTCCCTGGGCTCTTTCTCTCTTAAAGCATGAAAGAGTCCCAAGCTCTCAATTACAGGAGGCATTGCATCCTTTCTTTCCCCTTGATTCAAATGCTGTGTTTTCTCATTCACGTATCTGCCTAACTGGCAGAGAGCAGTCTGGTAATTACATTATTATAATGTTTGTGGTAATTGTACTACGAACTTCCATAATTCTTCCAGTTCCTGTGAACAATCTCATTATTATGTTTTGGCTTGCATAATAATTATAGCCCAGTTTTAGAAAGGAAAATTTTCTAGACATGACTTCTCATTGCATCAAAGCTGAGGGTTAGCTTCTATGTATTCCAGTCAGAGACCTAGCCAGTCTTCCTATGATTGTCCCAGTTAGTTGATAGATTCATTCTGTCTTTCCACTTTGTGGGCGTGCTAAGGGTGGTTCTGCTCATATGCGTTAGGGGGAGGGTAGCTCGGCAGCAGGAAATTGACAGCTACATTGATAGCTCTGTCATCACTGGTGTTAGCTCCAAATGGGGCATGGTGAGATGCTGTTAAGGCTGAGAGAAGGTGTGGCCATGTTTTTTCAAAGGTGTAGCACATACCAGTGTCTAGGGCACTATCTTGAGGAAGCTTTACATATAACATGAAAAAAATGTAATAATGAGGAAAATGTGAAAACCAAAATTGGTAGACTAAGATTTTTAAACTGATTACTGGTGAATACCCGTGACAGCATATGGAAGATCTCTACTCTGCAAGAGAACTTGGGTGATTTACAGGGTTGAAGAGGCAAGAGGTATAGGCTTAAATTTTCAATTAGCCTAAGTCAGCACAGTGGAATTGAGTTCAGCGGAGTTGCACCAATTCACACCCTAGCTCAGGATCTAGTCCAAGGGCACCTACTCTTTTATAAGTTACTGTATAAAAGCACTTCCATCTGGCTTGGCCAATCTACTTCTGGTGCATATCCAGATTCATATCATCTTTTTTATGACACATGTTTTTCCTTCATTTTACTCCTATTAGAAATGCAGGGCCATGCCAGCAAGATGACTATGAGCAGCTAAATTAGATGGCTCTGAGATCTAGGTTGCTTCAAGAGCAACCTAGAATCCCGTTTCTTCTTTTGCATAAACAAAATTGTTTTTCCAGTTCCAGTCTCCAACAAGTGAAAACAGCTACACTGAAGGAAAACTGGGTTGCATGGGTATAAAAAAGGTTGCTACTTGACCCACAGACCCCTAATAGTGGTAATGAACTCAATGGGAAAAAAATACTTTGGCTTTCAGAAGCTAGAATGAGTCTGTAGAGTACACAGAGAATAACAAAAATTACTTGTAAGATGAATTAAAATTAACCTAGAATCGAAAGCATTGCAGTCCCGGAATCCCACAATATCACTGATTGCTTCAAAATTACTCTTAATAGCAGAACACTTTAAGCAGAAGGTCATTCTGGAGCCCATATCTGTTTTCAAGATGTTCTGCTTTTATTGCAGGCTTTAATTAGCTGCAAATTGTGAATTTTGACTACCTTGTGTCTTATGAAGTAGAAATAAAATGCTGCTATTTTGATTCGAAGCCCAAGGCAACAGAGAACCAGATGCTGATAATATCTTCTTAACATTTTTATTCACATTAACTCTCAGTCCCCCAGCATCCCCAGATGCTTTTCACCTCCCCCCATAAACCCTTCTCACAGGGTCAGGGGGCTAGCCTTAGCCCAGCTGTCTACTCCAACTGAGCAGGAAAGAGTGCTCTATAGTCCTCCTCCCTCCCTCCCTCCCATCCCCACCCCACCCCACCCCACCCAGACTTCTGGCCTGAGCCACTGTAGGTATGTGGCTGCATTTCCGGAATCAAAAGTGAATGTCCATTCACTTGCATAATGGCTCATTTTACACAGCTTAGACTAATCTGTGATGATTTAATTGATTCAGCCTTAGACTTTTTGACTGCCTGTACTTGAGCTAGTAGAGTAGAATTCATACATCTCCCTTTCAATGATATCTAGAACAGCAGCTTTCAAGTTTGCATCCAAGTATTTTTACATTCTATTCTGTAACTGTACTACTAATTGTAATAATAGTATGCTATCCCAATAACCACAAATTACATACTTTTATTATGTTTTATATAATGTCATTGCATTATTTTAATGAAAGCTGTAAATAAACTACTACTGCTGCTGCAACTGTCAAATTGCAACCTGTGAGGAAAGAAGTAGTCCTTAGCATTAGTTTGTAGTTTGCCATCTGACAGAGTCAATGTAGCACATGATGTACTGGAAATGAAGTAGTGCCCATTGTAATGAATGGTTGCTGTAACAATGAAACAAGGAATCTGTTACTGAGGTCTCACTGCATTGTAAAATTGGTAAGAGAGGTAGCAAAGGTATTAGGTAAAAGCACTGTGAGAATTTCATGCAAGGAGTGTTAGTTCAAAAGACTTCATGACAAGAACATTAGTATTCACTTTGCTGTTGTGAAATATGTTAGCAGTTTTACATGGTTATACAGTGCAATGTAATTGTCACTTTCAAAATATTTGCTTTGAAAATGCTTTGACTAACACAAATTGGTTGACAAACTTCTCCACATAGCAACAATTACGAAGGTTTTTTCTATAAAAGGAAGCTGCTTTAGCAGGATCTGACAGTTTTATTATGGCATCTGGTAATGAAACATATAGTTTGCCACTGGAGGCTGGCAAATTACCTGAATTAGCCATTTTGGGCAATGCCATATTCACTACTATCTCTCCTGAATATCACCAGTGGAGAAGGTGCTAGAAGGTTTGGAAGAATTTTCATAACAGGCAGTTCTCTCTACGGTATATTACTATTTTGTCCCTATTTGGGATATAGATTTATAACTGGGACAGGATAAAATACTTACTGCCTTCTTGCCAGTTCAGCCTCTTTGAAGAAGCAGGCCTCACAACTCCTTCAGTGACATGAAGGAAGACTGGCACCAACCAAGACTCCACACCTGTCTTACCCTTACACTTTGATTGGCATGCCTGGGAAACCTACTGCAGGTTCTGGAAAACATGCACATGGCTGGCCTCTGTGAACCAAGCCAGGAAGTTTTCTGTGACCAAGGAGAATTCAGGCTGCTTTGAGTCAGGCTGGCAGAGAGTCTGCCTCAAAAGCTGCTCTCTGCAACATTTTGACAGTGCTAGTCAGAGACCCTGATGCAACCCAGAGTCTCAGGTTCCACAATGAATAGTCCAAACTCCCGTTGCACTCATGAAACTAAAGGGTGGTTTGTCTGCCATTGCAATTGCAGGGCATTGGCGGTGCACAGTTCTTCCCTCCCTTTAACCTCTGGTATGCTGAAGGGTGTTTTTTGGTTTTGTGTTCATAATGTACTTTGAGGCTGTGGTGCATGAGGGGCTGAAGTAGATGATGTTTTTAAGACTTTGGATAAGACTATGTACAGTACAGGAGACTGGACTTGATGGCCTGACAAGTCCTGTCTGGTCATATGTTCTAGCTACACCTGATAGGCCTCCCACACATTACCATTTCTATCTGAGGTTCTGAGAGGGAACGAATAGAGGGTCCACCACCTTTAGGGGATCAGAAATGCCCAGAAGTAGACTGCGTACTATAAAAAACAGATTCACCCTCTCCATCAGCAAACAACTCACCAGACCTTACAGCTATTAAATTATTTTTTTCCCATTACTTACTCAGACCCATCAAATCAAATCATATCAAATAATCTGCCCTTCCCTCAGTTTAATTCAGCCTTTAAATGCCAGTACAGTAGCCCTTATTAGGAGGCCAGATTTTTTCAGCCTCCATCTTGATGATCTTTAGCCTCCTGTTGCTGACAATAGGCCCAACTGAAGGCATCTTCACTTCCCTTGGCCCAAGTTGCCAACAGTGCGGTAGAGAAGGCCATCTCAGATTGCACTGGGGGAGAGAAGGGAAAACTTCCACTCCTGATGCAGCTATGGGTAGATGGTTGTAAATGGGGACAAATCCATTCTTCTCCTTGGAAGCTCTAGTGCATCAGCCACCATTTGGAGGCACGTTAAGCAGGCTATTCCTCCTTTGGTTCAGGCAGAATGAGAACACTGAGTTTGTTGAAGGGGAGGAGCAAAACTGCTTTTCCTCCACAGTTCCTGACAAAGAACAGTTGCATATGGATGATGCAAGCCTGAGAAGGCTCACCCCAGTGGCTGCTTATATCACATGACTGGCCTCAGGGATGCCAGGATGCCATATGCAGCAAAGCTTGTATGTCATGTTTCATTGGTTCAGCATATTGCTACATTGTATCTTTCCAGAAGAGCTGTGTGGGAGGGGGTTCTGTCAGAACTAGTTTGAATCTGTCCTTCTGGTTTAAAGAAAGGTCTTTCATCTTTTGCTCATATAATTGATGTGAGCTTTTTAGTTAATAAAGAGCACTTGCTTTTTTTTGCTAAATTCTCTCTTTATCTTAATAACTGCGTCTCAAAATGTCACTACAAAAATTAAGGATGCTTGCTCACTGACTGTAAATTCTCAATTATTCATTTTCAAGCTGATTTATTATAGAAGCATCAATAACTTCTAATATTAAATATAGTTTTTTATTAAATGTAGTACGTATGGAACCATTATTCATAATACACTACATAAATCCAAGTGGTTCCCATGAAACCAATAGCTGGTATGGTTTAACTCCTTCCTGGCTGGAAGTTCATCCTCACTAACTTCTAGACACATTTCACAATGGACTTTAAAAGATTGCACTCATTGTTTGGTTCATCCACCAGCATGTGCAATTTACTGGGTGTATCTGCCTGCACATGTGCTTTACTGAAGTGTAGACTAATTAGCTTAACTGCACTGGAACATGCGTGACGGGCTGGCTGGGTCACAGGGATGTTACAGTGCAGAGCCTGCCTGCCATCTAGCCCCACACTGTAGCACCCTCATGCCCCAAACAGTCCCTCTGCTGCTGGATACCACTACCTAGATCCCAGGACTAACCCCACATCCCCTGCCAGCCCAGGGCTGCTCCATCCCAGTTCAAAGTGCTGTGGTCCCATCGGGGATGGGACCAGTTCAGACATGAACTGTCAGAATGTATTATTCCACCTTAATTTCATGTGTAAATGCACCCACTGAGGCACTAAAATCCAATGAAATTAAGAGTGGTTTTACGTAAAGGAGGTTAGAGCAAAGATTCAATAATAAGCCTTACAAAAAGAAGGCAAAAAAAAAAAAGCCAAAGCACAATGAGCTTCTCTTCACACTAGTTTTACATCAATGTACATTTATGAAAGCTGCCCCAGATTCTTACAAGTGAGTGGCTGTGTCAACATGAGATGCTTTATGCAAAGTAGCATAGTTTACTGCCCCGTAAGCGTGTGCATCTACACAAGCACATGCTTACTGCTCAGTAAACCTTGCTAATCGAGAGTAAATTTGCTACCTACAAATGCAAGTAGCAAACTTACTTGCAATTACTAACTGTAAAGTAACACTTGTGTACATGCCTGACCAGGACCAAACCTGCTCCCAGTCAGCCGGCCACAAGGTGGTGTGAAATTGCTCCCTGCCACTGGGAACTGCATGCTGCTGGGGCAGGCTTCACCACCAGAGTCCAGGTGGAGACTACATCCCCCTGCCCCAACATCACCAAGTCCCCTCCCTGCCATTCTAAAACTGCAATTGAGAAGTAGGGGCTAGGAAATCCTTATCTCCCAGCTCCCATTTTGCCATTGCAATCAGGGAGCAGAGGGCTGGGAGATTCTTATGTCCCAGCAGCAGCTTCCTGACCTGAGTACCAGCCCTGCAGCAAGATAAGGATCTCCCAGCACTGGCCTGCAGTTGTGGAGCTGCTGCTGAGAGCTCCCTGCTGGCGGGGGCTGGAGAAGCTGTTCCCCACCAAGTTTTGTGATTGGAGAGCTAGGTTGGAAACAGCCTGAGGAATCCTTACCCAGCCAGGGGCTGGCTGCTAGCTGCCCCACCAGTGGATCAGGACAGGGGGCTGGGACCTGCCCCTCCCCTTCAGCTCTTTCCAAGTCCCCTGCCCCAATCAGGGAGCCAGGATCAGGAACTCCGTCCTGCCAGAGCAGCAGAATATTGTCCCCGAGCCCTGGAGTGGTAGGCAGCCTGACAGGGGCAGGGAGCCGTCTCCTGGCCCAGTGCTCCCTGCCAGCCCTTGGATTTGTATCCAGGAGGGGCATAGAGCCCCCCCCCCCCCCCCATTAGCAGCAAATCTGCTCCCACTTTCCTGCCCAGGAGCATTTACTCATGAGTAGTTTACTCATGAGAAAACTCCCAGATGTAATGCATGTATAGACACACCCACTGACAAGAAACAGGCATAATTTTTGCAGGCGGTTGAAACTATATCTAAACTACCCATCTATTTTGTTAGCCAACAAGGTAAACTATGAGTTTTTAAAAAATCAAGTCCTAATTGCATATGATGGCTGATTCTGGACATTACCCATGGCTCTAATGGCTTTAATGCTCTTAAAAAGCCCATATAAAAAGCCATCATTATTTTGCACAGTGCATTGTGTTCATTACCCTAAATTCTCAGGCTAGCTAGTTTAATTTGTGCTAGCAAATTTCATTTCTTGAAGATACTATTAAAAAATCCCAGAAATTACCTTTGCTTTTTCTACACTATTTAAGTATATACTCTATTCATTACTCCAGATCTTTGGACAAAGAGTAAGAACAAACTGATCAAGATGAAGGTTTATAAGGCCTACTTAACTCTCAAACTTAGGGTTACAATGAGGATAAGTAATTTCTACTCAGCATCAGGATCCCGGTTTTCCCTGATGGAATTGTAAATCATGAATTCTCTGATAAAAAATTGCAAATTTGCTGATTAAACCCCACAAATTGGTAATTAAAATAAAGGCACTATACATATAGGTATCAATTGAATACAATGTTTTATTGATATATTTACAATTTTAAAGCAATTTGAAAACCTACCAGTGTCTCAATCTCTATGATAAAATAAATTCTAAATACTTATAAATGTTGGTATTTGATTTCTGGTTTTATATCATGGAAAATCAGACCTTCCCCTACCCGCTTAGCTCACAGAATCTAGGTGTAGGCTCCTCATTCCCAAGCTACAAGCCCCCAGCCCTGCTGGTGCCGCTCACTCCCCACTCAAAGCCCCCTGGCCCTGCCAGTGCCAAACTTATCCACAGGAGCTGCTCTCCATATACATGCACATGGTGCCCCCTGCCTGACTGCCCTTCTCCCACTCTCCCCAGCCCCTTGCAAGCTGAAACTCTGCCAGCCTGCAGAGAGCTCTTTGCAAAACTGCAAAATCTATGTGTTTCTCCATTAAAATGAGAAATCTGCATTTTTCTCAGGTAAAGGGGGAAAATACACATTTTTTTCCATTTCCTCATGGGAAACGGAAAACCCAGTCTGCTCATCATGTGTCATTTGAAGTGGGGGAAAAATAATTTCAACCATAATTGGCCCATAGCATTATATATATCTTCTGTGATTTATTTGTATATACAACATGAACATTAATATAGTGAATATTAATTAAACCATGGGGGCATTATGAATAAAACATTTGTTTCTGGAAAAATATGCCCATACAATTTTGGAAAGGAATTTATAATTAGTTTTTGAAAGTTTCCACTGGTACTTTATTTCTAAATCCCTTCCAGGATTGTTAAACAGAAGCAAGCAAAACTAACAAACAACTTGTCATATTAAATATATTTCTAGGCGATTGGATGTTGTAGTAGTGCACTTAGCTTACTTAAATCAGTGGGGGATTTTCTCTTGACTTTAACAGACTGAGGATCAGGTCAATGAAGGAGAGGAGCTCTCTCAAAACTGCACCTGGTCCTCTGTGTAAATAGTATGAGTGGGGCTTTTGAACTTTCTGATGCAAGGGTGAGAGAAAAGGTTCTGGGGAACAGTGATGCATTTGGCTTTGCTCTCCAGTGACAATTTCCTGAGAATCTACCATTGCTAGATCAGCATTAATTTCTGCTTTGTGCGTTAACCTCACTCTCTCCCTTGCTCACTTTCCCTTGGAGGGAGCTAGCTGAAGCTCAGCTGTGTCAACAGCCATCCAGCTGTTAGGGACTGGAGGTTACATTCAGAGGATGCCCTCTGCCTTTCATGCACCTGTACATCCCTCCCTGTATAAAGGGAAGACATAAGAGTTTCAGCAGAGATACTACTCTGAGAAAACAGGAGAATCTGGACTTCATAAGTGGAGAGAAAAAAATGACATAATACACCCAGAGCATTTTGTATCTTATTGTAATTTACTTGTAATGAAGTATACCTTCCTGAACAGCAGCCCGAGAGGGCAAGAGCAGTTTGAAGTGTAAACTTTTAATAACCCCCCAGAACTCCAGCAGTGCTCAGGTCTCAGTTTAGAGTATCAACCCATCTTCCTATCTACTGCCAGCTTTTTTCAGGAGGATGTGCAGCTACAATTTCTGCCCCAAAACCTTCAATGATGTTGAGGTTGTCAAAATCAAGCGCTTCCTCTAGCCGGGTGGCTAGAATCCAATATGATGCATCTGTGGATTAGACAAATGTGTACCCATTCTAATTTACAATGTTGGAAAATAACTGCCTGTGAAATAATAGTCAAGGCAGTGTGAGGAACCTATGTTAGAAGAGTTTTCCACTGAAACACCTTTAAGCATTGGATTTTAACTCAACTCAATATGCTGCAATTGTCTTCTCTTTAATGATTTTAAGTTAAAGTCTTCTATGGGGAGTTTTAGTTTTGTTATGGTATTCAAAGTGATGGCTTTTCAAAACATTTCAATAGGGCAGCAAACGAAGTACGGTAGGGATGAATTATGACAATGTTCGGGAGCAAGTGATAGGCAAGTAACTTTTCAGACAAGGAAGTTATGGAAGGAAAAATAAAATTCAGGATTTCTGGTTCTCAGGAAAGGGCTAATGCATGCCTTCAGGAAAGCACTGGGAAAGTTAGATAGTGTCCTAAAAGGTTTTATGAAGTATTCATTTCCAGAATGTCATTCCTTGGATTTGTATTATTACAGAGACACTTGGCTATTCTGTGCTGATAAAATCTACTCTACTTAATAAAATTAATGGCCAGTATTTATTAGCAACTACTTGCATAATCCGGTTAGCTAATTTATTCATTAGTTTTCAGCTTTCTGTTTACTTATACAGCTTCATGCTGATCACTTTATGAAGTAGTTAAAAGTATTACAGAAACTTTTCAGTTTGTATATTTAAGAAATGTATATAAAATTGGTAATAGCAATGCTAGGTATTGTTGGTATGATACCAATCTTGCCAACAGACAGAAAAGAAATATGCTTTTCTATGCACAGGGATTAACTTTCTTTTCCCACACAGAAAGGAAGGGATGGAAAGCATTTTCACTGAATCAGATCCAAAATCTAAAGCAAATCCTTTTCCCTCCATTTGGTGTTTTGCTTTTTAATAGCTTTCTAGATTGGTTTACAAGCCATCAGGCAGCTGAGGGGCATCTATTTGACTTTGAATTCACTCATCACTTTAAGAAATACATCTGTATAGCACTTCTACATATAGAAATAAAAGTTTTGTTCTGAGAAGCTATCTTTGCTGGGGCTGTCGCAGATCTGTGAATTTGAGGCTTTTAATGTGAATCTGACAAAAATGGATGTCTGAATACTGAATTTTCTTGTGTCCTTAAGACAGGAAAGGATTTTTTTTCAGTTGTGTCCTGTAAATGGCAAACATAGTTACAGCTGTTGCTTCTTTTAACGCTTCTATTTATTCTCTCCTCAAAATCACATTATTAATCACAAAATGGCTTAGATTAAAGTCATATAATTCATGTTAGTATGTGAGTTATCACACACAAATATGGTTACATGTCAGAATTATCACCCTTGACTCTAATTTTCTTATTCTAACTTAATTATTTTGTATACAGTTTGTTTGTACTTAAACAATTATAACATTAAGAAATGTTGTGCTAGAAACACAAACCTTCCATTTTTTAGCTAGTCACTAATGTTGTCACAGGTCTCTTCCAAATAAGGACCTTCACTACACCTCTTTTCAAGGGAATAATATTTTTTATGTCAAATAATCTCATTTATATTGATGCAACAACTTATGCAAGAGACGATTTGGTGGGCTGGCATCTGAAAACTTTACCAGAGAAAGCCATGTATTTCAGACAAAGGAATGCTAACAAAGGTGGGAGAAGACCTGGAGGCTGAGCTATAAGATTATCACATCATTTTTCTTGGTACTTAAGATTTAGTGCAGATTGAAGTCATAGAGGTGGAAGTTCCTTTACTACTACACTGAATAGTAATTTATTTTGAAATGCATAAATCTTATTTATATGGTAACAAATGTATCTAGAAACAAATGATTTTTGTCACTTCCTCATGCTCCCATGATATAGTAAAACAAAAATCTGTTTTTTCTTGCCAAATTAATTAAACAGGATGCTGTTATCTCAGTTTAATTACAGGCAGTATAGTCTGGTTTAAATAACTTTTGCATTAAAAATAAACGGAAAAGAGAATTACTTTTATCTAACACATAGGACTGAGAAATTAGTAAAATAAGAACAATTCTAATGCATAAATGTAGCTAGTTTTAAGTAACAGTCCCATAATTAACTTGATATCAAACAGTAATGCCACCACAGGTTTATTATTGTTATTATTATTATTTATATTAAGCATCACTGCCAAAACATAACAAACAGATGAATGTTAAACAACTTATTTTTTTATGCGAGTCAAACATGTCCTGACACATTTTGGAGGCAGATGAAAGCTGTAGTTCAAAAGAATGCATAAATAGAAAGTGGCTACACTGCTTTTATCTGTGATTTAGTTAAGTAGACAATTATTATAAAAATCCTTGAAGTTGCTGTTTACTTTCTGTTTATACAACTGATGTTGCTTCCTAATATAGGCCTCTGTGCCTCTCCTCCCCTAGACGTGGCCCTAGGGAAAGCAGAGCACCACACAGCAGTAGCATAACTAGGGCAGGGTGACAAGAGCAGCTGCCCCAGGTGCCAACTGGGGGCTGGAGGATCTGGAAAAATATCAACTGCCGCTACAACTACACAATCACACTGGCAGCGCATTGGCAGCCAGAAGTTGCCACTATTCTCATGTGTCCTCCTGCCCCAGGTACCTGGCTGCTCTTTTACCCCTTTGCCACACAGTCTTCTTATAACATTCTGCCCAATTATTTCCAGGAGGAGATGGGACATTTTTCTCTTGCTTCTCTCATTTTCCCTATAACAATAGATTCTGGCTCCATAGCCCAGAAGATCTACAAGGCAAAAGGGGAAGCATATGAAGACCTTGTGCCTCTCCACTGGGTGCATAATCTATGGCCTATCTGCCCATGTAGTTCTGATGCGACTGTACTGCCAACACTTCCAGTGCCTGTGGTTTCCTTCTCCAGAACCATAAATGGCAATTTCCTGACACAGAAGTAGTCCATGAATACAGTAAAGCAGTCTGAAATTATTTCTGCTTAGTCCTAGTTCAAACAGAAGCTGCTGAAGGGGTAAAGTAGCCCATCCAGCTCTCTTTTTCCCTTTCTGAGAATGCCAACATCTCTCCTACTTATTTAGGACAGATCCTGATTTTCAAAGTCTTTCACAGGATCCATGGAAAACTAGTAACATGGGAGAATGTGACCACTTTCACTGTCTCATCTTGTATCCAATAGAAAGGTAGCTTTTAGGATATAATCTCATCTACAGTAAATGCAATAAATAACCACCATTATACAGCCAAGGTTCTTTGGGTAAATTTGATATCTTGTATTAGACCAACTAAATAATTGAAAACATTTTTTTCTGAGCAAGCTTTTGGATTTAAAAACTCTTCGTCATGCTGAGGAAGTATCTGCAGTTAGTACGTGCTCTTCCTGGATTGAATTAATAGTAAACAAACTAGAGGCTGGTCTGCATGCAAGGAAGCCAGTCAGTAGGTGAGAGACAGGCTGGGGGAGGGGAAGGGGAATGAATGTAGCAGGTAAATAGTGAAGAGGTACCTGGGGAGTTAGATGGCAGGCAGGTTATAATATGTCATAAATCCAATGTCTATATTTAGTCCATGATTTTTTGTATCCAGGAGGTTGATCAAGTGAAGTTCATATGCTTGTCTGTGAAAAGTGTTTTGTAAATTCCCTTTGAGCATTAGAACTGAGAGATTGGAGAGAGAGTGGTCTTCTTGTGAGAAATGTGCCCCCACCAGTAACTGGGTATTCTTGTCGGTAATAAATTTCTGGTGTGCGTTCGTTCTGGTGCACAGTTGTTTTTTGGTCTCTCCATCAGGGCATCTGGTGCATTAGATGAGATATATTACATCTCTGGAGGTGCAGCTGTAAGATCCAGGAATGCTGATGGTTCTGTTTTGGGGTGTAGTAATTGTGGGAGTGGTGGAGATATGGGCTAGAGACAAACATTCAAAAAGCCTGAGCCTGAATTGATTCAATCTTTGCAAGTTAGTCTAACCTGGCTAGGCTGAACTGGTTTGAAACCAGACAGACATTCTCTCTGGACTGAGGAAATTCAGGCATATGCCTGCAGTGGCTCAAGCTAGAAGCTGGGGGTGGTGCTAGAGCAGCCCTCCCTTCCCTTCTGCAGGGAGCTGAGCTGAGGGGGGCATGGCCAGGCCCTGGCAAGACTCTCTCATTAGGGAGGTTTGCCTGCACAGTCCCAGACTTTTCCCCACTGGCTGCTCAAGGGGTGGGAATATTGCTAGCCCCAGGCTAGCACTCTGAGGCAAGGGTGTGTGTGCAGTGCATGTATCTGTTTATGATATGGAGGTTTTCAATCTCCCTCCCTGCTTTGTCATACTGTCTGCAGCAAACTGACAGGCAAGCAAGCCATCTGGGGGGCTGATAGCAGTCTTTATCTCCCAATTAGCAAAACAATAGCCCCTCTTTACATTACTTCAAACTTCTTAAATGGCTTACCTGTTAATTGGCTCCAAAAGCCCTAAATGGTCACTGTTCTCTTTGCCTATCTCATTGAAATAGGAGAGAGAGATAGACACAGGCACCTCTTGGCATTGGCTAGCATACCACATGCTGGCTATGGTGCCTGCTATGGCAGAGAGGGGGAATGGATCTCTGCTTAAGCAGTGAGGGGGGAGGGGCATAGGGAAGCCAGCAGACCCTGCTGTGCCTTCAAGTCTGTCCTGAGCTCCAGCCAGGGAGCAGACGGGAGGACTCTGCTCTGCTGTGGAGCAGAGAGCCCTGCCCAGCTCAGAGAGCATGCTGGGGGGATTCTGATTTAACTTAAACCAGCAGGAGTCTGGAACAGACATTGCATAAATGGGTTTGAGCCAAATCAGTTAAGTCTGATACTGCATTCAACCAGGTTTATCTCAAACCAGTTTCAGCCATTTTCAAACAGGTTTATGTGCACTGAACATCTGTCAGGTTTAAACCAGTTTCTGATCACTTAAACCTGTTTATGTGTAATGTCTGTCCCTAGCCATGTTGGCAAGTTTTGCATTTCTTGTCAAGACATGGTCTGGATCCATTTGGTGTGTTTTGGGCCATAGGAAGTTTGCTTTTGGTGATGAGGTTAGCAAGGTTCAGTGCTTGTTTGAAGGCTAGGATGGGTGGTTTTAGGAAAATCTCTTTAAGAATTGGATCTCCTTCCAGTATGGGTTGCAATTGCTTGAGGATTCTCTTCAGTTTTGAAGGTAAGAGAGATGGTGTTTGAAATAACAGGTAGGCTTAAGAAAAAAGTTGCTTTAGAATTTCCCTGACCAAATTCCTAGATGACAAAAGAAGATTAAAACCAATACACACAACTTACATTTAGCTCCATGCTAGCCATGGAGAGGCTGAGAAAGAATAATTTATTAATTAAACTAAAGCACATTTTTTCAGACGTCAGTCAGCCAAAGGCTTAAAATGGCGTATAATTAATTTCTTTCAATTAAATATTTTCTGTCATATTATTTTCTTGACTCAGTATTTTTGATAGAATCTACTCTATAAAAATTAGATGACAACAAAACATAAAAATAATGAACACACAATTGTTTAATGAATCTTCCTTTTCTATGCTGGGGTTGATCATTCAGCAGGGGCTCTGGAACCAAATTCTTTTGTTTCAAGGACAAGGTTTCTTTCACTAACTGACTAGGATGGCTCAGTCACAGCAACACATTTTTCTTCTGAGCTGCAGAACATCTCATTTTTAGCAGAATTAACATTCTGACATTCTTAATCTCCTAGGAGACCAGGAAAAGTATTTTAGGCAAACAAGGTACAAGTGTTTCATACTTTTATTAATTAACACAAAGAAGAATATTCAAGACATCACCTATCTGTTTTTAGCTTTTATTTTAAAAGATACTTCTTAGTTTTTACCACTTCAGTTTTGATTCTCATAGATAGGGTGACCATATTATTTCTAAAGCAATCCTTAAAAACACTGCCCCTCCCCCCACCCCAAACAGCAATGCTGCTGCAGGCAGGGGCAGAGGCAGGGGCAGGGAGGCAGGGTGCAGTCTGGTGGGGAGGCAGAAGCTGTCTGGCATACCATACCATACCACTCCACTTCCCCACCAGACTGCAGCCTGTGCCACTGCAATTTCGGGACTTCTCTTTTAATTTTTACCACTGGTCAGGACCAGCTTATGAAATCCAGGACTGTCCTAGCCAAACCCAGATGTAAGGTCACCCTACTCATAGATGACTCAGCAAGACCAACTGACAAATATATCCAACAAGATCATTAAAAGTGGGGAAGAAGGTGACCAGGAGGAAGCACAAGCAGGAGGCAGCAACAGGGGAGGCCGTCTCATTATTTTTGAGAAAGAAAAGGCAAGCTAGTTACCTCAGATGTCTGTACCCAAATGCACAGAGCCTGGGAAACAAGCAGGAAGAACTGGAAGTCCTTGCAGTCATACAAATGTGATGTGATCGGATCGGAATAACAGACTGGGTGGGATAGCTCGCATGACTGGAATACTGTCACACATGGGTAAAAACTGTTTAGGAAGGACACGCAAAGGAGAAGAAGAGTTGCTCTTTAGGAGCAGTATGATTGCTTGGAGGTACAGCATGAAACTGGAGATAGGCCTGTTGAGAGTCTCTCAGTTCAGGTCGAGGGGAAAGCAACAAGGGTGATGTCATGCATGATGGGTGTCAGCTATAGACCACCAGACCATGAGGATGAGTTGAATAAAGCTTTCTTGAAACAGTCAGCAGATCACAAGCCCTGGTTCTCATGGGGGACTTCAATCACCCTGACAACTCCTGGGAGGGCAATACAGCAGTGTGCAGGTGATCCAGGAAGTTTGTGGAGAGTGTTGGGGACAACTTCCTGGTACAAGTGGACCCAACTAAAGATCATGGTTTTCTTGGTCTGCCACACACAGACAAGGAAGAATTGGTGGGGAATGTAGTAGTGGGTGGTAACTTGGGCAGCAGTGACTATGAGATAATCAAGTTCAGGATCCTGAGGAAAGGAGGAAGGAGAGCAGTGCAGTGAGGACACCGGACTCCAGAAAAGTAGACTTTGACTCACTCAGGGAGCTGATGAGCAGGATCTTAGGGTTATTTAGTCTGGAGAAGAGAATACTGAGGGGGCATTTGATAACATTCTTGAGACACCTGAAGGGCAATTATAGGCAATATATTTATCAATAATCTGGACAATGGGATGGAGAACACCCTCAGCAAGTCTGCAGATGACATCAAACTGAGTAGATGGACTGGAGGGAAGGGCTAGGATTTGGAGACCTGGACAGATTGGAAGATTGGACCAAAAGGAAGCTCTCAGGAAGTTCAATAAAGACAAGTGCAAAGTCCTGCACTTAGGACAGAACAATCCCATGCACCAGTATAGGCTGGGATCTGAGGATGTTTTTATACATGCTCTGGGAGTTGCAGGGGGCAGGGGGGAAATGGAGTGCTTTAATTAGAGCAGTTCCAAGACCTTATCTCATTAAAGCACCTGGACTGTCTTGTGTATCAGTGTCCTTATGCTTCAAAAGGGCAGTGGGGGTGCTTTAACTAAAGTTTGTTGAATGCTCTTTAGATAAAGTACTGCCACAACCATTTTGAAGTGTGGTGTTGCCAATACATGAGACCTTAGTTGCAGCTGCCCAAGGCCCCCAGATAAGGCTGCTGGGGCCAGCACAGTTGCTGGCCCCAACGTCCCCTACCCCACCTGGGGTAACATGTCACGCAATGGAGCACATGTGGCACAGGCATTCCCCAGAGACAAGCAGTAGCAGCAGGTTTTGTCTGCCTTATGAAAATAATATATTGTTAAAATTCAACCAACTGAGAATGTTTTATTTTTAAGAAAAGATACAAATTTGTGTTAAAAAATAATTTTATGACAAAGAATTTCTCACTGATTCAGTTAATCCCATGGCCAGCACTAGATAACTTTTCCACAGTGTTGCAGACAAAGGATCCTTCCAGCACTGAGACATAAAAAGCAAATTATTAATTATTTTACTTCCACTGCCCTCTCTATTTTGAGGTCATATTTTGTGTATTTTTTTTATTTAAAATGTCCATGTTTACACTAGCACGTATGAAAATTATTACAGCAAAACAGGACCAGTCTCTTGTAAATTATGCTATATACCTGGCACTATCTAATCACCACTAATCATGTAGTGATGTTTTACTGATGTATAATTGTGTTCAAGCTGGATAATATGCAGACAGTGTAAAAATAGGTGAATTACCAGTGGGGATCAAAGCTGCAGTGTTCTCTCTTTATTCACATTCCTTCAGCAGCCAAATGAGAGTCTGCTTCCACAATCATATGTTGGAGATGGTTAGAAGCCACTGATTCCAAGTGGAAGTCAAACAATAGAATGATTATTAGGGAATTTGGCATAGACTGGTTCCTTGGCTGTGTCTATTGGTTGACGATTATGGAAGTGCCTCTGGGGTGGTCTGTGGGTCAGGCTTCTTTGAGCCTGATTGAGCTACATTGTCTTTTCTGGGAACAGTTCCCCTTTCATTCACTTGCTGCAAGTTCAGAGGGATTTCTAGGACATAATGTGCTCTGCTATAGAAAAAAACCTCCATGACAGGCGATATCCTTTTTAATAGTATAACGTTAATGTTCCCAGCAAGCGTATGCAGCAACTTTCCTTCACAATTCTATTAACCATACTGACCTTGAATGTTCTGCTTTTCGGTGCAGTTCTTCGTATTTTTTCTCTCTCATGTGTGCCAAAAAAATGTAGTTTCTCTTTATCGTGAGGTCAAACTAGAGAATATTTCAACTCAGAATTTTGAGGAGAATTGAAGCTTGGATTCTTTGACTCTAATATCACTACTATACTACCATGCATATTTTGTTATAGAGAGAAAAGTGGGAGATGCAGATGTGGGCTTTATTTTGCTTCTGACAAATTGGGCACGGGGACACAAGATGCTTACTCCAGATTAGTGCAAATTACTGCACAGTAAGCATCACCATCTACACATGCAGATGCTTGCTGCACAGTAATTTGCTCTAATTGCAAGTAAATTTGCTACCTATAAATACAAGTAGCAAATTTACTTTTGATTACTTACTCCACCATATGGCACATGTAGATGGCCAGCTAGGAGCAAACTTGCTCCCGATCAGCTTGTCATCAGGCAGCGGGAGATTGCCCTCTGCCCCTGGGAGCTGCCTGCTGCCAGTGTGGTCTCTGCCACTAGATCCTGGGTAGGGACAATGTCCCCAACCCCCAACAGCAGGAAGCTCCCAGGCGCCACTTCCCACTCATGAGGTGGAGGCTGGGAGCCTTTTCCCAGCCCTAGTTCCGCAATTGCAGGGCAGGGGCTGAGAACAAGCTCCCAGCCTATTCTCAGCCCCTGCTCTTCAATCACAGAGCTGGGGCTAGGAACAATCTCCCCAGCCTCACTGTGATCACAGGGAGCGGACGGGGACTAAGCTCCACAGCCCCTGCCCAACCCTCTGGTCGTGGAGCAGAGGATGGGAGCTATCTGCACAGGAAGAGTTCCCCACCCAGCCTGAAGCTTGCCCCTGACTGGGATAGTTCCTGGCCAGCCCTGAGATGTGAGGGGAAATCTGCATGTGGAGACTGGAGGTGGCTGGGGACTGTCCCATTTCAGGCAGTCCCCAGTCAGCTCTGGACTGCCCAGAGAAGGTGGGGCTAGACCTGATGATCTTGCAAGGTCTCTTCCAGCCCCTTACAATCTATAAATATGTTTGAAATGGCATATTTTTACTAAATTTTGATATACAGTGGTTGGAATGGTTAGTTGCAGAATGTTGGGGAACAAAAAATATTAAACGTCAAACACTACAACATTACATCAAGGATATTTAGGTGGATAACTCCCATTGATTACAATGAGAGTTAAACATTTTTAAATGTAAATATTATTATACTTCAGATATATTTGAGGGATCTCGAGCATTGACCAAGAATTTCCAAATAATTGTAGAATCATAGAAAATTAGAATTGGAAGGGATCTCAGGAGGTCATCTAGTCCAACACTCTGCTCAAAACAGAACCATCCTCAATTATCTCATCCCAGCCAAGGCTTTGTCCACCTGGGTTTAAAAAACCTCTATGGATGAAGATTCCATATCCTCTCTGGTTCCACTGCTTTACTACCCCCCTAGTGAAAAAGTTTTTCCTAATATCTAACCTCAACTTCCCTTGCTGCAACTTGAAACTATTGCTTCTTGTTCTGTCATCTGCTACCACTGAGAACAGTCTAGCTCAAGGTCAGGCAAAATCTGGCCCACAGGCCAGATCCAGCCTACCAGACCATTTTATCTGGCCTATGGGGCTCCTAAAAATTTTAGAAAATTAATTTTGATCTGCCCCTGGCTGCCTGTCAAAGATGGCAGTCAGTCAGTGGCAGCAGGATCCAGGGGAAGCCGGTGGCAGGACCCCATGGCTGAACAGCAAGAACTACTGCTCCCCACCCCCAGCCCTCCTCACCACCTACCCTTGCACCCCAGCCCCCAACAAAAAGCCTCTGTGGCTTCTGGCCTTGCAACCCTGTGTCTGTTGCCTGTTTCCCTCTCCCTTCCTCTATGTGGAAAGTGAGATAAGATCAGATGGAGGGAGAGGGGAAAACAGCTGTGATCAGCCCAGCAGCTGGGAGCTGCATGGTGCTGGCCAGGCTAGCCTGGAGTCAGAGCAGGAAGCAGGGAGGGGGGGACAGAAGGTAGTGGGGGATGGCAAGGGGGCTGCTGAAAGCAGGGGCAGCACAGGGAGCAGCAGGGGGAACAGCGTGGGGAACTGTATTTTATGCAATCACCTCTAGATACACTTCACAAACACATGAATCAGTACAAAAGTATTTTTAAATAAAATGAAAATATGTTATAGTAGATCTCTTATTTTTTGGTATATGATTTGGGGTTTTTTTCTGGTTTGAAGACTGTAGCACCCTTCCTCCCAAAAGAAGTGCTTTGGGGCAAGGGGAGGAACTTCCGGTGGTAAAGGTCAAGGGTTGGGGCACAGAGCACCTGGTCTCAATATGGTGACCAGGGGCAGGGAAACTGTCAAGGAGCAGGGCTACCTATGTGGCCTTCAATAGCTCATCAAAACTTGGTAAGCGGCCTGCTACTCAAAATAATTGCCTGCCCTTGGTCCATCCCCTTGCAGCCACCCTTCAGGTAGTTGAAGACTGCTATTAAATCCCCTCGCATTCTTCTCTTCTCCAGACTAAATAATTTAGCCCAGTTCCCTCAGCCTCTCCTCAGAAGATGTATTCCCCAGTCCCATAACCATTTTTGTTGCCCTCTGTTGGACGCTCCTATTTTTCCACATCTTCTCTATAGTGGGGGGCCCAAAACTGGATATAGTACTCCAGATGTGGCCTCACTAGTACAAATAAAGGGGAATAATCACTTCTTTTGATCTGCTGACAACACCCTAATGCAGTTAGCCTTCTTTGCAACAAGGGCACACCATTGGCTCTTATTCAGCTTATTGTCCACTGTAACTCCCAGGTCCTTTTCTTTTGAGCTCCTCCTTAGCCAGTCAGCCCCCAGCCTGTACCAGTGCATGGGACTGTTCTGTCCTAAATGCAGGACGTCACCCTTTTCCTTAGTGAACTTCCTGAGATTTCTTTTGGTCCAATCCTCCAATTTTTCTAGGTCTCTTGGAATCCTCCCCCTCCCTTCCAGCATATTTACTACTTGACCCAGTTTGGTGTCATCCACAGACTTACTGACAGTGCACTCCATCCCATCTTCTATATTGTTGATGAAGACATTGAACATAACAGGCCCCAGAACAGAACCTTGGGGCACTCCACTTGATACTGACTGCCAGCTAGACATCAAGTCATTGATTACTACACTTTGAGCCTGACACTCCAGACAGGCTTTTATGCACTTTACAGTCCATTCATCCAACCCGTACTTCCTTAGCCTGCCTGCAAGATTGTTGTGAGAGACCATATCAAAAACCTTGCTGAAGTCAAGATATGCCAGATCCACTACCAGCCCCACATTCACAGAGCCAGTCATTCCATCATAGAAGATATTCAGATTGGTTAGGCATGGCCTGCCCTTGATGAATCCATGCTGATTTTTCCTGCTCACCTTCTCCTCCAGGTTCTTAGAAATGGATTCCTTGAGGACTTGCTCGAGGATGACTAGTCTATAGTTCCCTGAATCCTCGTTCTTCCCTTTCTTAAAGATGGACACTATATTTGCCCTTTTCCAGGTGTCTAGGACCACACCTGATCACAGATTTTCAAAGATAATGGCCAGCAACTATGCAATCACATCAGTCAGCTCCCTCAGCACCCTCGGGTGCATCATATCTGGCCCCATGGACCCTATACACATCTACCTTTTCTAAATAGTTCCTAGCACTGTTTTTTGCCACTGTCAGCTGCTCACCTCCTCCCCAAACTGTGTTGCCAGGTACCATAGTCAGGAAGCTGACCTTGCCTGTAATATTCTAGCACTTCAGGGATTCCTTAGTTTTATACTTTGAAGTCTTTGAAGCTGTTTTGTAATCAGCAAGTCCCATTTTCAGTCTTTATTTTTAGTTTTAAATGTTTTTTTATTTTTTGTTTTTTAAAATAGCTACAATATGTAAAAAAACCCACAAACAATTCCAGTAAAGATATATTGGTACTGATATTCCAGTACCAATAAAGATAAAGTACCAATTCCAGTAAAGATACATTGGTATTATGCCTAACCTTGCTGTGGTTATGCATAACTCAGGAAGGGTGTGGTACAGTGCTGTGTCAGGGGCACTATCTGGGGTCCTAGCTGGGCTATTGTGAATTTATTTCTGATAGCAATAACTACAAAATCCAGCTTATCCTGGTATTGAAATTTGGTTCTATACTGATATGAGCCATCAGATTACAGGTTGTTTTGTGTCATTTTATGCATCTAACCACTGAATGAAGACCCATCCTATTATAGGAAGAGTAGGACTTTCACAAAAGGGGAAAAACCTAATAAAAAAGCATAATTAAAGCAAGGGTTTTAATACAAATAAACAAAAAAAGAATTGACATTGTTTTCATCAATTACAGCACAATTAAGCCTATATGGAGGTTCACTGTTAAAAAGCTCAAGTGCTTTGCCCCAGTTTTTGAAACTATTTGTTTCAAAGTTTTTATAACACCCAACCACAGATTTTGAAGGTGAGGTTATGACCAAAAAAATAAAACTTGAACATGTAATTAAGAACTGTGCCATAATGTATGCACATATTACCTCACTGATTTCTGAGGAATGAATCAAGATCCATGGAGTACTCACATGGGCAGTTCTCCACATCCATATGTATCCATATATTTGTTCTTGGGCTACTATTTATAAAGGTCTTTGATTGCCAGCCTGGTACATTTGCTACATAAAAGCTGCCCCCATCCCCAGTGCATTCTGAAGCAAAATTAAGAACAAACAGGCTGCTTATAAGACAGGGAGTCTAAATATGTCATTTAAAACTAGCTAATTTGTGTTGACAGTATTCCTTAAGAGAGCAAGTCTTAGAATATTTTAGTTGCTACTCAGTTTCTTTTTTAAAAGCTGATTATCATCAAAGTAGCCTAATGGAAAATGGCAAGAACAGAGTGGTAAATCTGCTCAAATATATAATTATTCACAAATATTTTACAAAAGAAGTTGTCAACAAAAATATATGGCCAATAAAGGAAAATTGGCAGCTTCTTAGAACATTTTTGGAGCATGGATTGGTAACTCTAGTCTCCAAAGGAAAAGTATTCATTTTCCTTTGGTCTCACTAGGGAAATAGACCTAACAACCCCAATGGCTCCAAAGAAAGGAGTGCAGGTTTACACATGGACGGAAACAAGTCATATTCTCATTCTACCCAGCCAAGGTACACCCTGCATTAATCTATTAGCACCTCCTCCTACATATCTCACACTTGCAGCCTGACATTTTACTACTTAATACATGAGGGTATTGAGAAATGTAAGGATCTCTGGATATGAGCAACAAACACATAAAGAAACTAGCATTTTAATATTAAGAAAGCTAATTTTTGTCCTAGATGCTTATGAGATTTATTATCCATATGATTTGCAGGCTCTTCTTCAGCCTGATATAGACACAAAGTAAAGTGCATCTACTGTGCAGAAATTAGGCTGGAGAGAAAACTCAGAAAGGTACAAAAGCCAGACTCCCACCCAGCATTGTCCATGTATTTCTATATTTGCATAAATTGTACATGCATGTCTATATTTGCATAAATTCTGGAAAGGGGAGCTACTGGTGAGGAAGAGAGGCAGAATCCTCTGCACATTACATGCTACTGCAAAGGAGTGGACAAAACACTGCTAAATCATTCACAAGATAATGCTTATAGAGCTGGCAGTACAAAGTGTTTTCAGTTGTCTAAAGCTGTTCTGGCAACTCTCCATGATGAATCTAGTAGCCTGTGGAGCTGGGACTGGAAGTGGATGCAGCACAGGGCAACCTTAGGTAGGTACATCAAACACATCTCCTTCCTTCCAGCAACCATCTGTGGGATTACCGCAAGTTTTTACAGGCTCTACACCTTTTCCATACACATACTGGGTTTGTACTGTGGTGGATTTTTTGGTGGTATTTAAAATGTTTTCACCTATCTCCTACTAAAGTAGATGGAGAGGCAGACTGCGATTCCGTTTAGGTGGATATTTGTGCTCAAATAATTGGTTGCATTAGCTTAAAAGTTGATTTACAATAAAGACATTGTGTTGCAATTAGCAATCCACTGTTATGAACAAGGTAGCTCACCCTTTTCAGAGCTCCTGTTTCAGACTGTCTGCAGAATCTGGAGGGTACATTGTGGGTTTAATCTTCCCCCTGTCCCCATCTGCAGAAGTTACCCTTATCATTGTAGAACCTAAAACCTTATTTTTTAAAACAAGGGCTTAGAAGCTGAAGCATTTTTGCAGAAGTGATGAACATCTTTGCAGAAGTGATGAACATTTTGATGAACTTCTGAGAAACCTGCCTGCAAGCTTCTGAGGAACTGCAGCCCTAAGGTACCCCAGCTCTGCAGGCTACCTCAGACCTAGGCAACCCCAAAGCTTTCAGCAAATGCTGCAGGATCTGGAAGCCTCAGCAATTCCAGCTCCACCCAGTGCTCAACTCCTGGATCTGCAGGAGGGAGCCTAGATGCCCCAAGAACTTTAGCTTGAGGTGAAGCTCTCAGGCTAGGGACAGAAGTTACATATAAACCAATTTAAGTAATCAGAAACTGATTTAAACCTGTGACAGAACAAAAGTTCAGTGCATATAAACCAGTTTCAGAATTGCTGAAAATGATTTAAGATATACCTGGTTGAATGTAGTATCAGACTTAACTGATTTGGGTCAAACTAATTTATGAAACTTCTGTCCCAGATCCCTTCCTGGTTCAAATTAAATCACAGTCCCGCAGCATCCCAGCATGCTATGCATCCCTGTGCTGTGCTGCCTACTCCAGTAGAGAAGGGTTGGGGGAGGGAAGATAGGGACTACCTCCCCAGGCAAACCCTGGCTAGGGTCTGAGGCCAGGGAGGAAGGTGAAATCCCCCTTCCTTCAAGAACAGAGCTGCTCTGCTCTGCTAAATTTACTGTTGGCTGTGACTGTGGATTACAAATACCAGAGGCACCTGGAAGCAGGAAGAGGGAGTGATAAGCAACCCTGCAGAGTCCTGCTGCAGTGATTCTGGACTGCAAATTTCAGAGACTTCAGGGGCAGCAGGAAAACCAAGTGAACACACAGTCCATGCTGACAACATGCCAGAGAGCCATGCTCTAGTGCTCTCCCCCCACACACTTATGGCCTGAGCTACTGCAGGCATGTGGCTGTATTTCCTGAATCAAAAGTGAATGTCTATTTACTTGTTAGTCAGTTTAATCTCTGCATCTTAGACTAACCTGCAAAGACTGAATCAATTCAGTCTTAGGGTCTTTAACTGCCTGTATTTAGCCCCATAATCTACTACAGAACTAAAAGTCTGGAAACCCTGAGGAGCTCTTACAGCTTTCAGCTTCCTTTTCAGAGTCTCCAAGGCCAGATCTCATCAGAGTCCTGGCTTCTGATTCAGCTGTGGCTCCCGCCTTAGTTTCAGTGCTGTGGAAATATAAGCCTAGAAACTAAATCAATTCTGACCTTCCAAGGGCTGTACAACACCAGTCTGATTATGAGTGGAGCAGATATGCAATGGTGAATCTTATACTCTAACAATGCTGGATGTAAAGAGTTGTATTTCCCTTTTAAAAAGCACTTGTAACTTATGCAGCAATATGTTACAAAGTAACTAGCAATTCTCATGCTTTTCACACTTACAATGACGGCTGTATTGCAGAACCAGATTATTTTACAAGACAGTATTATGAACTGCAGCATAATTGTCCAATGAGTAGACTAGTCTTCTTTAAGATTGGAGTGGGGTGGGGTAAGAGGGTTGTTGCTGTTTTTTTCATGGTTTTTAAGAACTGGTATGTCCTTAAAGTATCAGACCCTAATAGTGCCAGGATGCCTGCTAATGGGTTTTATGCTAATTATAAAAGAGTTGCTAGAGTCCCTGGTGGGGGGAAGACAGGGAAGTGAAAAGGGATGTAACCATATTTCCTCAAAGTTCTCTCTCTCACTCTCAATTAACAGGACACCTGCAACTAAATGGGGCTTCCATATTTTTTTGCATTATTGAAAAAATATATATAAAAATGTAAAAATTGTATAAATTATTTAAATGAAGAAGCTATATGCTTCATTGTTCCTAGACTAAATGGAAGCATCATGAAAGGCTAAATGGTGTTTCAGGCATTTCAAAAAGTGGATCCCATAGTGGTCATTTGAGACTGTATTGGTGCTTTTCCAAGAACATAACTGAGTGCATGTGGGGGAGGATTTTTATGGTAATTTTAGGATGAAAGAGGTTAGGTTTGTTTGGCAATATCTTTTATTGGGCCAATAATATAGTTGGAAGAAATGTTAGACAAGGTTTGGGACACAAAATGCCCTCCTCAGTAACACCAAGTAAAATAATGATTTTTCCTTAAATTATGATGTTAAACAACAGTAATTGTTTTATAGTAGGGCTGTCCAACTGGAAGTCCATGGGCCACATGTAGTCTGCAAGGGGTTAAATTGTAGGACTGCACAAAATTTCAGGTGGTGATTCGATTTGGAAGAGGTTCAGCCCAATTCGGTGGCCAAATCTCTGAATCCAAATCAAATCAGGGGACCAATTAAAAGGTCCAATTCAAAGGTCTCCAAATCTTTGGAAAAGATTCAAAGAGCTTTGATGATTCAGACAGTTCCCAGTTGCTGCAGCAGGGGGCTGCAGCTGGACTCCAAACTGGTAAGTAGGGCTGGGGGAGAGGGGACTGGAGGAGGGGACCATGGTGGGACCCCTGCCAACCCCAACCCTCGTCTGATCTGAAACACCAGTCTGCAACACCACCCGACCCCTGACACCCGTCCACTCCCCCACCCCAATGGCTGCCCCACCTGCCCCATCTCCCAGCCCTTTAAAGAAAAGCCCCCCGTGCTCATTGGGTGCTGCTGGGCAGGGGGATGATGCCTGCTGCCCCCCACTGCCCCAGACTGCCATGACTCTGGCACTTTAAGAAAAAAAAAAACAGAAAAATGTCCCAGGACTCTCCACTCCTGCAGCAGCCTTGGGGCTTCAGGAGGCTCGTGAAGAGACCCAATGTGGCACAGGGCAGTGGGGGGCACTGAGGATCACTCCCCCCACCAGCAGGAATAGTGAGTCAAGTGATTTTTCTTGTTTTTTCTTAAAGGGAAAGAGGTGCAGGGGGGGTGGGGCAGCCATGGGGGGGGCTGGGGGAGTGGGGGGGGGCGGGGATCACCCTTCTACCCAGCAGCATATGATGAGCTGGGACTTTTTTTTTTTGAAGCACCAGGAGCTGGGGCAGGCGGGGCAGCCATTGCTGGGCTGGTGGGGATGCGCCTGGCTGATTCAGAGATACAGAGATTTGGCAGCAGCTGAATCTCAGATTTGGCCAAATTTATTTGAGACAGTGTTTTGAATTGCTAAATCTAATCACTGTCCCCCGAATTGGCCGAATCTGAATCCAAAGCAAATACTAGCCGCTTCATACAGGCCTATTAAATTGTAGCCACTAGGCTGTCATTCAGCTGCCACTCTCCAGCTACAGCAGCAGCCAATGTATCCAAGCTCCTCATTCCTCCAACTTCTGCTTCCTGCCCTCACCACAGAGAATGGAGCAGTGTAGCTCAGGAAGATGAGAACTAATTCAAATTGCATAGAAGGGGAAGAGGGGAAAATCACACTCCCACAAGGCAGCAGTGAGGGCGGGGCAGGTCCATTGAAGTGAGTGGGTGGAGCCCATGAGGGTGGATGCTGCAGCAGGGATGGTGGGAAATCATGCTAATGTAGTACTACAGTGGAGGGTGGAGGAATCCCATAGTGGAGGGTGCCCACAAAGGCACATAGAGCAGTGGGAGGAAGCATCCATGAAACATACAGCCTAGTGGTCCTTTAGCCTGCCCAGTGTGGCCAGATAGCATGCAGCCCCTGCTGGTGTGGCCCCTGGGGGCTTAGAAATTGGATTGGTCTGGTTTTATAGCTCAGGCTGCAGCTGCTTTGTTCCCAAACATGAGGAAATACATTTTGTGCCCCAAAACCCGTCTAGCATCTCTCCCAGGTGTATAGCTGGCCCAATAAATGATACCACCAATCTAACCTTGCTTCTGACATCATTCCCTGGACTGCCACACCATGCCACTATGATCCTCCTTAGGATGAAAGGCAGGAAATAGAAATGGGACACAATTTCCTCCATTCCATTCAAATGCAATTGTTGCTGGGATATTTATTTGGTGTTCTACAAAATCTCCCATAAAATCTTTCTGCTAGCATGCCAAGATGAATGAGAACTTGTCAGCCAGGATAGGTTCCAAAGTGGGAAATGCCAGGGCCCCTTTAACTTGAAGTATTAAGGGAGATAAGATTTTAAAGAGTTCTCACCTTTACTTACAGAGGTCATGTTTGCTTAACCAAAAAACACAATGTTAACATTAACCAAAACCTACTTTTTGTTGCCATTGGCTTTGCAGAAACTTTGTAACAGCATAAACTGTACTTGAATGGACACTATTCACATAGAAGAGACACAAGAGGCTACATACACATACAAGTTTTCAGATACAGGCTGACACTCCTCATAGGATATACCTGGTGGGAAAACATGCACCTTGCAGAAATAAATCATCTCCCAGATAAGAGTCATTCTGAATTCCCAGAATGTAGCTTTCCTGTAAAGCATCACCACCATATTATCCTCCTCCCCTTTTAAACAATTCAAAGCCTGGGGACAACTCAACTCAAAAAGGAGGAGGGAAAGGGAGAACACACACCAAACAGGATTTAAGAGCTGTTTTTCTTCTTTCATTTTCTTTCTCTCTAATATATATTTTCAGAATTCAGCCCTTGAACTATCCTCAGAAATCTTGACATACAAGTATGTAGTTTAGCAACAACAATCAGGATATGTTTGATACATCTCCAAACATGCAGAACCATAGAGGTAATAGACAAAAGCATTGATGATGTGTAGGGGTTGCACGCGGGTGCACATGCACTCCCTGAGTGTGGTGGTGCACCCCCTTCAAAAAAAGGGGCACCAACACTGCTGGCGGCACCCACCATATCTCTCCCCTACATCTGATCTGTGGGCGGTTGCTGCCCACCAGCCCCCTTCCCCCCACCATCCCCACTGACAGTGTCTGCAGGCAGCCCCCAATTGCCACTGGTTGCCACTGCCACCACTGCTGGTGGTATCTGCAAGTTGCTGCCAACTGCTTGTTGATGCTCACCATCCCCACCCCCTCACCATTGACAGTGCTGCAGCAGCCTGCAGGAGCTCACTGCTTTTCACCACCATGCTCCTGCTGCTGACAGGACCACCATCGCCTGCCGGCAGAGCTTGCTGTTCCTCCCTTCCCCCCACCTTCCCCTCGCCTCCAGGGGCATGCAGCATTCATGGACAAAAGTTATATTCCTTTAAAGGAAACTGAGAAGAGAGGGGGGGAAATAACCACTTATGAGCATATGTCAGCTGATCCAGCATAGTTGTTTCATGTGTCAAATCCTATTCTACATTAAATAAGAAAATCTGGGTTAGCTTTATACCAGAAAGAAACAACTGTTAAGCAATAGCAGGTTAGCTTTCATTTATTACAGGACAGGGGAGACACACAAACAATAACTGTGTTTCAGCCTGATCTGTTGTAAGTCCCATGAGCTCTTTTCTATTGGACTAATGGGGTTTTCTGAGGGAGAAGTACAAGAAGAGTTCAGTAGCACCTACAGAGTAGCTTTGTACTGATAACATGAGCAGAAGAAGTGAGGATTGCATTTGTCATCCACATAAGCATTTGGCTCTGCCCGTCTTTTTAACATTTCACCAACAGCTTGCTACAATTAACAGAATATGTTTACAGTTAACTCACTTATCTGTTCTTTCTTAAAACATGTCACCCACCCTATCTCTCCCCTACATCTGATTTGAGATGGGCCTTTTATTCTAGGTTTCCCTAATGAGCTCATTAAGGAAATGGAGTTGACTTGTCCTGAATGGATGGCTCACTGACAGGTCTTAGCTGCTTTCCACTAGTTCTAGACATACCTAGGAAGGTGTATTATCTACCTGCACATTTGTAAAGAGTTGTTCTTGTTTGTGAGACTGGCTAGAATTGGAAGAACTCAATACAGGTAATTTTAATTATTCAAAACTAGTAAATAATTTCTGAAAATACCCATTAATTGTCTGTTTACGTCTTGAGCTAAGCCCATACTGGGGAGTTAGGCGTGTTAAGTCAACATTCAGGCATGACTGGTATTCACAGAACCCAGATTCACTAGCTATCTAACTCTGTAGATACCCATATTTCACTGATAAAGTCCCTTAAGTCAGCACTTGGTGAGTTTTTCAAACAGCAGGCCGAAGTGACCCAGACCAGGTCTGAGGCAAGCAGGCACTAAAACTTGGTTGCTGACACTGGTGCTTTTCCCTGCTGCTGTATCTCCCAATCAGCCTCTCTGCTACCAAGCTAAGGCATAGGGAAACCTCTCCTTGTGCTGGAATGTCAGTGAAGCCACCCAGCTCTGCGGGCTAAATCTGATGGCTCTGTGGGCCGTAGGCTGATGATCTCTGCCATATGCCCTGCCTAATTCTTGATGGAATAGAACTGTCTGACATTTATCCCATGCTGAAGCCTGCTACAGATTCATAAAGTTGGGGTACCTTTAATTAGGATATCCAAGCAAGGGGGTGTACTTTAAGCAAGTGTAAACTTGTGTAGGATGTACCCTGGAAAAGGTAGTTCATTGTAGCAAGAACCTGATCCTTCAGGTTACAGAGGTATTCTCATGGCTGTCTGCAAAGTCCAGTGTAGTGTCATTTAGGGTACAGATGGAACTGGCATTTGTTGCATGATCAGCCCCCTGAAAGTGGTCTACTGCTGTGCTGTGCCACAAGTGCATGTCTGGAGAATGCTTTAAAAGTGCTGATCCCATGGCAAATTAACTCTCATCCAATGAGGGACCAGATGAAAGTGCTCAAAAGTGGAGCACCTTAGGTCATTTCTCCAATTCCTACAAGCAATCAGTGCTGGGCTGATGCAACCCAGCCTCCCCCACAGTGCTGTCCACTGGGGGAGGAGGAGAGATCTGAGGGCTGAGGTTTGCCCAGCCTGAGCTGTAGGAGAAGTGGGTGGATTGGAACCCTGCCATCCCCTAGTGCCCCCACAGCCCCCTTCCCATCCAGCTCAGGCTGAGCAAACCCCAGCCTGCATCTTCCCTGCCCCAGGCCCCATTCTGCTCCCTCCCTGCAGACAGCATCAGAGCTGGGAGGGGAGGGCAGGGTTAGGGGAGAGAGGCTGCAGGCAGGAACCTCCTCCACTGGATCAGCTCCAAAGTGGAGCTTGCTCCTCTCCCCAACCCTGCCCTGCCCCAACAGTAAACATCTGTTGGGTCAAGGGGCTTGCTTTAACTCATAGAGCTTTCTGTAAGTATCATCAGTTAGAGTGGGGAGGCTGCACATATGTCAGTGCCTGTAGAGATTTCTGAGCTAGCTCTAAACCCCTGTCCAGGCAGAGCACTATGTTAATATGGTTATAAAGCTTTGGCTAATTGAGGAAGCTCAGGTATCTCTTCTTGGCATGTATTTCGCCACGTAGAAAAATTCTCACTCTTTGTGGTCCAAAGTTTATTTAAGTACTCTATAAGCATAAGCCAGTTTCAATGATAATCTGAAGCCTCAGCTCCCCAGAATACCCTATAGTTTAGTGTGTAGGGAAATCTGGGTTCAAATCAGGCAAAGGTCTCCCAATCTCAGGTAAGTGCTGTCACTATTAGACTATTGGAACAAGAGAAGAGAGGTTCAGTCCTTTTCTTGGCTGTGCTTCCCCTGAGAAAGGTTGGATCTGGCTAACATACCCAATTCCAAGAGAAGGTTTATGAATCCTGTGGAGAGAAATGCCAAATTAGTTTTGAGGGGCTAGATTTAGACCCTACCCCTCTATGCATCATTTCCAGTTGACTAATTTAGGTGGCCCCCTGCTAAGCTGACTGTGGTGAACTCCCTCTCTTATATATCTAACTTCTCCCATACTTCGTACCTGGATGGTGGAATAATTGGTTTGACTTCATAGACATTTGGGCTGGAAGGGACCCTGGAGGATCATCAAGTCCAGCCCCCTGCCCCAGGGGCAGGAAGTCAGCAGGGATCATAGGATCCCAGCAAGATAAGTATCCAAAGGTGTCTTGAAGGTGTTCAAAGTGGGTGCTTGAACTGCCTCTGGCAGCAGTCTATTCCAAACCTTGGGGGCTCGAACAGTAAAGAAGTTCTTCCTTATGTCCAGCCTGAATTGGTCGTGGTAGAGTTTGTAACCATTCAACCTTGTCATCCCTTGGGGTGCTCTGGTGAACAGACATTCCCCCAGATCCTGATGAGCATCCCTGATAAACTTATAGGTGGCCACCAGATCACCCCTGACCCTGTGCTTTTCTAGGCTGAAAAGGCCTATGGCTCTCCGCTTCTCATCATAAGGTCTGTTTCCTGACCTTTGATCATGCACGTGGCTCTCCCCTGGACTCTCTCAAGCTTCTCCATGTCCTTTTTGAATTATGGAGCTCAAAACTGGATGCAGTACTCCAGCTGTGGCCTCACCAAGGCCGAGTACAATGGGAGAACAATGTCCCAGGATTTGCTTGAGAAGCATCTATGGATGCAAGCCAGTGTTTTGCTTGCTTTAGTAGCTGCAGCATCACACTGAAGGCTCATGTTCATCTTGTGGTCAATCATGACCCCCTAGACCCTTTCCTCTGTAGTGCTAACCAGCATAGCAGTGCCAAGCCTATAAAGATGCTGCAGGCTTTTCCTCCCAAGGTGGAGAACCTTGCATTTTTTGGTGTTGACCACCATCAGGTTCTCATCCACCCATTTCATGAGCCTGTCAAGATCTGCCTGGATCACCCTCCTATCCTCAGGTGTGGATGCTTTACCCCAGAGTTTGGTGTCATTGGCAAACTTGGCCAGCCTGCTTCTGACACTAATGTCCACATCATTGATGAAGATGTTGAACAGTATAGGCCCTAGGACAGAGCCTTGAGGGACCCCACTGGTGACTACACACCAAGACAATTGGCTTCTGTCAACCACCACCCTCTGGGTCCTACCATGAAGCCAATTCCCCAGCCAGTAGATCGTGGTGAGGTTGAGACTACAGTTAGCCAGTTTTGCCAAGAGGTGATCAAAGGATACCAGAGTGAAGGCTTTTTTGAAGTCAAGATATACGACATGAATCTCTTCCCCCTTGTCCAGGTGATAGGTCACCTGGTCATAAAAGGAAATGAGAGTGGTCAAGCAAGACCTACCCACAAGAAACCCATGCTGGGTATCCCTCAGGATATTGCCATCAGCTAGTCTGTTAAGGATGGCCTCTTTGATAATCTTTTCCAAGACCTTCCCCAGGATAGAGGTCAGGCTGATGGGCCTGTAGTTTGCTGGATCAACTTTCTTCCCTTTCTGGAAGATTGGCACCACATTGGCCTTCTTCCAATCTTCAGGCACTTCACCAGAGCACCAGGTTTCTAGGGAAATGTAAATCTATAATACTCATAGCTTCATGCAGTCAAGTGCAGTGATATTCCTAAGAGTAACTTAAAAATGAGTTCTCCTGTGTTATGGCTGGCATGAAAAAGTGATTCTTTACTTGGCCTCCACTTTCATTGGATTCTCTTTTAATCCAAAGGAACCTGTTTAATCCCAAACTGTCTCTTTTACCTTTTATTTAACCTTACTTAATAAGTTAAACCCATTGCTATACAATTAATGCATACTACATTAATTTTAAAAAATAACTTTACTGTGAAGTTATAAACACTTTGTGAGTATTTTTGGTTAGCTACTTAAATAATTATACCCCTTTCTGTAACATAAGTGACATGAAAACAGAGATGTCAGTTTGAAGATCCACACTTCAAAAAAGGACATGGACAGATTGAAAAGAATCTAGCAGAAATTATTAAAGGCCTGAGAAACATGATTTATGGGGAAAGGCTGAAAGAATCTGAAGAAGAGAAGACTGAGCAGAGATTTGATAACAGTCCTCAACTCCTTGTGGTGATTAGAGAGGATGCAGATGGGCTTTTCTCTGCGGGCATATAACTAGGAGCAATGGCCTTAAGCTGCAACAGAGGAAATTTAATTTGGAGATTAGGAGGAACTTTCTGACCATTAGGGTGGTCAAGCATTGGAACAGGCTACCAATTAGGAGAAAAGCTGTGAAATCTCCATCCCTGGAAATTTTCAAGAGCAGGTTGGACAGACACTTGGATGCAATAATGGAGTCAGAGGGCTGGGCTAGATAACCATGTGACCTTCCAACACAACTTTTCTTTGATCCTCTGATCTTTTTTCAGAGTTATTAAGTGCCAAGAATTTACAATTTACACAGCTGCAAACTCTGCAAGATCATTGAAATTATAAAATGGTAACAGGCATGGCAAATCTAGTCTAATCTAAGACAGCTAGACATACAGGATTTTTTCTTTATTTAAAATAAACAAGCAAACAAATTATTACATTAAAGAAATGTGGCAAAAAGAACATTGAATGGGAAAGGGATTTCCTGAATCAATTAATCCAGTTCCGTATTATCACAGACAATCATTTCATAAAACACTTTAAATTAATTTATGAATCTCTATCTTAAAACAAGTTAGGTTTCTTGCCCTTGCAACTCCTACTAGAAGGTTGTTCCAGCAATACTTCTAATTTCCAACCTAAATTTTTCATTACCAATTGAAACCCATTTGCTTTTGTGCCTGTATTCTTTTTTAGCTTCAAGAGCTTATTTCCCTCCCTGGCGATTACTCCATGATGCATTCACAGAGAGCAATCTTGTCCTTCCTTAGCCTTAATTTTCTTAAACTCACCCACCCAAGCTCATTTAGTCTCCTCTTCTCAGATAATCTCTGCATTCCACTGATCATCCCTAGTACCTAGTACTTCATTTTTTCCATCTGAATACATCTTACTTTACCACAGGTGAGCACAACTGTACATAGTATTTTAAGATGATAGCTTAGTATTGCCTGGTACAATGGCATTTATTCTTCCTTTCCTGTCCTGATACAATGATGCCTGAAATTATTTTGTCTTGTAAAAGGACACATTGCCTTGGGGGCTCTTATTTGTCCTATGATCAACTGCTGCACTACAGATTTCCTCTTCCTCTGCTACATCCAACTGATGTACTGTTCACTTCAATCTAATTTTGCTTAACTCAGTTTTCAAGGTCACCTGGTTTTTTCATATATGACATTCTAGCCTCTTCTACATGGCCAGTGCTTCTCAACTTTATGATGTTGGCAAGTCTTAATAGCACGCATCTACTGGTAATGTACAGGTCATCAATAAAAATACTAAATGAGATTAATCACAAGATTGGCTCTTGAGAAACTACACTAATAACCTCATCCCACTACAACTTCTGCTTTTAACACAACATGAAGTCATCTCTTCTCCATCTTCCTTAAGTATTTTACAATTTCTTGTCCTAATTTCTATCTTCTCCATTTTAATTAGTAGTTTTCCATATAATGTTTTTACTGAAACCCAGATAGATTAGATTTATTGTGTTAACTTTGTCTAAATACACAATGATCTTATTTAATACATATATCAAGTTTATGTGTCCCAATCTATTTATGGTTAACCTCCTGTTGATTTTATTCCATTTCTCAATATCCCATTTATTCCCATTTCCACTAGTTATTCTTTCCTTTAGATATGTTTCTAAATCCTTGCAAGCTGTCAAGGTCAGGCTAAAAGATCTGTGCTTGCCTGAATCATTTTCCCCCTTTCCTCTGTATATGTTTCCATGCTTTGGTGATATTTTTGTCAAGAACCCATAAATATTCTATGTTGTATCACATTGTTTTAATTATGTTCATGTCATCAATTTTCATGATGCTTTACAAGCTTAAAATTTATTTTAAATGAGAAAACTGGACACGATCCCTATGAAATCACAGCTCCAAATGACAGAATTTGGCCTTAATTTGACAGATTGATGTGTGGGTAAAGCAAAAACAAAGATATTCTAAAAGGGCAACAGAAACTCCAGCTGTTTTGACTTGAACATCATTATATTCAGTCACCCTCATTTCCTTCACACTTGTCCACTGCTCCCTACTGCAACCATTGTTTATTTAGGTGATGATCTAGACAACCATTTTCTACTCCATATGTGGAGACAAGGCAATAAAAACTTTTAAGTATACCCAGCAATTAAAGGCAAAAAACCTTTGCCTGTTGTCACAATATCATCACTCAAAGTGAGCGTCAGAAAATGCAACAATCTTTACCAAGAGAAAGAAAAGCTTCCAGCATTAAAAAAAAAAAAAGAAAGCCAGAACTATATCCCAATTTTGTATCCTCAGACCAGCAAAGCTCATTTACCATGTAGCCTTAACATCACACAACTGGCTCTTCTTGAAGATATCTATTAATGACTTGAATACGTTCTTTTTGGGAAATGGGTCATTTTTGTTCCTGTTGTTATGCATCTGTAAAGCACCAAGCACATCATCTTCCATTTGTGGAGCTCCTAAATACTTCTGCAATATAAATAAATCAAATAACAACATTCTGCCTCTTTTCTTGCCATGGGCAGGCCTTCTGGGCGCTGCAATGTTTACATTATCTAAAACTCTTAAGGGGAGGGAAACCTATTAAATGTACCAGATCTGAGGTGATGTCAACTGGACATTTATATTCTTTAACTATTTCTTATTTTCATTCTAATTACTAGAAAAGATACAAACAATAAAGTCCTGTCTTCAGACAGGAGAGCGAGGAATCCTTGAAAAAATAGCACTTTAGCAGCACTCCTTCATCTTAACCTGGAGGCTAAGTTATAAAAAGAAACAAGGAGGAAGACGAGGAACCAACCATGTTATATGTTAATGTTTTTTCAGGGACTTGAACGGGATATATAATATGTTCACTATTAGACGTTAAGGTATTTAAATAATATTTATACCCTTAAATGTAGAAGTTCAATTTAAATGCCTTGTAGGTGAATAGAATCTAACTGTAAGACTGTTACAGTGCTTGTATTACCATAGCCTAAGAAAATGAGGAATTTCAACCGAACCTACCATGCTTCCAACAGTGTAAAGAAGTAATATGACATGTCCTGCCTCAGAAAGTTTACAATCCAGTTTTATGATGAGGTAATCATGCCAATTTTATTTCTTAGATAAGGATGTAATGCAGACATACAGATAATTGAGCTTAAGTACTAGCTTCCTCTTGGCGCTTGTACAAAATTTGGGACTCATTGAATCTCACTGAATCTGAAAGTTCTGATATAATGCAAAACCAATGCAAGTCAGAAAAGAACAGTACTAAATAATAAAACATCTCAGTAAAACATAACAACAAGTTCCCATGCACTTCCACTCAAGTGCATAAGAGCTCAAGTACTCTGGGCCAATAAATACCAGAGGGACATTCTTTTGATACCAAGGAAGTACAGAATCTGCTGGTTCACTTTGATCTGTTGTGACTTTATGAACTTCAGCGTGTTGCTGCAAGTCCTTCACTTCATGAAATGGCTGACAGTTCTTTTTGATCTGTCTCTGTCCCATGTGGAAGAGATGCATTGTGTTTATTGCTGAAGCCACCGTCAGCCAAAAGACATGCACACTTCCCAGTTGGTAAGGGAGGGGATGACTGTCAAATAACAAAACCCCTAGCTGCATGCTGAGAGGGAAAATAAGGAAGAGGCAAGAAGAAGAAGGTGGCAAGTGAGAATCAAGAGAAACAGTGCTTTTAAAGTAGTCAGTCAGACTTGTCTGCAAACTTAAAAGAGATAATAAGATATTAACAGATATTCCAGGAGAATATGTTGCAACCTGGAGAATATGAACATGAAAACAATATTCCATGTACTCACGGCCTCAAGGCTAAGTCACTCTAATGCATCGTGCTAGGAACTGAATTTGTCAAAGTTAAAAAAAAATCTCACCTTTATTCAGAGCCCAGCCATATAAGCTGCAATGTGGTACTCCAGTGCAGAGCTCTCTCCCCACAAGTTTCCCATTGAGTAATAAACCGAATTCAAGATTTTGGTCCTCATCTTTCGGTCCCCCAAGAACCTGGCCCAAATTACTCAATCATGTCACTGTATGCAATTCATTACTTCAGAATGAAGACCTTCCTAAAATTATGGATTCAGCTAAAGTCAAACTCTGTAAAGCAAGAAATTAATTATCCCAATGCAGCAGGCCTTAAGTAGAGAAGGTCTGTCAGTGAACAACCTTAACTCCTTTCCTCTCATTTCATACAACCATAATTCCTTTTCCCCTTATTTCCCTCATCCAAAAACTCACAATAGCTAATGGGAATTAATTGCGAGTACTCACCACTTTCATTTTTAAGTGTAGCTGTATTCAGTGGCAGAAGCATTTGCTGGAGCATGTTGACAAAGCTATAATTGTGCTGTGAGGCAATCTGGGAATGCTGTGCCATTCTGGAAGTGGAGATGAAACCTCTCTGCCTGACTGACCCTAATGTGTGATTAAAGAGGTACATGTGTCCCTTGAAAGATCCACTATATCTTCATTTCAGTACTGCATTGTGGGAGCTATGTCAAGGACAGGCATAAGGGTCCTTTTGCCATATTGTCAGCAGTCATATGGGAAAAGAGGTTTTAATGCTGAGTATGTGGAAGTACAGTGTTAAATGGTATCATGCACATGATGCTGAAGAGGTTTGGGTTTGACTGTAGGGCAGATATAGGTAGCTCCTGTTCAGTACAGTTCTAAGGCAGAAAGCATGGATCTTAGGTGTATGTTGGGGCTTAAAAGGGGGGTGAAAATGGCATGTTAGGGTTTAAAGGGGTTGAAAATGTGAGGAGGGATACCTCAACTTGTTTTCTGATTTCCAAAAGTTCAAGTTTAACTGAACCTGGCATTCTGAAGGGCACAAGGTGCCCATGACAACCTTAATTGTACCTTAATGAAGATTTTTGTCAATGCTTTTATGGGAAGTAGTGGTGATTCAGACAGTTATTATTAGTATGTGGCTTTGTAGTTGAGACAAGCCTGAGGCTGGGTAAAGGTAAAGAATGCTGGGCAGAGTGGAACAGGTAGTACGGTTCTATACAGAAATGGTAGGAGTGTGTCAGACAGAAGTGCCAGTGAGTCATATGCATAGTCTACATCCCCCAAACCTGGGAGTTTTATTATAAAGTGGTTACAATAATTAAGCACGTAAGCGCAATCTAGTGCATCTCTCTCCTCCTGTACCCTGACATTATATAGCTCCCCTGCTACCATTTTCAGCTGACCATTTGCTTCCTGTCTCATTAAGCCCTTAGTATATAAGAAGTTGCTTTTGGCTGTCTGGTACCCTCTTCTGTTTTTCTGTATGTGAATATCCAGATAGAACCCAAAAGGGGTGCTCCCTTCTTTGATTGAAAAGCCTTAGCAGTACACCAAACCAACCTGCATGCAACCTGCCCTGTCTTAGTTTCCTGCCTTGTTCAGCCCAACTCGTTAAAAAAGGTATAATCAATTATTCTGAAATCAGTATTGCACAGATGTAGTTGCACTGCTTCTTGTCCAGGAACATATAGAGATGTGGAGAATGGTACTGTTAGGCTGGTAAGCTCGCAATCCAGACCTGGCCTTTGGGTTTAGAACAGGGTTACAGATCAGTTTCCCAGGTAAGTAAATCTGTCAGCCTTAGGAAAAGTTGGAAGTATTTGAGGGGAAAAACTATCTGGCTCAGATGATCCCAAATTTGGATCACTAGCCCTATCCTGCAGTCCACACCAAATTACAAACATGGATTTTACAGCACTTAAAAAATTTAACCTTTAAACAGTTTTCAGAGGTGCAAAATAGCTTGTTTACCTCACCATGATGAGAAGGCGCGCCCATGGAGATGAATATAGTCTGAAACAGAAGGCGCAGACAGAAGTGACAATTTTTGCCCAAGCTGGCCACTGAAAGTGCTCTACACCTGTGACCAAACACAAATGCATGGCTGCAGAGCACTTTAGAAGGGCCCAATCCCATGACAATTTGAACCCTTAATGAATGAGAGTTCAAATGAAGATGCTCCAAAATGGAGTGCTTTCAATAACTACAATGCTACCAGCATTGTCTTCAGAATGGGAAGGGCCAAAGGGAGTGGAAGAAGCTCAGTCTGGTGTTTATTCAGCTGGTGCTAGAGGGTGGGGCACGTGGGTTGGAGCCCCCAGTCCACTCACTCCATCCTCCAGTGTCAGCTGGGCAACCCCCAGAATGAGCTCCCTCTGCTCCCTTTCCCCCCTCCCATTCTAAAAGCAGCACCTGGAGTGGGAGGGGGATGGGCTACTGGCATTGCTATGGGAAAGTGGGTGCAGGCGCATAGCTGCTCTAAACAGCAGCTTGATTCCCCAGTAGCAAATTGGGGAATCAAGCTGTTGGGTCTGGGGGATCATTGTAACTCATGGTGTTTCCAGAAGCTGTTTTTTTGTTTGCGCCTTTAATTCTGAAAAGTGTGACCATATCACTTTGGGGGATAAAGTGACCACCATGCAGGGAGCAACATCTGGGATGCAGTCCTGGACAATCCACAGATGGCTAATGGCAGCTCTGAAGTTGGTAGCAGTTAGTTAGTTTCTAGGCTGTGCAGATTGGCACATGTAGGAGAGAGTGTGGGAATGAGGCACCTCAGCCTTAATTGCCTAACTCACCCAGAAAAAAGTCAGTCTTAAAATGTTGGGGGTCCCCCCACAGCAATAGTTGTAGTGTCATCTTTGGAATGTTACATTCCTCTCCCCACCTTAAACTTGAGAGAAAGAGAGATTGGAACAAGAAAATTTCCCTAATTTTAAGATTTCTGTCAAGAGTAAATTCAGACTGAGACTGGCTGGGCAGGCATCAGGCACAATGATTTCTGTATGTTGCCTTGAGCTGTGCACTCCAGGTGCAAACTGGTAGGCGAATGCAAGTGTAATCTGTGCAGTTTGTGAGTGTTAGATTCATTCCTGTATTGCAAGTTTAACTCTTTCATGAAAAGTATTTTCAGTTTTGTTGCCTGTGAGCAGTTCACTCATTTGTGCTAGTGCTCAAGGGTGGGGGGGGTGTATTGGAGCCCCCTCCCCCCACCTCAAGGGTGCTCCAATACACCTACCCCATCCTCCAGTGGGGGCTGAAAAAGCCCCGGATTAAACTCCTTCTTCTTCCTTTCCCCCCTCCCATTCTGAAAACAATGACAGCTGTCAGGCAGCACTGACAGAAGTTACAGAAGATGCTCTGTTTCATGTAATGAGGGTTCAGATTTTTGCCCAATCATTCATTTTTAAGTGGTCTGTAGCACTGCACTTGTGTTTGGCCACAGTTGTAGATCACTTTCTGTGGCTGGACCTGGTGGAAATTGCAATTTCTGTCTGCACCCAAAGTGACTGTCAAACTAAAAAACTTAGACTTGTATGTACAGCAGGCAGTTTCTTTGGCAACAAACCCTTGACTATTTCCAGAAGGGCGTCTAAAAATTATTGCTTTCAGAAAATGAAAAATTCACTGATTAGATCTGCCATTTCTACAAACCTCACTGAAGTACATGGAGTAAACAAATGCCTGACAGAAAGGAGAGAGGAGAAAGAAAATTACAGGGGCTACCCTGTGTTCCTTTTATATATTCCCTAAGGTAACACAAATGTTACCAGGATGGCAGCAATTACAAGAACTAAAATAGATAAGATATGGCCTGACCCAAAGACTACTGAAGCACCTGAAGTCTTTCCAGACCTGGTAAACAGTAGTTCCCACTTTAGGATTGGATTTTTATGTGAGAAAATTGCTGTAGAAATCATAACTAGAAATATGAATCCATGAACGTAAACCTATACCTAACTATTGGCTAATCACAGAAACAGTGTAGGTGCAAGCAAGGCACATTCCAGGCTACAAACTCAGATGCTGTAGAAGCAATTAATCTAGCTACAAATAAATGGTTGCTACATTCATATAATTATAATGGTATGATTAAGTGGGAGATTGAGAAAACTAGAAATTAATATGCAGTAATTTCACAAGTGATGGAAATAGAGATGGCTGAAAAGCAGAATTTTTAATTCAGAGGATTTTCCCCATCAATTTGGTTTTGCTTTGAATCAGACCAAAACAATACAATGTATTTTCAGGTGGGCTACACAATGAGGCACTTCCATTTTGTTTGGAAAACTCAGAAAACCTACAAAGTTACAATACTCAGTGCTCATTAGAGTGGGCACAGAGGCATTTACCTGTGTAAGTCTGAAGTCAGACAGAGGGCAGGATATAGCTATACCTTATAGACTAACTGAATCAGAAATGCACAAGCTTTTGTGAGCAAGACTTCACTTCATTAGATGCTCACAAAAGCTTATGCAGCTCTGATTCAGTTAGTTTGTAAGGTGCATCTCTATTCTGCCTTTATTTGAATGGGGTTTTGTTTGTTTGTTACACCATGGGCTCTCTCTAAATCCCTACTGACTTTTGTCATTCCGCCTGCCATAACTGACCAATCAAGTCTCCTGACACTTCTTCTTTCAGTGTGGTTGCACTTTGGTCTTACATTGCCACTGCAGCACTGTGCATGAGGGATCAGTCAGTGTTCATTAGCCGAAATGAATGTAATAAAACATTTGTTTACAATGGTTCTTATAGACTTCATTAAAAGTTGGGCTCTATTTGAGGTGTTGTATAAATACAAAATAAAGAACACTTTTGCCATCCATTAGAGCTACATTCTAACCAGGGCAGATGCAAGCATACAAATAAGAAATTAACAATAATTGAAAGTTCAAAACCAATTTCTAAGCAGCTAGTTCTCTACACTCCCCACCCTACCCACCAAAAAACCCAGAATGGGCATGTCCCAATGAACATACATGTGCATTTCTCCAGGGACAAATAGCAGCAGCACGTATGTGTGCCGCTGCTACTTGTCCATGGGGAATGACATCACACATGCTCTCTGCAGCCTGGCAAATTGCCCCAGGTGGGATAGGAGAAGCTGGGTCCAGCACTTACACTGGCACCAGCAGCCTTACCTGGGGTCCTGGGGCTGCAATGGAGGTGATCTGGGTGTGCAGAGCACGGCCAGAAACTGGATCATGGCTCTGGCTAGCCAGGCTCCGATTTGGGGCAGCGCACGTTGTAGCCATGTACACTTGTCTCACTTTTTTTAAGCATTATTTTAGATACCAGGATTTCCTAGTATCTAATTTCACTGTGTTCCACATGCAGCACAGAGAACCTTTTCACGTGCACTGTGTGCGTTTTGTGGGGCTTCAGAATCCTTTGGATTGCCACAAAACACATGTTCCCGCTTGTCTGGACGTGCCAATCTGTGTACCCACACTTGACCAGGTACCAAGCCCCAGTCAATCATGCAACCAATATAACTTTCTTTCACTTCACTCCAGCCCTAGAAGAAGGGATTAACCTTAAGTCTGGAAGGAAACATAGAAACAAACAAAGAAAAAAACCATTCCAGAAGTGATGGAAATAGAGATGGCTGAAAAGCAGAATTTTTAATTCAGAGGATTTTCCCCATCAATTTGGTTTTGCTCTGAATCAGACCAAAACAATACAAATCAATTTTTTTTCACAAATTTTAACATTTTGATAACATTTGGTTGCAGTAAACTTCACAAACAAAATGTCACCTAGGTTTAATGTCTCTGAAGTAAAATAGCTTCCTGGCCCCACCAGCTGTCCATAGCATGGACTGTCAATTTGTGCCAGACCCCAGGACTCTGTCCCAGAACTTTCAGGCTCTGAGTATCAACTCTTCAGCACAGATTGCCCTTTACATGGATTAACCAGAAGTTTTGACAGGAATTCCAGGCAGACCTGACTAACCAAAGCCCTCTCGGTTTTCCGGCTCTCTGCTGTGGATAATGTAACCAAACCTTGCAGCAGCTCTCAGGCCTTCTCAGGATCTTATTTTCCCATGGAGAGCTTGGAAGTTCCAGCACTGAAGACTCCAGGGTCCAGGGTCTGAGATAGACCCACCATGCAGGCTATCCCAGGACCAGGCTTGCTCCACAACTCAGAACCTTGGACTGGACTTGAGTCTAAGAATCCCCAAAACTGAGTTGTACACAGGTTATGTAGGGGTTCATTTCCATTTCATTAACACAACATTTCAGGCTCAATGAATGAGCATTTTCCAACAACACTTTTTTTTATCACCAGGCAGTAGTCAAAAAGCACTGCTGCCAGCTGATACTTGCTATGGAAGGGATAAAGAAAGGGGCTCTTAGCTGATTCAAGGGGTAGAGGCAAGCCCTGCATCATATATGACAAAATATAATAAATAAGAATATTTAAATGCTATTATTAAATTACGGTATAAGCAAAGGGAAGGACTTCTGAAAAATATTTTAAAATCTCATTAAGTTATCTTTAAGATCATAACTCCAAGGTATAGGGGAGGACCTCCACACTTGTGGCCCTCTCTAAATAACCCAATTCTGAGATAGAAAGAGACAGAAAGAGCTCTTTCCCATGACTGTGGAATGCCAGAGGAGGTATATCAAAATACATAATTTACAGGAGTGAAGTTAGATTTCTCTAACTTAGATATCTCCTAAACTGATAGCACTAGCTTTTCTTGTATGGTGAAACGATATTTCAACTCAAATATTTCCTCAAAATTGGAAGATAAAGTGTTAAGATGGTTCGTTACTCTTTACAGCCATGGGTGGTATCTTCTGATGCAGAATGAATAGTGGAAAAAAAAGTATGTTGCAAACTTTGACATTTGTAGTTACTGAACTGAATTTTTGTTGCTGTTAGTTGAGATCAGTTTGAGTTGAGCAACATGCTTATCTGTTAGGAAAATAACAGTCAGGAAATAAAAGCAATACAGAACCACATTTTTTAGAGTTAGCCTTAAGCAACCTTAAAGTTACTGTACTTAACATAAGTACATAAAAACATTTACTCATGACTAACCTTTATATCTCAGTTGTATTTCTATTTTATTTTCCCATTTTTCTGTTTTTTCTCTAGGTTATGTAATGTTCACAATAATGGTCAACTTTAAAGTCATCCTTAAGGCCATACCCAACAACCACTTGGACTGTAAACCCTAAACTGGACCACAGCACAGCCTAGCCTGAGGCCTCTGCTGAATCTACAGGTGTGAGGTCAACACTACCCCTGGTTGTTTCCATGCCCTCACCTTTAGAAAAGTGCTTGGAATGTACTCCAATGCAGCAGACCTGAAGCAGAGGAGGTCTGCTTTAAGTAGAGGGGGAATCCCACAGTTCCTTGCTCCTGACTTCTGGTTTCCCTTTTCTTTCCTGCCCATACAGATATACAGTCCTCAGACAGATTCCTAGGATAGCTTTGCTTTGCATAGCTCAGTGGAGCCATGCTTGTGAAATAAGCATAATGTGGGTAGTTTTGATGTGGATAATAGAAAGTAATATATTCAGGATAAAAACAACTTGTGTGCCTTGCTCTGGTCTAGAATAACATCAAGTTAACCCTACATTTTGTTGTGTACATATCCTTATTTGCTCATCTTCTTTTCTATCTGTTGCTATTTATATGGTTCTTGATAATGTAAGTTAAAAAATTCAGCCCAGGCAAAGAGTGGGACTGCTATTTAGTTGACAAGAACTTCTTTTAAAGAATAGCTAAAAATACATGTGGTTTTGCAAATGTCACACATAAAGGTGAACTAAAATCTAAGCTTTTTCAGAGCAGGGTTTGATGCTGTATGTTTCCTCTGCCAGAACTGATCATTAGCACCAAGAAGTCCAATCTGGTGAGGGGGATAAGCATCTGCTACAAGATACAAAGTACCCACTCTCATGTGACAATGAAAAAAAAATCACAGTAAGAGTCACTTTCTTCTAACACCCCATGAGGAATTCTGAGAAAAAGTGTTGTTTTTTATTCATCTCTCCTCTCTCTCTGTTTATTTCAGCCTGGAGTTCCTCTCTAGAACCTCATCCTAGGCTCCTGCCACATATATATAAATATATTACACCTAGCCTTAGACTTTCGATTTTCATTGATTCAGTAGAAACTGAGAACCCTGACCATCTCACAGACCTGGGGACTTATGATGGCATTGACCTTAAAGGCTCAAAATTGGAGTCATTGCTGGCAACATTTTGTTGAAATAAAGGACTATAAGATTAGGAATTAACTGTAATAGGTTTTAGCACCTAAATAGAGAAGGTTATGTTTTATTTGTATTGTTGTTGTTTTAAAATTCTCTATGTAACCATTAAACATGTAACACACTCTTATCATAGAAGAAGTATATACAGGGTACATATGAGTAAGTGCAAAAACTCTATGGAAACTAGGGAGGATGTAGGGTAGGGGTGTCAAACTCATCTGGCCCCACAGGCCAGGTAAGTGATGCAGGCTAGATCATGGGCCAGATGGACCCCCTCATTTTTCTTCACCTGGTCTGGGACCCTTGCAATCTGCCCCAGAAAGACAGTGCTACACAGGGTGACTGCTCTGGGAACTACGCCACACCTGGTGCCTGCTCCAGCTGGTCTGGGACCCACACTGCATGTGGCACTCATAGGCACCATGTGCAGCATGGATCCTAGACTGGCTAGAGCAGGCTGCATGTGAGGCACAGTCCAGGAGCCACCAGGGTAGGTGTGATTTGCAGCCCACATCTTGGAGCAGGTACCACACACAGCCCAGGCCTGCTAGGGCAGGCACCATGGGTAGCACACCACCAGCTCTGGCCAGTCTGGGATCCACACCCTCAACTAGACTCACAGGTCCTGTCTAGGCCAGTTCCTGTCTAGGCCACTCCAAGATCCATGCCAGATACAGCATAGGACCCAGACCAGCTGGAGCAGCTGCTGGATCAGACATGCTGTGGAAGGGGGAAAGAGGAGGCATTCTGTGGGCCCAATCCAGACCATCAACCAGTTCCACACCGCGCCCCTTGTGGTTCTTTCAGATGTAGGGGCAGTTCAGGGCCCAGATAGTGGGGCTCCATAAATTGGATTCAGCCAATAGGCTGTATGTTTATGACCCCTGATGTAGGGTGTCTATATATGGTACTCTAGCCTTTGGGTCCAAGAAGAGTGCCCTAACCTGCAAATGGGGGGCTTGTAGCAACTGAATACTCATAGCTCTGTACATTGTGGCTATAACAACGTGTCTCCAAATCCCTGAGGAGAAATACCATAATACTTCTGTGCTGCAAATTCTATAGTTGCTAGTGAGTTGGTTGTATTTCAATCCTAATGACTTTTATGGGGACTTGAAACAATCTTTTAAAATAATTTTATTTCCAGGATTTTAGTTTGCATTCAAATTTAAACATAAAAAGTTATTCCATGTTTCTAATAATTCTCATCACCCTTCTCTGACCCCATTATAATTCTGCAATATTCTTACATCAAAAAGTGCATAGCAAACACAGCCTTCTTAACAGTTACTTGTCTTCAAATAGAATTTACTATCTTAATACGTATTTTAATATGTTTATTTTACAATATATAAAAGCACCGAGAAACTGGAAAATTGAAGCTATTAGCTCAACCTGCCAAGTACCAATCTTTCTTACACGTTTTTAAAATGGTCTCTTCTGGTCATGAATTAAAAAACAATAAAATTATTTCAGCCTTTAGTTGCATGGGCTACAATATTAAGGCATCTGTATCAAAAAGTTTCAAACACATAAACAAATTAAAAGTGAAATTTAGTTCTAGATGGTCTTTCCAGAAAAGTAAATTCTTTTTATTAATATTCATAGTTCAATAGGCAGCCAGAACATGTGGGAAAGTCCTGTTACATTGTTCAGCAGAACAGATAGGCATGTCATATTTCTATTGTATTTTATGATTTATAAAAATTGTGAGTGTCCCATCATGCAAGTATTCTGGTCCCTTACTTAGCTTAGAATGATTCTAATATCTAAGAAAATAATGGGCATTTTAATGCCTTACTGGTTTTACTGTGGTAAGTAAAAGAATTAATGTTAAACAGTTTATTTCATTTAGTAGATACTACATTTTATAATCTACTTTCTCCACTAACAAAATCATACTGAATTTCTACAAAAGACAAGTATTTTTAGTCCAAAAAGCACATTATGCACTTGTCAACCCTCACACCATTCACCTTCTGCTTGTGTTTTTCACCTACTGTGTTTGTGCTGTCTTAAAGAAAAATGCATGTTCTTTAGAGCAGAGACTTTCTTTTATTCTTGAGTGCCTGTTGTAATAAGGATGTAAGTTGATTAAAAAGTCTAGGCTTTACTCCAATACAAATAAAAGATATTATAAGGTAGTAGAGAATAGTTAATTAAAAAGTTTCAAAGAAGGAAGAAAGCTTCTGAAGAGTAAACAAATAGTTTTTGTTGCTTATAGAATCAATTCACTGTAAAAAAGGTTAAGATGCCATATTTTTGGAGAAGTAATAAGAAATATGAAATAGAGATAAGAAGATAAGCTGATTTGAAGTGAGATGAAACAAAACGATTGGAAAGGTACAATATCATGTGTCCCTGATGCAGACCACAGGCAACCTGCAACAGAGTTCAAGACCAACAGTAAAAAAAAAAAAAAAAAATCAAACATTGTGGCTCCAAAACTTCCACAGAGAAGCTCTTTTCAGATTTACAGCCTAATTCTAGGACACAATAATAAAAATTATTCATCTCAATGAATAATTCTTACTCAATTTTAGGTGTTTATCTTGCTCTGAAATGTTCCAATTTTATTTGAATCTAAATCAAGTACTTGATTAGTAATACTTTAAAGATGCTGGAGAGAAAAAAGAAGAGTTGAGACCTTTTTCACTTCAAGTGGCTAAATATTCTATTAAATACCAGCAAATTAATTTTAAATAGTCATATACATTTCCAGTTAAGCTGTACCAAATTTTTGTTTAAAGTTAACAGCTTAAATGTAACTACAGTTGTCTGGTACCACAGTATTTTGATCAACATGTATGCTTTCCTGCAGAATTGACTTAGTTGGAGACAGTACTATTTTACGGCAGAGTAAGTGTGACGAAATGGACCTGTAGATGGTGACAAGGGCTGGTTGGGGCATGAGGGTGCTACAGGGCAGGAGCTGCCTGTTGCACGGCTCTGCACACTGGGCATTCTCGTGCCCCAGCCAGTCCCTCCAACACCTGAAGTCCAGGACTAACCTTCCAAGCCTGCTGTCAGCCCAGGGCTGTTCTGCCCCAGTTCAAACTGCTGCTGAATCAGGTGCATGTGCAGACACTGCACCAGGGAACAGTTTACTCCAGCACAAACAGCTCCTGATTTTATTGTGTCACATTAATTGAATGTGTAGATGTGCCCACTGTGGTTCCAATTCCAACCCTCTACAAATTCTTGTTTGGATCAGAACTTTGGGTTTAGATCAAAGTTGTCAAACATACACCCTTGGTTTAGAGTCATCTATGCACGTAAATTTATATCAATAACTACCATCTGGTGACCAAGGATCTATCAATCCTTCAAACAAGTAATTCATGTGAGTAGTCTCAATTTATTTTGTAGTACTACTGCACTTATTAAAGTTCCTTGTGTAGATTAAAGCGGGTCAAAAATTTTCCAACAGAACAGATTTGTTGAAAAATGTTAGTTCATTAAAATGTTTTCATAGATTTCATAGACATTAGGGCTGGAAGGGACCTCAGAAGATCATCGAGTCCAGCTCCCCGCCCGAAGGGCAGGAAGTCAGCTGGGGTCATAGGTTTTATTCAAAATCTCTCTGGTTTGACAAACCTTAACCAAGTTCAAGGTAGGGCTCTCACTGAAGAAAATGACTGGATAATACAAATTGGAAAATTATTGGATAATACAAAATTCAATTTTATGATATTATCAGACCAGAAATACCTTTTTAAATGTATTCAGGATCTTTTTACAATTTTTGAAAAAATTTACTTCATTTTTTAAATTGTAAGCTACCTAAAAGGCAATATGGAATCGATCTTTAAGCAGAATCAGCATGCAACAAGCATGCATAAAAAGAAAAAGCAATGTAAATACATTTTAGTCTTTGATCTAAATATACTGGGGCGGAGGGGTGTTATAGTATGTCAGATAAATGTTGTTGAGGATCCACAATAGCGGGAGAAATGAATACCTGAAGCAGAAAGGGAAAAGGTTAGGGAAAATTAAGAGTGAGAATCATCAAAACAAACTTTGTGGTATTTGAAAAAAAGCAGCTTATAAAAAGGTTCTTAGAGGAGGTATAGAGTATGCATGAAGTATATATTCAAGATTGGGGCAGAATCTGATCTCAGCTATTCACATGTACTCTCAGCAGTCTTTTACCCTCTATAAAGATCAGTATTAGGAAGTAGATCAGACCCCTGTTGACTATTAAATGCTCTGTTGAATACGATATTAGAATGAAAGATCATGCATAATGATGTTTGAAACCTGTTTTCCCTCTTCATCCCTTGTCTTAAACCTCAGTGGGTCAGACTAGTCCCTCAAGAACTGTCAGAACTTCTCTATTTCTGAAAACCTTTAATTAATGATTTTGTCAAGTGCGAACAGAGACAAGGCTGCTGTCTTAACCTGAGAATTTAATTTATCATAATAATATAGAAACCAGCAAAACAATGTTTCATGATTTTATTGGGTCTTGTTCAGTCTTAAGTTGCTAGATACAATGCCAGTAACTCTGGCGGTTGCACTGCAGTTCTGTTGTCACTAAAAATAGTTACAGCTTCAGTAGCCATGCCTTACACCAAAAACTGCATGCAAACAACAGTGTTTCATAAAAAATGGACATCTTTTTTATTCATAAGAGTTATATACAATTCTGGTTTTTTTCAGCTACTACTGGTTTAAACTAACTACGAAACCTGAGAAGCTTAAATATCAAGTAACACTGCTCTGTTGGCAAATAAAATTAAATGGCACTGTTAATCACAAATAAATTGGATTTACTCAACAATAGCAAATCACATAGAACAACAGAAAAATAAACATTTTCACATACTCACATGAGACACAATATAGTCCAAATTCACAAAAAATAGCCTATGAATCACAAGTTTTATTCCGTCATATTAGTTTGAAATTATGATGAAATACAATTACACCCCAGACATAATATTCTGTAACAGATGCAGATGAAGCAATCAAATTTTCAATAGTGTCTAAAACATCTGGAATTAAAAATAATACTATAAACATATGAGCAGCAAAATGTTGCTAGTTAACAGCTGTACTGTAGTTTTTCTTAGTATTTTTAGAATAGCTTTCATGTGAAGGGCAAATTCTTCCCTCAGATACACATGCAAGATTCTTACTGAATTACGTGCACAAAAGCAGCATAGTTTATATAAATAGGTTGAGAGTCACTCTCCTGAGTTCCAATCCCATCTCAGTTGCCGATTAAATGTTTGGCCCTAGGCAATTTGCTTTACCTCTCTGTCAGCTTCTTCGTGTATACATAGGGATAATTTACCTAACTCAGAGGGGCAATGATGTCTGTATAATGATGTACTGAACACGTAAACCATTATGTATCATTAGTGCTGTAACTTCTGTAGCCATTACTAGAAATTGTGGAAACACAGGAACTCATAAGCATGGAAGAAATGCCTAGACTGAGAGAGAACTTCAGGCAACATTTAGCAAAATGGTGCATTTCTCTCTCACAAAACTTGACTCCAGGCAGAAATTGGGCATTTTAATACTTAGGCTAGGAATAGTATGTATTAAATTATATTTTTAGACAATATGCCCTTGTCACAGACAGAAAGCTGTATACATTATTAGGGGATAAAAGTAACATGGGGCAAAAAAAATCCCAGAAGAATGAAGAATTTGAAACATGCTTTCCCCCATCCTCCCTCCTCATACCCAAAGGAATGTTATTTTCTTGAGACTACATTTTGGGAGTGGGAGATGGGTACATAAAAATAACTGCCATTTTATATAGCATTATGTACTTAGATTCCAGTAAAATATACCAGGATTTATGCTCTCTCCTATGTCCTATACCATCACTTCTCCATAGATGGGGAAACAGCAGGTGAAATAGCCCATTCCCCATGGGTGCCAGATAACAGAGCTTTTGCTGTAGTACATAAACTTGACTCAAAACTGATCATATAAAAGCAAAACATAATTTAAACAGCCAAGATACCCAGCCAATAGTGCCTGTAGCCTATGTGCAGTAACTGGATTCCATGGATGTTTCATTTTGCATTAAATATTACTCTTCCTGGAAATGCATGGGCATAAATGAGAAAAATTTAGCTCAATGGAGCTGAATGCAAATTGTATGCTATGAATAGCCATTTGCTTCTTTATGGATCTCTGTAGCTCTGCTTAGTAGGTCAGGTATCCAGTTTGTTAAAAGCATTTACCCCAAGGGTTGTAAAGGTTCCCTCAATAACTAATTTATGTTTTGAAGATGACCAGCAAAGATGGAAAGCAAAAAAATAAGCCCAAGGAATTAACCATAAAACACAGAGCAATCACTTAACTTGCTGGTTCAAGTTTAGTAAAGTCAGTACTGGAAGGTGGTCTTTTTATGATGAAATGACTGCCTAGATTCAGTTACCATTGAACTTGACCACAAAAGGAATTATCATCATTGTTGCTAAATGTCATCATAGTTGGAAGCTTCAGCAAAGTCAAAGACTGATTAGAACAGACCGAGTTCTTCTTACCTACCTAAAGGTGGTCCCTTTTGGCCAGGAATGAGAAACAATGCTGAGGTGATTTAGGGGAAGTTTACCCTTCTATCGCCTATACCATGCTTGTTCTGTGAATAAATGCAGGCATCTTTGGCCTCAAGACTAGTCAGGGTGATCATTTTTAGCACAAAATATATATTGCCAATATACCTCCAGGGGTAAGTTAAGAGGGGATTTAACATACTTTCCGAGACAGTGATTCTCAACCAGGGTGTTGTGACATCCTGGGGTGCCATGAGATCCATTTAAGGGTGTTGTGGGATATAAATACCTACATGATTCGCCAGGTAAACCCAGAGATTTCAAATATGTACCTACAGTGTCAAAGCCATTCTGGCCTGTTGTAGTCTAAGTTCTTTGCAACAGAAGAACTGCTTTATCATTTTTCCATGGTCAAGAAATCGAGAAAAAGCTAAGACCGAGTACTTTCCAAGGGATGCCTCGAGTCTAAAAAGGTTAAGAAACACTGTTCTAGGAAAACCTATTATTTATGGTCTGTAATTGCCATAGTTGACCAGCTTCCTCTTCGATGTGATGGCCCAATATACACTGTGCTGTGATGTTGCAGATACAAAGTAACCATGCTGGAGAATGGAGTTAAGAAGTCTTTTCTGCATGATCTTGCCATCGATCTACCTACTCTACGATATAGAGTATATGCCAAATACAGCAATGTTTTAGAAAAAAAAGAAGGGACTTAACATGAGATTGTGTGGATCAGCTCCATGTTCCAGCTGGGTTTAGTGGTAACTGTGACATCTCAATATGTGCACATCAGGGAGTCACATCGGAGCAGGATGGTAGTTCTGGATGTGGTAGGACCTGAAAAAAAGAAAATATATTTTAAGGGAAATGTATTTAATGTCTTTTCTCACTGCAACATGGAAGCTTATCTGTGAATGATATCTGTTGCTTGTGCAGGTTATTTCTAAAATGGAAGGCGATTACAGACAAGTGGACTAAAACTGCGTACCTTTCCCTCAAAAATGCACAGAAGCAAGATTTGCACTGATCTTTTTGTCATTACTTCTTTTTGTACTTTGATGTGCTGAAGTTTCCCCTTGGCTCAGAAAATGGGTTAGTTATTGGAAACCTTCCAAATGGGTACTAGATCATTCCTTGCTATTGGGAATGGTGCATTACAGGAGAATACTGTATACCCATGAAGAAACAGAAGCACAGCAATCTCTCATTCAGGAAGAGTAGATTTTGTCCAGGGAGTTATACAGTTTTGCACTGGCCTTCACTCCATAAATGCAAATGGTACAATTATGTCTGTAGAACTTTATTCTCACTCTTAATTGTTTTAGGCCTAATGTACATAAATGAATAAACAATCATTTTAGCATGTTAGTGATACACATTTTAACATAAGGCTTTAGGTTGGGTAGGTTATCCTCCTTAAAAGTGTATCTAAATAGACTTACCTGAATTCAAGGCTTTACTCTCTACTGAGTGTCTAGGCATATAGGAACTTTTTCAAACAAAAATGAGTGAAATATCTTATTTCCTGATTGAAAGAAGAAAGAAAAATAGACCACAAAACTTTGGAAAGTAACATGGATTTAAACATGTAAGAACAAAACATTGAGAGAACAGGCTGAAAATCTATTCCAACATTTTGTCTTTAAACCATCTGCTATGCCAAGCAGTGCATGTCTCAGTTAAGTACAGTCTCAGATAAGTACATAATGTTTCATACAACATACTGTGGGCCAGATTCTCATTCTTTGGCAGCATAAATGGGATTTAGTGTAAGTGGGAACCAAGACCTATGCATCCTACAATAGTTTGTCACAAAGCACTGGCCTTGGTGTCAGTTTAGGGCTTTTTTGGAAGGTGTTTGTTTATTTTGCTGTAGGTCTTAAATTTATAAATTTTAACATATTTTTATCATTATTGTAAGATAGAATGCTTGCTAAGCAGCAGTTTATACACAGGCTACATGTCAACAGTGAATGGTAGTCTAAAATGTTTAGTGGGGTGAAACAGAGTTTATTGTAAAAACTGTTCAGTTATAGTATACAGTATTACAACAATGTGAACATTTCATTAATTTTTTTCCATTAATGCCCAATTCTGAAAAATATGAAAAACATTTAAAATGTATTAGACAATACTTTACATTTGTACTTAGTCTTCCAATAAATAAATAAATATTGTTTGCAGATTAAGTAGCTTTATGTTTATAAATTCAAGCTGCTTCGCAATGTAGTCAAGAAGTACCTCAAGCTATTTTTTTCTGCTTATATTCAATCTTTCAAAATTAATAGTCAAGATGTAAATAGTATGTTTCTATCCAAAATATAAAATTTGAGGGGATAAGGGTTTGTTAAAACCATTTACGAGATTATATAACACTGCATTTTATACACTAAATTTATAATTCCAGATCTTTCATACAGTTTTCTAGCATATATTTTGAAACACATATCAAAACAATATATTTGATAAATAAATTAAGTTTTATTCCACACAGATTTGTTCTGTTCTCAGTTCATTATAAGACTGCTCTTTTCCACTAATAGGATTCTGTATTGTTTTTCCTGATTTTAGGCAACCTCTTTCTACATTTGGATTAAATAAATTATAGGGGGTGGCTCAGACTCACTTCCACTGTGAAATTATCTGTAGCGTATTTTGGCATCTTGTTACTACAATAATACTTTATTCACAGCAAAAAAGAGAGAGATGAAGTTCTTTATATATTTTTCTGATTACAAAAATATTGTTCTTTAGCCCATTTTTAAAAGATTTTACAAGGGAATCAGCTCTTACGTTATCTCAGAAGATTGTTGATACCAAATTAAGATTAAGATCATTCAAATAGTTGTAGCCTTTGCCCAGATAAAAGCACAGACATTTTCAATAACATGTATTTCTATGCGGAAATTGATACAAACTTTCAGCATTAGATGCCAAATGTCAGGTCTGTAGTCGGATGCTGGTTAAAATTTATCACTCTCAAGAACAACTGTCAATCAAGTTTGCAAAGTGCCCAGTTCTGCCATTCCAACCCATTCTGTGGTCTTCTCATTGAGAACAGTAGCAAGGAATGAGAACAAACATGGCATTAAGCGCTAAACTACTGAGTAGAGGATCACCTGCTCACTTTTCAATGCTGGCATCTAAACATAATTTTGACTACAATGGTGTGTTAAGCAGGAGTTTGCACAGAAAACTAGCTAGAAGCCTGTATATCTACATGTTTTAAAACCTGGGTTGCAATTCTTGCTTTAAGCCAGTTTGAGTTCTGGTGGGTCAGGATTTCACCAACAGGTTTCATGTATAATAATAATAATTTGTACATGCAATATACCTTCAGTAATCCTCATTCAATCATACATGGTGCTATTGAGATACCAAATTCTTTCTATACTATCCAAAAGTAGAAGGTACAGAAATCAAAAGACTGCATTCAAAATTAGATTACTGTATCACAATTTTAGCTTAAACAACTGTTAGGATGAATGGACTGAACCCATATAAGTTTATTTCATTTTTTTAAAATCTGTGACTAGTTAAGGAAAAAGCTTTTCTGGGCAAGGAGAATTAATAAATAAAACAGTAACACTTTTAATGCTATTTTTCCCCTTAGGGGTTTACTTTGTTTTACTGTATCTGACACCAATCAGAAAGACAAGATAAAATATTGCAAGCATAAAAAACATAAAAACTGAAACCTAAAGGTTTTTTTCCCCCATTAAGATTTTTTTTCACTTACTTTGCTTAAGTTTTCCCTAGGCTCAGAAAATGAGTTTGTTTTTTTGTTTGTTTGTTTGCTTTTTGTTTTTTGGGTTTTTTTTTACAAAAGCAAGCTTGGTAGATTTTCCCAAACACTCATGACAGTGTGGTGTCCTACTGTGTTAAAACCAGGTGGACTGTGCTTCTGTTTGCAAATCTTTTTCATTCACAAGCTTGTGTCTCCATTCTGTTTATATTCTGCTAAAATATTGAGAGTCATTTCCTCGCTTTTTGATTGCACATTCAGTTCACTTCTTCTAGATGCTTTTCGAGTTGCCCTTGACAGCCTTCTTCTGAAGGTATCACCTGCCAAAAAGTAGAGAATAGGATCTACACAGCTGTTGAGACTAGCCAGACCTCTTGTCACTTGGTATGTGGCATAAACCTTGTCATTGAAGGCACACATTTGAGGAGTCTGAAAATCTAGCCTTGCTCTTAGATTCAAGGTTTTCATCACATGGAAGGGAAGATAAGATACAGCAAAGACTGTCAACACGATAATAACCAGGTAAATTGATTTTCTCCTAAGAGGAGAATTGTCCAAATCCTTGTAAATCAAAGCTTTCACTATTAGCCCATAGCAACCAAGAATCAATATGAATGGGATGCAGAACATGAACACAGTGGTGCACATACTGTAAATGAAGTAACTTCTCAGGTAATCGTCAGCAGTAGTGTCATAACATGTAATGGTTTTGTTTCTCCTTAACCCAGTTCCAGAAAAGAAGAATATTGGAGAGATCACAGCCACAACAATGACCCAGACCAGGGTACTGATATAAACAGCATTCTTCTTTTTCAGCCGCCCCAGTGATTTCAAAGGATGCACCACTCCTGTGTATCTATGCACACTGATGCATGTCAGAAAAAGAATACTACCATAGAGGTTCACATGGAAGATGAACCTTTGCAGTTTGCACATGATATCTCCAAAGATCCAGTCAGTTTTATTAAAGTAATAAAAAATCAGGGCAGGGAGAGTCAGCACATACAAGAAGTCAGCTAATGCCAGGTTGAACATGTAAACTGAGATGCCACTCCAAGGCCTCATGTGGAAGACAAACATCCAGATTGCCACACTATTGCCCAGGAACCCGGTGATAAAGACTAGGATGTAGACGGTGGGCAGGTAATAGAACTGGAAGCCAGTTTTTGTGAGGGAACATTTGCTAGTGGCATTTCCCAGAGACCAGCCACTGCTGGACAGCAAGTTGGCTTCAGTCCCATTCAAAACAGCTGAGAAAAGGACTTCAGTCATGGTCTCTCTACTAAAGTCAGATAGGTCCAAGGGTGAAGCAGCAAGCGTCTCTGGGAGGACAAGAAAGCATCTAAAACAAAAAAGGCAAAGACAGACCCAGTCGGAACTTGATATTGAATAAAAGCAAAAACAAAGATTATTTGTAGCTTAAGAATCCACGCCCACTTGTTTAGTGTTGCACTTCAATTATTCAATTATTTTTATCCTCTATCCAGCTTAGTTCAGTGCAGGGCTTGAACTTCTTCTATTAAATATTCGAATCTGCCAACTGCTGCCCATTTGACATGACTCTGACATATACCCTTCTACCCCACATTACAACGGCCTGTAGATTTTTGTCTTTTTCCCTGCTGCCGGGAGCTACTGTAGGACCAGGGCTGTGCAGAGCGCCAGGCTGACAATCCATGTCCTCCCTCAAGGATCCCCTTGCTGGATCCTAGCAACAGGCTGTGATGAGGGAAAGAGAGAAGTGGCAGGTAAGCATCAGACTGGCTGAAGGGAAGATGCTGGAATGGAAATTAGGGGCTGAAGGGGAGTAGAAACAGGGGAGGGAAGAGAAGCTGAAAGGAACTTGGATTCAAGATGTGAAGACAACATGTTAGGGGCCACAAGATGGACATATAGGAACAGGGGATGAATGGAAAGAGAGAGAATGGAGGTGGGATGGGGACAGAAGGGATTGGGAGTTTCAGAGGGAGGCTAATGGAGATACAGGAGGGAAAGAATGGAGGCTAATGGCAGAGGCAGAACCAGATTTCCTGGTACCTGGCCTCCCTCAGCTGACAGCTATTCATATTGCCCCTTTCTGTAACATCTGAGCTCCTCCAAGGTTTCTTCCTCTCTCCCAAACATCTCCTTGGCCACTTACACTGCTCCTAGGTCTCTTTCCCCACAACCTCTGGGGCAGCTGGGTCCCTGCCCGCCCCACCGGGGCACGAGGACCTGGGCCCGCTCTGCTCCCCCTGCTCAGAGGTGGCCTGCGCGGGGGCTGAGCGACTTGCTCGGAGAGACGCCTGCCCCGTGGGCGCTGGAAGCCCCTTTGAGCCGCGCCTCAGAATGAGGGCTGAGGGGCGGGGGCGGGGGCGTCAAGGCGGCCCGGGAGGGGGGAAAGCAACGCGGGAAGCGAGCAGACAGGCGGCGGCCGGGGCGAAGCGGCCGGGAAGGCGCTGCTGAGCGCCGCCCCCTCGAGCCCGGCCGGCGGGGCGCCCTGTCCGGCGGCAGCGACGCCACCTGCCCGGCCGCGGCCGCGCTGCACGAGCCGCGCGGGCCCTGCGAGTCCCCGGGGCGGCGCCGGGTGCCTCAGCCCGGCCGGGGCTGCCCCCGCGCGCAACTTTCCGGGGCACGCTCCTACCTCGGCGAGGCCGCTCAGCCTCCTGCCTCCGCCGCCCCGTCCGGCGCGACCCGGGCGGCATATGCCCTCGGCCCGGCCGCCGCCGCAAGCAGATCCCGCCGCGCCTCAGCGAGCGCTTCCCACGAACTGCGCGGGGAGCGCGGCAGGAGGCGGCAGCGGAGCGGGGCGGGGGAGCCGCGGCCACCCCCGCAGCCCTCGCCCAATCCCCGCGCCGCACGCCCCGGCCGCGGGGCGGGAGCCGGGGGCAGCTGGCAGGAGCGGGCGGACGTGCCCCGGGGCAGAGCCCGAGCGCGCCGGGCAGCGGCCCCGCCTCGTGTCCTGCTGGACCCCGCTCGCAGCCGGGCGGACACCTGTACGTACCTAGCTCGGGCAGGCTCCGCTCCCGCTCCGCTCCCGCGCACACGCTGCCTTCAGAGTGACTGGAGCAAGCAGACACAACCCCCTCCCCTTCTGCAGGCAGATGCGAAGAAAACCCTCACGGGGACGGGGGCGGGAGCCCTCCCCTCCCCCCCCCCGCCTTAATGGCCCCTTCCACGTTGATTAAAAAAGAAAAAGTCCTAGATTTGTTGGGGAGGGGGGTTCCTTGCGAGTCCTAGAATTCACTTCAGCCCCTGTTATTTTCTTCGTGGCTGGTTTGTCCCAAGTAGCATCCGCAGGATGGGTTCAGATGGCTGCTTGTCACATGGGCGACGTGTGACGGCTCCCAGGTTTCTCTTAGAGCACCTTTATAAAAGTTTCGTTATTTTGTTTGGGTTTCAACTAACCTCTGGATACATCGGTCTGGATTGGAAATCCCCCCACCCAGAAATAAATAAAACAAGTCAGTGTTACTGGTTGTAAACAAAACTGTAGAGTAAGCACTCTTAGAAGTGGATTTTGCATTGCTTTCCAAGTTAGCTCTCTTACAGTTGTTGCTACTTACATCGTATCTTGCTAAAGCAATTGCACAATTGTTTTGTTCCTTCACAAAATAATTTGCTGGTTGGAGCCATCCGGCTTCTTGCTGTAGCATGGGACACTGTACTCGCTACAGTCACTTGCGCTCATTTGAATTGCAACCATGGTTTAGGACTGTTACTACTTCATGCATTATTTATGTGTGATTTTTTTTTTCAATCTTGAAAGTCCATCCAAATTACATGACTAATTTATTGGGAAAGCTTACATGGGAAATCAACAAAATATTCTATGCCTTGAGGAATACACAAATGAATACAGACAGGAATCTGAAACTCCGCACTCCTTGGGGCAAATTATGGAAAATACATTTTTAAAGAAACTTCTTTTATTTCTACAGGATAAAACCTAATCCTTTTGTACATTTGTTGTTTTTCTTCCTCCTTTCACCACAATTCAGTAGCTACGGACTGACTACTTCAAGATGTCTTATTTGGGATAAAATTAAGACAACATTTATAAAATGCTTATCATTAAGTCAAAGTCTGTACTTACAAAAATTGTTCCCTAGTGCCCTCTAGTCTTTAAAATACTAATGAAAAACTGCTTAACCAAACATTCCCACAAGGGAGAACATTTTACCAATAAAACATAAAATATGATGAATATGGCATGATTATATTAAGACCACCATGCTGTTTTATGAAGCAATAATCCTCATTCCTAAGAGGATAAACTACAAGGCTAAAGACCAAGTAGTTTATTTTAATAAGGAACTTGGATTACTGATTTAGAAAAAAAAAAGGTCACGCTATTAACATGCTGAAAGTCTTTTAAAGTTTACCTGTTACTATATTTCTCATTATTTGATTGTTAATGATTTTGTTAGTCACATAAAGCAATTTCCTTAGTGTTCCAGTCTGACTGAAGTAGTGTTACAGTTGTGTAATAGCGGCAGAATACACAACAAATTATAATACATTTATATCTGTTACCTAAGCAGTATTAGATCCAGTCTCCAAAGGTGAAAGGCCAATGCGTTAACACTCAGTGCCTTGAAACTACCAATTAAAAGACAATGTTTTTCAAAATTCATATTTATCCCTGAAATAGGTTTCCAAAAAAGTGGACAAAAAGGCAAAGGGACTACAGAGTTCAATGATCCATCACTAACAGGCTGACAACATAGTGAATGGTTGTGTAGATTGAAATGCATCAAAATCTTTCATTTTATTATTTCACAATAAATTTTAAGAAATGTTTTAAAAGTAGGGGTGCACAGATAGAGATTTTTGGGGCTGATACCAATAGCCAGTTTTTATGGAGGCATATCAGTTGATACCAATCCAATTTCTGACATGCAGGCTGGCAACTTGAAGAGCGCTGTCCGGCTGGTAAGTCTGTTGTGGTAGAAGGAGAGGGGGAGGGGAGGGGCATGGGTGGGGGGCAGATCGAGGCCCCTGTGGTGAGGGAGGGAGTGGGGCTGGGGCTGCCCAGCCAGGGTGGGACATGGGATGGAGTCACATCATCCAGGGGCCACGGGGCGGGGAGGGGAGAGTCCCACCACTGTGAACACCCCAGGAGGGCGTGCGGGGTGCCTCTGGATCTGTGTGCAGGGTGGGGTGGAGCAGGATGCCACTGCAGCTGGGGCCAGGGCTGCACTCAGGGTAGGCAGCAGTGGCACTAGAAGGAGGCTATGCGGATGGGAGTTGCAGCCAGCACAAAATTCACCGTAACCCCACCATAGCTCCCTTCCCAGCACTTCCACCGCCCACCCCAGGCACAGCCCGCTCTGGGAAGAGCCCACAGCAGCTCCGGCCCCAGCCTGCAGTAGTAGCCTACCCTCACCCCATGTAGATCCAGCGGGCACATAGCCCCCATACCCCTCCAGGGTGCACGCAGCAGCAGGAGCCGTCCCTCTCTCCCCACACCCTCTGAATGAGCCACTGCTCTGCCCTGTGCCCTACCCCATCCCAACTGGGTAGTACCTGCCCCTACCCCTGCCCCTGCTCCAGCCCCACTCCCTCTCTTACTGTGGGGGCCTTGAGCTGCCCCCCCCCATACTTCTTCCACCACAACAGACTTACCAGCTGAACGCAGCTCTCCAGGGTTCACTCCTCACCACCTACCTGCTGCACTGCGGCTGCGTGCATGCATGGGGCATTTATCGGCCACATCAGGCTGATTTCTGATACAGTCAATTTTTTTATATTGGTGCCGATCTGATATCAGACCGATGTATCCACTCTGTATAAAAGTATATAGGCTAGGAATATAACTACAAAGAACATATAACAGTTATGTAAAGAAGTTACTATGGAATGACTCTGCTGAAAAAAGAGGTGATTAAATAGATATACATACCTGTACATATAAAGATAAGAACCTGGCCTCATTGCAATCATCCAGAAAACTCATATCAACTTTGACAGGATTCTACTCCAAGTAATAGAAAAAAAGTTCAGTGGTATTATTTATGGAAGCCAACAAGCACAAACACTGCATATTTTAGCTTCCATTTGTATCAAATTAATCTCTTAAAATGAATCGGGTTTTAGGGGAAGAGTTGGTTAAATGGTCCCTTTGCATGTCATCCCCACTGCTTCTCTGCAGAAATTACTGTGGACTTTCCCCATAGATGTCTCCATCATGTTGGCCACACTGTTTTGGTACTCCAACCTGGATCAAAGCTCCACAGTACTAGACACTGTCCAAACATATAGTGACAATTCTCTTTCCCTAAACAGCTTACTCTGTAAATTGACAATGTATATGGAACAGGAAGGCGTAAAATCATTCAGCTTATAATAAATACAAAATTTATTTTGTACTTTCTGCTTACTCCCTGGAGAAACTGCCGTGGTTACAGGTTTGGGTAAGATGACCATAAGGAAATCCGAGATATCTGGGGCACTGTCATCCCTCTCAACTCCACGAGTCAGCGATGCTGCAGCAGGCAGTGGCAGAAGTTGGCAGGCAGGGGTGTAAGCGCAGTTCATCAGGAAGGTGAAGCTGCCTGGCGCACTGCCACTCCTCCTCCCTGCTGTACTGCGCCCCGTGCCCCTGAATTCAGGGACACTCATTTTAATTTTTGCCAACCAGCCGGGACTGGTCTTTGAAATCGGAGACTGTCTCCAGTAAACTGGGACATGTAGTCACCCTAGGTTTGGGAGAACCAATGGAACCATTCTTCCTAGAGTGGTTGTCCTGCCAGGGAAGCATAGAAAAAGGAGACTGACAGCACAAAAAGATAGTTGCATCACAAAGTCAAAATATTGGAGGAATTTGATAGGGTTGTCCCTATGACCAAGTCATTCCCTAGGGTGACAAACACTACACCTAAACAAAGGACACCTCAAAAATGCTGCACATTTAAACTCATGGGTTCTTTTCTTGTTTTCTATTGAGTTTCCATGGTTTTGTCATCAGTTCAAAAACAAATTTCCAAGAAGGAGCACTCCACATAGACTGGGGTCTCCAAGCCTTCCCAGCAGAGGCCTTGTGTGTATGTTGGTAAAAGCTTAAGGTTATTATACCATGGCTCAGAGCTGGGCAAGGGCAACAGCACACTCAGCCTTACACTACAAATATGAGTTCTCTACATTTCTTGCTAGTTTCCAAACCCTTCCATTTTAATTATGACTAAATTCAGCCTTCCCATTCTGGTCTCTCCTATTGAGTCTCCCTGTCTTTTCAGTCCTCTTCCACTTTGTCCTCCAAGATTCGGCTGCTGTCTCTGTCATGACTCTTCTCCTTATTCGTGTTCTTGTCATCTCTCATGTTGGAATGTAAAGATAGCCCTGGTACCCACAATGTGGGCAAGCTGAGGAGTAACAGATTTGGGTAAAGAAGGTGTTTCCTCCTTCCATTTCTTCTATCAGTTCTTGAGCCCAGGGTAACTGAGGAAATAACCTGGTTTGCCCAGCTGATCATTTGGATAGATGGACCATTTTGTTTTAGCCAGCCCATTGGCCATAATGTCATCATCCAGGACAGAACTAGAAAACCTAGGATAGTTCTTAATAAACAAGCTTATTGTCAAGCATACAATTAAATCTAAATCAAAAAAGGTTAAATATTTTTCTTCTTTGCACTGTAAATTTGATCTGTTAACAAGTTTATTAATCTAATGATTTTTTGTGTTTGCACCAGCTTTACTGATAAGAAAAGTCTGACCAAATACTTGGAAACAAACATATTTTATAAAGGTTTTGTCAATTTTATTTCATTGCTGTCAAAAATTCAGATATTTATAAATATTTTCACAGTTGACAACCCAGAGATTGTAAACTCAAGGCCACAGCAAAACTGCTAATGGTGTGGCCTGTTAGATTTCAATGAATTAGCAAATTCTGCTAAATAACTTGTCGCAAGGACACAAAGAAGGAAGAACCACAATACTGAAATCTGAAAAACATCAACGTGTCATGGTAAGGCATTTCTAATACATTTATTTTTGTATTTATTATGTAGAGGCAATAAGACTGTGTATGGACTGGATTTCCTTAATGGAGATCACTGGGAATTTTGTCTTAGTAAGAAATGTAGGATTGGGCCTCATAAACCCTGACTACAATAGTAAAAGGAGCATGTAAAGAAGAGAAGACAAAAGAGGGTCGAAACAGAATATAGCCCAAATTACTCCAGCTCCCTCTCCAAAGCCATTATTATGCATTCTTCTTCTTCTTTTTTTTTTTAAGTTTCTGAATGTGTACTTTAATTGCATCTTTATTGTGCTTGTGTTACTCCTGCCAGTTTGTTATCAGGCTATATTATTTTCCAAAGTGATGATTTCAGACAAATCCCTTTATTGTTAAACAATTTGCTTTGCATTTTAAAGCTAAATAGCAATAATAAAGCTATGGACAACCCATTTCTTAGTGTTAGTTTTGCCTGTGCTTTTAGAAACATACCCATACACCAGAAACCCAGCCTAACTGCGTAGAATCCTCCAGGCAAGACCACGCTGTGGGAGTGGCATCACTGGAATAAACCTGCGTCACGAGCATGCCTCTGTCAAAGGCTGTTGGTGCTAGTAAGTGGCAGCTTCCAGATATTGCCTTACATAGCTCTGAGCTTTGCACAACACAGGAAATGCACATCTCATGAATGGGTTCTGTGGTGCATTGAAGTCATATTGCTTCAGTTGCTGTGGTCCCCTGCTCTCGACTCAGTAAAGGATAGAGGTGTCATTCCTTGAATAAATGTGAATCACCATTACTGTGATTTTGTATACAGCCAGCCAGTGCGCAATTTCCCTAATTTCATAGCATGACCATAAAATATGTAGCAGGTTAGCACTTATGTTTCTATAACTTTAGTATATATTTCCATCATTACATATTCCTATAGCTGAGTAGGCATCCCATCCAATATTTTGGATGATACGATTTACATTGAACTCATTCTAGTTTTGCCTCTTGATGATGTTTTGCAAAAAATCAAGTATTTTATTAAATTGATTTCAATTAAATGTTATGCTTCATTCTCTTCCCCAACTTGCTTTTAACAGCTGAATTGATTCAAATGGATGATAAATCCTTAACAAGGGGTGGAGGGGAGAGAGTATGCTAGAGATTACATGGAAATTCCTAGCCAGTTCAATTCTCTCTAAATTATATCAGTGTGTGGGTGTTTGAAGCGAATGATTTAAACAAATCCAGCTGTTTATGCCTTTTGTTTTAGGTTATCAAGATTTCAGTACTTGAAAGAATACCAGTATGAAAGACCAAAAATCAGAGCCTTTATCCCATCACTCCTCACCTGGCTGCTTTAGCAAAAGTGAGGGTATAAATGTGCTTGACATCCTTCCTCCACACCTGAGGTAAGGCTTTGGCTCTTCCTCAGGGAAAGTGGCTTTTCCTTTGGGGTTTCTATGGGAGATGAATTTTGGGTCAAGAATTTTAAGATCTTAAATTTAGAAGAGTTTTAAATATACTAAATTAGATCAGATAATTAATGGATGTAGTTTAGTATCCACATACTCAAAGGAAGGTTTGAAAAACCTTAGGATAATAGTGGAATGAGCTGCTCCTACCACACTTATTTTTATAAACTCTCCTATCTGCATGCTGTAAATTTGGACTCCAGCTTAGACACCATATGGAGCTGTGAAACTTATAACAAGCTGTGTCACTCAAGTTGGGCTCATCAACCACAAATGGATGCATCAGATATCTGATTAGACCTCTTACGGGTACACCATGATCCAGAGGATCCATGGTCGCCTACTACTATTTGCCATGACGCTATTGCTTATTCATATAACCAATGCTTAACAGAATTATAGATGATGCCCCATTTTACACAATCCATGCAATATGCTGTGGCAGGACTAGTCCTGACAGGCAGTATCAGTACCTCCAGCTATCCTGACCTATCCAGCTCCTCTGTACTACTACCCAGTGTCTCACCTGACACACATTAATGGGATAACTACTCCTACAGGAAGCATCCTGAGCCCTGAAGTGGTAGTCTTTCAGAACAGCCTTGCTCTGGGTGTATTGAACTAGAATAGCAAACTCTACTAGGCCTGACAAGATCCAGCTATGAACTGACTAGTAGTTGTAAATTGCCCCAGAGGCTTTAATAGCAGCTTTCTGTTGCCCACATAGCTGCACTCAAGCCTCACAGCTGAGATGATTTATTTAGGCCACCTGGCTCAGCCTTTAGGTATCTATATATGTGCTTGGGAAGGGGGGAAATGCTTTAACTAGAGAGGTTCTGAGAGCCACTCTAATTAAAGCACCTGCAGCATTGTGTGTATTCAATGTCCTGTGCTTCAAAAAGCAGCTGGGGGGGGGCACTTAAGTAAGGCTTATTTGACAAGCTTTAGTTAAAAGTATCCCTGCTGCCATTTTGAAACATGGGGATATTGAATACATGTAATGCAGGGGCTGCTGGAGTATGCTAATTAATTGAGACTGCTCCAATGCATGCTAGTTACGATGAATTGGAGCAGAGGTCCATCATGTGTATATGTGCCCTTTGTGTCTGTCTAGGCTTTGACCTCTCAGTCTTGGCCTACTTATTCTGGCTACTACCCTTAGCCCTAGTCCCCCTTATTTCAGCCTCAGCTTCTCCTCCCCAGCCTCTCTGCTGAGGCTTTAAGCCCCACAGTCTTGGCTCTGGACTCTCTGGCCTCAAAGGAGTTCAAGTTTCTCAGCCATCTCATTCCTCATAGCACTCCCTTGTCTCTGAGCCTCAGGCCTAAAGATGGGGCAATACTTACAGGGTGCTTTTAAGGTACTTGCCATTTGGCCTGAAAGCCTCCTCTCACAGCCACTCTTAGTCTTCCAGTCCTACTAGCCTAAGCACAAGGAAAAGTACTGCCTTTCTGGGCCTTCATAAAACAGCAAACAACTTAAAATAAAACTTCATCCTAGGCCAACCCAGTCAGGAGGGGGGGGCAAGGGACTCTTTGCCCCTTAGGCACCAGGGCTCCCTTTATTGTGTCCCCAGATTTCACAGTGGCCTGCCTAAAAGATTTTCATCTTTCCCAGTCAGGACTAGAGCCCCTCAGAGATGAGGGCAAGCTCCTTTCCTAAGTTTCCTAAGCACAGGGATTTTTTTATTAGTCCCTTCAGGCCTGCCAGCTGCCTTCCCTTTGGCTGTAATCTCTGCTTTAGTTCAATACACCTGTGGCAGGGCTACTGGTGATTACAGGGATCTTGTCTCTTTCCCCTTGGGCAGCTTGCCACCCAGAGCTTCTCCCTGGTAGCATTTTTTGTCTGTCCTTCCAGCTGTATTTGCCTCTCAAGCACCTAGCCTTTTGAGCCACAAAAACTCTGATCTTAAAATGGTCTTCGCAGGTTCTGTTTGCCCCACAGCCTTCTTCCAGTAACAGGGCAAGAGTTCCCTGTTGCAGATGCCCTCTTTTATCCCATTTCTAGAAAAGAGATTAAGGGCATTATATTTATCTTCATTATATTTTCTTCATTATTCTGCATATCTGTATTGTGTCCTGTCTTGTTCATTTTGTCTCTGAATGAAAGTAATGGTCTACCAAGTCTCTCTCTACCTGGAAGTTTTCCCAATTTTTTTTTTTATTACTTTCACTCTGTGTCTATTTCTATTTCTGCTTTTGCCTTTTTTCAGATTGAGCAAACAGAATGAATATAGTATTATATATGAGGGCATACCACTGTTTTGTAGGGCGCCATTATATTTGCAGTACTACTTTATTCCTCGCTTAATGTATCTAGCATTTATTTGCTTGTGTACCACCACTGCAGAATGAACTGTCCACATGCACATATCTTTTTTTTCCTGAGTTAATACAGTTATTTTAGAATCCAGAAATGGCTATAAGAAGTTCAGATGATTTTTTTCCGAATGGAATTATTTTGCATTGGTCAGTACTGAAAAATTCATGTTAAAATTTTTTCTCTTCAATTCAGTAGATCAGTCTGAAGTCTTCACTAGATTTCAAGTCTTCACTGAACCAATATTTCATCATATGCAAATTCTGCCATTTTTTTGCTCATGATCTTTTCAGGTAATTAATCTGTTAAACAATATGGATTATAGTTGTGGTATGCCATGGTTAACTTCATGCTATGCTGAAAAGTGACAGTTTATTTCTAATCTCTGTTTTCTGCTTCTCAGCCATATTCCTATCTATAACTGAACTTCAACCCTTGACCAAGGTCTACTTTGTTTCCTTAAGTAGCCTGCTGTGAGAAACTTTGATCAAAGACTTTAAGATGTAAATAAATCTTGTATCCGCTATTTTTCTGATATGCTAAAAGAATTTTCATAGATTGGGGAGGCATATTGTTTCCTTCCAGAAGCTATATTACTTTATCCTGATATATTAATCAAGGTCTCATACTGTATCCTTAACAGAGTAGCAAAAAATTCAGGATTTTTCCAATTCTCTGTATTTCAACATGACTAATTCCTAGTATTTCAACATTCCTCTAGAATCAAGGTGACAGTCAAAATATCAAAGTTGCACCAAGCATATCAATTTAGAAATTTCTTTCTTTCTTTCTTTGACTCATCTCAGTATTAAAGTGGATCCGCCTCGGGTGCATGTTGCCTCCTGGGAGATGTAGTTTGATTACTTCATGCCCTCACTCCTCCCTATGGACTTGGATCCCTGGCAAGACTACATTTCCTGTGACGCACTGCAATCTTGTTATTCATGGTACATGACTAGTTGGAGGGCCTGGTAGGAAGGGACAAGAAGGATATAAAAATAATCTTGTTGAACTAGGGGAGAGATCTATGAAGTGTCTTTGGTTTTGCATTTTTATACTGCTATTCTAGGGACTGAACTATCATGATTTGCTTAAAGGGAGCTAGAGAATCATCAGCAAAAACTGCTTCAGGATGCTTTGGAAGAAACCTGCTGAAGAACAGGAGTTGCTGTGACAACTAGGCAAGAGATCCCTTTAAACAGATGCTGGGGACAGGGTTTGGAGGACTGCATCAGTAGAAAAAAGCTAAATTAGGAAGTAGAACACTTTGTAGTACAGGATTCCAGGCTTGAGCTGGGGATCAGGAAAGTGCTTGGACTCCTGTAAACTGATGCCCAGTAATGCAGAAAACCCTGCAATGTCAAGCACTGAGAAGAACACTGTAGCCCATGGAGGGCCATGGATGGCTTGACTCTTGATGTACTCTTGCAGGTGTTCAGAGGGTTTAAAGTGGCCAAAAAATTGCATGCCTGATCTAAGTTAGTGCATCTCAGGAGGTGCACTAGCTTACACTGAGAAAGGGTTAACTTAGTCTAGGAAGGGGTTAGCCTGACCTTGCAAATGTCTCTGCATGTGTTCTCAGCACAGCCCCAGAGTTGTGGTATTCCTACCCCTCAAACCCTCTCCCACCTGGATAACACTTCTCCCACACCTGGACCTGCCAGTTCCCTCCAGTCCTACCACCCGCTCTGCCTATCCCAAGTTTATCTTGGGCTCCCTGCACCGCTCCTGTCAGCAGCAAATGACTGCACCTACCTCTCTAGGTAGCTTAAAGTAAACCACCTAAACCAAGACCTGGGTGAGATGAACACTTGTTTGCACCCTTAGTCTGTTGTCCAGTAGGTAAAGTGGGGTGGGCTATAAAGTGCATATCAATTCCTATAATGTGCAGATCAGAGATTTTTAAGACCAGGCTAGACAAAGTCTTGACTGGATGATCTAGTCGGGGATGGTCCTGCTTTGAGTAGGGGTTTGGACTAGTTGACCTCCTGAGGTCCCTTCCAACCCTATTTTTTCTAAGACTCTTAAGTGGAAAGTCTCCAAAATGAAGAAGGAAGAACTCCGTGGCTGCAGCTCTATAAGGGGGAAAGAAGGATGACGCTCTATTTTGCTTTTCTCCATGTCTTAGGACTTTTGACTTGTCCAGTGGGTGAGATCATTCCTTGGGGAAGACTCTTCACCAGGGAAATAAAGGCAGGAGTGTACACATGCTGATAGAGGGGTAAGTATTCCTACAAAAATCTCTAATGTCCTTCAGTAATTTCCTGTTATCTGGTGTGTGAGTAGGTATGTACTGCCTTTTTAAAATTTGCCTTTGGCTATTTACTATTCAGATTACCTCATAATACTAGCTTGCATTTTATCTGAATTAGCTTATGATCCTTCCTGTTGGCTTTGACTGAGTGCAATTTCTACTTTCTGAAGAATGCCTATTGGAAACCTGTTTATCTCGAACAACATTAATCATAAATGTTAATTATACTGAGTCTTCCCCTCCCCAAACCTTGCCATTCTGTGGTTTTGCTTTTCTGTAACCAGTAAATATACTTTCTGTGACTTTCTTGCATTATATAGACCCCTTCCATGGTAAGTCAAAGGATGGTTTTTCACTCTTGAAATATACTGCATACCTAAGACAAGTAGTAATGAAATACATTTGTCTTGAACACATGCTGTATAAAGGTGGGAAACGGGACAAATGCTGGCTAAAGGTATTGGTCAAGCTCCTATTTTTATGAGAAATACAATGCTGTCTTGGCCTTTTTAAATGGTATTTGAAAGAGCATATTATAGTCTAAATGTTAGCAACAGCTATAGATAAGGCTGCTGGAGCATTTCTGTATTAACCTCCAGTATTAGATACTATTAACATTCAAATCTCTTGGTTTTTCATGCTGTAAATTACCAGCCCTGACCTCTGCCTCAGATTGACCGTAATTAGAAAGTTTCATGACAGATGGTCCTGTTTGAGTATAGTGAGTGTATCAGCAGTGAAAGATATAAGACAATTCTGTGACCTCCTTTCAAATGCTTCTAACCCTTAACAGCTGGGATAGAAAGCTGAGCATTGGCAAGAAGGCAGGGTAGAAAACAGTCCAGATACACTCAAAGAAAATGTTCTTGTAATAGTAAAAAAATTACTTTTGAGCATATTATGACCTACTGAAAATTGTTCTTTGCCTGTGTGTGTAGTCAACCTTAACAATTAGCCAGCAAGGAAGGTTGGCTGCATCAAACATGCATGTATGGAGAACTTCAAAGGGTCACCTCAGAGTTAACTACAGTTCTGCATACTGAGTTAACAGGTAGGGAAGCTTGCACTTTACTACAGATTCTTGGTAGGTAGGTCTCTTGGTAGGTCTCTTGCACAAGAGACTTTGCCTAGCTGAGGGCTCATATTACTTGGGGGGAGGGAAGGAGAAGAAAAGGCATTTTTCTTAAATTATGTTAGATAATGCAAGGTAAAAGCCTAGTAGACAATTTATAGCTTAAACATGATTTAGCAGGGTAAATTAAAGACTAGTTCCCTCCTATAGGCTTTTATTTGACTTGATAATCACTTTACAATTATAAACTACCTTACAGTTTCTGAGATTCTTACCTCACACTGGTTAATTCAAGTTAAAAATACACCTTTTTTTCTTCTCGGTGAAGACTAAACAAAAGTCAGCTCAGCATGGAGGACTCAAGCTTGCATCATTAAGACAATGAGAATGACTTAGATAGGAATATCATCAGACCCTGCATGGTGCTACAGTAGTGCTGGTCTAATACTGCAGTATGTTCTTCCTGGTGACCTGTGGTGGTGGTCGCTGCATTGTTCAAGCAAAAGTCCATTAGTGGGGTGTCTGAATGTACATTGGGTCTGACATAACATGCAGTTACTGTTGTACATTTGTGAGCCAAACCCTCTAAAGTCAGCTCATTTTTTGAGGGGGAAAATGTCAAATTCCTTTGGCAAAAGAAGGCCAATCAATTAATACAAATATTATCTTGCTTTCTGGGCAACAGTACTAACCCAAGCAAATTTCAGCACTGGATGACCAGCCAGTAATAGAAATACCTCTTTCATCTTTGGCCTATCCTGAATGTCCTAAAAGTAATATTAAATATCTGCTAATATTTCTATAATGTACTGCATTGTGCTAGTCAGTCTCTTTACTAGTTATACTTCCCAGTTTACTTTTCCCTAAAGATTGATGAAATGTACATTAAACAGCAGCTGTAAACTGGCAAACTGTAATGTTTCTTACAAATGCTGCCTAAATGTCCTTTTATCCACTTCTGAAGGGCCAGAATTATTGATTTTTCGGCAGCCTTTTTAAAAGAATGCCAGATGAGCCAACTTGTAGCCTTAGCTACAAAGGATGAAGTCCTTTGACTGAGATGGAAGAGAAAAAAAAGAGAGAATTTAATGTCACGTCTTTCTCAATAAGCGTCAGCTTGCGAGGACCTCATTCTTGAAAGAAAAAGCAAAAATGCAACAGACAGTATTAGAACTTAGAACAATTTCAGTTTTTACTTTACACTGCTCAACCACATTTCTAGACATCGGGGCTGAACCCCCCTGTGGTTAGAGTGCGCAGGGTTATGAAGTGGCACTATAAAAATTAATCAGAATCACTCTGTACATGAATGGTTTAGACCAGTGGTAACCACCTTCTAATGACCCACCTCACATCATTACAGGGATGTGGGCACTAGGACCTACCTGTAGCCAATACTTCTACCTGTGGTGGCACAAAGAGAATGCTGACAGCCTGTATTTTGTCCCTGTGGCAATATAGGAAGAGTGCCCCCAGCTAAACCTCCCCACTACCAAATGCTAGCAAAGCCTAATGTCCACAGGGCAGATGTGGCCCATGGACTGTAGGTTGCTGACCCCTGGTATAGACATTCCACTGCTGGCATGTTGCAAGTAGACAATCAAATTGCCATTCTGCTTACCTGGTTATCCTGAAGTTTGATTAGCATTTCCATTCTACTAGTAGGCAGATTTAGGAATCTAAAAGGAGGGTGTAGGAAATACCAGCAGCACAGCAGGAGTGCTTGCAGCCCACGTCTCCCCTCCCCTAGTAGATAGGAGCTACTGGGGACTTTTTGTCCAGGAAGCAGGTAAGACTTCCTCCCCCTGCTCTTGGTAGCCCATCGCCTCCAGTGCTTAGCAGCATCTCTCATCCCTTCCCATTCTCACCTGCAGCAGAGGTTGCACATTTCCCTTCCTCATCTGTCGTTTGCTTATAGTTTCTAGGGTCAGAAGGGACCTAAGCAGATCATCTAGTCTGACCCCCTGCCATGGCAGGAAAGAGTACTGGGGTCAAATGACCCCAGCAAGATGTGCATCTAACCTCCTCTTAAACACCCCCAGGGTAGAAGCCTGCACCACTTCTCTTGGAAGAAAGTTTATGCAAACCACAGCAAGAAGTGTCTTGCCCATAGGGAAAGAAGAAATTTTAAAGTCAAAGTTGCCCTTCACAATAGAAGAGTGGTTATGGTTTGACATCAATCAAAAGATAGAATTGCCTTTGGAAAACTTAATGATATTCTCACATTACCCAGACTTCTCAGCTGACCAAATATGCAAACAGATGGAAAGAGTAAAGACTGCATATTAAGGGAAAGAAAATTCAGTTAAGTATTTTAATCAACTATTATTACACTGTGTAGTAAAGGAAACAAAGTAAAGAATATACTCACAGGTGTTACAGCTGAAGCATGCCAGTGACTATGTATTGGTCACAGCTGAATATGATAATGGCAGGCTTTTTATATATGTTAAAATAAAGCCTGCCTCTTCTTTTCCCACCTTTAAATTGATAATGTAGGAACCATGCAGTTGGAGGCAGGAAAATACCACAGGCAATACTAGAAACAGATTGCTTAAACTCATTTGTCTGTTAAGAAGCTAGACAAGCATAACTGAGATGTAAGAATCTTAATCTCACTAGATCAATAGATAATAAGCTTCCCCAGAGCTATCTAGGCATTCCATCATCTAGTCTCATTTAAATCTGCTTAACTCTTCTTTAGTTAGATTTGTTTCTCCCAGACAACTGGGATTGATAGATTTCACTGGGAAGTTTGAGAAAGGAAAACACGAAGTTGGATCTTGGAGGAGGTAAAAGCTGTTGACATGTAAAGCTCCATTTCCCACTAAATTATGCTTAAAGGAAGTAAGGAGGAATCTACCACTTAGGGGAACTTGTCAATTTATTCAGTCCCTTTTACATTTTCCACTTCATCCTGCAGTAAGTAAAACTAAACCACAATAATTGATCACTGGTTTAATTTATCACTGGGTAAATTATTGTGGTTTAGCTTCTACTTATTGTGTGATAGAACTGACAGGTGATGTGCATGATCCTGAATGGCATTCCTCCCTCCCACTTAAAAAGGTATAGTGATAGGCTGTAAATAGATGTAAGATGCAATGGTAGTGAGTACCTGGTGCCTGCTCCCAAATAAGAAAAGACGAGAGAAGTACAAAGCTTAGGAGAGCTCAAGTAACAGTGCTGCAAGTTCATAGGTCATTTCAAGGCATGTTTTTTTTTTCTTTCCCTGTTCTTTAACTTTCCTAAGTTGACCTTGCTGTGGTAGCAGCATCTTATTTGGTGCAAGCAGCTAGAGTGAAAGTTTCAAAATAATTGTTAAAGTCTTTGTAAAACTTGCAAATATATTCACTTAAAATGCAGAACCTTTTTGCTCCTGGGAGATATTTAAAGGCATGTTTACCTATTTTCCCACAGTGGGTACACAGATTTTTGCAGGCACAGGTGGAAAGCACTGAAAATATCTTGTAAGTATTACTGTGTGCAAGGTATGTATCAGTTTTCAGGCTGCAAAAAACATGAAGTTCTTAGCTTTCATTTTGCTGCATAGCATTCCTATCATATCATCTGACCATTAAGAAAATGTTTTCAAGGACATCTTTGACAGTGGCAAACAGTGCAGTTGTATATAAACCAAAACAGCTAGAGCACTAATACACTATGAAGAGTTGATACCATGTAGCTGTAAAAGTAAATTTTTGGTAAATGCTGCTGATTTATAATTACATATATCCAATTATTGTGAAAGTACTAGGATACTAATTCTGGAGATAGTTAGCTTCCATGAGTGAATTAAGGTTGAAGAAGAGTGCATTTGTGGTTAATAGATGGAATTAGGACTCAGGAAGTGGGGATTCAATTCCCTTTTAAATGTGATATTGATAAAAAATTTCAGCTTCTTGACACCCGCTTTCCCTTCCCCAGCCCCTAAATGCTGAGAATGTGAAAACAGATCTGTAGAACTAAAGGACTGTCCAAATTTGCTCCACTCGTTGAGTGCTCCTGTATTGTATAACAAGGAAAGGATTCAGATTGTCACAAAGGCTACGTCACCTTAACCCCTGCCATAACAATCCAATTTGAGAAAGTGAATGATTTCTCCACAATCCTGATAAATCAGAATGACAGGCTAAGTACAGCTTCAAAAAGTCTGAGGCAGAATCAGTATAAGCTATGCGGTTTCCTGTATGAGGTATAGGGTAGATTGGTAGCAAACAGAACACGTGTTCATGCTTTCGGGAGCGAGGAAATGCACAGGCTGCTTACGCCAGCCAAGGCCAGCAGGTTTGGGGCACTCTTGCATGCCTCCCAGGATCCCCAGGCTGCCAGAGACTGCTGAGCACATCTGAGCAGCCAGGCCACCCTTGACTGACTGCCAGGCACAGGCGAGCATTCCCCTCTCCCTCTGACACGTTGTCTGTCAGCCACAGGCATCTGTCAGCTGCAAGCAGGCAGTGCAGGGGGGAAGGGAGGCAGCTGTGTCCCTGCACAAACCCATCACAAAGCACCCCACAATGTACACACAGACTTGACACTGATCTCAGGAGAACCTCTGCAAGTGGGTGCAGCACTGCATAGCCCAACTGGGCTGCTGGCCAGCAGTGAGTCTTCCCGCCCCAAGCTTCCTGCCTGCACCTGACAGATGCCTGTGGCTAACAGATGACATGGAAGGGGGAAGGGGAATGCTCACCCATGCCCAAGCAGCCTGGTCTAGCTCTTTGGGGCTGTGCTCACTTGCAGGGGTTTTCCTGGGATCAGTATCAGGTCTGTGTGTATGGTGTGGGGTGCTTCCTAATGGGATTTGTGCAGGGATATAGATGCCACCTTCCCCCTCCCCAACCCCACCCCCACCCCCAGCTATACTGCCTGCCTGAAACTCACAGCTAGCCAGAGGGAGGAAGTGGGTTTGCAGAAAGGATCTGACCTGACTCAGCACTGTGACAGCTTAGGAGCGGGGCCCACTAAGCGCTCAGACAGAGCAGATGAAAGCAGGGTGCTAGCTAGTGTTCCTCCCTGCACCGGCGGGGGGGGGGGATAGTAAGGGGCTGCAAGGAGCTTGGGGTATTGGCAGATAGCGACCTAGCTTGAATCAGTAGGGGACTTGGTACTGAAGCTCAATGCACCGATCTAAGCTAAATCAATTAAGTTTAAGTGCACATTGATTGATCCAGGTCTATCTTAGACTGGGTTCTACCAGTTTTATATCAGTCTCTGTGCACCAAACTTCTGTCCTGTTACGGATTTAGACCAATTTCTGATCACTTGGGCTGCTTGCAGACATTAAAAAAGTGCTTTTGGAAGAAGCAGCATGTTACTTCAGGCACCTCAGCAGGGCTTCTTGGCACTTTTATTTAAAACTGATTCAATCAACTATTAGATAGACATGCCAAAAAAAGACCCACTAAAGTGCCCAATCTATACAGACATTGGGCTAGCCAGGTCTAGCTAAGGCCTTGTCTTTTCTGGGCATGCTCAGGGCTCAACAGGGCAATGCACCAAGTTTATAGTAAAGGATGTTTTGGGGGTTTTTAACATCTGCAAGCAGCCTTCAATTGGTAAAAGTGTCATGTCTGAACCTGAACACAGTCTTCCTTGTTCTCTTTCCTAACAATTGACCAAACAATCAGCCTTAATTACAAAGGTTGTTCTTACTGGTTTGGGTTCATGAAGATTCTTTGTGGAAACATGTTTCCTAAAAAGAGAATTGTGCAAGCAGAAAGAGGATTTGCAGCAGCCTTTACCTCTAGCTGGAGCCTATTTCTGAGGTCACACTGATGTTTAGGAAGCAGTTCCTTGGCTAAGACTCCTAAAAGAGTATCCAGCATACCTTGGATGCTGTTTAAGCACCTCTGTTCCAGTGCTGGTGTAAATAAAATAAGTAACACCTAAAGTTTACTATCACAGACTTCTCTTATGCTGATAAGCTGATATATGCAGCAGTAACATACATGGGGCTAAATTCTGTTAAGGTGTAAGTGTTGATAATGTGACACATGGTGGTTTTCCAGAATTAATCCTGAAAGTGAAGTTTCCTATTTTGTAACTCTAAATTTGGGAAATAGATTTAATAAAGACCACCTCAGATCTATGTTGTAAAAGTAAAATCATAGATTCAAATATTTTGATTGTAAACCACAAAGGCAACTTTGCTAAATAAGAAATTCTTGCCTTTCTGTTGGAATGGGAGCAAAAAGAACCAAGTAATAATGGAGGTGAATTATCTCTTCAATCAGCAAAACCACTTAATGAAGCCATTAGAAGCTTTTATCAGGCAGCTTTTGTTATACCATATGCCAGGGGCAGGAAAAATGATGGACTCCATTTCCCACTAGCCCCTGCCCACCCGGAGTGTGCAGGCTGGTGGCTCTGCCCTGGCCATGACCAAAATGCCCCTGCTGCAAGATCCCAGCAGCTCCAGAGCAGCCCCCTGTCCTGCCCTGCTGTGCGCCTACCAGTGCAGCTGGGGCCAGTCTCCATGGCAACCGCAGCCTTGTGCTATCACAGCACGTTGTGCCTCCATGTAGGGGCTGCTGTGAAATGGAGTCTACTGCCAGCAGTATCAAACCTGCAGCCTGGACTTTGCCCGCCCCTGCCACATCCCAATTTCCTTACCTGATGTGTGTATTTTGATATCTGAACTACTTATCTGGATTTAAAAAAAGACAGCATATCTACCCTAGAGAAATCCTAGCACATGCTTATGCATTGAAAGATATAAAGTGAATGATAAATATTTTTCCACAAAATAATATCAGGTCTGTGAGAGTTGGTACAAAGTACTTGATTTCATTCTAGTAGCACAGTGGTCACCAACCAGTTGATCTCCATCTCCATCGACTGGTCAATCATGGATCCTCTGACAGTCTGTCTCAGTCTGTCAGAGGTTCCATGATCAGGAGCAGCAGGATGCATGTGACTGAGCAGAGCCATGTCCCCTGCCACCCGGGCCGGGCTGGGTGAGTGGGGCCACAGGCTGGGCAGCTTATCTGAGAGGTAGGGGGACAGGGACTGGGGTGGGGTGTGGGAGGTAGATCCTGGGGTGCCCTTTACTTACAAAAAGTGGGAAAAGGTTGGAGACCACTGTAGTAGTGTATACATGCAAATCATCATCATCACCACTTCCGTTCAACAGGAGGGTTTTTTGTTTTGGGTTTTTTTTTCATGATTTCAATTGGAACAAACTAAAAAACAAAATAGGTTTTATGTGGTATACATTTTACTTGGAAAATGTATGACTAAAATAAAGTGGAATCTTGCCAAAAACGGCTGTACTTGCACTCTTTAATCTGTCTGACTACAGATGAATGGTATGTGTTCAGTATGGCTAGTACAGAAAATAGACTGTCTCAATTTTACTTCTAAAGGGATCAATATAAACTCATTAACTAATGATAACAGGAGTGAACTGTCAGTGTTGAAAGTCTTTTTCCACATGGATAAAAACAGTAATAAAATATCTTCTTGTGTTCCACAGTTGTGGTCATATGTTTAGCAATGCTAAGTAGCCAATTTCAGTGAAGTAAGGAGAAGAGACCCTCTGCTTTCCAAGTTCCTCCATTTTCTAAACCAGACATGCAGTCTAAATTTTAGGGCCTGAACCTAGTAGAGCAAAGCAAAATAGCTCCACTGACTTCCTGTGGATCAGGCTCTTAGTTAAAAATGATACTGCAACAGGAACCAGCAAAATATGATTCTTAATATGACCTCATTGTAAACAATGGAGTTAAACTACTAACTGATTATAACTCTGAACACTATATATCTTTGTAGTTGGCATAAACACTTTTGCTCCAGAAGGCAGTATTGGTCACCAGAAGTCTCTGCCAAATCAACATGTCATTATTATTATTTTTTCCAAAAACTGTCTTCTGGCCCTTGTTTTCATCAGATGTGAAATTAGTCTCAGTACACTGTGTAGTCATAAAAGTAATAATTTAGAAGTACTCCCTTACTTAGAAAATGGCCAGAGTTGGGAATTGGGAGATGAACTCTCAGGAGAGTTGGGCACATACAGACATTCAATTTTTCCTGGGAGAGTTGCTGCTCTACCAGGAGAAATCACAAACGATGTTCAGAATTTGTCGCCCAGAGCAAAAATGGCCACTGCAAGGAAAAAATAAACCAGAAACAACCAGGGTTAAATCACTTTTGGAAAATTTCTCCTGGGAAAGCAAATATATGTTCTCTTATGAGAGAAGCCATAGTACAGTCCTCCAGCATCTCCCCAGTGCTTCTAGAAACAGTGTGTCACTTGATGGACTGTACTGCTTCAGCTAAGCAAGGAGAAGAATATAGCCCCTCACAAGGCTTACACTGTAGCAGGGAGACACGGGCTGATCATGAGCGGTCAGGGCTGCTGGGCACTCCCTGCCTGCCCCATTGGGATGGATGAGAAGGATGATATGCCCTCTGTCCACAGTGCCTCGGGTTCCCTTCTCAGGGACCCCTTTGTCAGGGAACCCTTTTCAGGGATGTTGCTCTAAAGTCTCTGCTTTTGTATTCTTTTCCCCTCCTGATGACTTCACCCATGGCTATCGCTGATTGGTCTTTCTGTGGTCACCATTCTGTTCACGTTTTGTTCTGTCAACATATTCCTTTGTTTCACAAGCCCATTACATGCACACATCCTAATTTGGGCTTTCTGGGTCTTCTCCTAATTTGGTCTGCTCCTCCAGAACTGGAACTCTCAGGCCCCCCATTCTCGGGCCTTGTGAGCTGGTGCCACCTTATCTCATGTCATGGAACACTGTGGTATATGTCCACAACTTCCCACACTGTTGGCCTTGTTGCTTGCCTAGGTTAGACACCCTATCTGCCTCAAAGGCTGTGAGAACTTTGTGTGTGGCAACCAGGCCTTTAGAAATCAATTAACCCTTGCTGCTGTGATGAACCATTATTTTAATACATATATATTTACCTGCAAGTCAATTCCCAAAAGCAAACCTCATCACCAGCCTGTCACAGTTTTCAGAATGGTGGGGCTCCAAAGGGGGGGAGGGGGCTTCAATTCACCCACTCTTCCACATCAGCTGGGGAGCCCCAAGAGCAAACTCCCTCCACTGCTTTTCCCCTCTCCCATTCTGAAAACAGCAAGCACTGGCAGAGAGCCCTGGCTGTTGCTATGGGAACTGGGCTGCACGCTCCCAGCTCAAGTTAGATTCTCCTCCTTCCTGGAGCCACCAGAGAATTTCTGTTTGGTTGGGGGTAACATAACTCAGAACACTTTGTAGAAATCATTCTGAGTTGTACCTGGGAGCTGAACTTCTGTCTACACCCTTAGAAGCAGACAAAAAGACTGCAGAAATTGTCTACTGTCCACAATAAAGTTAGTTATTGTTATTGTTAGTTCTTCTCATTCATAGAATGCCTGTATTTATTAAGCCGGGTGGTCACTACACGCTGAGGGTTTTTTTTTAATCTCTAGCATCTCTCACTACTAACCACCAAGGAAATGCTGTGTCCACTGAGAGCCTACATCACCAAACTGAAAAGAACCAGAAATAATTAAGGCTGTTCCAGTTTCCTTTTCATTCTGTTTATGGCTCGCTCAAGCAACCGTTGACAATTTTAATCCCAATTTTGAAACTAAAGAGAATGTATTATCAGGAGCCACGTTGATATTAGAGTCTCTGATTATTAGGCAGCTGTAAGGGTGCAGACAGAAGTGACAATTTTTGCCTGATCTGGCCACAGAAAGCAGTTTATAGTAGGCCTGTGCAAAGTGGCTAGTATTAGCTTCAACTTCTGATTCAGCTGATTTGGGGGACAGTGATTTGATTTTGTGATTCAAATACTGTCCCAAATCAATTCAGCTGAATCTGATTTGGAGATTTGGTTGCCACCAAATTGGCCAAACCTCTGAATGGAACAGGCCTCATCCCCTGCCTGCTCTTCCAGCCCCATCAATGGCTGCCCTGCCCGGCCCCAGTGCCTTGGCACTTAAAAGAATAAATAAATGACTTAAAAAAAAAGCCCTGGCAGAGGTTGGGCAGGGAGGGGCTGGAGAGCGATTCCCCACTGCCCTGTGATGCATGGGATGGGGCAGGGGGGGCTCTGCCATGAGCATCAGGTGAGTGTGGGGCTATTTTTTGTTTTTAAGTGTTGGGATGCTGGGGCCAGGTGGGGCAACCACTTATGGGGCTGGGAGAGTAGGCAGAGGCTGAGGGGTGTTCAGGGGAGCTGGGGGAGCAGGTAGGGAATAGGGCCTGGTGGGGGTCCCCCCATGGTTCATTCCTGCCCCCTGCTTACTGGTACAGAGCCCGGGTCCAGCTCCCTGCGGTGGCAAACGGGGACTGCATGAATCTCCAAATCTTCTCTGAATCGATTCAGAGGCTTCAAATTGATTCAGACCTTTTAATTGGTCTCCTGATTTGATTCAGATTCAGCTGCTGAATCGGGCCAAATCTCCTCCAAATTGAATCAGCAACTGAAGTTTCACACAGCCCTAGTTTATAGGCGTGACCAAACGCAAGTGCATGGCTGCGGACAGCTTAAAAAATGTTTGATTGAGTAAAAATCATTGCATTAGGGGTCAGATGAAGATATTTTAAAACAAAGCATCTTCTGTAACTTCTGTCTGTGTGGCCTGCCAGCCTGTCACTGTTTTCAGAACGGAAGGGAGGAAGGGAGTGGAGGAAGTCCTTGTCTGGGGTTTTTTCAGCCCATGCTGGAGGATGGGGCGGGTGTATTAGAAACCCCCCTTGAGGTGGGGGGGGGGCTCCAATTCACCCACCCCACACTCCAGCACTGGTTGGGAAACCACTAGAATGAACTCTTTCTGTTCTCTTTCCCTGCTTCCATTCTGAAAGCTTTGCAGCCTTGCAGGGAGAAGAGACCAATGTTAAGGGAAATGGACTGCAGGCTAGCAGGCCACTGGAGCCAATAGTGAACTTTTGTTTGGTCTGGGGAATTGTTGCATCTCAGAATGCTTCCTGCACAGCACTCTGTTACGGGGGGAGCAACACTTCTCTCTGCACTTGAAAAGGTTATATGTATGTGTGTACAGGTTCTTTTGCTAATCTACTGAGGTAAACAGTGAGATGACGTAACACTGGGCGCATAAAATTAACAAGTCGTCATTATTATTAGATATATTAAATACTTCAAGAACCATTCAAGACAATTTAGCAGCCTATACTAGATGAGCTGTCATGGAAACCTTTGTCTTCAAATAAAACCTAATGGGTAAAAAAACACTTGAATATGCTGTTGTATTTATGAGTGGTAAAGAGAAAGCTGAAGAATCTGCTTTCCCCCTGCTTTTAGTGTTCCTTCACTTTAGTATAACAATATGTAGTTTCTAATGCATATTAAGATTATGCAAAATAATGCTGATGTCATTGATTTAGCTACTGGCTAATATTAAGTGTTAAAACCAATGGAAGAAGTTGAAAGTTAGAAGGATCTTATCAAATGGTCCTAAAATCTTGTCCAGATTAATTATCCTGCAGTGATAAACTTGTTAATTTTAAATTTAGGACTCTGAATTTTCTGAGGATTGTAATATGAGAGAAGCTTGTGTTCAATAAATACCATGTCATTCTTCCTCTCTAGTGAGATACAAAAACCTGATCACCTCATCAACTCTGGCTGGAGCTATGACCTTTTTGCAAACACCCTTCCTTACCTACTTGATTCTTATGGCTGATGGATTTAATTTAGATTATTTTTTTATGTGCAAGATTCCAATCATGACAGTGCTATGCAGTCACAGCACAAAATCTTTCATGTGCCAATCCAAATATGTGCCTTGGGCTATACTGTACAAATTAGTGTTACTATGCAATCCAAACCCTAATCTTTTTTTTTTTTCTGATTGAGTATGGAAAGTACACTTTATCCTTGGGTATCTAAAGAGATGTTCATTATAATGAAAATCATGGTAGTTAATTTTTTTTCTCTCCTGATTTTGGGAACCATTCTGATTTACAAGGATATGGATTCCAGATTGGAAGTTAATTAGAGGATAGTATTTGTGGTGATGCTTCTATATAGACTTATGTCTCAGTCTGAAAGCAGAGCAGCTCATTCCCTGCTAAGACATCAGAAAGCTAAATTAAAAGCCCCCAAAGAGTAAATAAATATAGTAAACCCCGCTCTCCAATTTCTTCCTGTAGTCAAGGTTCGCTATGATGTAAGTCAGGTTTCCATCTTCTGCAAACAACTTGGAAAGGACTGAATGATACTTTTGGTAAAATCTGTGCATTTCTATGCTGATATTTATTAGGAAGTGCTGGACTGAGTATAACTTTCTATAAATAAATTTTGATTACCTTATCCCTGTGTATGATTTTCATAGACATTAGGGCTGGATGGGACCTTGGAAAATCATTGAGTTCAGCCCCCTGCCCAAAGGGCAGGAAGTCAGCTGGGGTCATAGGATCCCAGCAAGATAAGCATACAATTTGCTCTTGAAGGTATTCAATGTATGTGCTTGAACCACCTCCGATGGCAGGCTGTTCCAGACCTTGGGGGCTCGGACAGTAAAGAAATTCTTCCTTATGTCAAGCCTGAAACGGTCTTGCAGTAGTTTATGACCGTTCAACCTTGACATCCCTTGGGGCGCTCTGGTGAACAAACGTTCCCCCAGATCCTGGTGGTCACCCCTGATAAACTTATAGGTGGCCATCAGATCACCCCTGAGCCTGCACTTTTCCAGGCTAAAGAGCCCCATGACTCTCAGCCTGTTATCATAAGGTCTGTTTTCCTGACCTCTCATCACGTGCATGGCTCTCCCCTGGACTCTCTCAAGCTTCTCCACATCCTTTTTGAATTGTGGAGCCCAACACTGGACACAGTACTCCAGCTGCAGCCTCAGCAAGGCCAAGTACAAGGGGAAAATGACATCCCGGGATTTGCTTGAGAAGCATCTATGGATGCAAGCCAGTGTTTTGGTCACTTTACTAGCTGCAGCATTGCATTGCAGGCTCATGTTCATCTTGTGGTCAATGATGACCCCCAAGTCTCTTTCTTCTATAGTACTAGTCAGCGTAGCACTGCCAAGCCTATAAGGATGCTGCAGGTTTTTCTTCCCAAGGTGAAGATCCTTGCATTTTTCAGTGTTAAACACCATCAGGTTCTTGTCTGCCCATTTGCTGAGCCTGTCCAGGTCAGCCTGGATCACCCACCTGTTTTCTGGTGTGGATACTTTGCCCCAAAGTTTGGTCTCATTGGCAAACTTGGCCAGTCCGCTTCTGACTCCAATGTCCACATCATTAATGAAGATGTTGAACAATATGGGTCCAAGGACAGAGCCTTGGGGGACCCCACTCATCACAGGACACCATGATGACTGACTTTCATCAATTACTACCCTCTGGGTCCAACCACGGAGACAATTTCCCAGCCAGTGGATCGTGGTGGACCCAACGCCACAATTGGCCAGTTTTGCCAGGAGGTGATCATGGGATACCAGATCGAAGGCTTTTTTGAAGTCAAGATATATGACATTTGTGGCAGACCAGTAGGGGGCGCTCCTGCGTTGAGCCGCCCACCTCCCTGCGCCCGACCACCTTCCAGACTCCGAATGCCTCCCTAGGGGCGCCTTATGCTTGGCCGACCCCTCTTCCGGAGCACACTCGCTAGTCTGGGGGTAACATCGCTGCCATCACCCCGAGAAGGGACTGTCTCGGCCCTGTGTCCTCGGGGAAACACAGGCCTAATAGTCCGACGGGTACTCAACCCAGTACAGGCACTTGGGGCACTTCCCCAAGTCTGGGGGGCAAAAAGTAAAATCTCCCTTAGTCCGCAGACCTAAGGGGTCTCTCTGGCGTAATTTAGACCCACCCCTCAATAAGTCTCCCACACCAGTCAAAAAGGAGAACTTTATTGATTACGAGGGGTAGGAGAAACTAGGGTACAGGACTGAGCAATATCTTAGAAATCCTGAAGAGCAAACAGTGTGGCTGAGGTAGACTTTTGATTACGCATCTGTGTTACTGCCAGCTAAATATCTAATCCGATTGGGTAGCTTACTCACAAGCATCTTCCAGAGTTCTCCAGTTTTTCCTCTGGAGTCTTGGGGTGAGAGAGAGAGCTAGGTCCAGATGGTAAGGCTTCTCTGTCTCCCCTGCTTTGCTGCTGCTTCACCTCATGGCTGAAGAGAGAGAGCCTCCTTCCCCCCACAACCTATATAGCCCCTGTGACCTCATTCACCTGGTCCAGTGGAAGTCAGCCCCAGTTGGCTGTCAGCCAACCAATTTGAAATGCATCACCTGTTACCGGGCAGATTCCAGCTCCCCAGGTAGAAGCCCCTCACCCAGGTGGCTGATGCCAGTCACGTAGGCAGAGGGAGCAGGTTTCCCCCCTCCCTCAGGAATGCAGCCAGCTCAGGTTACCTAAAGAGACAGGCTGAGGTGTGAATCCTCTGTGCTGGCCCATCTAATCACATAGTCACAGGGCAGAGATTTTGGGGAGAAACCAAGGTGGCTTTCTGCCACACTTCCCCCGCTCTTTATAAAGCTTGGATCTGTAGCTTCACAGAGGTATGGAGACAAGCGTGCTAGTTTGGAAGGGTCACCTTTCAACCCTACAGAGAAATTACTCCCCACATAATACTGATCCTAACAATAAAACATATAAAACAGAACAGCACATTCCAGAACTTCCCTGCCCGAGTGCTCTCAAGCAGGTCCATCCTGTGAGTCCATCCGACCCACTACCCAGAGTCCTTTTGTGACAGGGCATCTGCGACCACATTCTGGCTTCCCTTGATGTGCTCAATGGTGAAGTTGAACTCCTGAAGCTGCCAGGCCCATTGCTGAAGCTTGGCATTGGAGTTTTGCATCGTCAGCAGCCACTGCAGTGGGGCATGGTCTGTTAGGACAGTGAACTGCTGCCCCCATAAATAGGGCCTCAGCTTGTTCAGTGCCCAGATGATTGCCAAGCACTCCTTCTCAATAGATGACAGGTTCTGCTCCCGAGGAATTAACTTCCGGCTGAGGTACACCACGGGGTGCCGTGTCTCTTGGTGCTCTTGTAGGAGTACGGCTCCTAGTCCTGTGTCGGAGGCATCCGTGGCGACGTAGAAGGGTTCATCAAAGAGCGGTGCCTTCAGGATCGGTTGTTTGACCAAGGCAGCCTTTAGGGTGTCGAATGCTTCTTGGCACCCCGGCCTCCAGACCACTGGATCAGGGCTTCCCTTCTTGGTCAGCTCATGTAGGGGTGCCGCCATCGCCCCAAATCCCAGGACGAACCATCTGTAATATCCGGCCAGGCCAAGGAAGGCTCTGACTTGCTTCTTGGTTTGTGGAGGCGGCCAGTACTTTATGGCTTCGATCTTGTCCCACAAGGGAGCAATATGACCTCCCCCCACACGATGTCCCAAATATACTACCTCAGATAGTGCCCACTGGCACTTTTTAGCTTTCACCGTAAGACCAGCTTGCTTGATCTTGCTTAACACGGTGGTCAGATAGATCAGGTGCGATTCAAAGTCCTGACTGAAGATGGTGATGTCATCAACGTACGCTGTGGCAAACTGCTCGCACCCTTGTAGCAGGTTATTAATCAACCTTTGGAAGGATGCAGGAGAGTTGCGCATACCAAAAGGTAAAACTGTAAACTCGTATAGTCCCACAGTGGTGGTAAAGGCAGACTTGGCTATGGCATCCGGATCCAGTGCCATTTGCCAGAATCCTTTGGACAAATCGAGAGTAGAGATGACCTTAGCTGGGCCCAAGCGATCGAGCAAAGTGTCCATTCTGGGCATAGGGTATGCATCGGGGTGGTGATAGTGTTCAGCTTCCGGTAGTCCGCACAGAACCGGATGGACCCGTCCTGCTTCCGGACAAGTACCATCGGGCTGGCCCAGGGACTCACTGAAGGCCGGATTACCCCTAACTCTTCCATCTCTGTGATCTCCCGCATTATTGCTTGCTTCACATTCTCATTAATTGAGTACGGTCTGGAGTGTATAGGGCGATGTCTGCCCATGTCTATGGGGTGTACCACCAGGTCCATTTTACCTGGTTTGTTGGAGAACACTGTTTCAAAGTCTTTGAGTACTGCAAGCAGCTTGTCCTTGTCCTGGGAGGGCAGATGGTCCGGCAGGCGCAGTTCCTCTATTCCTGCCTCTCCATCCCAGTCACCGTACATGACCAGCTCCTGTGGGTCCTCAGGTGATCCTTCTACTGAGGAAATCCAGAACACCGTATCACCTCTATCGAAGTAAGGTTTAAGCATGTTCACATGAACAGTCTTAGGCTTTCTCCCACTCCTGGCCATGACATAGGTCACATCATCCAGCTTGTCCAGGACAACATGAGGACCTTCCCAAGCAGCTTGTAGCTTGTCTGTCTTTAGTGGCAGGAAAACCATAACCTTATCACCTCGGTCAAAGGTACGTAAGCGAGCCTTTTCATCGTACCAGGACCTTTGCTTCTCCTGGGCCTGTCCCAGGGACTCTCGTGCCACTTCATCATGTCAGTCAGTTTCTGGCGAAAGTTTAGCACATACTCCACCACGGAGGTCTTGATGGAAGTGATTTTACCTTCCCACTCTTCTCTCATCAAATCGAGAGGACCTCGAACTCGCCTCCCAAACATCAATTCGAATGGCGAGAACCCCGTGGACTCCTGGGGCACCTCTCGGTAGGCAAAGAGCAAATGCGGCAGTTTCTCATCCCAGTCATTGGGGTTAGAGTCCACATAGGCCTTTAGCATCCCTTTCAAGGTCCCATTGAACCTCTCTACTAGCCCATTTGTCTGAGGGTGGTAGGCTGTGGTCTTAAGGTGTTTCACCCCACAGCACTCCCACAGGCACTTCATCACCTCTGCCAGGAAGTTTCCACCCCGATCGGTCAGGATCTCGGAGGGAAAACCCAGCTGACAGAAGATTTTGGTTAGGGCATCAGCAACCACAGGTGCCTCAGTGGAGGTCAGGGCAACTGCCTCCGGGTACCAAGTGGCAAAGTCCACTAGAGTCAGGATGTACTTTTTCCCTCTATGAGTCTTATTTCTCAGAGGGCCCACAATGTCTATCCCCACTCGTTGGAAGGGTTGATCAATGATTGGGAGGGGCTGTAGGGGAGCCTTTCTCTTGTTCCCACTTTTGCCCTTCCACTGGCAGATTTCACAAGATCTGCAATAGTCCGTCACATTCTGGGCAATTCGGGACCAATAAAAGTTTGCCTGCAGTTGCTGGCGTGTCCATTCCCTGCCCATGTGACCAGCACACGGTAAATCGTAAGCCATGGAGAGCAATTGTTGTCTGTATTTGCGAGGTACTATGATCTGGCGATGGGGTTCCCAGGTCTGGGCGCAGTTCTTGGGCACCCACAACCGGTAGAGAAGTCCCTTATCCCAGACCACCTGTTCCCTCTTCTCTGGGGTAAACTCACTCTCCTGCACCTGAGCCATCCGCCGGAGGTCCTCCAAGCTGGGGTCCTCCAGAACCTCCTGCTTGAACTCCTCTTGCACGGCTAAGCTGTCCGCAGAGAGTTCGGGGGCTCCTGCAGGGAGTGTACTTTCACCCTCAGGGACTTCCTTGGACTCCTCCCTGAGAGTCTCTCCTTCCTCTGCCACTGACGGAACAGACACTTCCCTGGGACTGTCACTTAGCCCACCCTCGGGGTTGCTAGATTCCTCAGGACCTGGTGTGCATTTACTTTCCACTGGGGATTCTCCCAGAGCAGCTGATGGTGTGGCTGTCTCTTGGGGAGTTCCTAACCCTCCCCCTCTAGCCTTTTTGCTCTGCAAACGAGTCACTGCATTAATGTGGTAGGGCTTTAGATCTAGGGCCTGGTCCATCTCTCTGTGCAGCAGTTCTCGATTAAGTATATCCCGTCCCACCAGGATGGGAGCTGGAGCCCCTTCTATCACACCCATTTCTACATGCATCGCGCAGCCTCTCCACTCGATGGGTGACCGGGTTACCTGTATCTCAGATGGTGGAGACCCCACCCCTTGAATGGTCAGGGTCTTCCCGGGGATTATATCTGCAGGTGAAACTAGGCTGGCATCGATTAATGTCACGCTGGACCCCATGTCCAGTTCCCCAATAAGGGTTCTCCCATTGACCGTTATCTTGGTCCTGTGGGGGGCCATCACCTCCTCTGGGTTTGTGATCCTGTAGCAACAGGCATGCCCCTCAGAGGGGCTTGGGTCTCCCCCCTCATTGCTTACAGCTGTTGCATGTCTGATGGGCTTGGGTTTGTTGCTTAACTTTGGGCAGTTGGGCTTGATGTGGCCCGGCTCTCTGCAGTTATAGCACCCCCTCTTTTCCGAAATGGGAAGTTTGGTCGAATCAGGGGCCCATCTGTGCTGGCCCATCTAATCACATAGTCACAGGGCAGAGATTTTGGGGAGAAACCAAGGTGGCTTTCTGCCACAACATCAATCTCTTATCCCTTGACCAGGTGATAGGTCACAGGTCATAGAAGGAAATGAGATTGGTCAAGCAAGACCTACCCACAACAAGCCCGTACTGGCTATCCCTTAGGATGTTGAGAGATTCTGAAGGTGAACAGTTTATCCAGGTCTCACTTAGTTTTAGCAATGGAGTAAGAATAGTTTCAATAAACATACCAGATAATCCCAAGTGTGATCAGAATACTCAGCTATCTAAAATAGGTGATGAAGTCCAGGAAGAAGAGTATCTGAATAATTATGACTTGTTTTTTCTCTCTCCCCTGCTTTCTTTGTGTATGCATCATAAATGACTTCCAAACATTTGCACCAATAAGAAAATGAGGCCTATTCAGAATAAAATCAAGTTGACCACACATAAGGAATGCTATTAAGTTGCCTGATCAAGAGAAGCCATTTAGTGTGATTCGTTGTTTTATATGCAGTGAGTGACAAAGCTGTCATTGCACACTCCACCAAGACATATAGACATATGTCATATAGACATCACCAGTTCATCAGTCAACTTGTGGAGCTCCCTGTGAGCATGAATGAATGTATGTTCTCCATCTTAAGAGCAGCATTAGCACCTCCTCCACTATGTTATTGTTAGAACCCATGGTCGAATGGACATCTATATGACATAAGCCATGGTGCTGGGCAGATGACTGTCTTGTCAGATCCATCATGAAAATCCAGTTTACTCCAAAACACCAAAAACAGCCAAAAGCAATGCAAAGGACTCTCAACACATGATTTCTTCAAGATTAGAAAGTCTGTAAGTATCTTCAACAGTAACAGTGTCTCCATGAAAAACTCTTTGTCCTATCCAAAAATTAAGGCAACATTGAGGAATTCTGGAAGGGGATTAAAACTGCCTGTGCTGACTTCATTGTCTATACCAGTGGTCTCCACACTTTTTTGATCGCGTACCCCATCAGTAAAAAAATTTTGAGCACACACCCCCAATCTATTTATATTTATTTTATATAAATATACATATAAGTTCTAATATTTTCTTCCCACACCCCAATGGATCGTCTTGCACACCCCCTGGGGTGTATATACCCCACTTTAGAGACCACTGGTCTATACTACCTGTTGACACCAAGACTAGTTCAATGAAAGTAATGCCAAGATTCAAGCCCTCCTCAATGGGCTCATTATGCTTGGCAAGATGACACCTCATCCTCAACAGAAGGAGATGTATTAGCTCCTCAAAGCTGAAGCTCAAAGAAGGATATGGGAAATCAAAAATCCATGGTGGCAAGATAAAGCCAAAGAGATCCAGCTCTATGCTAATAAACATGATAAGCATAGTTTTTACAAGCAATGAAAGCCATCCATGGCTCAGCTTCCCACAGTTCTACTTTCCTGCAATTGCAGCATGGCTCAGAGATCCTCAAAGACAGCAAATCTATCCAAGCGAGATGTAAAAAGCACTGTGAGGCACTCCTGAACTGTGTGTCAATTGTGATGGATACCACCACCGAGTCCATCTCCCAACACCCTGAAAAGGGGGATCCCTTGCCAGCCCTCCAGCCTAGAAGTCTAGTGTGCCCATCAAGGAAACCAAGAACAACAAGGCTACTGGACCAGGTGGCATACCTGATGAAATCTACAAGGCTGGTTGTGAGGAACTGGTACTGAAACTCAGTGAATTTATTCTTCAGATTTGGAATAATGAAGAAACCCCTGGGGACCTAAGGAATGCCAACACTGTGACTATCTTCAAGAAAGGAGTTAAGTCTGTGCATGGGAACTATCAAGGAATCATTCTCCTTTCCACAGCAGAGAAAACTCTCTCCTATATCTTTTTGAACTGTCTTCTTCTTGCTGAGGAAGTCCTGCCAGAATCTCATGTGGCATCAGACCACCTTGTCGGACAACTGACATGATCTTTGTTGCCTGCCAGATCCAAGAAAAGTGTCAGGAACAACATGAGGATCTGTATATAGCCTTCATTGACCTTACTAAGGCTTCTGTCAAAGCCTTGTGGAAAGTACTGGCCATGTTTGGATGTCCTGAAAAGTATATCAAGGTTCTGAGGCTTCTCCATAGACTAGGACCATTCTATGCAGTAGATCAGAGATGGATCCATTTGTCATCCAAATTGGGGTCAAACAAGGATGTATCATCACCCCAACTTTTTCCTCCATGTATTTGAGTGTCATCCTTTTTCTCATTAAGGACCATCTTCCTTCCAGAATTTACATTGAATACTGAACAAAGGGAAGCCTTTTCAACCTTGGATGTTTTTGGTCAAAGACCAAAGTACTCAGAACAACCATCCTTGACATTCAATTTGTTGATGACTGTATGTCATCCTTGTACACACTGAGCAAAACCTCTAGACTGCGCTGGATCTCTTTGGAGAGGCCTACTGAACTTTGCACCTCTCTTGACACCGAGAAGACTAAAGTGCTCTACCAGCCTGTTCTGGGCTATGAATGTGATCCCCAATCTCCAAGTTACCATTAAGGGAAAGGCCCTAGAGCACTTCCCCTATCTCAGCAGCCATCATCCTCAGAGAGTGAACATTGTGGAAGATAACAGTGCAGGATCTGGTGCTTAAGTGTCTCCTTTGGGACATTGCTTCGGCATGGCTTCATTCATCATGATCTCTGAAAAGACAGCAAGATTCAGATCTACAAAGCCATCATCATCCTCACTCTCTTCTACTACAGATATGAAATGTGAGTAACCTATCATCAACATATCAAGAGATTGGAGAGATATTACTAATGATGCCTCTGGAAAATCCTCCACATCGAATGGGAAGATCGCTGCACAAATGCATCCTTGCTGAAGCAAATGTTACCGGCATTGAGTCAGTGATTCTCAAGCATCAGCTTTGCTGAACCAGTCATTCTGTGAGGATGTCAGATGCCCAACTCCCAAAACAGGTGCTCAACTCTCAGCTTAATAGTGGTCTGAGATCTCATGGTGGTCATAGGAAATGCTACAAGGTAGACTTGCACATTTTTAAAAAGGACTGTAATGTTATCTTATTTGAACTATTATGGCTTTTTAACTCTTACTTTGTAGATAAATGAGTCACTGTTTAACAATACCAGAATGAGGGAGGATTATCATGGCCTTGGTCTTTAGTATATACACTTGATAGATCATTTTAGTTCTGTTATTTTAGCTTATGATAAAAAATAACTGTTTGAAAAGTTGGTCAAGGTGACTCATAAGTCAACTAAAGGACACCAGAAACCTCCTGCAATTAGGATACTTTTAATTTAAGTGCTTGCAATGGCAATATAATGGACATATTTAAAGGGTACAAGGGCAAAAAAATGGAGCTGTTGCAATCTCCCAGAGCTAAGGGCTGAATCTAGCATGGGGCTGAGTACCTTTCAAGAGATGTTTAACTCGCACGTATTCTTGCAAGTGCCTCTACTAATTTCAAATGCAACATCATGCACATTGGGACACTTATGTGAGTAAAGCAGTGAGCTGCAAAATCAGATGACTAGTTAATAAGAATTAAGAGATCTCTGGATTTGCAAAACACCTTACAGGATCAGGGCTTAAGGGATTGTATAGTCTCATCATATGATACGGGTCCATTTTACATTGATGACCGAGACAGTAGTACAGTTGCAGATTTTTCATGAGGTGTTTAGAACCTGTTGTACAGTTCCTAAGGAAACATCGCTGATGATTCCATAATTAGTACTGACAGGGTTTTTGAGGAAGGAATGTACTGTTGTTATAATTTATCTGTCCTGCCAATACAATTACAGACACAGTAGCAACAAAGTATATTCTAAATGTCATAATCTGATTTAAATTCCCTGTTATTCTCAATCTCTAAAAATAGCTCAATTATACTCTTTACTAAATAGGGAGCTATCTGTTGGGAATGTGGTGATGGAGAAATCTATTTTTCCTATTATTTACTGATATATGTTGCGCAATATATAGTACCTTTTTCATTATTTAGTTCTCTGTGCATCCACAAATTGGGTTATATCCGCTTTAATACCCCACATTAATACTCTTCTATACTGTGAAGTGACTTTAATATGAGACCTGTTTTGTATCAAAAATGCTAGTTTTATGCTTTTAAAAAATGTTGGTAATCCATTTGAATTTCAGCCAACGTTTGAGGAGGTTGATAATTTGTATATCACAAATGCATAATGAAACTAAAGCAGAACTGTTGATTTAAAGCAGGGGTGTCAAAGACATGGCCCACAAGCTGATTATACCTGCCTCCACACCCTACCATCTGGTCTGCAGTCCTGCCTGAGGGTCTCGGACTTGTGCACTGGCCTGGCCCTGGCCTCACATACTGCATGCAGCCCATGGAGCTGATTTGGGGCACATGCTTTATGTGGTATCCTTGCTGGACTGGCCCTGCATGCTGGATCCAGGGTTGGTCTGGTGAGAGCTCACAGACCAGCCCTTTGTACTGGATCCAACATTCACCGGGCCAGTCTGTGGGCCTGATCCAATCTGCAGACCAACCACATGCCCTTCAAACAGCTTGTGGTCTAGCTCTGCATCATTCATGCAGCCTGCAGGCTGGAGGAGGTTGATAGAAAAACAGCTGCTTTAAAGCGTCTTGTGCCAACAGAGGGGACAGAAAAGACTTGAATCATTATTAGCTCTTTTTCCAATGATGCATATATTGTAATGGTGGGGGAAAAAATCCCCTAAATATGTGGGGCTCAAATAGAGTGAAGCAGAGGGAAAGTTAGTTATTAAAAAGGAAGCTGTTTGATAGAAAATATTTTTAAATGCTCCAAATCTATTGTGTTTGTGCTATCATCCAGAAATAAAAGCAACAGCAGATCTCCAGGAGGACCCATGTGTGTTAACTATGGTTACAGGAATGTAGGTTGTAGCAGTGTTGGTCTAAGGACATTGGCAGACAAGGTTCTTTGGGTAAATCCAATATCTTTTATTAGACCAACTCATATAGTTGGAAAAAAATATTCTTTCAAGCTTTTGGGTACAAATACCCTTTGTCAGGCTGAGGAAGTGTCTGTGGATGGTCTGTGCTCTTCCTGGATGGAGTAGTAAAGCAGCCGGAGGCCAGTACATATGCAAGAAAGCCAGTCAATGAAAATGTAAATTGAGGTGTTCAGTAGGTGAGACACCTGGAGAGGGTGGGGGAAGGGAATAAATCTAGCTGTAGTGAATGGATGAGGGTGGGGGGGAAGGAATGAGAATAGCTGGTAAAAAGTGGAAAGTATACCTGGGGAGTCAGATGTTAGGCAGGTTATAATGTGTTATAAATCCAGTGTCTATATTTAGTCCATGATTTTTTGTATCCAGTTGGTTAATAAAGTGAAGTTCGTAGGCTTATCTATAAAAGGTGTTTTGTAAATTCCCTATGAGCATTAGAACTGAGAGATTGGAGTGAGAGTGGTTTTCTTGTGAGAACTATGTCCCCACACGTAATTGGGTATTCTTCTCTTTGATAGACTTTCAGCGTGCGTTCATTCTGATACACAGTTGTTGTTTGGTCTCTCCTAAATATTTTCCACCAGGGCATTTGGTGCACTGGATGAGTTGTATTACATTTCTGGAGGTGCAGCTGTAAGATCCAGGAATGTTGATGGTTCTGTTTTGGGGGGTGGTGGAGAGATGTTGACAGGTTTTACATTTCTTGTCATCGTATGGTCTGAATCCATTCAGTATGTTTTGGGCCATAGGAAGTTTGCTTCTGGTGATGTGGTAGGCGAGGTTCAGTGCTTGTTTGAAGGCTAGGATGGGTGGTTCTGGGAAGATCTCTTTAAGAACTGGGTCTCCTTGTAGTATGGGTTGCAACTGTTTGAGGATTTTCCGTATAGGTTCCAGGGAGGAATAGTATATCATAACCAGAGGTGTGTGATTCATGGGGGGTTTTCTTCTGTACTGCAGCAATTCTTCATGTGGTATCCAGGTGTGATCTCTCTCACTGGAGGAGTATCCGTGTTGTGCCCACATTGAGTGAAAGCCTTTTTGAGATTTGTGAGATGACAATCACAAGTGTTCTGCTCAGTGCGAATTCAGAGGTATCAGAGGGCTTGACTTTATATTACAGCTTTCTTGGTGTGTTTAGGGTAATTGCTGGTTCTGTGAAGATTTATATAAGTTGGTCCATGGGTTTCTTGTATATGGTGGTCTGTATTTTACCATTCTGGATTGTGACCATCGTGTTTAAAAAGTGAATGTTGGAGTATTCCAGAGATAGTCTGATGGAGGGGTGATTGTTGAATTCCTGATGGAAATCAGAGTTTGCAAGTTTTCAGTCCAAATGATGATGTCATTAATATATCATACGTATAGCAAGGGTTTGAATGTGCAGTCTTTGAGGAATTTTTCTTCCAGGTGGCTCATGAAAAGCTTGGCATACTGTGGGGCCATTTTGGTGCCCATGGTCTGCAGGAAGTTGGTTATTGAAAGTGAAGTTGTTGTGTGTGAGAATGAAGTGTCTAAGTTCAGTAATATATTTGGGTCTGTACTCTGAGTTGCAGTCTTGCTCTTGGACGTACATAAGTCAGGCTTGGATTGCCATTCTGGTGTGGGATGTTGATATATAGACTGGTAACGTCCATGGTAGCTAGGCAGATGTTACTGAGAATGTGGTCTATGTTTAAGTTTTCATAAAAAGTCTGTTGCATCTGGGACAAAACTCACTCTTTGGGTGACAAGAGGTTTTATGATTCGTTCGATTATACCTGGTATTTCCTCAGCTGGGGTTCCTTGGTTGGATGTGATAGTTCTGCCAAGGTTCCCTTGTTTGTGGATTTTAGGGAGCAGGTAAAAAGTCCCTGGGTTGCGTAGTGAGGAGATCAAGTTCTGTATTTTTTCTTGTAGTTCTGATGGAAATGATTTGATAGTAGTTTTGAGTTTCAAGGGGAAAAGGGGAGTAAGATCATCCTCTACTTTTTTGTAGTAGGTGTTGTTAGAGAGTTGTTTGTTGGCTTCTTTTATATAGTTTTCACAGTTAAGGATAACTATAGTTCCTCCTTTATCTGCTGGTTTTATTACTATTTGGTGGTTAGATCTTAGGGATTCTATGGCCCTTCTCTCTGAAAGGGAGAGGTTGTTACGGTGGTCTGTGTTGTTGATTATTTCATTCTTTCCCTGAAGCAGTCAATATAACAGTCAAGGTTTGAATTTTGTCCACTGTGAGGTATCCAGTCTGATGTTTTTTGGGGGTTGATCTTTTCCTTAATGTTGTCAAAGGCTGAAGTGTTGCTGGAAGTGGATTCATTTTGGTTGTGGAAATATTCTTTGAGGCAGAGGCAGTGGAAGAGTTCTTCTAGTTCTCTACATTAAATTATTTTATTAGGGTGATTTCTATGGTTACTAATGTTTACCTTAAATCTTCATCCCTGAGCATGACTTTTCACATCTTTATTTTCATCGGTATTTGACTTTGATTAAAAATAAATAAATCTTCGGCTCTTTCCCTTCATTCTTGCAATATATTGTAAGTCTAAAAGGTTCTAAAGGCCTTTTAAAACAATACATATATCCTTCTTTCCACATTTAAATCTCATGACTAACCCCTGTTATGCCACTGTGGGATCAACTTTCTCTTTAGTCTGCTGCATAGAACTCGATACAACTCATCAAAACTACTGTTTTCTGAGCTGAAAACATGAATTTAAAATTAAAATATTAAGAGAATGAAATACTATCATTAAAGTGTGTTAATACTCATATTAACAAAAGCTATCACCCAATTCTCAGACTACTGTAGTTTTCTGACCAAGAACAATTTATCTGGGTCATTTAATCACATTCATAAGACTATAAAACACTTGAGAACCAAATACAGGCATTTGATTTGTTTTAATATAGTGTATCCAGAAAACAATATCACCAAAACCCCTTGTACCTTGCTTGTTTTGATTATTTAATTCATAGCCACAATTTCCCTTCCTCTCCCTAATTATACTTTAGATGAATTTTCACTCTCCTGTAGCTTTTTCCCTCTTCAGATTTGGAGCACAGTCTGGTATCTGTAACAGAGAGCCAAGGGCTCCTAGTACTTTAAGGGAAAGACTGCATCAGAAAGAACCCCAGGTACTTGAACAGGGCTTACCTGCAGGAGGGAAGGCACAGTAAGCTGCCCTTTAAGGAGGGGACAAACCTGTATCTGGTTAAGAGGACACCTGAGTGAAGGGAGAGGAGCTATGGGGATATAAACCTGGGTTCTGGAAACAGAGGTAGTGGAGCCTGGAACCCTACTGAGAGAGGAGCTCTTGCTGGCTCACACTGGTGGGGAGAGGAAGCTGCAGGCCATGGCCAGTACCCCAAAGGCAGAGGGAGACAGAGAATTGGAAGGTGGCCTGGCAGCACTATGATGATGTGAAGAGGGAGATTTTTGGTTTAAAGCAGCTGCTTGTGTTTTTGTTCTAGTTTTAGACCACAGGACCAGTTGTGGCTTTTAGCAATGGATTGGAGGCCAGAGATACTGTAGGGACACCCAACATAAAGCTGTTCCTGGGTCTGGCACCCAATGGGCTGCACGGGGAGAAGCCCAAACACTTTAGAATGAAGCAGAACTGAGACCCTGGAAGCCAGGAGGCTGAGACAAGGTGTAATATAGGGCTGAAGGGCCTGGAGACCAAGGTACCCAGAACAGGCTGAGGCCAAGACAGCTGGGCCTGAATCAGCAGGCCAGGGCTGGAAGTCTATAGCCACAGCAGAGTGGGGCTAAAGCTAAGAAGGCTGTGGCTTCTACAAAAGAACTGAACTGTAAATGGAGTAACATTTGTGAGGCATGGGCTTGGCTGTAGGGATGAAAGGAAGCCATGGTTAAAAGCCCTAACTAAGGCCTAAAAAAAGGACCAGTTAGGCCATAGGTGGCTCACAGTGCAAGTTAGGCACCAGTAGGTCCATCAGTTATATGAGAGGCACCTGTGAGGAACTGCATGGTTTTGGCTAGTGAGCAGAGGACCCAGCAACCATAAGAAGCAACTAGGGGAGACACCAGTGAGGGCACTCCAGGATTCAGGGACAGCCCCTCTATTAATATCTAAGAAGCATCAAGGTGTGTCAGGTGAGATAAACAAGAGGGGCTTATATAGAAGACCAGGAGTGTGGGCAAGAGTAGGGTGGTCCTAGGGGCCATCACAGCCACCCCAAAGGCCCATCCTGTTATAGTATCCTCTTTCTGAAAAAGCACCCATTGACTCCCTACCACTCTTCTCTCATATGTTTCCAAGGCTTGCTTTTAACTATGGGATTCTTTTTCCAACTCTGATCTGGATTTGTTCCTAATTCATTTCCATCCTGTCTGCTCCCCTGAAGCTGTTCTTTCACCAAAGTTTTAAAGTATTCCTTCCTAGCCAAATCTCAGGTCCTACATGCTTATCTTTTCAGTCTCTTTGCTGCGCTGTCATGCTTGATCCTCCTTTTCATTCTTGGAATCTTGTTATTGTGGATTTCAGAACATCATCCTGTCCTGTGCCTACAATTCGAGTCATTGCTCTTTCATCCCTTTCCAAGGGGTTTCTTTACTCAGAAAAGAAGGGGAGGGGTTACATAATCTACTCACATGTTTTTTAGTTACATTCTTCATGCTAATTTCTATTGTTTATTTATAAAGGTAAATTAATATACCAACAGGAAGTTTTGAAAATCCATAAAGGAAAAAGAGCTTCAATAAACCAAGTAAATAGTTATGGTATAGTCTCATTGCATATCACCTGCAATGCCCCTTTAATCTATAATTAAGTATTTTAAATCTTTTCTGAACTCCATCTCTCTATCTGGTCCTGTATCTCACAGTGTGTCTCTAATACCACTTCCTAGTTGTTGAAATGTCTTAGCATGGACAAGATTGATGTTTATTTAAGAGGAAAATATCACAGCAGAATGCACCACCATCACTCAGGTCCTTAACCTAAGGTTCAATTTCATTGCTCTTAATATTGAGAGATTAGTATCTTTTTAGACCATAGAGTTTCTTCTATATTATATCTAACAGTGTGTAATTCATGAGCATGACCTGGTTTAAAGGGGTATGCAGCTGACATGCAATGAGACTATGCCATACATATTTACATGGCTTACTGATGCTGTTATTCTTTTATGGATATTCTTTATTAGCTGATAGTGTCCTATCTGTATACAGGCAGTCCTCAGACTTAGGACATAATTGATTCCTGAAGAGCGCATCTTGCAACATTTTGACTTAACTCAGAACTGATTTTTCCCATTGGAACAATGTTATAAATGGGAGATTGGTTCCTGAACCAAGGCCAGAATTTTTTACTCAGTCAATTATAGATGAATAATCTAGCTACATTAATGTATTTGTATTGTAAATAGCAATCATATTGATTTGGAAGGATTTTTTTGATTTTAAAGTCCAAAAAGACTTTGCTGGACTTTTTGAAAGGCTCTTGATTGGACTTTTTGAAGGGTTCTTGGCTCGAATCTTCTTGGGAGTCTTGGTTGCAGGGTCTTCTTGAGTTTTGTCAGCTTTCTTAAAGAAAGTGTCCAAGAAAGTTTGGACAGATGTTCTCCAGGGAGATGGGCAATGCAACGAACTTGTTTGCTGGCATGGCATCGGATCAAGAATTGTAAAGTTGAAACTGATGTCAGAAAGTTGAAACATGGTATCAATTTATAAATGTTGTAAGTATGAAACATTGTAACTCAAAACATTGTAAGTAGAGGACTGCCTGCATCACTTTACCTTATCAATAAATAATAGTAATAGCATTTGACACTTACACAGGAACTCAGAAATCACCCATGTCCCATGTTTGAGTACTTAATTAAAGGCACAATCCTGGCAAGTGCTGACACCCACCATCTCCCCTTGACATCTACTGTAAATATCAAATACTCTAATCCTAGAGAAGAAATGGAGAGAAGTCACAACTGTAAGTCAAAGTACTGTATGAATGGTTACTTACAGGATATGCCAACTCTGCCATGGCTGAAGACAGGTATCCCTACAGCATTATACCATGACTAATTCATTGTGTGCTATCTTTGTGCTGTGCAGTCAGAAATATGGATATGCTGTTAGTCACATATTTGCCTGCTATGCCATTGACTACTGAAACTGTAATATCCCTTACTGGATTCCCTTCTCTGTTTAGTAAGGGACCTTCACTTTACATAGTCATCTTCTTTCTTCTAACATATTTTTACAATACCATTTATGTCCCTTTGCTAGTTACCTCTCAATTTGTACTTTGGCTTTCCTGTTTTTTTTCTCTCCCTACATACCTATATTATACTCTTATACTCATCCTTAGTAATGTGGCCTATATTTCTATATAATTGGTGAGGATTTTTGTGTGTAAAATTATTTTTGAACTAACTGCAGAGTTGGAAGGAATATAGAGGGTTTTGGGTACTGAGTAGCCTTCCTCGGGTCTGTGGGTACTTAATACTTGAAAGCATGTCTCTATCCCTCTCACTTATATAGGTGTTTCCATAAAAGATATCAAAGAAAAATCTTTATCTATTGCATATGTTCTTTACCATCACAGCTACATCACTCCAGCATTATGTATTTCTATAGTCTCATTGTAGAAATAGATGCTTTTGAAATCATTTAATGGATCAGTTCTCTCAGTAACTTCAGTTCAAGGCTTTTTCAGTGTTAATGGCCAAATTAGATTTTTTTTCTTTTAAATAGCATACTGTACTTTCCAAGTCCTAATATCTTTTTCTATTTTTCCTAAGTAGCAATAATGCTATGCCAAATAAAGCAAATTCTATTTAATGGTAAGGAAATGCTGAATCCTACTTGAGTTTCAGACATGTGCCATGGAACACTTAAACTGCCATAGAAATTGTGTAGGACTACTGCAGGCAGCTGGCGTGTAAGTCAGCCTGCCCTATCCTCCAATGAGATTTGATCCAAAGAGCTTGGATCCAAGTGTCACCCCCCAACAGCACAGATGACCATGTTCTAAACCATATCTACTAGCTGTTCTCCCACACTCCTGAAAAAACACCTGGAATTGTGGAACAAAGATATTATTTGATTTCCTCAGTAATATCACGTATTTAAATGTATTATTTTGTTAATTCAAAACCTAGCTTAGACCATTGGCAAAATTAAAGACACACTTAAATCAAAGATAAAAATCAGCCATTGCTCTGACCTTGAGTAAGAAACAGAAAGTATATCTACTCCACATGATAATAAACATAAATGTTAAACACAAAAGCCTTTTCCATGACAGCCCATGAGTATTGATTATATTCCTCCATCTTCATAAGCCTGTACAAAATCACAGTCCATTTTAAAGGCAACTTTTATTTTTTTGTTGATATCTTTTTAGCCTACTGCGCATTAGCATCACTTTAAAAGTGTGCGCTTATGCTACTGTACATTAGGGCAGCTTAATTTATTTAGTACCTCACACTGGAGGTACTAAATTTAATATTCATTAGGAAAAACATATTAATGAACATGTAGATGCAGCCAGAGAAACTGTGTTGCCATGTTTAAAAACAATAATCTCCTTGGTGTAAATATTTTGTGGAGGACATAAAGAACTCATTGTAGAAGAGTATAAACACTGTTGCCTTGAGCCACTTCACATCAAGGTTAATAAAAAGGGGTCTGGCTGAAGCTGGCTGGGACCTAAAGGTATGAGAGTTTGTGCCCCCTCCCACCTCCTTACCTCTAATATTTTAGCCACAATACATAGACTCTTCCTCTCTCAGGTGGATTCTTTTCTTCCTGCCATTTCTGGGTTCTTAAGCTTCTTCACTTAAGAGGAAGATCATCCTGCCCTGGCAATGCTAACTTCGCAGTTAATTGCTCTGCTTCAACTTTATCGCTCCATTCAGGCTTATATCATTAGGCCCAGATCTCCCAAGAATCCTGTTTTACCCATCCTTTACTTAATTGTCTCAACTGATGGACAAAAGACTGCTGGATCATCACTCAGCATTAAGTGGTACCCACATGCTGCTATAGATGTACATCATTCATGCTTTCCTTTTGAATTGACTGCACTGCATTAAAGCTGGCTATCTCCTTAGTGACTATATATTTGAGCTCTCAAGGGATTAACACATGGCTTTTAAAACTGGTGTTTCAGGGGCTTATTTCAGAGACCTGTTCTAAAAATATACTGAAAAGAATCACTAGCATATATAATCTTTTTATAATCTCTGGAATTTATCTAAGAGAACCTGAGATTAAGGAGGAAATGCTCCTACTAGAGTGCAAACATGAATGGATGCTTTGTTTTTTGCTCAAAGTACTTAAGACCAATGCTGATTGTGATTTTTAATTTAATATATTTTAAAGGGGAAGAAAAGTAGCACTGATTTAAAATTAAAAAACACAAGGTATATTCAAAAATAAAAATCATTCTCTTAGTTTCTTCACATAGTGTTTCAATTCATTACTTTAATTGTAAATAGGAGAAAAATTGAGAAATCAAATTCAAATTAAAAAAAAACAAGAAATGCATACATATACACTATGTATGATTATATATGAAAGGACTCCCTAATCATTTGGTCCAAAGTGCCTTGTTTTAGAATAATGCTCACACATAGACCTAACTTCTTCCAAAGTCCTTGGTATCCAATATTGCACTGGCTAAAAAACTGTAATCAAGTATTGTTTGTGGAAAAAAAAATTTTAAGATGCATTTTGTTCAGGTAGTGAATTTACACCTTAGTAAAATATAGAATGAGATCTGAACTATTGTCATATAACAAAACAGCCTAAAACCTCAAGAAAATTAATACTTGGAGTTGTACCAAGAATGACTTTACATAATATCTGGAGCACTACAGATTACTTACATAATTGTATGTCTCTGTTGCTACTTAGTATTTACAGATAAATATTGCACATAATATCTACCAATCTTCAGTAATCCCTTATCACATTTTACAACTAATTAAACACAAAAGGACTTGCAGTCTTATAAAATGACCTTTAGCACATTGTGTTCTAATATTTTTACTCATAAACTAATAGCAGTTATTATTCTTTTTTTAAATTTTCTTTTACAATTTAGCATGGAATGTTAAAGCTTTAGCCTAGTGTCTATGACTTGGCAGGGAATTCAAAATTACGAAAATTATTCTGTATATTCCTCAACCGCATTTGCTGTGTATTACTTCTCACTTGCACATCCCACTTAAGGCCATTACTTACTCTTAAAAATAAGGGTTTATTTATATAGGCACATGACTGTGGAGCAAGAGAGCTGATAAATATTAATTGCTTTCAGAGTTTTATTAACCTGACTTACTAGTATACATCTAAAATCTTGCTCATCTTCACAATATCTCAGATTTCTGCATAAATTTCCTTTTTGCTAGAAATCATGCATTGTGCTTCCCTATGATTTTTAGTAAAATTACAAAAATGTCTAGGACTTCCTTTCAATGATTCTGAAGACACAAAGCATCAGGAGTGTCCTACTTTTGGTATGAAATATAGTAACATGGTACATCGACCATGAGACACAACCCATTGCTTTGATGTAATGGCAGAGTAGTGAAGGAAAGAACTGGCTAGATTTGGGAACTATGCTTGCAAAAGCAATCTTTAGCATAAACTGTTTATCTTTTGGTATGCTCTAATCTTTATAATAGCAGTTATGATAGCAGTTATAATAGCAGACACATCTAATCAATAGTTCAAAATGCCTATTAAGAAGCTTCCTCACTTGCAATATGGCTTGCATCTTTAGAGCTTGTAAACCCTCTTTTGATTAGCAATATTAAGAATAGCCAAATGGCAGAGATGAATAGTTTATAGGTGCTGAATGTTATCAAAAGCATCTTGGGATAAATGGCTTCTGGCCCTTTGTGGATACATGAAGAGCATGGCATAAGGAGCCCTTCTTCTCAGTTCCCCCTGTTTGTAAGCACTAAGCATAACCATAGTCTTTACTACAATCCATGTTGCCTTCTCCCCTGTCCATGAGCCACTCAAGGATCCAAACTCCAAGGACAGACACTTGAGAGCAGGCAGTATGCTATGGCATACTTCTCTGGCTCCAACAAGGAATGCACTTTGTCCACTCCCAACAGTGTGCTCAGGAGCCCTAGGTTAAATCCTCATGGGCCAAGCAAACTTGCACCATCCCCAGTTATAAATTGTTTCATGTGCTCCATAATGTGTACTGTTTGGCTTTTCTTGCTTTTTTTTTGTGAATGTGCACAAGGCAGATAGAGTTGCTATGGGAGAGCTCAAATTTTGGGGATATTCATGTCTGAATTTGTAAAATTATTTCTCTAGTATGGAGCAGTTTAGTTAGTAGCTAGTAACTAGCATAGTTTCCTCTACTTTAATGTACAGTGTCCTTGAGTTTTAAACAAAATCCCAAGCATACATTTTGCTTTATCTTAATTTCCAACTATCAGTGACAAGAACTTAGTTTGAAAACCAAGAAGTTATTAAACATGTTGATGTCTTCAATAGATTATTCTTAAATATTTATGCTGTTACATAAATCACAAATGTTGCTCTCCCAGCAAGTAGAGGAAGTGTGTTAACAAGTGACTAGCATGATATGCAGTTTGGTGTTGTGTGCCTTGGTAAAGAACTTGGTGTTTAGTGGTATATTCTAGAAATCTGGCATTTTGTTAGGATTCACTGATAACAATGATGCAAGAATTGATCACTATTTTCTGACATGATCCTTTCAAAGCAGGGGTGAGAGAGAGCCCTATGGTGTTGCCCTACAGAGGTGCTTTCAGTGAGATCACAGGTTCCTATATATTTTCTAGGTTGAAAAAAATTCCAGCTGTCTGTTCCAATTGAAATGAGACTTCTAAAAGGTCTCATGAGCTGGCTATCTTTTTTGCACATAGAAAATTTCTGCAGTGTATTTGTGAATTTGTCTGTCCCCTACATAACCATTAAACAGCTCATAGTTGTTTTTGCTTGAAGGTGACTTATGCCAATTCCCATAAGCTTCTTAGAGCTGGGTGTGCAAAGGAGGTTATAATAGCATTAGCTTTCTCTGTAGCGCATTAAGTTCAGCTAAAGCCTTCCTGCCATTAGCTAGTTTCTGAGTGGTTACTGTTTTCCTTTCATTAGGCACTAAAGAAGGACAAATGCAAGGCCAGGGACACTTTAGCCATGAATCTGCAGTAGTTTGGCTACATTTTCAGTGAGAGTATTTTAGATGTTACTATTGTAGGAGAACCTAGGAACTTTGCAGATATGCAAGTTAGATATTAAAAACAAACAAAGGAAGGGAAAACTTTTAGATTTAGTTTATTAGAACTTGAATATTTATTTTGGCCACTAGTTCATTAACTATTCCAAAACCAAGCATTGGGTCTTCATGGAAAAGCTCAAAACCTAGGGTTTAGGACCAGGCAGTAGTCTCAGTGCCTGGTAGGTCTTATAGGCTAAGTATAGACAGTCAAAAAGCCTGAGGCTGAATTGATTCAATCTGCACAGGTTAGTCAAAGCTGTGTAGATTGAACTGAGAAGCAAATGAACATACATCCACTTTTGATTCCAGAAATGCAGCCACGTGCCTGCAGTGTCTCAGGCCAGAAGCTGAGGGGGGTGCTAGAGCATGCCTCCCTGCTTAGCTGGAACAGACATCTGGGGCCAAGACTGAAACAGGGAGGGGGGGTGGCTTACAGGGGAGGTGCAGAGCATTCCGGGATACTGGGAGACTGAGTTAACTTGAATGTGGAGGGGATCTGGGACAGAAGTTCAGTAAACTGATTTAACCTAAATCAGTTAAGTCTGATACTACATCCATCCAGGTTTATCTTAACTGCTTTCAAAATGGCTGAAGGGTTTATGGTAAACTAAACTTCTGTTGTGTTACAGATTTGAACCAGTTTCTCATCATTTGTGTGTAATTTTAGTTCAGAAGTTTAACTCACTGAAAGTTATTCTATTTATAATCCATAAAGGAGAGAGGAGGCGGGTATCTGCACAGCAAATGTGGCAGAGGGGAAATATCCAATGAATAATAAGTGCAAAATACTGGGGCAGCATGTGCCTGTCTCTTACTCAGCTAACTAAAAAAATAGCAACAGAAAGTGTCCCTGCAGCAGCCATCCTGCACAGCTGATGAAGGCCTTCCTGCATCTTTGGTTTTCAGATCCCTGAGCATAGGTCACCAGTCCTATGGCCAGCTTGTTATCAAATATACCGTGATTAGCACAAATATAATGCATTTATCATCATTTCTAAATTAAGGCAGCAGCCACTGTGTGTGGAGGAGCCTTGAGAGAGTTTTCCTATTCCTACTTAAGGGCCAGTTTTTAGCATCCGTACTTGCAGTGCGAAGTAATTTATTTCACAAGTAACTTATCTGGGAGTGCTTCTGATGTAAGACACTCCTCAGAGTAAGTGTATCACAATCCAGCTCATAGAAAAGAGTGATAAATTTATTCCCCTGTTGATTTTCAGAGCTGCTTTGAAACAAAATTAGTGTGTTACACTATGGAATCTGAGTTGAGTTACCTGAAAATATGTCCTTACACTTAGCCCAATTGATTGTTGCTTATAGCATGTGAGACTGTTGACTTTCTACAAGTGCTGCTCAGAATGTTAACCCTAGAATGGAGTGAGAGAATGGGCAAGTGTGACAAATGTGGGCGCTCCCCAACCAACAAAAGTGCTGGTCTCCCACTGCCTCTAGGCACACCACCCACCTATTTCTTCTACCAGGCTTTGCTGTTAAGTTATTAGGCAGGAGGCTGCCCATTCTGGGCCCTAGTGTCCAAGGCCTTGAATACTTATTCCTACCTCCCTTTACATGTCCCATGCCTGGTAGATGTTTCTAACAACTGTGTAAAGCTACAGCCTGAGACTGGGCCCAACTCCTTGAAGTATTAGGCCTCTCATGGCCAGCCCTATAATGGGCCATCCTCATACCGCCTCTCTTTCACACTCCATCACCTCTCACACAGTCTCTCTCATATTGCCCTTTCTGGGACTCATCCATATCATCCCTCTTTTTCCCCTGGGCCCACACTCACTCTGCCGTCACCCAGAAGGTTCTCAGGCTTGATTCCCTTCCCTCTGCAGCCAGCAAATGTGTGGCCTTCTGGGCATCTCCTGCTACCCTCATCCAGGTGGGCACTGGGCAGCTCACAAAATAGGGGCAGAGTCTGTGCAGTAACTCCCTCATCTACTCTCCATCCAGGACTGCTGACTTGCCCCCTCACTTCTCCATTGCTTCTACTCTGCTGATCTCCAATCAGCCTCAGTCCCACTTGTGGCCTCAGGCACCCAAAGGCTAACCTGGACCAAATTCGGTCCTTCCAGGTTAACAAGACCTCACCTCGCGTTCCCTACTTTCAGAGCCTCAACTCAATACTCTGCCCCCTTCTCTCAGGCACAGGGCCAAACTCTCCCCTCATTGACATGCCTGGCCCACATAAATTTATCACTCTTTTCTATGAGCTGGATTGTGATACACTTACTCTGAGGAGTGTCTTACATCAGAAGCACTCCCAGATAAGTTACTTGTGAAATAAATTACTTCGCACTGCAAGTACGGATGCTAAAAACTGGCCCTTAAGTAGGAATAGGAAAACTCTCTCAAGGCTCCTCCACACACAGTGGCTGCTGCCTTAATTTAGAAATGATGATAAATGCATTATATTTGTGCTAATCTCAGGTGCCCCTCATTGACATGCCTGGCCCACAGCGCTCTTTCTCTCTCCAGGGCCTTACACCCTTAAGTGCTCAGATGTCAGCCATGGGCATGCCTGGTCCCCATATCGCTCTTCCTGGGATCTTGCACTTCAAAAGGGCTCAGGTGCCCCACATGAGCATGCCTGTCCCCACTACCCACTTTGGGCCTTTCACCCCATTGGGCTCAGGTAACCCTCATGAACATACCTGGCCCCAACTCCCTTTCATGTTACTAGTAACTGTAGGCAATGCACGGGGGGCGGGGGGGGCGGTACGGAGGCACATGCTCCCCCTCCAAGATTGGCCACCACCAGCTTCTGTAGGTGGTTTCTGCCCCCCCACTGTCAACATGGCAGGTGGCAGCTGAGGGCAGTCCCTGCTCACTGCCTGCCAATCGCCACCTCCCTGCCCCCACTCACCAACAACACAGGTGGGCCCTGCTCACTGTTATGGTGCCCACCCCCCCAGTCATGGGAGGCACCAGTCATTTATGCTAGTAACCTGGCAGATGGTGGGGGCAGGGGTTATTAATGTTCCCCAACCTACTTTTCACTGGGATGGTCCTCGAACCTGGCATTTGCTGGCCCTACCCCACCACTGGCAGGACCACTGAGCCTCCCTGTCCCAGCAGGGTGCAGTTTTAAGTCATGCCCAGGACCAGGAACCTCCAAGCAGCTACTGCCTTCCAACCCTGTTGGCCTGAATCTTAAAATGGCTGTTCATCAGGACTGGGCTAAACCTGCCCGCTGCCTGGGGCAGTTTTTAAAGTGGCAGAGTACCATGAGTACTCTGATATGCCTTCCCCCTTAAAATGGTTCCTGAAGGGGGTTTTCCTTGCTGCTTAGCCAACAAGCTCCCACAGAGTTTACAACCTCCATAATTGGTGAGCACCCCACTGGTGCTCTGCCACATCAAGCAATAAAGTCATTTAATCTGAGGCACTGTTAGGAAGTGAGATGATAAGCCTTTGTTTTGGTTGTTAACTTGCTGTTTGAATTATCTGGGTTAGTTACATTGAAATCCCAACGTTAAATAGCTTTCCTTTTTTCACTCTGACTGTAAAATGTTATGCTAGCTTCTGGCTTAACAAGAAAGACAGGAGGATTTGGGGCATTTATTTATGAGATGATTAGATTAAATGTAATGATGTGTCCAATTTGAAGAAGTTATAGCTCAGCTGCAAATGTTCAACGATCTGTGATCCCTTGAACTCATGCCTAGTAGTTGGTGGTAGCTTTGTCTTGGAAATACGGTAACAAAATCAATATATTAAAAAAGTATGTTTATAAAGGCCAATATATATAATGGAATACAAGTTGGATAAGTTTGGAATATTTACTATAATATTATTAATATGGACAGGAAGGTAACATGCAGGCTAAGTTACTGCTGTTAATACAGACTGGGAAAGGTGTTAAGATTTTAAAAAATTCTATTTTGAATATGATCATATAGGTAATGTTCATAGTACACAGCTCCTGGGGCCAGATCCTCCTCTATCTCAAGTTCTCATACCTCAGTTGAACATTAAGTGACTCATAATTGGTCACACAAGATACAAATCTGGAGGGCATTCTTGAAACATTTAAAGCTGGGTTTCTAAATTCTAAATTCAGAGAAACAGCTTAAAATCTGGGGATGTTTTCAGTGTTATAAAAAGTCTAGTGACTTTCACCTTGGTTTAGTGACCACGGCTGAAAACAGACAGTCAAAAAGCCCAAGGCTGAATTGATGCAATCTTTGCAGTTTATTCTAAACTGCATAGATTGAACCAATAACTGAGTGAACAGACATTCGCTTTTGATTCTGGAAATTCAGCCACATCTAGAAGTTGGAGGGCACTAGAGCATGCCTCCTTGTTCAGCTGGAGCAGATAGGTTGGAAAAGCTAGCCCACCCACACTGCAATGGGGGTTTTGTGGGGGAGGTGCAAAGCATCCTGGGATGCTGGAGGACTGTTGAGTTAATTCGAACCTGGAGGGGATCTGGGACAGAAATTGAATAAACTGATTTAACGTAAATCAGTTAAGTCTGATACTATATCTATCCAGGTTTATCTTAAACCAGTTTCAGCTGTTTTCTAGAGGTAGTCAGTGTGGGTACCCTTACAATCTTTTTGGCCTTACTATTATTTTTTTCTGGATAAGAGACTGACTACCATCATGTCTACAGTACTGGTAATCTATTCAAGTCTATCTCAAACATTTTACTTTGTTTTAAAAAGAAAATATAACAATAATTTCCTAGCTACATAGCTAATGCCTAATTATATAACTGCATAGCTAATACATAGCTACTAGGTATGTGCAAAGTGGGCCGTATTCAATTTGGATTCAGATTCAGCCTGAATCAGGGACAGTGATTTGATTCGTTGATTTGGATCACTGTTCCTGATCCGATTCAGCCGAATCTGAAGATTCAATGCTGATTTGGAGAATCAGCAATTTGGACACAGACATAGCTTTAAATGTTTTTTCTACATACCTTGAGGTACCAGCGCAGCTTCTGAACACTATGATGCTGGGGCACATGCAGTTTTCCACAGGAGTGCAGGGGGAAGCCCTCCATGTGCTCAGCAGCAAACCTGGAAGTAGACTGGAATTACTTTCAGTCTACTTCTGGGTTGCTGGGGAGTGTGCACCCCTGGCTTGTCAATCAGCTGTGGGGGGACCCCAGGTGCCACCCCCCCCAGACCCAGGAGGCACCAGCTGCCAAGCCAGGGAACATGGGGTGGACCCCCAGCATGCTTCCTGGCATACCTGGAAGCGGACCAGAACTGCTTCTGGTCCGCTTCTGGGTCTGCTGCCAAGCATGCTTGGGAGCCCCCCCACACTCCTGTCGGATGCTTCATGCACCCCACCATCTCAGCATTCACAAGCCTCCTGCTACCTAGAGGTATGTAGAAAAAACATTTAAAGCTATGTCTACATCTGAATCTCTCTGAAAAGATTCAGAGGATTCTGATTCAATTTGGAGAGATTAAACAGTCCTCTGATTCATTTCAGAGATTCGGCCACCAAATCAGGCCAAATCTCTGCCAAATTGAATCAGGGACTGAAGCTTCACTCAGCCCTACTATCTACATGGCTACTAGCTATGAGAAATCTTAAAGCAAAATAACACTCTTATTTAAATTAGGAATTTCATTGGGAATATTCATGCTGTAAATTTAGATTTTGACAATCTAATGAGTATCATAACCATAACCATACTAGCTGTCACAGTCTCTCATGTTCTTTAATGTGGAGGCATTTTGTTATTCTTAATTATACACAGTTGTTCGCTAGAAGTGACTGGTAATCTGGTAGAACCTTATTAGACACGTGTTTAACTGATATTTCAAGCTAAGGACTTGAAATAGTGCACCCAATGAGATAAAAGTCTCAGGTTTTTATTAATAACTTGTCCATTCCATCCCAAACACAGACTGACCACTTATGTGAGACATGGACACACAAATGAAGCTTTTACCTTGAAGAATGGCCGGTATATGGTTGGGATACAAATTCAAAATCTCAGTGTATTCAATATATGCAAGCCCTCCTCACAGAGATGGTTTGCATATACATGTCCAGTGAAGCAACATCTGGCATTATGTGTTGGGGATTTTAATTGTCATCACACTATGGAAATATCCCACAAACAATGAAAATGGTGTTGAACTGATGGACTGGGTGACAGCTAATATAATTCATTTTTTACAGGTAATGGTCCATGATGCAAAATTATAAGGAACATTCTATTCAGTGTGATAGTAAAGACCTTATAATCCAGACTTCTGTTTCATTCCAACAGATGATAACAATACCCCTTTAATGACCTCACAAGAAGTACTTAATATTTTTCCTAATAGCCAGCATTGTCTTATTATAACTGTAATTGCTATTACTGTCCCAGTTATAAATAGCCCTCCCTCCCACACTGGAATACAGATAAAGCTGTTTAGACAACCTTCCATAAATATTATAGAAACTAATGTCAATAAAATCCTACCAATCCCCAAAAAAGGATTGCCATTCTAGCACAGGACTCTTATTCTAGCATTATTGAAACTGCACTCAGTAATGATTTGGCAAAATCAGAAGATTATTTTAATGAATGGTATTTGAAGCCCAACCCTGACAAAACAGCTTATTCCTTTTTTTTTAATCTCACTAACATACAGGTGAATGCCTGAATAAGAATAAACTTTTGTGGAAACCCAGTCAACTATGAAGCCAACCCCAAATATTTAGGAGTCCACCTTGACCTGACCTATAGGCATCATCTACAAATAACTTAGAACAAACTTGTTACATGTAATAATATAATCTGAAAACTGGCTGGTACAAGTTAGGGAAGCGATGCTGAAGTTCTTAGAACAGCAGCACTGGCTCCTGTTTATTCAGTGGCTGAATACTGTGTCCCAGTTTTTCCATACCAGTCTGATTGAAACAATGAGACTCATAACAGGTACTTTCAGATCCACTCCTGTTCTTTGGTTGTCTGTTCTCTCTCCTCTTCTTCCTCCTGATCTTCAACATAAATAGACTACTTTAAGATTCTACAAAAAGCTGGTTACATTCACTTCACTACCAGTTTTTGAGGAACTTAATGACCAACCCTAGTTCAAGGCTTAAGTCAAGAAGGCCATTTTGGAGTGTGGGAAAAGAGTGAATGACGAAAACGTTGACATCAAGAAAAAATGGATCCGGCAATGGAATACAATTGACATCATTAACAAATTTCTTATCATAGACCCCACATCTAAACCTTCTGACTTTTCTTTACAAAGGCAGAGCTGGACAACCTTGAACAGGGCTCTTACTGGACAAGGTAGATATAACAACCTACTATGTAAATGGAATTTTATTAAAGATCCCAAATGTGAGTGTGGAGAAATCCAAACCATAGCATGCATCATGAAGAAATGTCCTATTGTTCATTTTAATGGTTGCATTGAAGACCTGCACCAGGCTACTGATGATGCCTTGCAATTGCTATCCAATATAAAACTTACTCTAGCCTTATCCCTCAGTACCATTGACAGGTTGTTTATAGGATGCTTACAGCTTTGTCTGTCTTTGATTTCTGTATTCCATATGAATAAATAAATAAAATCTGACCAATATCATCTTCACCTCACTTCACTTTATTTCCTACAAATATGTAATACTCCAAGGAAGTGGACCTAACTTAATTTGCAGTGGCTGCTGCCAATTTCATGGTCTCAGCATGGTGCTGGCTACCATTTTCATCGTGGAGCATGGCAGGCCCCCACACCTCTAACAGAGGGACACTGGAAGTCCCTCCCCTCCCTGGAGATTGACAGATGGCTGTTCCCTCATGCTTCAGGATGCCAGGGTTTCCTGCCTGTTTGCAGCTCCCTTTTTTCATACTATGATAATTTCTCATCTAGATGTTCTGAAACATGTTTTTTCAAGGCTACAAACCAGTGTCATTTACTGCAGGACTCAGGCTAGTACACCCTACTTTTAGATTTACAGAGTGAATTGTCAGAGCTTTCTAAAGCAGGGGCCAGCATCACTTAACAAGCTGTGGGCCAGAATAACCTAGCAAACAGAGATGGAAAAGTAAAGACCTATTGGATTATTTCCCTTCAACTGCTGGATTGTCCCCTGGTCTGACGTGTGCCAGGTGGCCTTGGTGGTGCTTTTACCATGCCCATACTAGGTCCAGTCAGTTGGCAGCTACATCCATGCTGACACCCCTTCTAGTGCCCCTCTCCTTGGCTGAGGCATGGGTGGGAGCTACTTGAGGACCAGGTATCTCCAAATGGCATCCATGCTGCAGCTGCTTCTCCCTACTCCTTCCCACCTTCTGCCTCCCGTCCTTCCTCCCCCTGGCCACAGTGCTGGCATGGCTTCCAGCTAGTGGGGTGCTGCACTGGGGTAGGACAACTTCCAGCTCATCTGCACAACAGCTGTGGGGTGGAGGGAGCGGGTTGGTATGTTATTTGGCTCAAATTAAATTATGCTATTTAATTCACTCTGAGCAAAGGGGTAATATTAAAATCAAGCCAAATAAATTATCAGAAACAACAATTATGCCTGTTCAATGTAACTACAATTTTTAACTGATTTATTTGTCAGAGATATAAAAATAAGCATTGAAATCAGAGCAGTGCTATTAATCATTTCATAACAAAACCATGGAAACAGACTAATTTTTTTCAGAGAGAAAGTAAAACTGTGCTTGTAGGAAAACACAGAAGAAACAGTAGCTTACTGTCTCATTTAGATTTCACAATCAAAAGGACAGAACAGCCAATTGTGTTTGCCTTTCAGAATATGATGTACAGAACTGACAGCAGTCACAGGTAATGGAATTTCCATTATTTGGGGATTTTCTTTTATGCTGTAATCAAACAAGAACATTTCTTAGGGTTTTTTGTTGTTGTTAACACAACTACTGAATTTTCTGCAGGGATATCAGTCCTAAGTTAAATCTTCTTTTCCCCCTGCCTCTCACAGGAAAAAGAAATGATGGTATATATCTACTTTTTTTTTAAGTAACTGACCTAGAATTGGGTGTAGGTGAACATTCCTCTTTATTTGAAATGTTTTTCTCATTTCTTGGACAAATTTCCTTATGATTTGATTTCAAGGTGCTTGAAACTGTGAAGGAAGGCAAACAAAGCTGCTAAATGTTTCCTCTTAATGATGTGCTGACACACAGAAGTAGACAATAGCTGATTTAAAGGCATACATGAGATTTAGTATTTGAACAGTTGCAGGAACAATCCAACAGTTGAAGGGAGAGGATCCCATAGGTCTTTTTCAGCTTTATTTGATATGGCTCTGGTTGCGGCATGTGTGAATTTTGCATTTGACATAAATCTTTAACCTTGGGCTTGAAATCAAATTTTTTGAATTAGTCACTGAATTCATGTTTCAATTATTTATAGCACATTTAGGAATAATGGCAATGGCATTTTGTTTATCCTGAACCCTGATGTGCTGGCATGCTCTCCTGGGATTTTGTGTGAGTTCTTTGTTAAAACTGTGCTGTCAAATTCAAGTGAAGGTTGGGAGTGATTTTCCCTGCAAAAGTTCCCTGTACCAAAAGCTCATAAAAATACTTCTTAGAGCTTTAGTATGGATCAGCTTGCATTAAAAATGACAGGTATTTAAAAAAATTCCTGAGAGAGCGAGAATCCTAGATTTCTCCAGGAAGAGGTCAAATGATACAAGCTGAACTCCATACTGTGTTATCAATAAGCTAAATATAGTTTTCAGGAATAATGTACAGACCTTTCCAGCAAATGCACTTACTATAAGCTTGCTTGCCAAGTGGTGTTTTCATTCACCCTGTGACTGCCCCCTCCCTCCTGCTTCTAGCGCCTTCCTGAGACTGAAGTGATCCCGGCCTGGGCAAAGCCTGCTTTGACTGCTTCAATCCCAGGCAAATGAGCATCCAGGTGTAGCCCTAGCCTGCTTCTCACACTGGAGTCCCTGGTTTGCAAGGAGCCAGTGCGGGGCAGTTGGTGGCTTCTCTTCTCATCTCCTCCCAGGCTACGGGAATGGTGGAGCAACTTCTGCCAGGGTGGAGTTGGATTATTTTTCTCCCAGAACAGTCATTTTGGGTCCAGGAGAAACACTGTGTACATTTGTGTGGGGAAAATGGTGATTTTCCCCTGTAGAAAGGTAATGCTTGCATGTAGCCAATAGGCAACAACCTACTTCATCAGCTGCTAGTAGCGGTAACAGCCTAAATGGTCAGATTGCCTGTGAAACCTTGTGATGCTGTGATCCAGTTAATCTGTGCCACTCTGCCCTACCTTCAGCAAAGTTTACATGGAAGTAATTTTTTCACCAAAATCTTATGCAGTGTAGCATCACACTTGCTCTGTTCCCTAATATAAGCCCTTCAATGTCTATTGTAGTATTTTCTTATGCTTTTTCACTCACTGAGAGGGTACTAAAAGCAGGAACTCTAAAATCAGTTTAACGATAGTCTCCCAAATATTTTACAGTCTAAAGAGAAGAGTACGTCTGTGGTTTTTTGGGAGCAGGTTCAATTATTTACAACCAGTCCCTGTGACAGTTCTGTTTTCCACACCAACTAGCACTTCCTGCTGGCTGATAAAGCCATTGTAGAAGTGGAAGAAAGTATTGTGATGGAGGAAGAGGGGGTTTCTTAGTGAGAAGGGATATAAGAACAATTTATCACCAAGCAAAAGGAGGCAAGGTTTCACAACATGCCAGCTGTTTCACAGAAAATGCCTTTATGTGTTCTTATCCTTCAGTAAGTAAAAGTTAAAGTAGCTAAGGCCTCAGAGAAAAGGCATAAGTTAGCCTTCACTTCTGCAGAGCAGATGAGATGTAGTAAAGCCTCACCCTGTTTTATATGCCCTGTGGAAAACTGTTCATATCACCATAGTCTGAGGCACTGAGGGACAATCCAGTAGATGGTTTTGAGATGCCGAACTAAACTGTATTCAACAGAGAGCCAGTTCTGTAAGTGGAGCCCTGGAGTGAGGGGAACAATACAGGGGAACAGAGGCTGCTGCGGTTTTCACCAGTTCAAGATTTCAAACTGTGTTGTTATGGCATTTAAAAATATTTACAATAATGCTAAAGCAAATGTCTGATGTATTGCAATGTGCCCTGCAGAATCAAAACACATTTCCACTCTGTAGGAGGATGAAAATGAGAAACAACATTTAGGGGGGAAAACTGCCTAGATGAAATCATAAAGTATTTGTTTGGATTACTGTTACCTGGGGATGCTATCAAGTGATCTCTTACTTGTACTGATGCCAAAGGAGGGTAGAGTGGACTTGCCCACAAACTGCAAGTGGGACTGGAACTCAGGGAGGAAAACTTGGTTAGGAGCTTTATTCTTTCCTAGTAGAGGTGCCTTTATTCAACACCGCTCCTTCAGCAACAGGGACAAGCTGGGACAAGGTGGAAATAGAAGGAAAGGAAAGAAGGGTAAACATAAGGATTGATTTGGTAGCAGAAGAGAAAAAAGCCACTATTTTAGTGAAAGCAGAGGCAACCACTGTGATCACTCCAAGACCAAGGCAGTAGCTTTCATTGCCCAGAAGGAGGAATTTAAGTGGAGGCAAATTATATAGTTCTTAATTAAATCAGCAAAGCTTTGAGACTGGCATCCTGAGGAGTAATGATTTTCCCCTGCCCTCAGTTTCTTTGCAGCTTCACTGAGAGCAAATGCTCTGTCAGCACATCTACTTGTTCATTAATTAGTATTTTAGTATGAGTTACCTTCTGAAGTTACTACTCTTGAGTTGCTTGATGATATACTGGCTAAATGCATAGTAACTACAGTTACTGCACAGTAGCATCGGTGCACTGTTTTAGTGATGCTTACTGTGCAGTACCTTATAATGCTGCACAGTAGCATATTAACATGGTTTTTGACTGGCACACTTGCTTACTGTACAGTAGCTTAACAACACTGTGCATCTCATGTAGACCCACCCTGTGCAATGTAGGGTCAGCTTGTCAGAAAGGTGTAGGAAAATTGAAGTCATGGAGAACTGAGAGGGCATCATCACTTGTTCATTTGCAACAGTTGCAAACTATTGGACTGTAGAGACCTATTAAAATTAGTGCTCATTAGGAGATCATCCCAGCCTGAAAGGAAACAACATTGCAAGACCAGGAAAGCATTTAAGAATTGCTAAATTGTTTGAATATTCATCTGCTTGTTTTAAGTTCTTTAACTGTTTTAAATTGATGTGGGGCACCATCCAGAAATATGGGACTATCCAATTTTTAAGCTCCCTGGGGCCACACACCATGCAAGCCTCAGCAAGCATGCTGCATAGACACTCTTCCCCACCCACCACTACACCCATGTGGGTGCTCCCGACTACTGCACCACATGAGCATGATTCCCTCTGTCCCCACCCCAGCTTGGCCTCAGACTAATCTTCATCTCTCTGTGCTGCATCCCTGCCCTATCCCCTGGGGCAAAGACAGAAAATGGCAGCTGGGGGAGCGAGGTGGGAGCTGGGAGATTTTGGCTGCTGTTGCAGCCAGAGCAATGTGGGGAACAATGGCTGGGTGAGAGCTGGGGGAAGCTGTACGCTAACCCCTTGCAGGCTGCCAGTGGCCAGCCTTGTATACGATAATATTTTTATTTTCCAGGTATAGCCCCATTAGTTGAGAAAGGAGTCAAAATAATTAGCAAAATATTCTGTTAAGGGCATTTAGTACCAATATGTGAGGAGCTGGTAGGCAGGCAGAAAGGAAGCTTTATAAATAAATCCTACCCTCCCTGAATGATTTGAAGAGGTGGCATGCAGCAAAATAAGCCTTACCATAAAATCTTCATAATGGAGAAGAACACTTGATGCTGATCAGACTTCCCAGTGAGAGGGAGAACACATTGCTCAGCTGACATGGTCAGTTAAACATTTGCTATAAATCTATCCATATTTACTTGTAGGTCTCTCTGATGTCTTTCTTCCAAACATAGCTCCAATTAATGCATGCAGAAGAGTATCGGGGAAAATGCACCTTGAACCTAATTGAAGAATACAAAGGCTCTTCTCAAGGGTCCAGACCTGGGGAGAACAACAAGAAAAGCAGAAGCGAAAGAAAAAAGTTTCCATTTTCCGGTCAGCAATACAAGAGAGAAGCATTTTAAAGGGTTAAGGGAAAACTCTTCATACCATCCAAGCTTTCCTCCTCTGCTTGACACCTCTTAAAAACAGACATTTACTAAAATTGGACCAATGAATGAGTAGATTACTTGCTCTCTATCTGTGTGACATTTTTGTTAAAATTACTTAAAATACTTTTTCCAGTATTTTGGCTATGCTGATATCTACCTTGCTCCTGTCCCCCGACCTCAAGCTTGCTTTTTTCTTCAAATCTATTGTGATCACAATGGCAACATGACAAAATCATGCTCTTCTTTTGTGTAACAGTGCAGGGTCCTAGGGGTGGCTGTGATCTCCACTAGCACCCCCTACCATGCCAAGTCGGTGTGAAAGCACCCTCACAATCTCGCCCGCCACATCTTTGATGTTCTGTAGTTACGTAGGGAGGCTGCCTTTCGTTCCCTTGGCTACGGTTCTGCTGGTTCCCCCTGCGGCTCAGTTCTGTAATGGGGTTCCAGGCCCCCCAGCCTTATGGGCTACGCGTGGCTCCAACCTCCCCTGTACCATGCCCCAAGTTTTGCAGATGTAGCAGACGTTGTTTGTCTATTTCACTCTCCTGCGCCCCACCGGCGCGCTGGCTTTCCTCGCAACCGTGCTCCCTGGCATTCGTCAATCTCTGTCCGCTTTCTGGGGTTTCTCACACTGCCTGCTCTGTGGGACTTCTGAAGCCTTGGGGCTCAGGTGGCCATAGCCCTGCCTGGCCCCCAAATCTCCTCCTTGGGTCTTAAGCATCCTGTAGGGCTCAGGCAGCCTCGGGCCCCAATCCTGCGCTCCCCATCTAAGGGCTGGGGTCAGTGCACCCCTGAATGTTGTGCCCTCTTTGGAGCCCCTATGAGGCCTCCTCCATCCCCTAATAGCCTCATTCGGTCCTCCGGTGTAACAACAACAAAACACAAGCCAATCAGCTATAACATAACTCTATGCCTCATGGCTAAAACGTCCTCCAGATCACACCGCAGGTATTCCATCTCTCACCCATGTTGCTAGCTGCTTGCACACCCAGGCCTTTTCTCTTTCACACATTCAGGGCCAAGCTCCTTCCTCCTTGGCCGCAGGCTGCCTCCCTCCCTGGGCTTTGGCCTGCGATTTATATCTGAGCCAGGCCCTGCCCCTTCGGTTCAGCTGACTAAACAGGGGTGTGTCCTTAACTCCCTCTGGTTATCCCCTGGCAACCAGCACCTGAGCCACTACTTTGGCTTTCCAAGTAGCAGGTACCTTAGTGCCCTGTTACATTTTGCATTTGATATATTTGCCCTGTTCACCCTCTGGTTAAAAGTTTCCACTGTACTAACGGCTGTTTTAAAATATGGTGTTTGGTGCACTTTCAGTTAGTAAGAGGCTTCACTTGTTATGGTGCTGGTTTTATTCTGAGAGCCTTGCTATAAGCATCCCATAGAACTGAGCTATAGACTATGAAGCCGTACCTTCACTAGCCTTTTGCACACCATTGCTCTTGTCAGCGGGACTAAAGGGAAACGACAGTATAGTTTAGCCACTGATATATGTTTATGTGAAATTGCTTCACACTGTGCATTCATCTTGGAGTGGGCTTGAGACGAGATGCTTGAAGTGTTTGAGAAACTGACTGGACCTGGAGGGAATTTGACTGAGATAGGTACTGCTGGGGGACATGTAACTGTTTTGTGAATGCCATATATAATTTGAACAAGCAGGTTTGGGGACTAAATGATGATGCAGAATGTGATCCCATTGGTGGATATGTAGCAGTTGAACAGGCTTGGACTGGAAGAAACAATGACCTGTTGAATTAAAATGGCCAAAACTTAAGTTAAATATAAAGTTTTGTTTCCTCTCTAAAGTTACAATTTAAAATATGTCCTCTGTTTGGATATATTTTCCTGATACATTTATGTCCTAACCATTGTTGAGTTACAGTGGTATGGTGCAATGACTCTGAGGTGTTCTGCACCTAGATACATAACTGAGTTTATATCTAAGGGCACCACCAGTAAAACATACTTTTTGAGGTTTTTTTCTGTGCTATTATTATTACTATTTTAGATTGACAGCTAAGATAAGAAAAAATTAGTAATTTGCTTGCAAAAGTAGTTCCCCTGAAATAAAGTACTTCCACTGTGTCTAGTCACTTGCATAATGTAGGATTGGGCCAAACATTATTAACAAGCCAAAGTTCCTTATAGCATCTATAATCTTGACAGATTACGTTTTCGATTGACATGGAAAAATGACTACTTTTGACTTGAGAGTATTTTTATATCATGTATATACAATGTAAAATTAGGTAACTGGATTGTCCACAAAAAAAAAAGTTGTACACATGTGAAATACAGATCTCTTTTGATGAGGTAATTATGTCTATACAGCTGAACTGATCTGTGAGGAGAGAGAAAAATTGTGGAAGGTAGGCAGGTAAATTCACATTTACGGAATGTATTTATTTGCTAGCTCTTTTTTGTCTTTTGTAAAAACAATCAGATAAAATAAACAAATTGCAAATAAATAATAATGGGTAGTAACATAGAGAATTCAAGATCTAGGAATGCTTCTTCTAGAACTGTTCCAGGATATAATATGCTAAGCTCAGAAGGCAATGCATTGAATACTCAAAGGGAAATTCTTAGTATGAACACAAGGTCAGTGTCAGGAAAGAAGGAGAGCAAACTCAAAGCTTTTCAGGTTTTTCTTAGGCAGCCCATTAGTGAAAAAATTGTCTGGTTGATGTGTAATGTCTGTCCCTAAACTACATGTTTCTACAATGTCCAATACAAGATGGTCCTTATTCTCAATGGGGTTCCATGTGTTATTTTAATACATTCAACCAGGTTTATCTCAAACCAGCTTTAACCATTTTCAAACTGGTTTAAACCTGTAACAGAACAGATGTTCAATGCACATAAACTAGAGGAATGTGAAAAGATTGAAAATGCACCATTTCTAGTAACACCGGTCACACTACTTTTGCAAGTTCCTTCTGTTCCACATGTGATAACTCATTGTGGAAGGGAGGACACTAGCTGGAGTTTAAAAGCTCCACAGTCCAGGGGAAAAGAAGTAAAGAAATAGGCACAACTTGGTTTTCAAATCCACTAGAAGAAGATAAAGGCTTCTGATTAAACTGAGCTAACAAAACATCTGTTTTATAAAGAGAGAGAGAGAGAGAGATGTACTAGAGAGCTAAGTGATGAGGAAGATATTTAAAATATTGATCATAGATGGAATGTATCCAAGAACATTTTGACTTATGAAAAGTTGGAATGGAATCAAGAAGAGGTTTCCCTTTTGGCAAGACTTACCAAATACCAGTGAATGTATAGAAAAATAATGTGCCTGTATCAATATGGAAAAGATGCATCAAAGCAACTCTGTTGGATTGGAAATTCCAAACGCGTAGTGAAAACCTTGATGCTGGCATTTTCAAGCTCTATTTTCAGTTACCATAGAGGATTTGCTGATATCTGACCTTTATAGCCTGGGCTTATCTATTTGCCAGGGTAGAGTTTGTAAGTGTGAAGGAAAGAAGCAAAGCAGTCTCATTTTTAGCATCCACATCATCTTTGTGCATTGGCTTGGACCTGAAAATAGTCAGCTGAAGACTTGAAATAAAAGAGTTACATTGCAGAGGACAGTATCAGTAAATAGGCAGTAAGGGAGCTGGCAGCTAACTCAAGCATGACGGGAATCCCTTTTTCTAGTTCCAGTGATGAAAGAGAGCACACTGGATAGCTGTGAATGTGTTGTTCTTATAAATACCTTAAAGTCAAGTGTGGCAGCAGGGAAAATAGCATCCAATAATTTAAAACATATATTGTGCTCTTGGGAGTGATTCACTCCTCAGCAGATACACCTGCATGGTACCCGCTTTATTTTAGCAGAGACCCCTTAGAAAGAAAGATGTGCTTTAATTAGAGCTCAGCTCTCTGATAAAAGCAGTTTGTTCTCGGCATATGTCAAACAGCTTCACTAATTCATGTATTCTGGGAGCAAATCTGAGTTGGTAGTAAACTCCTTATTCAGCTGCTTAGAAAACAGCAAACATAGACAGCATACACCATACAAAATCTAGCTGTGTTTTGGCAAATGCACTCATATGATATTTTTATGTATTTATTATATAAGTTTCTGCCATGGTTTAAAATTGTTTTGCATTCCTTATGCTAATAAGCGTAGAGTACATGATTATAAGACTGAGCCAGAGTATACGGTGCAGCTCCATTTGCCATTGCACCCCAAAATGGATTCACTGGAGAGATGGCACATATAATCTCCTCTTGGTGCCCTATAAAAACACTGCTGGAAGAGGCTGCCTCAGGCATGTACTGAAATAGAACATCCCTAACTGTCTTGACCTCACCCTTGCAATGAGCTAACATCACCACTTTTAGGACTACATCATACTATTACATCCCTTGGTTTAATGCACTCATGCCAGCATAAACCTAGGGGTTAATCAGGTCTTCCATGGTTAAAAAAAATCACCTGCACTTAATGTTGTATCATCACTAGCATCTTCAGGTATTACTCATGCATTGTTATGACACAGCTCATGCTTTCCCCTTATATTTTCTAAAGAAGGTTCATCAGTGGCTTAAAATGAGCAAAAGAGGTAGTCCCCAGGTGTTCCACACCATTACTAATTTCAGATACTGCTGTCTCCTGGCGTATGCTATCTGCTAAGAAAGGCTTATCTTCACCTTTAGGTTTTCAAATAGCCACACCTCTACCTGCATTTCCCTTCTCTCACTGTACGTAGCCCACTGAGTTCCAGCAAGTTTGTTGTCCATCAACATTGTTTTGTTTCATCTCTGCACCTGCTTTTGGACTATGCCTTCTAGTTTAGCAAAAGTTTAATAATTACTAAGCACTAAACAATGTATCTAAAACCTGGTAGGATTTTAGATAGAAAGTCAGTTGGGTCCCAGTGCAGAGACCTCAATGAATTTGAACTGAACTCCAAGTTCTCTCCCTCTTTTCCTTCAAGAACTTCTGTAACCTTTCCTCTTCTATAAACTTTTCTATTTAGGGCTCTCTTGTAGTACATGGTACTACAAGTGTGCCATTTGGTTGCAAGCCCTCCTTATTTTGTTGCAAGCCCTACTTATTTGTTGGATATTTTCTCTATTCATGTTGTCAAGTACCTTTATAGCACTATATGACTGGGTTTGTTTAGTTTTTGGTTCAGGTCCACAAAGGACTTAGGTGCCCTATCCCTGCCCAAGTCCCTCTTGAGAGGCCTAAGTCCAATATTGTGTTTCTTAGAACCTTAGTTGTTGTCTAAGAGGCATCTTATGTCTAGGGACATTTTCTGTGTTTAAAAGCCTGCTTCATGGCAGGGCTAATTAACTACATCCCTAGTTCACACCTACCCATTAGGAGTGTGACTAGCTTATGGCACATACCCAGTCCCTGATCCAAAAACTGGTTATTTTACATAATTGGATAAAGCACAGAAATTGTTCTTACAGCAAGGATTTAAACTCAGGTCTCTCCCTGTCTTTAAATTATCCATGACAACTGGCCATGGCCACTCCTACCCCAGACTAATTATAAGGTAATTTACTCTACTTTCATTGAATAGCAGGTGTTTCACTTACCGGGTTAGGAGTGTATACTTGAGTATTTACCAGAAATGTTCTGGATGTTGACATCTTAGTGTATGTTACAGTAACAAATACATATAGGTATATCCTGTGTCTTAATGAGGACCTGAGATTTTGGCCTTTTGTGCAGACTTTAATTCATCTTTCATGTCTTATTAAAATAAATTCTTTTGTCTTCTATGGCAACCATACAAGTTCTAGGACATGCCCCATACATCTCATCTGGCTAATGTTTGTTTGTTGAATGTTATAATAAGTGAATGTTCAAAGAGTAATTTCAGCTATATTGTAGAGTAACAATCTGAATTTTTAATCAGCAAAGCTCAACAAGAACTCAGGAGGGACAGAAATTATACAGGCATCAAAGTAAAATAAATAAAAGTTAAATAATCTGCAGTTTTCTGCCTATGTTTGCAAAAAGTTTCCTGAAACTTTTATATTTGTCAGATTCTAATTTTAATTAGGTATTAAAACAGACAACCCTGAAATATGGAGTGTAATAAGAGAAGTGCAAGGAGAGACAACATCACCGAATGGAAGCAAGTTTCTGTTATTACTCAACCAGACTAGATTTAAATAAGTGACATAGAAATTAAATTCCCTCTGCTCTGTTGTCAACCACTGAGACCTCTCCACTCCAAGCAATATACTTTGTAAGTCTGGTTTCTTTAAAATACCTTGGAATTAAGTCCATGAGCATTAATTATAAATTCCAAGCTAGGATACTGTTTCTTGAAAATCTGACACAACCCGAACTAGTAACCTTTAAGTAGAGTTCCAGTGTAATAAATACCACTAGTCAAAATAAACCAGACCAATCACTGCTGATGCTATTTTGAGTAGTACAACCACAGTAATTTGATCACCATCTTATAGTTCCAAGTAGACTAATCATATTTGGTATCTCTCAGTGTTTAGATTTTGTCTTTATAAATACTTACACTAGTATTTGGGCTCCCCTTCCTTCCCACTCTCTCCTGCAAGAATCAAAGTTTCAACTCTTACTGGAATTTTCTGAGGTCCCCTCAACTGGTAACAAACATCCAGTTCATGTGTTGGCTTCTTCACTGTCAACCTTATCTTGGTAATAAAAAGTCTCACATCCCATCAGTGACATTTACACTTACAGCTTTTAACTGCAACTGGATCTAAGGCCACACCTTATTCCATGTTCCATAATTATATTCTGTTGTCATTACTCTTTCATTTTAAATACAACTTCCTGGTAAATATCTAAAAGACTCCCCAAGCTCTAGGACATATATAAATGCAATGTCTTTGCCTATTGAAATATTAATATTCCTACTCAGTTATATAAAAATTAGATAAAGAGCTGTGGGAACTTAAATGCACAACTTCACTCTGATGTGGTAGATATGCATTCATCCTGCAGAGAGGTGCTTGATTGACTCAGGTTCAATCATCATGGCTAGGGACACACATTACACATAAACTGGTTTAGGTGATCAGAAACTGGTTTAACCTGTAACAGAACAGACAGTCAGTGCACATAAACCAATTTCAAAATGTCTGAAACCGGTTTGAGATAAACCTGGTTGAACATAGTATCAGAATTAACTGATTTGGCTCAAACTGGTTTATGCAATGTCTGTCCCAGACTCCTTCCTTGTTTAATTTAAGCCAGACTCCCCCAGCATCCTGGTATGCTCTCTGGGCTGGACTCTCTGCTCCAGGCCAGCCGGGCTAGGCAGAGCCAGGGTTCTAGCCAGAAAGAGGTTTAATTCCCGCCTCCCTGTGCTACTGGCAGGGACCCAAGCTAAGTCTACCAGGTGCTCCCCCACTTGCTGCTGCAACAGCAGAGCACCATGGCCCCTGAGGCAGAGGGGGAGCAGGGAGGAGGGTTACTCTCCTGTCTACCGCTGTTGCGGCCACACACACTACCTGTGGTGGAATAAGCCCCATGCTATCCCCCCTGCTGAACATGAGAGGGAGGGGCAAAAAACCCTGTCTCTGCCCCCCCCCCCCCACCAAAAAGGGGCCTTGCCTACTGGCACCTGGCCGTACCCCCACCCCATGGCTGCAGAGGGAGGGGGCAGGGTTTTTGATGCGGGCAGCAGCCCCTGTCATAATGTCAGGGAGCCTGAGCCTCTTCCCATGGGCACTGTGCTGTGGGGCTGGCAGAGCTCTGGTGGCCTGTGTGTGGCAGCACTATGGTCCAGGGAGAGGCAGTCCCAGCCCCCCCAGCACCACTGCGCTCTGCAGCAACTTCCCTCAACTGCAGCACAGCTCCCCACCAGGAAGGGGCTCACACTTTGGGAAACTATGACAGGGGCTGCTGCCCTTCACAGTCATTCCCTCCTCACTGCTGCAGCGGTCAGGCAAGGGTGGAAGCAGGGCCAGACACATCCTGCAGAGCCTCTTGGGGGGGGGGAGGGCAGGGAAAGAAGGTTATTCCCAGCTCTGCCCCCAGGGCACCGCAGACAAGTCTGCCCTGCTTGGCCACAGCTGCTACTCAGTCTGCACTGGGGCCAGCCATTCCACTGGATGCTGCTCCAAGCGCAGACTGAACAGGATCTGCAGCCAGGCTAGGCAGACCTGGCTGTGGTGTCCTGGCACCAGAGTAGGGAATAACTCCATTCCTTGCCCCCACCAGAGGCCCTGTAGGTGGCCTCTGCTCCTGCCCCTGGCTGGCTGCTGGAGTGACAAGGAGGGAGCAACCATGATGGGCAGCAGTCTGCATCACAGTTTCCCCAAGTGCAAGGTCCTTCCTGTTGGGGAGCTCCGCTGCAGTTGAGGGAAGAGGCTGTGGAGTGCAGTGGTGCTGTGGTGGCTGGGAGGGATCTGGCCCTCTCTGGACCCCGGTGGAGGGACAGCAGGCAGCTTATTCTGCCACAGGGAGAGAGTGTGGCGGTGGTGGTGACAGTGGGTTGACCTGGCTGCCAGTGGGGGTAGAGGGGAGGATAACTCTCCTCCCTGCCCCCCTCTGCCTCAGGGGTCATGGTGCCCCACTGTTGCAGCAGCAAGTGGGGAACACCCAGCACACCTGGCTTGGGTCCCTGCTGGTAGCACAGGGAGGGGGAATTAAACCCCTCTCTGGCCAGTTCATCCCAGAATAGCCATGTCCCCCAGCATACTTTCCTGCAGCTGAGAGTACACTGTATCACTCCCCCAGCTCCTGGCCTGAGCAACTTCATGCATGTGCTCATGGTTCCTCAGTCCAGAGGAAATGTTTGTCCTGTTACAAACCAGTTCAGCCTAGGCAGGTTAGACTAACCTGAAAAGGTTGAAGCAATTCAAGCTCCAGCTTTTTGAATGTCTGTTCCTAGCCCATGGCTATAACTGTCTCTTGAGAGAGAGCTTAAGAGAGATGCTCCAAGCTACAGTGCCTAAATTGCACTGTTGGAGTATGGACTGATACACAGGGGGCTACATGTCTTGGACTGGTCTGGAGACCAGTCTCTGGATCTGTCTGTCTATACTGCCAGTATCTGGATATGGATGTGTATACTGCCCAGGCCAATCTATGGATTGGCCTGGAGGGAGTATAGACATAGTAATATAGTTTTCCAAGCCCAGCCACTTGTGCAGTGGGTAAGAGTGGATGGACCCAAGCTTCATTCTTGGACTTGCCTCAGAGGCAGATTGTGGCTAGATTGCTTCCAAGGCATGTGCTATCTCTGCTAGCTCTATGCTAAACAGCACTGTTCAGATATACCCATAGTCTGTCAGCACAACAAAAGGACAGTGGAGAGCTCTGTTGCACATTCTTTCATTGAATTTTTAACAACAGGATTGGAGTGTTGCTGTAGCTGTGATTGTCCAGGAAATGTATGAGAGGGAAGGGTTTTTGCGATGTACCAATTAAAGATATTAAAAAAATCCTTTACATCTCTTATATTTTTAACGATGAGAGTAAAGTAATAAATTATGGCCAATATGCATTCCATAATCTCCAGTAGCATTGGAGTGACTAACTCAACTTCAATAGCCAAAAAACTAATGAAATTTCAGCAAATATCATCCTCACTTAGCTCACACTTCAAATTATGGAAGAACATCCAACATGCTTTCAGCAAAATCTGAAATTACATTAAAGTTTTGCTGCCTTAGCCATCCAATTTATGAAATCCAAGATTATTTTCCACCACTTTTTATTGAAATGGACATTCTTGTATTTTTTCAGTCTTGCCTGAAGAGACTAAATTGACAATATTGAGTATGACAGTCTTCAGAGTTGAGAATAAGTCCTTGAGATCAGATGGGACATATCTGCAGATTTCTGGATAAATAATGATATTTGAGTTGATTCTGGAACATTTTTCTAAGCTGTTACCAAATCCACTTCTAACCAACCCAGTTCTGTGTTGCTGATATTCTAATAGTCAACATTTTCCTATGGAAACTTATGAGCTAACTTTCATATTTTAAATGTTTTCAATTAATATATGAGTTATGAGCAACATAGCGTAGTTATGCACTTAGAAGGCAGACAATGTTGAGTACACCATAGGCTTTACAAAACAACCACAGGAATTACATCACTGGAAGTCAGCAGGATTTGTCCCTAAATCTCAGTTTACAGCCTCATTCTATCCATTGGAAAATGAATATGTGCAGATCATTCTATAGTTACTTCATTCATAGTTTTTTGTTAAGAAATTAAATTAATATTTTTCTAAAAACTATGCATTTATCTCACAGTTAAAATTCAAATATTCAATTATCATTAGATTTATTTAATATTTTAATGGTATAATTATTAGGTATCATCAGATGTGACTTTTGTTTTGCATAACAAGGAATTTTTGGAAATTGAAGTTTGAACTATTGTTAAAATATATGTACTGGTGGGGTTTCTGTCACTTAAACCAGGAGTTTTGGGTCCACGAGCCAGATCTGGCCAATAATGCCATGTCATTCAGTCTGCAGGGCTCCCCATGGGCCTAGAAATTTGGTGTCAGGAGAGCAGTAGCACCACACCTCTGCTGCCAAATTTCTAGCCCGTGGGGAGCCCTGGGCCCTACAAACTAGATTGAGCATACAATCCCAGCACTCAGGGCCAGCAATCCTGGCAAGTGAGTGTGATGTCAGGCCCCTGGGGCCCAATCCCAGTGTGCGGGGCCTGAAGGGGATGGTACCAGGCATCAAGGATTCAATCCCTGGGGCAGGGTGGGGAGAGTGCTGGGCCCCAGGGCCTGGTGTATGAGGCTGGATCTGATCCACCAAGTGGCCTCACATTGCTCATCTGGCCCAATGGGCAAAAAGATTGAGTACACTGGTTTAAGCTGCTGAACTTCCACTGGTTCATCTGAACACTTGCACAAACACCTATAGTGAACTCCACAGTTCTAGGAACTTTCCTAGTGAAAGGTAATACAGACGCACTGTCCCTGTAGACTGCGTGTAGCAAAGGATATTTCTTTCAAACTGTAGGGAAAGACCCAGGGGCCGTCATGATCAGCAGAGGCCTTGATAATCACGGGGGTGGGGGTTTAATCAGTACTGCCCGAGAAAAGGAAGATTAGCACAATGCACAAGGTCACTAAACAGACAGTCCTTGCTCAAAGACCCTAGAAGATACATGGGACTTACAGGTGGAACCTCAGACTCTTTCTCTAGGAGTTAATGGCTCCCTAAAACAAAATGATATGGGAGGAACCCAAGGAACTATCTTTTCATTTTCCAGTATGTTCTGTCAGAATGGAACAACTTGGTCCTCTGAGAACTAAAACAACTTTATACTCTTCTTAAGGAACTTTGGATTTCTTCTGAAAGAAGAGACAAGCTGTGTCTGACCCAAAGCCCACTGAATCCTGCTTTAATTTCATTGATCTTTAGATTGAACTGTTGGATAAGATTGCTAGCATTAAAATAGAGCAAATTTTATTATTATACCATGAATAAACTTACCATATACTTTAAATGATTCTTTTTATCAAGCCAACTCAACATTACAAGAAATATTTCCTCTTATCAAAATCTTCTTTGTCCCTCACTTGTCCTGTTTAAACAGGGTTGCTGTTGTAAATCCTGGCTCTTGACCAGTTTTGGTCACATGTATCTTCCTCCAACTCCTTCTCTCTCATGTCCCTTTCCACTATATTTCTCCATCTCATCTTGAGCCTTCCTCTTCTCCCTCATAATGCCATTCTCATAACTTCTTTTCACAAATTTTCTGGACTCCTTTGAACATGCCTACACCATTCCAGTCTTCTCTCTTGTACTTTTTTAGATGCTTCCACTACCTTCACTAATCCTGAATTGCTCTGGCCAGATACCCTCTGATGTAAGTATTCCTCACTGTATCCGTATTCCTCACTCCATACATCCATCAGAGCATTCTCATTTCTGTCACGTTCAATCTCCTTTCTTGAGTTTTCTTCAGGGACCTTGGATCTGCTTCATGATGCTTTGGCAGAGGTTTTTGCAGCCAGATGCCCTTCCTGACGCTACCCCTCCTCCTTTTTCCAGGCTTGGGACCAGCATTGGATGGGTAAAATTGCTCATCTACAGTGGATTTAGTTCCTCTTATCAAAATAATATGGTTTATTATAAGTAGAATAAACCAAACAACTTCCTTCATAACCAACTTTTTTTCTTCAGTTGAAATAAAATGAAAACCTTACCTATTTGTCCTTATAGATATATGTATGCATATAGGAAGGAAATATGTACTACTTACACTTCATATACATTCTTTTACTCTGAGTATAGTTTTATTCTGCTTACTCACTGAAATTAGCAGTCTGTGGAACTATAGCATGCAGAAATGGTCATGAACAATCTCCCAAATTCATGCCATTTGGGAAAACACCAAGAATGATATGTAATTTCATACTGAGATACAAACACTCAGGATAACATGCTGCCTGCTACCTGCACTTGAAAATTAAACAATAATTCAGCTAGTCAGCAGCAATTAATATCTCACTGCAGATGTCCAGTCTAGCAGGCACCATCAGCAGTTTTTATTAACACTTCTTAGAACAACACCTAGTCTTGAGATAAAGTCAAGCCAGGGGTAGTTCCAAGGCTCTGTGATTTTATTTAAACATGCAACTAGCTCCTCCTTGTTCATAAGAATCAAAATACTGAAAAAACACACATACTAGAATTGAAAGTTTATCATTTTTGCCAAGAGATGCTAAAGTATCCAACACCTTTTTAAGTGAATGAGATCGCACTTACAAAGAATTAAATGGCCCTCTTGGGTGCCTGTTGAAGTGTGCTACAGATGAGTCGTGAAGTAGCTTCCATTCCCAGGAGGCATTCTGTTAGCAAAGCCAGATTTTTTCCTGGGTCATTCAGATACCATATCTTGATGAAGTAAGTTCACTGTCCTTACAAAAAATTAACTAATTTCTCTGCATCTGACCTACTTAACCGACAGGTGCAGAGATGAGGCCTTACATTGGCCTCCTTCAGATGCATTTCATATATGTGGGCACTAAATAGGAGCAGAAGCTATACCGTTTTCTGGAAGCAACACAGCTGGGTAAGATATGGAAGAAAGCTCTTAGTATCTTCTACTTCTTTCCCACAGGGACTGGCCCAATTCCAGCTCAGAATTAGGAATTCTTTCAAGACTGCTTAATGTGCAGTCCTATAACGGACGTTAGAAGCAGTTCCAAATCAAAGACTAATAGGTAAGACTGGGGAATTCAGAATCAATGGCTGAAAGTGGCTTCATTATAAGAGCTATGTACAGTCTGATGATGTGTGATGACTGATAACATAGAGACAGTTAAAAAGCAGAATGTCTGAGATAAGAAATATGAAGAAAGGCTAAGAAAGTTCAGCTTGTGTTAATTGGGCCAAAAGTCGCTGTTATGCCGGCCCAGTACCAGTTAGCAGAATTTGTAGAAATAATTTCAGTAGAATTAGATTTTGGATAAATATATATTATTTACATACATTTTGAAGGACAAATTATTTATATTTATAAGCTCCATAACTATTCATTCCTTTGGCATTGAATAATTCTGTTAGTCTCACAGATGAACTGGCGATTTAGTAACTTCTGTTTCATGAAAATAGCCACAGAACATTATTACACATTATTTTATACTAATTTATGTACTGTGATAGGAATTCATTGTATTATCCAATACAGTTAGTAAAAGTGGATCTTAAAAACTTTTGGGTAAATCAACCCTACACAAGAGTGTCCTGTTCATAAAAGCTGTATAGCAACTTTGAACACACTGGGTCCAGCAAGGAGTCTTCTACAGTTTCCTTTGAAGTATGGTTCCATGAGCTAGTAGTTTCAGGGATTTTATTTTCTTTGTTAGGGGGAGCAGGGGGAATGTCCAGTGATAACTGTCATAAATTGTACGTTTTCTTTAGTCTCATTTCATATTTTTATTCCTAGTTCTAGCTCCAGCAATCCAACAAACTATTTGTGTTGTAAATTATGACTATTTGAATTACATTATAAAGTAATAGATTTATATGAAAAGGCCATTCTTGTTAATTTTACCTATTCTTACCCCTAACTCTATAAAGTATGCATTGTGCTTCACATGGAGAAGGTCAATACAATAAAGAATTAATATTGTCTTACTTTGTGTGGTAAATTAAATTTGATGATAGTTATTATAATATAAACAAAACAGAAATATTAATTTTCTTTTGTCACAAAGGTTGTCCTGACTTGGTCCTTAAAGAAGATGTTATAGAATAATACTGATAGTATTATTAGAAAAGCACTAGCTCAGAAGTTGTCCTATTTCCTGTTTGATTTTGGATGCAGTCTATTTTCCAAACTGTTTGATAGCCTACTTTAAAGACCTTTCCAGAGCACTTGTTTTTCCCTTGTATAGCTTCTGCTTCATTGTTCTAATTTAATAAAAACATAGCAAAATGCAGAGAGTAGACTCTTTCTGACTAATGATGGTCTCTGATTTGTTTGTGCTGCTTGTTATAGATTTTCTTAATTATAACCATTTTTCAGTGGCAGTTGAAAAAAAAAATAAGTGAGCAGCTGGTTTAGAGGTACAGACTATTACAATATTGCCAGAGCCATGGAAAAAAACGTTACATTCACAGCAGGATTAGTCTAATCAAAAGCAGGTGGGTGGGGACATATTGCACTAGGGGATAGATTTAACCTCAATCCCAAAACCCTAGCACTGGCAGCGAAAAGCCTATTTTCACTTTTTCAGGCATTCATCCTGAATCGCAGCACAATAGATTATCTATAAAATTGATTTTGTTTATGGGGTGGGATACTATACTGTGAGAGGTGTCCAGCAAAGGAAGGGCAAGCACAAAATGATTTTAAAACGACCAATAATCAAACAAACAAACAAATAAAAAACTCTGGAGATAAGAGTTAAACACTGAAAGGAATTTAATAAAGCAACAGCTTAATTTATAAGAAAATCTAGCTCTGCAAGAAAAGAAAAAAATAGTGAAGCCGGTGGACTAGAGCAATTACGTCTTTGATGTCCATTGTGCTCCTTGTTATTTTTCCCATGCTACTGTAACAAGGTGACACAAAAAGGTTTTTCTTAATATTGAATTTCATCTCTACTTCAGTGGCTTCAGGCACCCTATTAAACCCCGTGAAAAAGAATCATAGGCAAATGCATCTTGTAATCATCAGTATAAACAAAGACGAACTCAGAAGAAGGTTCCATAGGGTCCCAATATCATTTGTCAATTTAATAGTTATTGCTTCCATTTTTGAATATTCAGAAATACTACAGGCCATTAGTTGCCTATTTTTATGTTGTCGTTCTTTGTATTTTCCATTTGCTTACTTTAAATTTACTAACATTAGCTGTATGATATTGCTAGTTGTTGCCTATTAGCATGACTTCTTTATTGCCTCTCAGGATTTTTCTGTTTTTCAAATATTAAAAACTGCAAACCAGCAGAGTTATCTTGCTGGTAAGTAACAATTGAATTATGTTTATGAGCACAGTGTTCAAAACTGTACACCTGAACATATAATAAATAGGTCAAACCCATTAATTTACCTAAGGGTCATGCTGTAGAAAGGCTGCTGCCTTTCCTGTTGTGCTACTTTGTCCTATGCAAGGAATCTCAGAAGTTGGTAGTTTAAGTTCACTGAGAGGTCAACATTTTTTTGTACATCAGCTGTATCTTTGTTGCCTAACTTTCCTGTCTTGTGCCAACTAATTGTGCACTTGCATTTGGAGCCTTCATGGCTTCACACTGCTTTGATCTTCGCATACTGCACCCTGTGTTGAGACAAGATTTATTTTTTATGGCATAGGTATATTTGTTCTAAACACTAGACACACTCATAGGCTTTTAAGAAAGCTCTTTCTTAATCAATTATGGATTTGGTTTAAAAATCTTTTAATTTAGTGTATGCTGCTTCATTGTTCTTCCAATGATTTATCTGATTTTAACATGTCTTGTTCTACCAGCCTCTATACACTGTGACAGTAATGCCTTCATCATTAAAATATTTATCAGCTTTGTATTACTTATATATAAAATGAGTATAATTGGAGCCAATAACAACAATCTGTTTGCAGTCCCTAGCATTTCTTAATCCATAAAGCTTCATGCAGCTCTAGTAATTTGTCCATGTGATTCATTCACTCTATGGGAACCAAATCCCTGAGCCCTAGTCTCAGAAAATCCACTCAGAGTAAATTACATGGAGCTAAATTTACCAAAATTTCTATTTCACTGGAAGCCAAAGCCATATAGAAAACAATTAAAAGTGGGTTAGGCTAGTTTGGGGTGGGTTTTTTAAGACATCAAAGATTCAGCCCTGGGAATCTCCTGGGGAATCTTTAGCTTTGGGCTCTCTGGTGATTTTACAGATTGAAATCTGCTGTTCTGAGAAATCCTATGCATGTGTGTGGTGGGAGGGAAATAAAGACCTATATTGGTATAATCAATTCAGAAGAGCCATGACCCATCACTCTTGGAGCATCAGCTGCTGAGTCAGACGAGGCTTGATGGGGCTTCCTCTTAGTGGCAGTTGGGAAGTACTTCTTTGTCCCTTCAATCAAGTATAGGATAGATCAGGGGGGTTTAACCTTTTTTAATGAGTGTACCTCCAGCTGCTGGACATGGGGGTGGGGAAGGAGGTGACATGCAGCTAGACATGGGGTGGTGGCAGCACACGGGGGTGGGTGGTGGTGGTAGTGGCCACTGCATGCAAGCCTTCCCCCCCATCTGGCCAGCTGGGCAGTGCCTGTGCAGCCCACAGAGGGGCACCACTCTCCTGCTCCCCACACCCAGCTCTGCTCTTTGAAGGTGGCAATACAGGCTGATGGCACTCCATCCCTGCTCACCCACATGTACCCCCTAGGGCCTTTGCAAGTACACCCTGGGCTAGACTGTCATCCAAATGGCTCAAACATCCCTTCTCTGGTTCTATTTTCTGTAAGCACTAAACAAAATACTTTTATTTTCTGGAGAGAAAGTAGGACTCGCCTATGTACTCACATTAACTGTTGCAGTTCAGCCTCAAAGCCATTCTAGCTTTCCTCCCTCTGTGGTATGTTTTTCCTCTTGCCCAGAGACTTGGGGGTGAGCAGAGCTGAAGGCATGTTCTGGGTGCATATTCTAGAAAGATTGCTTTGGTATGTAATTGCTGAAAGTATGTTATAATATTTTCATGGCTACTCTGTATATCAATCTGACTTTGTTTTGGGGTTTCTGCATGTTCTCATTTTATGACACAACTTGAGAAGCAGGTATAGTTTTTTGTAGAAGAGTCCAATAAGTCAGTTGTTTGAACTAGGATGGTATGTGAGGAGGGAGGAGATTCATATGTAATTACGATAACAACACTTAGAAGTGCACCTTGGAAGCTTCCACAATGACACTTCTCATGCACTGTTTGAGATGGAAAGTGACTTGTGATTCAAGCAATGTGTTGAAGCCTGGGTAATTTAAACTAGATCAATCCATCTTGCTGTGCAATCAGTGTAACTTTAGGTCAGATAGTGGCTTATGCAGAAGCTAAGCATCTAGGGTCTCCCTTTGTACAAAGACAATATTCCTGCCCTGCTTTCATTTGTTTATATTCCTGTGTGTTTGCTTAATAATGTTGAAGCCATTGTGCCATAAGCTCTATCTTGTATCATCATTGTTTATTTGCATTACTGATCTGCTGAGCATCCTTGGTTTCTTTTGAGGATCTCTTGGGGCATTGTACCAAATTTTCAAATGGTCTCCAAAGTGCAAGGGGTATTTGTATACAACAGCACTTGGTAGTACCATAAAATCTTAATGTATTTGATGCAAAATCTCCCAAACTCTGCACACTAGTGCAGTGTTTATTTACATCATTGGCAATTTGCATCATTTGCAATTTAACCCTGAAAATTTTTTTTGTAATTAATGGTAATAAGAAAAACAAGAGTATGTCTCTTGCCATTGCTACTACATTGAACAAAAATTACAATGCTTCAACCCAGTTAACAACAAATAATACAGTCCCAAAAGCATAGTTTTTGTTGGAAACCACTTTTTGGGTAAATTGCACAGCTGGTACAGCAGACTGCCTGTGTTTTTTGTTGAGTTGTATCAATCAAAATGATAAATTTGGTCACATAAGGCACTACTAAATGACAATCACAGCCTAATGCTAACTATTGCACTTTTAACATTTAGTAGGTAAAGCATTTTGAAAGTCATTTGAAAGAATGACTTAAATCATTTTGCAGTTCTCCTGCTTGACTGACTGAGCTTGATAAAGTCACTAGAAAATGGCCTTGCATTTGCTTGCTCTGTACAGGTCATATGTACTATAATCATACTTTGGCTACATGTGAAAAACAATTATAATTTTTGTTTGAAGAGTCACCAAGCCAGATTCACTTGCTGATATCTATGCTGGTGACTGTTCTTCTCTTGCTGAACAATGGATTGAGCATTTACTGATGCCTTAGATGCACCCAGATGCAATTATCTCTTTGTGTGATTCAGGAATGAAAGTCTTTTCCTTCCCTTACTTATAAACCAATGTTACAATTGCATTGCTTTGTACAAGCTTCCATGTGATACAATATAACTGTAACCACCACACTTGCCTAGAGTGATGTAAATGTTGAAACACTGTAGCAACTTTAACTTTGTTTCATACCATTTAGCTCATTTGTGTCACTCCACCAGCATGCAGCTCTAACAGACCAGTGGTTTTCAACCTTTTTTCATTTGCAGACCCCTAAACAATTTCAAATGGAGGTGTGGCCCCGTTGTAAATTTTGAATGGAGGTGCAGACCCCTTTCAATTGTAAATGTGGGTGTTCCCATACGTCTGATTGATCATAATGATCTTTTCTGGACCTCTTAGACATCGGGGTCCACAGACCACAGACTGAAAACCACGGTACTAGATGCATCATACCAGAAAGGGCAAATCCTGGAAGGGCAACTTCTTCTCCCCTCTTAAACAATGAAACGTTTTGGTTGCTAATAAGAAGACCATAAAATCATAAGCCCTGAATCTCTTCTTAAGTAAAGGGCTGACAAACACTGAAAAGCCTGTCATATGTCTATAGCCTCCTGTGCTCTTCTTTGCTTCCTTTCACTCACTTCTCTCAGTGATGTAGTGGATGTCTGTCTGGAACCTCTTTTTCTCACCTAACATACTCCAAGAGAAATATTTTACAAAGTGACCACTATCCCACTGTCTACTTCTACTCTCCTATGAATGAATGTGTAATACGGCCACTGTCCCAAATTCCATTCTCCTATGAACTTCTAAGGGTCAGTACTCTCTGAAAATACATACAAAACATTTTCCTGAAGAAGTGTAATGGGAGTGAATCCTATCAGTAATTAAAATAAAACATTTTACTTATGTTTATATATGTGTTTCTTATTAAATGAAAACATTCCTTCTTCTGGGTAACTGGAATCTAGATATTAAAGCAGACACTTCTCACTATGTGCCCTCCCAGTTTTTGGGTATTTCATATATGTGGCTCATTAAAATTCACACCAATGTTATACAACTGGATTGCTAAATCCTTGATTAACTCATCCTAGTAAAAGTCCCTGCATGTTTGATTCTTTCTGTAAACAAAGGCTGATGTTCACAGGAAAATAGTTACCGAATACGTTCTCTTAACCCCTTAGGCTAGTTGATTCTGAAGTTTTTGATTATTTAAGATGTCATCTTTTCTTTTCAAAGAAACTCATTTTTAAAAACACAAGAATGATAGTATAGCAGAGTAGGAGTTTTTACTCTATATTAGGCTGAAGGTGAACAGAACAGTTTCTTGTAATGTTTTCAAATAATTCAGTTCACATTTTAAAAGCCGAAGACCTGGTTCTGTTGGCTTTGTTTAAGCAAAATCCTCCTGATTGGGCTACAGTTGCCATTTTGACTCTTTTCTTGTGGTATATTTGTATCTTTGTTTTAGCTGCCCTATCTTTTGATAGGCACCAAGGAAATTCAGCAACATGATGATCAAAGACTATGTTATTAGAATTATTAAGCTAATCCCCTAGTGTATTTATGCCTGTTGGAGCAAGGTACATTAGGTAGCTAATAGCATTTCCAGATATTAAGGGAAAATGCTGAGCATTACATAGAAGGAGAAACTTAATAGACTTTCATACATGCATTACAGTTATGATGCATCTATTGATTTAGAAGAAAAAGCCTACCAATTCCATCTCTTATGTATTCCCCTATCCAACACTATCCCTGTCTGTCAGAGGCTTTTTTTTTTTGGCAAGTTATTATAGAAGTATCATGCTTAACTTTAATCATTCTTCTAGAATTAGTAAATTTATGTAAGTTAAAAACAATAAAGAAAAACAATTATGCAAGGCCTTATGTTTTCTACTGAGTTTAGAGACTGTTCATTTGGGGGCTCTTGCACTGAAGACACAGGAGTTTTACAAACAGAAAGAAAAGCAAAATCATTGAAGAAGTAGATGTGGCATCTATGCTTCCAGGTTTCAGGAAATTTCCAGGAACTAGGAAATTAAATTATAGCATTCATATAACACTGTAATGTTCATGCACTCCACATTCAGGAAATACCCATCTGAAAGATTCTACTGCAATGTTTATTTGATCCGTGGTGCTTACAATGCATTTTAGTAGTGTTGTCCTCAAAACTTTGTTACATCTTCTCCATAATCATGTATGTGTATGTATTTATGTATCTGTCTGGAGTGCAGTCATAATAATGTGATCATGAGTTTATACAGGCTACTTAAGAAACACCCTCATGACAGAATGATTAGAAGCTGGTAGACTATGTTAAACAAGATAACGAGTGGGTATCAGCACTGCCATTTTTTTGTTACCATGTCATTTACACTTGACAGTTTCCTGTAAGCATCCTAATAGAGGTCAGCCTTATTAAGGCAGTAAGAAGAGAACAAGTTAATGGTCTCCAGAGATCAATTTGGGAAGGGTGTGCCTTGAGGGAAAGGGTGGTCTGGGAGCAGATAAAGAGGTGAACAAGGCTGTTATCAGTAATGAAGCAGGTCAGGAGGTGATTTATTAAGGTACAAGAGCTGATGAGGAGGAGCAGTTGGAATGTTAAAGGTCAGGATAAAATGTTGCACTGGATATGATTAAAAGTAGGGAAATTTGGACTAGTAACAGGAGTCAAAGAGAGGGGTGGTATTGTGGTGAGACAGAAGGATGTTTGTTTCCTTAGGGCCCAATAATACTTCCACTGAACTCAATGGGGAAAAAAGCCTCATTAATTTAATCAGAAGTTGGTTCTGGCCCTTAAAGGCTAGGGACAGACATTCAAAAAGCCAAAGCCTGAATTGATTCAACCTTTGCAGGTTAGTCTAACCTGCCTAGGTTAAACCAGTTTGTAACAGGACAAACAATCTCTCTGGACTGAGGAACTGTAGTTGCTCAGGTCAGGAGCTGGGGAGCGTTAGAGCATGCCTTCCACTGCATTGAAGCTGTGCCGGGGCGGAGGAGGCACTCTAGGCTGAATTGGCCAGGGAGGGGTTTAATTCCCCCTCTCTATCCCACTGGCAGGGACCCAAGCCGGGTCTGCCAGCCACTCCCCTGTTGCTGCTGCAGCAGGGGGGCACCTTGGCCCCTGAGGCAGAGGGAGGACAGGGGGGAGTGTTAGTCTCCCCTCTACCCACACTGGCAGCCAGGTCTGCCTGATGTCCCAAGGGGCCCTGTCTGGCCATGCTGCCACCCCACTGCTGCAGGGCTGGAGTCCCCTGCCACATCCTCTTCTCAGCCTCTGGGCTGACTGAGGCCATTGGGGGGTGTTTGGGGCAGAAGTCCGCAGTGGGGTTTGGCTCAGCCCTTGGAGCTGGAAGCCATGACCCACTCTCAGTTAGCCCAGAAAATAAGAAGGGGATATGGCAGGGGACTTCAGCTTCTTCTGTCCCTTCTTCCTCCCCTCTCCTCAGTGGACCCAGAGACAGAATGGGACCCGGGAATGGACTCCAGACCTGCTCCCACTTCTGGGGGGGAGAGGATGCAGTCAAGCCCCAGTACAGCCTCCTTGATCTCCCAGCCAGCCCTGAGCCCAAGAAAAGGAATTCTCTCCCCTTCTGTGCTGAGGAGTCAGGCTGCTGAGCAGCTGTAGCTCCATCTGCGCTTGGGGCAGCATCTGGAGGAATAAGCCCACTCCTGATGGAAGTGGGTCGGCCCAAGCGCAGACTAAGTAGTGGCTGCTGGTATCAGGGCAGCAGCCTGAGATCTCAGCACAGGAGAAGAGAGAGCTCTTCTCAGCTTTGGGGCTGAGAGAGGGGAGAAGGAGGGAGTGGACTGGGGGAAGGAGGAAGAGGAGAAGCTGAAGTCCCCTGCCACATCCCCTTCTCAGCCTCTGAGCCAACTAAGAGGGGGACATGGCTTCCAGCTCTGAGGCAGAGCCAAGCCCCACTGTGGGCTTCTGCACCCAGACCCCCTTGCCGGCTTCAGTTGGGCCAGAGGGTGAGAAGGGGATGTGGCAGGGAACCCCAGCCCTGCAGTGGCAGGGTAGGGCCCAGCCCCAGCCCTTTAAGAAAAAAAAGAAGAAAAAAAAAGCCCTGCACTCACTGGCTCCTGCCAGGCCAGGGTGTGGGATGGGGTTAATTTCTGCTGCACACCACTGCCCTGCGCTGTATGGAGTGGGGCTATGCCACAAGCCCCCAAAAGCCCTGATGGCTGCTGCAGCATCCAGTGAGTGTGGGGGCATTTATTTTGGGTTTTTTAAGAGCCAGGATGCTAGGGCCGGACAGGGCAGCCATTGATGGGGCTTGGAGAGCAGGTGGGAGAGTCCCCCCATATAGTGCAGGGCAGTGGGGTGCAGTGGAGATCATCCCTCCCTCCTCCCCCTCCAGCCTGGTGGGAGCCAGTGAGTGTGGGGCTTTAAAAAAAAATACTAGTTCAGTAGGTTGTTTCATACTCAATCCCCAAATGCTCTGTTTTCAAATATAACCAAGAGACTCAGTGCATGGACCAATTAGAAATGGCCAATTATTGAGGACTTATTCCTTTTCTCTTCTGCTATCATGCATTCTTCAGCACTTCCAGGATCTGGACCATTTGTTTCCTAGAAGTGGCAGTTCTGGCAATAAGATGTGATACGTAATTAGCACCAGAAACTATTCTGCATTATGCATATAAATCAATCTGACCTGCAATTAGCCAGCCACTGAAACAACAGCCAGTCCTTGCTTTACAAGTGACAACTCCTTTGGTCATTCTAAGACCATATTTGCAAAGTCAGAGATCTATCTTGAGGATGAACCAGACAATACATAATAGCAACTTCCCTTTTTCGCAGCCTTTCTGTGTTACTCCTATTTCTGTTCCTCCCAGTACCCCAGGTTAAGAATCACAAAAAAATATTTATATCGAGATGGTTTAGCTTCTCTAGAAAGTTACTACTTCACTCATACAATCGAACCTACCCCCAAAAATGCTTACTTATCAAGCTTGGTACTTTGTCTTATAAATAATATGAACTTACTCATGGTCATAAACATTACTCCAGTAATAGCACTTACTCTTGTTTTACCCTCGGGTATCATATTCTCTTTCAATTCTACTTTTGCAGTTTTCCTAGGCTGGTGGGATTACTTTCTAAGTCACCTCCAGTCAATTTAACACAATATTCAGCATTTCAAGTTCTAATTACTTGCAGTAGGAACTCCACATGTACACCTTTTGAGAACCTCATTTGAACAGTTCTTCAGATGTTCCACAGGTGTATTTACTAGGCCTGTGTGAAGCAGCTAAGATTCGCTTCAGATTTGGCTAATTCAGGAGACACTGATTAGATTCAGTGATTCAAATCACTGTCCTGAATCAATTCAGCCAAATCTGATTCAGAGATTCAGCTGCAGGCAAATAGGCCAATTCAGCCGAATCGGCCTCATCCTCTGCCCGCGCTCGATGGCTGCCCTGCCTCCTCTCCCAGCTCCTGACTCTTTTAAAAAAAAAAAAAAAAAAAAAAGCCCCCACACTGCCATGAGCCCCCTGACCCACACCCACTCTCCCATCCCCACCATGGCTGCCCCACCCAGCCCAGCTCCCGACACTTTAGAAAGAAAAAAGCCCCAACTCACCAGCTGCTGCCAGGCAGGGAGCCGATCCTCAGTGCCCCTCACTGTGGAGGGGGGGGGGGCTCTGCTAATGAAACCACAGAAGCCCCAAGGCTGCTGCAGCAGTCAGTGGGTCTTTTTTTTTTTTTAAAGGCCAGTAGCTGGGGCAGGCAGGGCAGCCATGGGTGGGGCTGGGAGAGTGGGTAGGGGTCACGGGGATTCCCCCCACACACACACCTGGCTGTGTGCATGGGGGCTTTTTTTAAAGAGCCCAGAGCTGGGGCTGGTGGGGTGGGACAGCCATGTTGGGGATTGGAACAGTGAGAAGGGGTTGGTGGGTGCTCAGGGGGGCTGGGGGAGCAGGCAGGGGATGGGTCATAGTTTCATAATTTCATACTTGGTAGGGTTGGAAGGGACCTAAGCAGATCATCAAGTCCAACCCCCTGTCATGGCCAGGAAAGAATATCTAGCCTCCTTTTGAAGACCCCCAAAGTAGAAGCGAACACCACTTCCCTTGAAAGCTGGTTCCAGGAATCCTAGCCACCCTGACTGTGAAGTAGTGCTCCTGATATCTAGCCTGAATCTACTCTCACTCAACTTATGGCTGTTTTTCCTTGTTGCTCCCAGTAGTGCTCAGGGGAACAGGGACTCTCCCATTGCCTGCTGAAACCCTTGGCCACTTTGTAGGTGGCCACCAGATAACCTCTCAGCCTTCTCTTGTGGAGGCTAAACAGGTTCAGGTCCTGTAGCCTCCGCTTGTAGGACTTGCCTTGCTGCCCCCTGATCATGCATGTGGCCCTCCTCTGGACCCTCTCGATGCTGGCCACATCCCTCCTGAAATGTAGTGCCCAGAATTGGACACAGTACTCCAACTGTGGCCTAACCAGTGTTGCATAGAGGGGGAGGATCACCTCCTTGGACCTGCTTGAGATGCATCTGTGGATGCATGACAAGGTATAGTTGACCTTCCTGACTGTATCTCCACACTGCTGGACCATGTTCATCTTGGCATCAATGATGACTCCAAGATCCTTTTCTGCCTCTGCACTGATGAGAAGGGAGTTCCCTAGCCTGTAGGTATGCTGCTGGTTCTTCCTCCCTGGGTGCAATATCTTGCACTTGTCAGTATTGAAACCCATCCTGTTCTCATCCGCCCACCCCTGTAACCTGTCCAGAACTAGTTGCAGCCTGTCCCTCTTCTCCAGTATGCCCACTTCTCCCCACATCTTAGTGTCATCCACAAATTTGAACAAGGTGCTTTTCACCCCCTCATCCAAGTCAGAGATGTTGAACAGTGTGGGCCTGAGGACCAAGCCCTGGGGGATCCCTGTCCATATCCCTCCAGGTCAAAAATGAACCATCCACCACCACTCTCTGGGTGCAGCCCTCCAGCCAATTTGCTACTCATCTGACTGTGTAGGCATCGACACCACGGTCACCTAATTTTTTAATGAGAATGGGGTGAGAGACCGTGTCAAAGGCCTTCCAAAAGTCCAGAAAGACTACGTCTGCTGTGACATCTGCATCCAAGGATTTTGTGACCTGGTCATAGAAGGTCACCAAGTTGGTCTGACAGGATCAGCCTCAACTGAACCCATGTTGGTTGCCCTTAAGCATCATCTCCTTTTCTGATCCCTCGCAGATGTGCTCCTGGATAATTTTCTCAAAGAGCTTCCCCAGGACCAAGGTAAGACTAATGGGCCAATAGTTTCCTGGGTCCTCCTTCCTCCCTTTTTTTGAAAATGGGGACCACATTGTCCCTTTTCCATCCTCTGACACCTTTCCAGAGCACCATGTGTGCTCGTAAAGCTGAGCCAGGGGTCCTGCAATGACCTCTGCTAATTTCCTCAGCACTCTGGGGAGGGGGGGAGATCATCAGGACCTGCTGATTTGAACATCTCTAGTGCCACCAGAAGTTCTCTGACTAGGTTCTTACTGACCCTGGGCCTGGCAGCACCTCCCCTGGGTCCATCGGGGATCCCTGTGGTGGGGGATGATGCCCTGGTCCCTGCTCAAAAAAAATGAAGGCAAAGAAACTGTTAAAGAGGTTAGCTATGTCATCTGGTGTGATCACCAGATTTCCTAGCGTGTCCTGCAGAGGCCCTACATTACCCGGTATCTTTTTTTCACCCCCTGTATATTTAAAAAAGGACTTCTTGGTATCTTTGATCCAGGTCACTAGTTCCAGTTCCATCTCTGCCTTAGCCTTCCTAACAACCCCCTACACTCTTGAGCAATGGAAGTATAATCCACCTTGGTGGTGGCCCCTCCCCTCCATTGGGTGTATGCCTCTTTTTTAGCTTTGAGATGTTCCTGGATGCTTTTGGTGAGCCATGGAGGCTTTTGAGCACTCTTGCCCCCTTTGATCTGTGTTGGGATTGTCACCTTTTGGGCTTGGAGGATCGTCTCCTTAAGGAACAACCACTCTTCCTGGACTTCCAACTTCCCTCCCCTCTGGGACCTCAGTTCCTCCCCGTCCAGTCTCCTTACCTCATTAAAATCTGCCCTCATGAAGTCTAGGGCTGTTGCCTTGCTGCAGGTCTTTGACACCCTGCGCTACCAAGGATAGTGAATTCGTTAGGCAATGATCACTATCACCCAGGTGTTCGAGAACCCGCAGTCCACTTACCGGGTCATCGCCTGTGGCCAGGACCAGGTCCAACAAGGCATTTCCCCTGGTGGGACTGTGTACCTCCTAGGCTAGATGGAGGTCCTGTAACTCAGCTAGGAACCTACATGAGCAGTCAGACCTGCTGACTTCTCTCCCCAGCATATGTGTGTGTTTTTTAGGTCACCCATGATGACTATGTCCCTTGACTTAACTGCCTCCGCGAGCTTACCTGAAAATTCCTGGTCTAGCTCTTCCCTCTGGTTGGGTGGCCTGTAGTAGACCCCCACCACTAAGTCCCTTTTCCCCTGACCCCCTTGTATTCGGACCCAGAGCACTTCAGTCTTCCCCTCCTCTGCCCCAGTGCTGTTTGTTGAGGATGTGTATTGCTCTTTGATGTACAGTGCCACACCTCCACCTTTCCTCCCTGTTCTGTCCCTCCTGTACAGCTTATAGCCCTTGATGTTTACTGCCCAGTCATGTGTGGGATCCCACCAAGTTTCAGTGAGCCCCACTATATCCGGGTTTGTGTTAGCTAGCAGGAAGGCAAGTTCCTCCTGCTTGTTCCCCATACTGTGAACATTAGTATAGAGGCATTTAAGGCATCCTGGAGGTATATGCACCGCCCCACTAATCCTGGGACTATCTGGGCCTCTGTCTCTTACCTGGGTATTTCTTGTGCTCGTTGCCCTTCTTAGCTGGGCTGTTCCTGTGGGTGGCTTTTGGTTCAGTGTTTTGTGGCTCCCTCCATCCTCATATTCCCCTTCTCCTGAGAAGCCTAGTTTAAACCCTGCTGGAGGAGATCAGCCAACCTGAAAGAGAACACATGCTTACCTTTGGGGTAGAGATGAAGCCCATCCCACTCAAGCATGTCTCTTGTCCTGAAATATGGGCCATGGTCCAAAAAGCCAAACCCCACCTTGAGACACCATTTTTGAAGCTGCAAGTTGACCTCCTTGATACAGGTCTCATGGTGTCGTCCACGTCTGCTCACTGGAAGGACAGATGAGAAGACCCTGTCTTGAGAAGACCTTTGCCCCTGTCTCCTTCAGCTTGGTAGTCCTTCATCAGGTGATCAGGGCTGCTCCTGGCCATATCATTAGTGCCCACATGGATTAGGACCATGGGGTAGTAATTGGTGGGCCGGATAATGGCCGGGATCATCTCTGTCACATTCTGAATCCTCCCTCCGGGCAGACAGTAGACCTCATGTGACATAGGTCCTGGCAGGGGCCCCCTCATGGCCCCCTTTCTCCTCCTCCAGTCCCCCCTCCCCTGTCCCCTACTTACCAGCATGGAGTCTGGGTCCAGCTCCCTGCTGTAGTGAGCAGGGACTGCCCGAATCACCAAAGCTCTCCAAATCTTTATCAAATTGATTTGGAGAGCTTTGAATTGATTCAGACCTTTTAACTGGTCTCTTGATTTGATTCATATTTGGAGATTCAGCTGCCGAATTGGGCCAAATCTACCCCAAATCAAATCAGCCCCCAAAGCTTTGCACAGCCCTAATATTTACATTGGCTTTGCACCACTACATTAGCTGTTCCACCTGTCTACTCCCACCCTGCATGCTTCAAACCCTAAAGTACAGTGAAAAGCCCCCCTCCCAGGTTTTTATATAATTGAAGATGATAAAGCTCATTATTTTTGTAAAAGAATTTGAGATCTACCAAGGAAAAAAGACAATTAACAACTAATAATTTTTATACTGCTCTCCATTGGAAGATCACAATGAACTTTCAAAAATATGAATAGTTGACTGAAATTTAGAATATTTGATCCATAGAAAATTCTAACATTATACTTGAAATATCCCTTGTATTTGAAATATCCCATGAAAAAAAATCAAATCAATACATTAGGAAACTCTGATTCTTGAATTTCCAAATCTTGGGTCATAATATAAGACAAAAAATCATTTTATAGGTTTTATATTATTTTATACCAAATACGTAAGTAATGGGGGTACATAATATGAGCACATACCAAAGTGTCAAGCTGTTTCATTACAACAATAGCAGAAGACGCTTTGCTCTAGAAAAGAAAATTCCATATTTACCTAAATCTAAGATAACTTCAAACTCAAGACAACCCCAATTTGACTCTATACATGTAAAATTATAAATGTATTTATAATCACTCACCTTCCCCCTGCACTTCTATGGTGAGGAAAGCAAAAGTGAGGGGTCCAGGGTCCAGACCCCTAACCCTTGCTTGCCCTGTTGTCTGCTTCCTGTCATGTGGCTACTGCATTTTGCCCCAGTCATGTGGTCTTCCATGCCTGTCCCTTGGTGCCTGTCTCCCAACTCTTTTCCCTCCCCCACACAACATGCCTGACCCCCATATCCAACCCCTAGGCAATCTCTCCCTTACCATTTACCTTCTGCTGTGGCTCCAGGGCAGTCAGCAACAGCCATGGCCCTGGCCCTGCCTGGCACAAGTCTAGCCCAGACAGGGAGAAGGACCAGCAGCTCCCAGCCAGGCCAGATCATAGCTAGAGTAACCACACCTGGAGGAGAAAAAGAAGAGGGATGCCCCTTACCCTGCTGAAAGAACCATCCTAGTGCTGATGGAGGTGGAAAATCCCTCATCTTGGATTTGAATAAATTCAGTAAGATGTTTCAATACATGCTCAAAATACAATAAAATAATTATTTGACAATTATAGCATGTTAGTATTCTATTGTGCTTATTTGTGCTACTACTCTGTATGTCAGCAGCTTATATAAACCATAGAAAAATAAAAAACCTTAATAAGTGAAATTAAATTTTGAAATAAAATATTGACATTGTCCAAAATTAAATTTCAAAATGAGAAACATTTTAAAAATTTTCTATGGGAATTTTTGTCAAAATATTTTAAATGTCATTATATTACAGAGTCCATTGAATGAGCTTCCATCAGCAAATCACTATTTTTACACAGCTTTTCTTATCAGTCCTGTGTTTAATATCTTGGTACAGATAGAAGAGTTGGTTCCAAAACGGTTAACTGAGAACATTTGGGAAGTCAGTGGAAGAGCTGCAGTAAAGTTCAGAGCAACTGCTCCCCAGTCCTGCACTATGATAGCCTGTCATTCCAGCCTGTTTGACTTTATCATATTTGGCAATTTAAAAGTACATTAAACATTTAATACAGTACAATCTTCTCTGTCAAACTAAATATGCCTGTTTCTTTTCTCTTCATGACAGGATTATTACATAATTTTCTGTTTTTATTTTGCATGGGTGAATTATATGTCAGGTAAAGACACATTCCCAGATAGCCACACCTAATTTCCTGGAATTTTGATTGAGGTAAAGAGATTACTGTAGCTCATGTGCATTTAAAATGCCTTTTGAACAGTGTGCAGCTATACATTACAGAATTTTATGATGCTGCATATTGCTAAGGGCATGAAAATATATTCTACTACAAAGCGATACGGCTGGCATATGGTCAGTAATTTTCAGTTTATCCTACAGATAAAGATGCTATGCCGACTGCTCTGGATTAGCATTTTACACTTGGGTAACATCATACAAAATAATTAATTTTTCAAATAAATTTAGGACTTTTTAAAAAAAATCACTGCAAAATTTGCATGATCGGTTCTTGTGAGCATCAGTGACATTCAAAGCACAGTTTAAGACTTTTTAACGGTTGCAGGGACACTAGGCAGTTTAGAAAAAAAGCCTAAACTAATCTCTAACCTATCCTAATTTCCTCACTTGACACCTACATCAAAGTGAGAATTCCAATCAACAGCTGACTGCTGAGTTGTGAATCTCATGCTGTTATGAAGTGCATCACTGTATCCAAATTCTTGACCTGGGCTACAGATGTGATCAGTGAGCCATATTTATATGGCCCATCAAGTCAAAAATCTATAAGCAGCAAATATCTCTGAACATCAGTTTGCTCTTAAGAAAGGAAGAGACAAGTGCTCAAATCTGTGCAGAAGTTATGAAGGTCATTTCTATAAGATTTTTTGTGAAAGATGTTTTGTCTCATTTCTAACTGATTGTATGCTTATCTTAACTCCATGCTTTATTTTATTCCTAATTTGTAAATCAAGATTCCATGCAATGCTACCTTGAACTCCAAACTCAAAAACATGGCTTGTTGCCAATATAGGAGAGACCACAAAAAATATTAAAGGTTGTGCTATGATGCATACAAATGCTTGAAGCCAAGATCTAGTCTGTACCTAGAGCGGAGGCAAAAAAGATGGCTATTGGTAGTGCAGTGAACTGAAGAAAACAACCATAACAAGCACAGTAGCTCCACATTTTCATATGGGCATTTCTTGACTAGGAAAAATGCGTACCAGCACAGCTAGGGTGAGATGGCTGCGTTTAGGGATTTACACAAATGTGAGCATTGCCTTGTCTTACGTAAATGACGCGCCACAAGTCCAAGCAAAAAGGGGATTTACAGTAATCAACCATAACTTCAAAAAATAAACCTAGGTGCTTTAAGAAAGTCAGCAAAATGGCCTGCTATCCAAGTCTGTAATGGAAAATATATGGGACTGAATTCTGCCAGTGTTCCTGGAGCTCCTAGACAGATAATAAGGGCAGATGTTTATTCAAAGAAAGATAAATAAAATTGGAGCTGACTGTCACCAATCAAACTTAAGTACAGGAACTTGTATGTCCCTTAACAGCTAACAACTGCATTGCTAGTGCCACAGTAAGTGATGTACCTTCTTATAATACTCAGCACTGGGCAAAGTTTGCCAGTGTGATTTAGAAAATAAAGTTTTAAGCCTGGTCTATCTACACATGTTTTTATTGCCATAAGGCTCTGTCAGGAGTGAAAAAACCCCCCACACGTCTAGCCATGCTGACAAAGCCTGAATAGAGAGACTGCTTATTAGACTAAGTACGTGTTTTTGCCAAGAGTTTGTTGAACTGGAGTTGTAGCTGAGGGCTTGCCTAGAGCGTCCTGATGGGTCCAGGTGTTCTTGATTGTCTGGTCAGCTGCAGCCAGTCTTCAAGATAGCCGCTCACTTCTCCCACAGGAATATTGGCAGCTCTGAATTTCATGAACCTGTGACTGTGCCTGGCTTCTGATTATCATCTATTATTTTCTCTTTGTTCCTGTATTGGGTCTTGCCCTTGCCTGTCTGCTGGTTCCTGCCCTGGCTTGTAATTTCAAGTTTTGACACTCAGTTCCTGTTCTGGACTCTGGCAAAGTCTTTTCCTAGCACCTGATCTAGAACCTGCCACAGTCTTGGACCGCTTACCTTCTGATTCCTGTCGCAAGGTTTGACTATTGTCCCTGATTCCAGCCCTTCGAGCTGACTCCTGATTTCGTGGGCCCTGCTTTCCAGGTACATAACTTGGCTTTAGCAATTAAGACTCCCTCCCATGTTCAACGATAGGTATAGGCACTACTGGCTAAAGAACAATCTTGCCAGTCCAAGTGGGAGCTCCACTAGAAAAGGTGGCCAGTTATAGTTGCAAATTCTTTCTAGTATAGATAACGCCTTATGATTACCGATGATTTTTGTTCTATCAATAGGACATTTTACAGAGTAAAGCACAGCTCAGGATGAAATGGAATGGAGGGCTCTTCCTTTTCAGGAGTGACCCTGGCATTAGCAAGTTAAAATGTATGTCAATGCACTTTCCAGAATAAGATACAAATGTTGGTGGTTTTGACCTTGTTTGGTAATGAGTATGGTTTAAACAGCATATTTAAAATGATAATCAAGATTATCGGAGCCAGGCAGATGGTATTTTTAACATATTAATTGAAAAACCCAGTATAATTTGAAGTGTGAGTTGGCACGAGTCCAGATACAGTTTAACACTCTTACTGTCAAATTATCTGAGAGTGGTAATAACCCCTTTGTTTCTGGTATATCCATTAAAAAATAGAGAAGTTACTTGCAGCTCTAAGGTAACTGCTGGCCAGGAATTTAGCCCTAGATTTTGTGGGGCTTTCCCCTTATTTTTTTAAATTGAGAGTTCTGGTAGTGGTGGCTAATGAAAGGTCTGAAGTCTGCTACTCCTTCACCATTAAGAGCTGTGGTATATAGTAAAAAAGGTGTGAGTGGCAGTTCATGCAGCAAATGTCTTCCCTATCATGATGCTTATTTAAAACTTTCCTAGGACTTGGGGCTCATGCTCTTTCCCTGACAGACAAAATTATTGTGTAGTCCAGAATATTATGCCTGAAACCGTGACAGCTATTTCTGAATTCAGTGAAATGATGCACCAGGAAGTAAAACTGTTGTTCATTTATCATGCAATCTTCACTGCAAGTGCAAAACTTGTCAGACGTTTCTAATTGGCAATTTTTGCTTGTGCTTCCTCTATTATTGTGACCTGTTATTTCATAAAATTAATCTGAGAAAATTCTTGCGTCTCTAAATCTGATCAGATTTTTCTCAGGAAATGGGTTACATGATACATATCAGAGTGAGGTCTGACTAGAGCCTCTGCAGCAAAATAATTGGAAGCTGTGGGATGTACAGAAGGACACTTCTGGTTTCCCTGGGCCAGAGAAGATAAACTAGTTTAATGAATTAACAAAAGTTGGCACTGAGAGTTTCTCCTGCAAGTGTCTAACTAATACATATCCTAACCTGAATAAATCAGTGATGTTGAGGAACACTGACCTCTCCCCAGCTTCCCTACATTCTCCTCTTAAACAGAACAAACTTGAAAAGAGCAGTATCTGTTTTAGATATAACAAGAACTAACTTGCCCCAGTGTTGCTCATGGAGGGATTGGAAGTTATGGAACTCCCTGTGCCTGTATAATTCAGTCCAAAGCAATTTCATACCTACTGTTGCTGTTGGTGACTCAGAATCTACAGGGAATGTGATTAGTGGTTCTGTTTTTGAATGCCAGGCTTGTTGTGGAAAGGGAATTTTGCCAGTGTGAGTGCCACACACGCAATCTTGTTGTTGCAAGTTAACTAAGAAATATAGACTTGACAGCCTTATGGCAAGTATGCACAATTCCTCCTACAGAACACAGTAAGTTCCAACTGATTCATTTAGGGTGGGCTAGGAAGAGAGACACTGGCCTTAAGCTCATAGATAGCAGCTGAATTCAATTGAATAATCCACTGATTCTTATCTACAGTCTTTCAGGTCCTGCCGATACCATAGCTAGTAACCATTCCTGATATAGCTGTCCCTTTTAGAGCCCAGTATTACAGTTAACAGGAATTCTAAGGATACTAAGGACATACCTGCACTTTTCCCCACCTTGCTGGGTTTTCCACTGTGCACATACTGCCAAAATGCACACCATGTAGCTGCCTTAGCAATGACAATTTAGCATGCCTGAGACGGGGAGTTTATTGGCATGCATTCAGAGCTGTCAGCTCCAGAATTTAGTCTGCATGGCATTGTCTGCCTGCTTTGCTGTACCACTCCCAAGCAAGGGTTGGGCCAGGGTAGATAAGAGCACTGTACAGCTGCATTTGAAAATACTGTAGTAGCAAAGCATAATTCTATGGCATCCTTGCTCAACCATTTTAGAACTGCTTTGCTTATCTTCTAGGAATCTTTTTTTCTTTCCTTTATGCCTATCAAGATATATTTTAGAGGTATATGAATAGTATGTCCTCCTCCTATTAAAGAAAAAAAAAGAAAATAGTACTCTGAGTTTCTAAAGGATTTTTTTTCTGTTAGCATGTTATTACCACCAAGAAATGAGCTCTAGTACTTCTACACTGTAAAATGGCTAGGTTTTAAATGGTTTTGTTGAACATGATCAGCATTCTCATATTTTTACATAACTACATGAAGTCAATGAGTTTTTATCATGGTAGATAGATATGCTTACCATGATTTGTGGTAGAGAGTGTGTGTTGGAGTGGTTCAATTTTATTTCACAACTGTTCAAACGAGGGCCAGATTCTGATGCCTTGACTGATGCTAAATATACTTTATTCCATCTGGGCCAGATGGTGACACACTTTCTCAAGTGTCTTGCGCTACAAGTAGTCCCACTGAAACCAGTGGTAAAAAGTTATTAAATTTTAAGTGGGGTTTTGAAATATGGCCCACAGATGTTTGTAGTTCATCTGGGACCCACCTGTCTCTGTATGATGCACAAAATAGGTAAAGCTGCTTGGGGTAGAAAGATAATGTGAAGACAAGATGGGGAATATGTTGAGTGGGTAAACCAAGCTAGAATTATCTTGGTGGTAATATAAATAACCAAGTGTAGAATTAAGTTTTATTTCTTTTGGTGTCTGCAGCTGTGTACTCAATCTTAACTGCTTTAAATCCACTGCAAATGTAATATGTTCGTGCTTGTAGTGTTAAGATTGTTCTTGGCAGATGCAACCCAATTCAGAACCATATTGCCCCTTTGGCAGGGCATGTTGCTTTTCAAACATGATAAGACATGAAATTGGCACACCCACACCCTTTTTTTTTCCCCTCGGTCCTATTCAAAATTAAATTTAAAAGCTTTGCTTAAAAAACAATTCACCTTATTAAGTTGTTGTTCTTTGTTCTTATTTCTATGAAAATAGCAACATGTAAGCAGGAATCATTTCTTCAGTAAGAATTGACTGAAAACATTCAAAATCTTGTGTGAAAATTCTGCATCCTGTATAACTATATTGATATCAATTAAGCTGCAACAGGAGTCAATAAATGTAGATTTTACCTCTACATTATAAATCTCTATATACCTCATCACTAAAGAAATTTTATTATTGAGTAAAACTGCCAGGCTTGAGAGTGCTGGACATTCCTCTTAAAAAGCACATTATCCTCAAACAATGGCTACTTTGAGTGGTTAATATAAGTCATTGTTAAAAGTGGTGGGGTGGGGGGAGGGAGGAAACAGGGGAAGAATAATGGACAGTTGTCATTTCCTCTTCTGTGTGTCATGGGATAATTGCTACCACGGAAAGTCAATACAGTTTAAATGACAGAAACAGATAGTTTTTTATAGTACAACATGTCAATGGATATCAAAAACTGAAAAGTGAAATATTCTAGGAATGAAGATATAGGAGTGTGAGGAAAGGAAGTGCTGGAAGTGCCTGATTAAACTAGGAAGTACAATATAGTTTTTAACACCATATAAGAAACTTAGCAGCAAGGAGCCAAAATGGCATTGTGTGCTACTTAATATTTTAACATGTTTTTGTATTTATTATTTTGGTTATACACAAGATAATATTTTAACCTTAGTTTACAGGTTAAGTGCTCGAAAGTTGGGAAATGCCAAAATTAAGGATACCTAGTTTCATAGTTAGTAGGGTTGGAAGGGACCTGAGCAGATCATCAAGTCCGACCCCCTGACATGGCAGGAAAGAGTACTGGGGTCAAACGACCCCAGCAAGGTGATTGCCTATCCTCATCTTAAAGACCCCCAGGGTAGGGGCCAACACCACTTCCCTTGGAAGTTGGTTCCAGATCCTAGCCGCCCTGACAGTGAAGTAGCGCCTCCTGATGTCTAGCCTGAATCTACCCTCTGCCAGCTTGTGACCATTATTCCTGGTCACTCCTGGTAGTGCTCGGGGGAATAGGGACTCCCCCAATGCCTGCTGGTCCCCTCTGACTAGTTTGTAACAGGCCACTAGATCCCCCTCAGCCTTCTCTTGTGGAGGCTGAACAGGTTCAGGTCCTGTAGCCTCTCCTTGTAGTGCCTGTCCTGCTGCCCCTGATCATGTGGGTGGCCCTCCTCTGGACCCTCTCCATGTTGTCCACCTCCCTCTTGAAGTGCGGCGCCCAGAACTGGACGCAGTACTCCAGCTGCGGCCTGACCAGTGCCGCATAGAGGGGGAGGATCACCTCCTTGGACCTGCTCGAGATGCATCTGTGGATGCATAACCTGTGTAACTTTCATTTGGGCCCCTAGGTGTGCAGCTGTGAGAGAGATTCTTAATCTCCCTGTACAGTGCATGATACTGATCATCTCATGCATATGCAGCTCTTGACTTCCTGAAGGGGAGATTTAAGCACCAAAGAATGGGATCTACAAAAAATGGCATCCTTATCCAAGAGTCATTAGCTGACTTCTGCTTGGCTACCACTATATGCACCTAGTTCAAAATCTAAATTCTCAGGATCTCCACTTGACAGCCTCCAGTCCTTAATTGGCCACATTTTGCCAGTAAAGACACCTAAAAATACCTGGGTATGTCCAGACTTATTTAAAGTCTAAGGACAAGTGGGCAGAAAACAACAGAATGCAGTTCAACAAGGAGAAATGCAAAGTGCTGCATCTAGGGAGGAAAAATGTCCAGCACACCTACAGCCTAGGAAATGACCTGCTGGGTGGCACGGAAGTGGAAAGGGATCTTGGAGTCCTAGTGGACTCCAAGATGAACATGAGTCGGCAGTGTGACGAAACCATCAGAAAAGCCAATGGCACTTTATCGTGCATCAGCAGATGCATGACAAATAGGTCCAAGGAGGTGATACTTCCCCTCTATCGGGCGCTGGTCAGACCGCAGCTGGAGTACTGCGTGCAATTCTGGGCGCCGCACTTCAAGAAGGATGCGGATAATCTGGAGAGGGTCCAGAGAAGGGCCACTCGTATGGTTAAGGGCCTGCAGGCCAGGCCCTACGAGGAGAGATTAGAGAAACTGGACCTTTTCAGCCTCCGCAAGAGAAGGTTGAGAGGCGACCTGGTGGCTGCCTATAAGTTCGTCAGGGGGGCACAGAAGGGAATTGGTGAGTATTTATTCACCAAGGCGCCCCCGGGGGTTACAAGAAATAATGGCCACAAGCTAGAGGAGAGCAGATTTAGATTGGATATTAGGAGGAACTTCTTCACAGTTCGAGTGGCCAAGGTCTGGAACGGGCTCCCAAGGGAGGTGGTGCTCTCCCCTACCCTGGGGGTATTCAAGAGAAGGTTGGATGTGTATCTAGCTGGGGTAATGTAGGCCCAGCACTCTTTCCTGCTTATGCAGGGGGTCGGACTCGATGATCTATTGAGGTCCCTTCCGACCCTAGCATCTATGAATCTATGACACTTAGTATCCATCCCTCATTAGATTTCAAATCTAGCATTTTCTGTGCATCTTCCCTGCCACTTGGAATATTGAGGTTAAGAAAGGTTGACCCAAATACTTTCAAAGGTGGCCAATAATATTTAGAGGTAGAGGGGATAAGAGGGTGAGGCAAACTTTACTTGAAATACCTTAGTTTCCACTTGGAATCAGAGCATCAGTCCAGTTCTGCTCCCACTTCAGTCAGTGGAAGTGTGCCCTTAACTTCAGCGTGCCCTTAACTTCAACTTCAATGAGCCATAAATTTGTGACTTAGGCAAATAGAAGACTGAAATCCTGTGTGTCTGAACCCCAAGGCCATTCTTTCTGATAAGAGACTGGTTTTCCTTGTAAATGCTTGTCAGAGGGAACAAGGTGATTCATATAATATCTTTTGGTGTAAGTTATGCAAGCTAAAGAATTCTCTTTCTGTTGTAGTTAAGCCTTTTGATTACTGTCTGTAAATAGTGTCTTGGATTGAGCTCTGCTAATTGTGTGTTCCCTCAAGGCAGGTATCATTGGCAACCTCCAACAAAAAAAACAACTATGCATTTCACTATAGTTGTCCGTTTTTCAGAAAAAAATATTTCCTACCCTCCTTTTAGCTACATGTTATTTTTTTAGGTTGCATTAAGGATTGAGACCTTCATTCCAGGCACCAACCCTTTCATAGGAAGCAAGGTAGAACAGTTTGAAGTCAGTAATTAATTTTTAAAAAAAGAGGGGAAAAGGATGAAAAATAAAACTAAAGAATCATAGTGCTCTATCTACTGAGGTTAGAGCCATAAGGGGCTTGTATAGACTGCCACTGAAGCTTACAAGTACACCCTATATACTTGCTCCCATTCCACGTGTGCAAATCCTGGAAATGAATAGTTCAGAGTGTGGTTGCCTAGGAGCACTGCTGGATGCGTGATCAGGGTCGCTTGAAGGCAACAGTATTGCTTTGGTTCTGGAATTTAGCATTTGTGGAACAGGAGTGACTTGGTGGGCTCTTCTTTTTGTTGCCAAGCCTCAATATGACAAACAGTATAGACAATGTAGGAGCTGAGGGTGCTGAGGTTGCATCATAGAGATTTATTGCTAACTAGTGGAAGATGTTCTAACATTCTTGCTCTAATCAGGAAATGACAAAGTGTTAAGAATCCAGTTCCGCAATGCTTATTCAGCTTGTATGAATAGGAGTACATCATACCAGAGCATGTCAGTAGCTACGTCTACATATGTGCATTTACTGCATATTAACTGACATTACTGCACAGTTTAGGCATGTGTCTACACATGCACGCATGTGCTGTGCAGTAAATATGACAGCTTATGATGACTTTAGGATAAATTTGATACCTGCATCATGTAGTTATCAAATTTATGCCCGATTAGGTACTACACAGTAGCACACATGTTTGACATCTTACTGCACAGTACAACTGTGTGTGATGACTGACTTGGGACTAACTCGGTCCCAAGTCAGTCTACGCATAGCATTAATGAACTTTAACGTTTGTGTGTGTAGACGCCAGACTTTCCTGCTTACCACACAGTCAATTTAAGCTGGTGTAAATGCACATGAAGACACATCCATTATAATATAAAGGAGAGCTAGAGTGGACTAGTGAGAGTTCATGACCTTGGAGAGTTCGTTCACAGCCCTTCCTTCCTTTACTTAGCCTTTATGGTCACAGCTTGTTGCTCTTGCCTGCATCCATTAGGTGCTGATTTATGCAAATGCATACAATCTAGTCAGTGAGAGATTAAATTCCTAAGAAAGAAAACAGTCTTTTGGAAACAGAAAATTGCCCAATTTACCTTACTGTGAGTCAGAAAATGGCAAACTTGGCATGCTTATCGAACTGCAGGTAATGTTTTGTTCATTTTAAGCACTCAAAGGGGAGTTGCTAACTACATCTAATCGGCAGGGAGAGGAGACCCACACTGCTACTTTGACAAAAAACATGCATGTCAAGTTATATGTCAAGGTGAGTTGAGAAATGACCCAATCCTCTCCAAAGCCCTGCTATGCAGTAAGGGCTAGACCATGCAACCTTTATGCACTTTAGAGGCCACTTACTCACAAGGAAGTCCATTAACTTCAGTAGTGTTCTGCTTTGTGAGAGTTCGATGATAACCTGTAGGCATAAAATGTTGATTCTGTGCACCCCAGCCTGTATCTTGTTGTCATTTAGTGAATGTTGGAGTGTTTTTGTTTTGCTTTATTAAAATAATGTAAGTGCATGTACATAAGGATTGAATGCAAGTTAAGGGCTAGTTTGCAGGGCTGGCTAGAAAACAAGAATTCTATTGCGGGGGGCAAGGGAAAATTAAAAAAATCAAGGTTGTCTCAGAATTTTTTCATTCCTCATCAAAATGAAGCTAAAACACTTCCCCCCAGCCTTTTTTTTCCCTCAGAGAGTGAGAGAGAAGGGGAGAGACATAAGAATGGTCTGGTGGCAGACAGCTCAGTTGAGATGCGGGAGAGCTACGTTCTAGCTTCTAATTCTCTGTTGGGTCTGTTCTACCCTGGATAAGTACTGTATTTCTTGCATACAATATACCCCAGAATATAATACACATCTAGGATTATCCTGGGCCTGGGCCTGAAGGCAGCTGAACTGCAAGGTCCTATACCTGTGAAATGCTAACAGAGAAAGTCTGTGCCCAAGTTAAATCCAAGGCTTAGATTAAGGTTTAGTGTTAGGCTTAGGGTTAAGGTTTATGCAGATACAAAAGAAAAAACCAGTGCTGAAACAGACACAGACCAAAAGAAGCTTAAGATCATGTGGATCCACCATGTAGGACCCACAGCCCAGTGTCCTGGTAAGTGTTAAGAATGGAGATTTTTCATTAGGTTATCTCCATTAGTCTGAAGCCACACCAAAGGCAGAGCAAGGTGGCACATTAGAGGCTTGGAAACCTCTCTGAACCATAGATGCTGTGCTGTCCTGCCTTTGGCCTGACTAGATGACAAGAAGATATAGGGAAATCTGCAAGCACTGGATAAGGGCCAGGTGCTAGGACTTGTGCAGGTACAAAGATAATGTGTAATGTGCATCTTTAAGAAACTACTCCACAGAGAGGAAGGGGGAAAGGGCCATGGGTCTTTTCCCACCTTTGTACCAATCCACGGAGCACAGATGCAAAAGGGGCTGTACCAACATTTTATTTTCTGGTGAAGTCCCTCTCAGGGGTCTCACTGAATGTTCTAGTACTTACTGAGAGCTGAGGCTAAATGTTGCATAGTAGCTGAACACCAGCGTCATGATAGCAATAATGTTGTCATTTTAAAGGAAGATATACATGGGAGGGAGCCTAGTGATGCTACCTATGAGGTTAGGTTGCCATACACTTTACATATAGGAATCTGTTTTTAGTTGCTCATGGCTGTGCCAAACTTTAACCATTAAGGCCAAAATTTTCCATGCTCAAATAAGCCAAGTTCACTGGGCTTTTTATGAACTTTTCTGTTGTTGTTGGGTGTTTTGTTCTGTTGTGTTGTGTTGTTTTGTTGTTTTTTTTTGGAGAGATTCTATTGGCATATGCTTAGTAGAGGTATGTTGAAATGTGACAATTAAACTCTCCAAATCCATTTACATTGAGCCTTCTACAGTCCATAATTGTTGGGTACTGTACTGCTTTCATGGTACTTCTGTGATGGTTAATGAGAAGTGTGACCCAACACATACTTCTGCTCTGCTTCGTTTCCAGTTTTGGCACATACAGTGGAACTGCCCTAATGACACCCATAGTTACTGCTTCAGTGCTCTGTCTCCAGCCTCCTTGCATGTGGGCACCAAATTGAGGTTATTTGGACATCATTGATTCTACTGCTTCTGGATATTTGCATGTTTGAAACAGCATTCTTTAGTGCAGAGGTTGTCAACCAGGGGGTGTATATACCACTGGGGGTACTTTGAAAGGTCCCAGGGGGTATGCAGGGGTGAAAGGGGATGGAGTGCCACTGCCTCACAGGAGGAGGGCAGGGAGAGGGCAGGCAAAAGCAACGGCGCCCTTCTGCAGGCCACACAAGCACTGTGCTGCCACCACTCACCACCACCTCCCCACTCTGGCCCCGCTCACCATCCATCTGCTCGCCACACACCCCCTCGCCGACTGACCGCTTGCTGCCTGCATGCCACCCCCGTCCTCCAGGGCGTACACTTCTTAAAAAGGGGGTGCTGGGATTACACTTAGTTAAAAAGGTTGAGAACCCCTGCTTTAGTGTGTGTGTGTGTGTGTGTGTGTGTGTGTGTGTGTGTGTGTATTTTGCATTTGATAGATAACTTGTATAAAAACCATAATAATGACAAAGTGATGGTAACTGAAATAGTCACTGAAGATAATTATCACCCTGAACTGTCGACTCTATTGGTTACAGATGCCAATGAGCATTGAAGTAGCCAAATATTTGCATAAATAATAATCTCAAATTTTGAGCTGGCCATTCTATGGGTGCAACAAATTTTGTTAGTTACAGAAACTGCTGAATGTGTGAAAGCTTGGCTTCAGCAATATGCTAGCATCCTTCTTGTTGTGCCAATAGTATCAATCCCTGCAATTGATGGAGTTTCAAAGTAAAATAGTGTAAAAGAAATTAAATACATGTAATGAATTTTAAAACTCGGGTGCAGAAACAACTCAGGACATGGAAAGCATAACATTCACTTCATTAAATTTGTGGGGAAAATAATAAAAACCTGTTAGGTTTATCTTTTAACATCTTTCACAGTGATGCACCTGAACTGAAGAGACAATAAAAGCTAAAAGGCATTTGTGAATTCCCTTTTTTGTAATGAAGCTGCAATTTCCATTGTACCAATGTCTGTTGCAGCCCTTCCCACATTGTATGGCTCCCATTGCATAGCACAGTGGTTAGGTGTTCAGTAGGGCTGTGCAAAACAGCACCATATAATTTTGACTTCCATTTCACCATTTCAAAGGGACAGGGTCTCGTTTCACTGTTTTGAAGCACTGTTCCATTTCATTTCACTGAAACTTTCGCTGTTTCAACATTTTGCCCATAGGCTGTAATGGGGAATCATGAAAATTCCTGTAACTTTGTAATGTCTTGCCTAATCTGGATGAAATTTGCAGGGATGGTAGCCCCTTCTGAGGGCATGAAGTCTGCCAAGAATCAAGGAGATAGGTGCAGGGGTTTTTTTTTGTGAAACTGCATTTCAAACTGTTCAAAGCAAACTTTGTATCACTTGCCAGCAGTGGCAGCCTGCTGTCATCCCGCACACAGATCTGGGGGCCTGCTCTCCCTGGGACAAGTCTGGCACAGCTCTGTAGCCCTCTGGGGGAGCATGGGCCCCCGGATCTGCGCATGGGTTGACAGCAGGCTGTTGCTGCCGGCTGGGGCCAGCACCAGCATGGGGCTTTTCCTAGCTTAGAAGAGCCGGGGGAAGTGATCAGAGAGCTGGGGGAAGGATCAAGGAGCTGGGAATTGAACTGGGAACTGGGGGAATGTTCAGGTTTAATTTTCCAGCTCTGATCATTTCTCCCAGTTCTTTCTGAGGGGTGCGAGCCCTGGGATTTGTGCTCCAGGCTTCAGCAGGCTGCTGCTGCAGGCTGTGGCCAGTGGCAGCACTGCAGTCTTCCTGGAGCTCAATGCAGGCTGCTGCTGGCCCCAGCCTGCAGCAGCAGCCTGCTGAAATCCTGCACACAGATCAGAGGCTTGTGCCCCCCAGGAGGAGATGGGGAAGTGATCAGAGAGCTGGGGGATCAAATCGGGAGCTAGATGTCAATATCAGAGCAGTCATTTCCTCCTCTCCCCCCTCCCTCTCCTTAGTTTCTGTTTCACTGCAAGCAAGCCTGGCTTTGAAACTTGAAACATTTTGAAACTTTCAAAACATTTTGAGTGCCGTCATTTCATTTCAAAGCCTTTTATTTAGTTTTGATTTCACTGTTTCGAGCTCGAAACAGCTTTGAAATGAAACACCCATCAAAATTTCACACAGCCCAAGTGTGAAGTATTTTACATTGCATGAGGATTGGTCTATGGACAAATTTCCTAGTTTGGCATATGCAGTGATGAATATTTGTTGTGAACTTTCATAGATTTCATAGACATTTGGGCTGGAAGGGACCCTGGAGGATCATTGAGTCCAGCCCCCTGCCCCAGGGGCAGGAAGTCAGCAGGGATCATAGGATCCCAGCAAGATAAGCATCCAAATGTGTTTTGAAGGCCTTCAAAGTGGGTGACTGAACCGCCTCCGGCAGCAGTCTATTCCAAACCTTTGGGGCTTGGACAGTGAAGACGTTCTTTTTTTATGTCCAGCCTGAATTGATCCTTGGGGTGCTCTGGTGAACAGACACTCCCCCAGATCCTGATGAGCACCCTGATAAACTTATAGGTGGCCACCAGATCACCCCTGAACCTGCGCTTTTCCAGGCTGAGGAGTCCCATTGCTCTCAGCCTCTCATCATAAGGTTTTCCTGACCTCTGAACATGCGCGTGACTCTTCTCTGCACTCTCTCAAGCTTCTCCACATCCCTTTTGAATTGTGGAGCCCAAAACTGGACGCAGTACTCTAGCTGCGGCCTCACCAAGGCCAAGTACAATGGGAGAATGACATCTTGGGATTTGCTTGAGAAGCAAATATGGGTCCTGAGAAGTGAAACTGAGCAAATCTGAGAAGGAAAACTGAGTCAGTATCACTACAATCTGTACAGCTTCTGGGGAAAGATTAAGTGTCTTTGGACAAACTTCTCTTGCCTTTTGTTTCCTAACCAATGCTAACTTTAGGGGACAGACAACCTGTCCTGTTTTATTTTTCTTCAGGTAAAAATCAGAACATGCTAATTTAAATTAAAAACAAGAGGCATGTTTCATCTACTATTAAAAGCTGGCATTACTAATATATGAGAAGTGTCTTTTAATTGTACTTTACAACTAAAGCAAAAAAGGGATAAAATACATCCCTTGCTTATATTGGTAGGCCACAGAATCTTAATACTGATGCTAGTGTCCACAGGGAATTGGGTTAATGCCTCTGATCTGTCTCTTACTTAGGTATTTCTAAGGCTGCTATCACTATGTTTTCTATCAGTTAGATGCCAATTAAAGGTGACATTAAACACGACCACCAGAAGCTACATTTGCTCAATCTCGGTTTTATTTCTGAAGTGCATCCCCAGTTGGTAATGGAATGTTTTGGTTTTTTTAATAGTCCAGGGCATCTTTTCTTTTCTCGTTAATCATTTCACATGTTCTGATTCCTTTTGTAATAAAGATGGTTGTAAACCAAGATGTTAGATCTGAATACCCTTAAATGGGGTAAGTTTTAGTTCAAATGCATGTTTTACAAACCTTATCTACCTTTATCAATAATGAATATTGGTAAAATAATTTTACTAAGACTCAGGTGAGGAAAACTCAGGTTATTCTGAAATATTTAAAGCACAATTGAAATATTGAAAATGCATCCACATGAAAGATGTATTTGTTAAACATTATTTTAATGAGAGCATTTATGAATTCTCATTTCTAGTAAATTGACCCCATCAACATTTATTTTGTAAAATAATATAATATATAGAAATAGATTTTGTTAGTTGCTTAAGCTAACCTTTTTGTGATCATATTAACTTATGATCATTTGGAGAAGCCCAGCTAGTTTTGGGGTTGAGGGGCATAAAAACTGTAGCCTTGCTGTAACCTCCTTTTTATAGTACTTAAACAGAGGGTAAGTTGAGAATGCCCTACCCACATGAGTCATCTGATGCATTTCAAAACCAGAAGTTCACCAGTGAGGCTGCTATAAGTTTGTCTCCAACAGGCAGGCGAGAGATGAACGCAGACCAGTAACTCTAGAAAACTTCCAGGACCCAAATACATCAGTAGTGAGCAGGTATGCTTGGTCCCATTCTTTCTAAGACATGCTGCCGTGATATAGATAGGCCCATAGATGCAAGAATAAGACTTTCAGGAAAGTGATGCCTGCTACATCCTCCTCCCATTAAGTCAATGAAAAAACTCCATTCAACTTTAGTGGGTCTTACACCGATCCTTTTGTGAATGAGAAAGAAAGAACTACTGAGCCAGGAGGGAAAGAAGTTGAGCCAAGAACTTAGCACTAAGGATGAGATTTAAGGTAAGTCCTAAATCATCATGCATTTGTTGCAAGTGGCATCTTGAACAGAACTTAGAAATTACTTTGCCATTTGCAAAGTACTGGTGTCACATAGTCTATACTGCTTTGCCTACATCCAGCATTTGAAAATAGTTTCAGACTGCTTCAAAGGATATACATATATAATCAGAGTCTGTCATGGCATTTCAAACAATCTGCAAAATTCAGGGGAGACTGAGTCAATCTAAGGAAACCAGTTATGTTCTATGAAGTGGACAACTAAGAGAGTAATTGATATAATTGGGTAGAATATTGCACATAGGAAAAACCAGGGAAATACATTACCTTCTTGCTGAAAGCAAAAGTGCTCTTTCTTAAGCCTTTTAAGATCTTGCTCTTCAGTGTTGATCCAGGTTTCAAAGGTTAAATTAAACATATATTTACATATGCTGTAAAGTAAATTTAACCATTGATCTAAAAAGCTGTAAGACAAGCTCATTTAATCAAAATAATTTGCTTTCTTTTCTTTCAATGTGAGAAAAGTGATCATATAAGAAGATATAAGTTTTTCTCAGTCCTATACCTGATAGCATTGAAGGAAGCAAGAGGAAAGAAGTATATTCCATTTCTAAAAGTAAGACATTTCACTCACTCATTTTAGAAGCAAGATTATTTGTTTGTTTTTTACTGATTAAAAAGAATAGAAAATATTTTTCTGACACGTAAGTTTTTGATGCTTTGAGGCCTTGTTTCTGAAGCCTAACACAATGTAGCAAGACAGTTTTGTGGACTGCATGCAACTTCTCTTCAGAAAATGAATTGCTTTTAGTTAGCAAGAAATTATAATTCATGTTTGTCTGAAAATGATTGCCTGCAAGTAATGTCTTTTTAAAGCCCTTCCCAGAAGCTATGTACCAAACACTGCATGCTGTTAACAGTTCTAACTCTTACATGCTCGAGTAGCTGTTTTCTGAATCTGAGTTCTAAGAAAACAGCAGTATTCAACCCAAGAAAAGCAGCATTCTCATACTGGTGTTGGAATGGATTAATTTGCTTCCATATTAAATAAATACTTTGTGCTGCTTCTACCTGCAGTCAGCCAAAAAATAATCATCCAACTGCTTCTCTATCCCTCTGAGAGAGTGGATGTCCAAAAGAAAAAGCCCCAGAAAATTCACTGAACAAAGTGGGAGTGCTTTGTTTGTGAGTGGGATAGAAATGGAACAAACTGATTGTTTAAAATGCAGATGCTTCACCAGAATAAATTGTGGAGGCAGAATTGGAAGCTTTAGAGACTTTTATCTGTATAATTTGTCCATGTCTGTGCTTAAATGGTCAATGCAGGCATAAGAATAGTCATGCAAGTATTAAAATATAGATGGATGTAGTCCTGTTCCTCTCCCTGCAGACCAATACCTGTAACTTCTAGACATAGTTCTAGATAATGTGATTGTTTGCTTTAATGCCAGCAGTGAACAGCAAGTCTAAGGACCTATAATGAAGCTGATTTTGCAGAAGTAGAAGACCACAAGTTAACCTCTGCTTTACGTAAGTAGATGGAAGATGTAAGGATTTCTTAGGGTGATATCTTCTATTGGACCTACTGTGTCGTTAGTAGGGTTGTGCGAAACAGCAGTGTTTCATTTTGACTTCCATTCCACCATTTTGAAGAGACAGTGTTTCATTTTGACATTTAGTTTCATTTCGAAGCACTGTTCCATTTCGTTTAGTCAAAACTGTTTTGCTGTTTTGGTGCTGTTTTCGACGTTTCTCCCATAGGCTATAATGGGGAATCATGAAACTGCCTATAACTTTGTCATTTCTTGCCTGATTCAAATGAAAACAGCAGGGAGGGTAGTCCCTGCTGACAGCACAAAGCCCATCAAGTTTTAAGGAAATAGGTGAAGGGATTTCTGGGAACCTGCAACTCAAGCTGCTGACAAGCAAAACTCGTGACACGTATGACTTTGTGTGTGTGTTAAGGCACGGCCTCACTAACGCCGGGGCCTCTACATGACATGGTAGTGTACCCCAATGAGGTTTCCTTCTTCCCTACAGACTCATCCTGGTCTACGACTTTAAATAACAACAGGTAAGTAAACAGCACAGTAATACTAGCAGCGTCTCAGGCAGCCATACTGTGACAGACCCTTCCTTTCCTTTCCTGCAGAAATGTCTTCTCCAGCAGCTGCCATAGAACTCTACCTGCCAACACCAGCCCTGGGGCTTAGGTGTGCCCAGGGCCATGAGTCACTTCTGGTCAGCTGACTGGGGACAGGTGCTAGGGGTGTTAGTCTAAGGATATGGCACTGGCAGACAAGGTTCTTAGTTTCAATCTGATAACTTTTCGTAGATCAACAGAATAGCTGGAGAAATATATCTTAGCAAGCTTTTGGGTTGAAAAACCCTTTGTCATGCTGAGTAAGCACCTGCAGTTCGTGTGTGTGCTGTTCCTGGATGGAAGGAATAGTAAAGAAGCCAGAGGCTGGCATGCAATGCAGGCAAGAAAGCCAGTCAGTGTAAATGGAAATGGAAGCATCAGGGGGGTAAGGGACAGGCTGGCATTTGTGGGTGGTCACCGACCACTGTTCAGGGCTTACCACCCCTCCCCCCCGACAACAGTGCCGTGGCTGTCTACAGGAGCTCCCCGCTTGCTGCTGACATGCTCCTGCTGCCAACAGCTCTGCCACTACTTGCAGGAGCTCACTGTGCCCCACCAAACTCTGGGGGTGTGTGGCGTTCATGCTTTCCAGCACACTCCATGGTGTGTTTCATAGTATCTTTGCCTTGGTATGCTGGAAAATCTGTGTTCTTCTGAAAAGTAATCTGATTTATGTAATATATGTAGATAATTGTATATGTATGTGGATTTATGTAATGTATTTATGTAATACATTACATTTATGGGCTGAGGAGGGAGAGGAGGATCCACGCACTGAACCAAAGACTGAGGAGCTGGTGTCATCGGGAAGGCTTTGGCTTCCATGACCACAGCCCGCTCTTTGGCAAGAGAGGCAGCGAGCTGCTGGGAAGAGATGGCCTCCACCTCTCTCCCCTGGGGAGGAGGCTCTTCTCAGCAAGGCTGGCTGACCTGCTCCACCGGGCTTTAAACTAAGCCCGCTGGAGGATGGGGGGACTACTGCCACTGCTGGCCCGCTGAGCAACCCTTGCAGAGCCAGCAGACCAAGGCACTTAAGGGAGCCCACCCCTGCCCCAGCCCTGACACAATCTGTGGGCAAGGCAAGAACCCCTAAGGGCACACTTGCCTGCCTGTACACTAATGCCAGGAGCCTGGGTAACAAGCAGGAGGAGCTTGTCCTCCTGCTCAGTGCAAAGAATTATGACATCATTGGGATAACGGAGACCTGGTGGGACTCCACCCATGACTGGACCACGGGTATAGAGGGCTATACCCTGTACAGGAGGGATCGTGTTGACAAAAAGGGCGGGGGTGTAGCTCTCTGTGTGAAGGAAAGCTACATGTCCCTGCAAGCTGATGTTGGTGACCGGCATGGACAGCTAGAGACCCTCTGGGTAAAAATTCGTGGGAAAAATGGTACAGGGGACACAGCGGTGGGAGTCTACTACAGACCTCCCACTCAAAGTCTTGAGCTTGACCAGGAGTTCGCCCAGGAACTGACTGAGGCTGCTTGCTCCAGGACCTTGGTTGTCATGGGTGACTTCAATTACCCGGACATCTCCTGGGAAGATCACTCAGCAAAATCCGAGCGGTCGCAAAGCTTTCTCTCGTGCATGGATGACCTCTACCTGACTCAAGAAGTCTATGGGCCAACGAGAGGCAAAGCGCTGCTCGACCTGGTACTGGCTATGGGGGACGACCTAATCGGCGACCTAGTGATCGATGGGAAGCTGGGTGACAGCGACCACGAGCTGATCACCTTCACCATCCGCCGTAAAGCTGGCAAGTCAGTCAGCAACACAGAAGTCCTTGACTTCAGAAAAGCCGACTTTGACAAGCTCAAGAGGCTAGTCGGTCAAGCCCTCAGGGACCATGACCCCAGGGAGATGGGAGTTCAAGAAGAGTGGTTGCTTCTCAAGGAAGCGATCCTCAATGCACAAGCTAAATCTATTCCAACACGGAGGAAAGGCAGCAAGAAGGCACAGCAGCCCTCCTGGCTCTCCAGGGACCTAGCGGACCTCCTGTGGCTAAGAAGGAAAGCCTACAAAGGATGGAGGATGGGATTCACCTCCAAGCAGAATTATTCTGCACTGGTCCGGTCCTGCAGGGAGCAAACCAGGAAAGCCAAGGCTGCAACTGAACTCCAACTAGCTTCAGGCATCAAGGACAACAAAAAGTCCTTTTTCAGATATGTGGGGAGCCAGAGGAAAAGCAAGGGCAATGTTGGACCCCTGCTAAACCAGATGGGGCAACTGACAACTGACGCCCAGGAAAAAGCCAACCTATTAAATAGGTACTTTGCATCAGTCTTTCATCAGTCCCATGCGACGCCCATGCCTGCTATGGGACAGGGAGGTCCGGGTGATGGGGATCCCGTACCCTCCATAAATGCTGACTTCGTGAAGGAACACCTTGAGAAGCTGGATACCTTCAAATCAGCCGGCCCTGACAATCTGCACCCCAGGGTACTCAAGGAGCTGGCGAGCGTCATAGTCCAGCCCCTCGCACGGATCTTTGAAAACTCCTGGAGCTCTGGTGTAGTGCCCAAAGACTGGAAGAAGGCCAATGTGGTGCCAATCTTCAAGAAAGGGAGGAGAGTGGATCTGGCTAACTACAGCCCATTAGCCTGACTTCTATCCTGGGGAAGATCTTAGAAAAGTTTATTAAGGAGGCCATCCTTGAGGGACTGGCCCAGGCTAACATTCTAAGGGACAGCCAGCACGGGTTTGTTGCGGGTAGGTCTTGTTTGACCAATGTCATTTCCTTCTATGACCAGGTGACCTATCACCTGGACAAGGGAGAAGAGATTCATGTCATATATCTTGACTTCAAAAAAGCCTTTGATTTGGTGTCCCACGATCACCTCTTGGCCAAACTGTCCAGTTGTGGCCTTGGCTCCACCACGATCCGCTGGCTGGGAAACTGGCTCCGTGGTCAGACCCAGAGGGTTGTGATTGATGGCAGTCACTCATCATGGTGCCCTGTGACCAGTGGGGTCCCTCAAGGCTCTGTCCTGAGACCCATCCTGTTCAACATCTTCATTAATGATGTGGACATTGGAGTCAGGAGTGGACTGGCCAAGTTCGCCGATGACACCAAACTTTGGGGCAAAGCACCCACGCCAGAAGATAGGCGGGTGATCCAGGCTGATCTGGACAAGCTCAGCAAATGGGCGGATGAGAACCTGATGGTGTTTAACACCGAAAAATGCAAGGTTCTCCACCTTGGGAGGAAAAACCTGCAGCACCCTTATAGGCTCGGCAGTGCTACGTTGGATAGCATTACAGAAGAAAGAGACTTGGGGGTCATCATTGACCAGAAGATGAACATGAGCCTGCAATGCGATGCTGCGGCTAGTAAAGCGACCAAAACGCTGGCCTGCATCCATAGATGCTTCTCGAACAAATCCCGGGACGTCATTCTCCCCTTGTTCTCGGCCTTGGTGAGGCCGCAGCTGGAGTACTGTGTCCAGTGTTGGGCTCCACAATTCAAAAAGGATGTGGAGAAGCTTGAGAGAGTCCAGAGGAGAGCCATGCGCATGATCAGAGGTCAGGAAAACAGATCTTACGATGACAGGCTGAGAGCCATGGGACTCTTTATCTTGGAAAAGCGTAGGCTCAGGGGTGATCTGATGGCCACCTATAAGTTTATCGGGGTGACCACCAGGATCTGGGGGAACGTTTGTTCACCAGAGCGCCCCAAGGGATGACGAGGTCGAACAGTCACAAACTCCTGCAAGACCGTTTCAGGCTGGACATAAGGAAGAATTTCTTTACTGTCCGAGCCCCCAAGGTCTGGAACAGCCTGCCAGCGGAGGTGGTTCAAGCACCTACATTGAACACCTTCAAGAGTAAATTGGATGCTTATCTTGCTGGGATCCTATGACCCCAGCTGACTTCCTGCCCTTTGGGCAGGGGGCTGGACTCGATGATCTCCCGAGGTTGCTTCCAGCTCTAATGTCTATGAAATAAGTAAAATATATAAATGCATGTATGTGTTCCTGTATGAATTCTATATTATAATATGCTATATATGCTGTGTTTCCCTGCACAGTAAATAGAATGCACATTGAGAGAAAACATAGATTTCTTTTCTAGGGGAAAAGAATCAAAATAAACTAACAAAAACAAAAAGAGGATTTTGGGGGAGGAATACATTGAAAGGAATGAATGAATATAAAAATAAAATAAAAGGGTATAGAAAGCAAAAGGTGTTGCTAAATCCCACTTGCTAGGCTAGCAAGTAGGAAATGAATGATAGCCTTTGTTGTCTGACGCTGCTGCACTGTTGGAAGACACAGCTCAGTAACTGACCCCAAGGCAGAAAGCAGCTCAGTTCAAACAATGCTGCTTTTTATGTTGTTTTTCCATCTCTCCCCCGGAGCACTGGGTTTGGTATGGACCTCAGGGAAGGATCACAGTCACTGGCCAGCTACATAGTCAATATCAGAGCAGTCCTTCCTCCCTCCTCCCCCTCCCTCTCCTTAGTTTTTGTTTCCCTGCAAGCAGGCCCAGCTTCAGCTTTTGAAACTTGAAACATTCAGAAATTTTTGAAATGTTTCAAGTGCCTTTGTTTTGTTTCAGGGCTGTTTCGAAGCCTTTCATTTTGTTTCAGTAGAGCTGTTTTGAGCTCAAAACAGTGTCAAAACGAACAGGGAAATATTGCACAGCTCTAGTCATTAAGATAAAGTTAAACAAGGTTTTGCATGTAAGATGTTCTTTCTCAGACCTGAGGATAATTTCTCGATCATCACTCTTACACTACCATTACATAAGCAGACAGTAGTTAAGACTTGTAGAAGGCAGTGTAGATATGCATCCTATAGACTAAATAAATAAGATTAGAGAGAGAGAGCACAGGCTTCTGTGAACTTGGGTTCACTTCATCAGGTCCTGTAAAAGTACAGCATAGAAAAGTGTATCAAGTGGAGTGAATGATTTGAATACAAAAGATGGAAAAAGAGGGCAAGGAAGAGAGGGAAGAGGGGCAGTGCTGAGAGAGTTGTACAAGGAAAAAACCCATAGGAACATAACCCATAGGGTCACATAAACTAATCTAGGTAATAGGAAAAGAATCCATAGTCCCTGTTTAACCATACTTAATCCATTTTATGAATGACTTCTTGTTTTGTGATTTCCTGTTCAAGCTAATTTTTAAGATTTTGCTGCATGAGAACAGCAGTCCTAAATTCAATAAAGGAGTGTCCAAGGAGGATAAAGTATTCTGACACAGACCTTCGTGTCTTTCTGCAGCAGGTGTCAGATCAGTGTTTATTCATTCCTATACATAGAAATTGCCCTGTTTGTACAATTTAGACAAGAGAGGCAGCCTGTAAGCATGTGATGTCATATATGATGTTGGTAGAGTTGCAAGTAAATGAACTTCAGATGTTGTATTCCTTGTTATTTAGTGTGATGATGTGGTCTGTATTGATGTTATTAATGTGGGGACACAACAGGTATTTGGATCCATTGCAAGGCTTTGTGCCTCGGTGAGGATGGGAGCCAGTTAGCTTCTTGCTTGAGAGATGTCATTTGAATTTTGGGGCCTGTCTACAAGCCAGGACAGATTTGACTCCCATGACTACCATGAGACAGTCATCCTTTTCCAGGAATTGGGTATTATTAATGTTGTGTCTAAGGTGTATAAGACAGGCATTGTAGGTAATAAGCAGTTGTTGTCCTTGTCCTGGGGTTGTATTATAGTAGGTTGGAGCAAGATCTGAATCTGACTTTGTCAATTTGAGTAGCTACAGTTTTGGGATTGTATTGGAACTGTAGGAATCCTTGCTCCAAATCTTTAAGGTTTTCATCCTAGTTGGTAGGATTAGAGCAGATGCAGTTGTAATGTAGAGCTTGGCTATAAATGATGGATCTAGTGATGTGGTTAGGGTGAAAGCTGGTGGCATGAAGGTAACTGTGGAGATCAATTGGGGAGCCACTTTTTTTTTTTTTTTTAAAGGAACCCATGATTTTGGTAACTGCTGTTAATAGCTATGAGCAGCTAGGAAGCTGCTAATGCACCAAATTTGTGAACTGATTTGACAAATTATCTTGCAAGATGTCACCATCTCAAAATTACGAAGCTGGCTTTAAGTATAATGAGTTTTGCCATTACTACACACTTAGGCTGGTTTTCATCATAAGCTTAAGACTGGGGCCACTTTCACAGGGTGAGGAAAGATCTATGATACTGTGTGGAAACACCGACTGATGCTCAAACTGTCCCTGCTGCTGCCATGTGCCAAATCACTCTGGCTACTGTGGACTTTTATGAGAAGCAGGAGGATGAAGGTCTACCTACAAGATAAAGTCAGCACTCCAAGTATACTCAAGAATGGTCTCCCACAGGGCAGTGTCCTGGAACTGACATTTTTAAACATCTACGTAAGTTATATACACTATATGTCCTTGTAGACATTTATCTACACCAACAATATCGCTTTGACCACACAAACAAAATCTTTTCAGGATATTGAAGCCACACTGAACTCTGACTTATCAATAATGGCTGAATACTTTCATAAGTGGAGACTACAACCAAGTCTTTCATCTCTGCATTCCATCTTGACAATCACAAGGCACATAACACCCTCAGGGTTACCTTTTGTGGAGAAAAAATGTGTCATGACCCAACTCCTACCTACCTTAGGGTAACCCTTCACTGCTCCCTAACGTACCATTATCACCTCCACACTTCTGCCATAGCCCTGGTCTTCTCAACAGTTGAGTACTGTGCACCCATCTGGCTCTCAGGTCAACATAGCAAATTCAATGACACACAACTCTACTCATTAATAAGGACTATGTCTGGAACTTTGATATCAACTCCAGTGCAGTTGGCTACCAGTACTTTCAAACATTACTCCTCCCTCTATTCAATGGGATGCAGTAACATGCAAAGAGAGTGCATATCACAAGTAATCCAGACCTTCCTATCCACAGAGACCTTCAAGATCTCCCCACTCATCACATGCTTTCACAAAAACCTTTTTGGATATGAATTGAGTATACCTCCTATACCACAACACCGAACAGTCTTGAAGGAAAGTGTGGGCAGAAAACACTTTCCCAAATAACCACCTTGTTTCTGACTCAACATGGCAACAACCAGGCTTCAACCTTCCATGGAGCATGTCAACATCCCTTACCCTTAATAGGATACTCAGTGGACATGGCCAGTGTAGCCAGCTGATGTACATGTGATGCCTAAAAACCTCACCTGGATGTGACTGTGGAAACCCTAATGAAACCATGGAGCACATAATAGCATCCTGCCTCAGATACAAGTTTGAGGGTGACATCCTGGAGTTACTCTCTTTCCAGCAGGGCATTAGTCAGGTTGGGGAATTTGGAATTAAAAATGACAATAGCTCTTGCTCCCAAAGCCATATGAAAGAAAGAAAGAGGACATGACAAAACAGTCATGGCTCTCAATTTGTTCCCTGGTTTCTGAGCTTCTAGTTCAGGTTCCATTTTCATCTTTTCTTTTCAGTCCTGAGGATCTGAAACTTACTTTCATTGATAAATGAATGTTGAGACTCTTCCCTCAATCACCTGATTCAATGAACTGAAAATGAGTAGATTTTGGTGCTAAGTAATATGGCAAGCTGTTTGAAATGATTTATATTTATGAATTTGTAATCATAATATATAAATGGACCTAATAGGCATGGTGTCATGGGAGAATAAATTGAAGGATAGAGGCACCCTGGGGGGCTGGGAGCTTCTAAGTGATGCATTGGAAGCCCAAGAATAAATTGTCCCAAAATGATGGAAGCACAGGAATGGCAAGAGACCAAAATAATTCACAAGGACCTTCTAAAATGCCTTAAATTCAGAAAGAAAGCATACAGGCAATGGAAGAATGGGCAGGTGACCCAGGATGCATATCAGGAAATAGTAAGAACCTGCAGGGAAAAAAATTAGGAAAGCAAAGATAAAGAACAAGCTGCACCTGGCAAAGGAAGTTAAGGATGACAAGAAGAGGTTCTCTAAGTATGATGGCCAGAAAAGAGGGACCAGGGAAGCTGTGGATCCTTTGTTAACAAGCCAGGGGGAACTTCTAACTGAAGATATAAAGAAGGTGGAGCTACTCAATAGCTACTTTGCATCAGTCTTCTAAAAAAATTTAAACTGCCAGACACCTAATAGAGATTATCTGGATAAAAAGAGGGGTAAGACGAGAAAGGAGATAATAAAACAGATGTTCAGAAATCTTTTGTTGGGTCTAAATGAATTTAATCCAGCAGGGCTGGATGAACTTCATCCCAGGGTCTGAAAGGAACTGGCAGAAGAGATCTTGGCGCTCTTGGGAATGATCTTCATAAAGTCAAGAGAGTGCCAGACAACTGGAAAAGGGCCAACATAGTGCCTCTCCTTTAAAAAAGGCAAGAAGGAAGACCCACAGGTGAACTACAGACCAGTTAGCCTCACCTGGGAATACCTGTTGAGTTACTGGATCATATAAGAAGGGAGGACAGGCTGATTGCAAGCAACCAGCATGGACTTATGGAAAACAAATCGTGTCATGCAAACCTAATCTCCTTCTTTAACAAAGCAACTGCTTGGGTGGATGAAGGGAATTCTGTCAATTTATAGTGTATCTGGACTTCAGGAATGCTTTGATAAAGTCCTATACAACCTTCTTATAAAAACTGTAGAAACGTGGGCTGGATAAAAGTACTACAAGGTGGATAGATGACTGACTCAATAGCTGCAAGGAAAGTATAATTATTAATGGGTCCATGTCAGAATGGCAGGAGATTTTGAGTGGAGTCCCACAGTAATCTGTCCTTGACTCAGTGCTGTTCAACATGTTTATTAATTATTTAGATGCTGACGTAGAAAGCTTCTTGAGCAAGTTTGCAGACAGCACAAAGCTGGGAAGGATGAATGTGTTGGACAATTCAAGTGCAATTCATAAGGAGCACGACAGATTGGAAAGTAGGGCTGTAGCTAACAGGATGAAGTTCAGTGTGGACAAATGTAAGGAAGAAATAATCAAAAACACAAATACAAAATGGGGGGCACCTGGCTGGGTGTCAGCTCTATGGAAAAGGACTTGGGAATCTTGGTAGACCACAAACTCAATACAAGTCTTGCAGTATGATGGAGCTGCACAAAAGGCGAATGCAGTTTGGGGCAGCATCAGAAGCATTAGGTGCAAGACTTGGAAGTGCCTCTCTTCTTCACATTGGTTAGGCCTCATCTGGAGTACTGTGTGCAGTTTTGGATTCCACATTTTAAAAAAGACATGGAAAAGTTAGAAAGGGTCCAGCGGCAGGTGACAAAGATGATCAAAGGCTTGGACGACAAGTTCTACAAATAGAAGGTAAAAGACCTAGGTATGTTCAGCTCATGGAAAAGGCCCTTAAAGAAGGGGACATGATAGTAGCCTTTAAATACTTGAAGGACTGTGATAAAGAAAAGGGAAAGCACCTTTTGTCTCTTGTTGCAGGGCGGGGGACTAATGACTTGAAGTTGTAGCAAACTAAGTTTAGATTGGCTATCCAGAGAAACTTCTTCACTGTTAAAATAGTGAGGCAGTGGAATAGACTGCCTAGGGAAGTTGTGGACTCTCCATCACTGGAGGTGTTCAAGAAGAGGTTGGACAACCGCTACCCCTCCTCCCCCCCCTGCTCTTTTTAAGGCTCCCCAGAGGCATTGAGTGTTGGTTACAGCTACTGGCACACTCCAGACTTCAACTGGAGTGTGCCAGTTCTCTTGCTAGAAGCAAAGCCAAAGGTTCCCAGCTAGAGGGTCTTTCCCCTCAGCTCAGGTTTAGACCAATCATCATAATTGGTGTCAAGAAATAATTTTACCCCATGGTCAGGTTGGTACAGACCGCAGGGGTTTTTGCCTTCCTCTGTAGTGGGGGGCATGGGCCTCTACCTAGGACCTTTTGAGTGTATATTGATAACATGTTGTAGAAGCAAGACACTAGCTGCCATTGTTCTCTTGCTTTACCTGTTGCAGGTTATGGTGTTCGGTCTATGTTGTGATCAAAGTTGATGGTAGTCTTATGTACAGTTTAGATTATGGTTGTTCAGGATGGTTTGGATAGGGATCATCCTACCTCAGGCAGGGAATTGGACTAGATGACTTCTGGAGGTCCCTTCCAGCTCTAATTCTCTATGACACTATGACTTAAAATGTGGATAATCCAAGATGGCTAAATATGAAAGAATAAAGAAACCTTTCAAAGGCATCTAAGTTTTGCCAATCTTCCTCAAGCTCAGCTAAATTCTGTAAGTCATACAAAGCCTTCTTGACTCTTAAAATAACATAGATTAAAATTTAACTTCCAGTAGTTGGGAATTCTTTCCTCTCTGGAAACAACCAGGAATTAAGAACGAAAGAGAAGGATTATACATTGTGCTTAAATGTATAATGTTCCCTTTTATCTGAGGTATGTCTCTTTTTCTGTTTCTAAACCTATACCAATCCTACATTAAATTTTAAAGCAATATAACTAATGATGCCAATCCTATAGTTTAGATTGTCAAACAAATTGCTACAGATTAATTAACAGCAGTCACAGCCTACTTGACTTGAAAATCCATAGACAGATAGATTTGCAAGTACTGTGCTTTTATTTAACTAGAATAAATCTATGATTTGAGAAATCGGAGGTTTGCAGATCATATTGCAAATGTTAACGTTCATGCATCAGTAACCTCACAGGGTAAAGTCATCTGAATGCATAACTGGAGTAGTTTCAAATAGGGGCTTGTTTAACTGAATCTCTGGTTAATACATTCTGCAGCTCGAGTTAGCAGAACATTTTAACTTGAGATGAAAGACTCTTTGTACCTTCAGCATATAAATTTTTTATTGTCTTTTTCTCTCAAACTGCTGGTAAATTACAGATGTGCAATTCATCTACCATGCCTGCTGCTTCCTCAGCTTCAGCAAGAGTGACCTCAGGCATCCAGCAGTCATTTTCCATGTACAGGAACATTACCCTGCACTTTGAACTACCTGTCTCATTATGTTTACTGTTCAATTCATTGGTATTTTTATATCTTTAAATAAATGTCCTCTCCTATTAAAGAACAAAAATGTCAAGACCTGGCTACTATCCATGTTAAATCAAATCCTACAGTACAGGCTCATTCCTCACTGTGGAGAAACTCATGCTGAACTTCAGCATGGTTTTACCCACAAACTGTAAATAACCTTTTTTTAATTTTTGTTCATTCTTTGTGCATATCCTATGAACTGCTTCATGTAAAAATTGTTAGAGGCTCTCTGTCTGACTTGGGCTCTACAACCAATAGATTTACTCTGTATTTTATTAAAATATCAACAAACAACCATATCAAAGAACAGCAAAACTGTTGATTTTACTGAGCTCTACTCAGAAGTTATGGTCCATGTAGAAGATTATAGATCAAATTTAAAAGAGTGGGTCAAAAGTCAGAATTTCATCCTTTGGAAAATAATACATTTATCCTTTAAAGACTTGAGGAAAAAATAAAAAAGGAATGGAAAGGAAGATTCTGGAACAGTGCTTTAAAATGTTTCATTTGAAATTTCATTTAGAAAATTTCCAGTGAGACCCCAAGCTCTGTTGTTTCCAGATCAACGGTGGTTATTAGGACTTCCCAGCTTCTGAGTGGGAAGTACATGCGATTGCCCTGGAGGTTGTAGACCCTGGGAGACCTATAATTTGCAACTGTGAGGCAACCCATATGGTAAGGCTTTTTGGAGATGAAGACCTTGTGGAGCCACGGGGATCTCTGCTCTTACAGTTTACCAACTGCTGATGAGCTTGAGAGGGATGCCTGCTAGGGAATCAAGCAAAGAAAGCTTTGAAATTTCCCTGGGTTCTGTCACAAGATTCTTTGAAACTAAAATATTTCTGTGTAAATTGGCATTCTTTCTAACAAAGAAATGTTGGAAAATGCCTTATTGTGTAAGTTAATCACTAAGAGGAAGGAACCTAAAAACTAGCTTTTTCTTTCACAGTTTTATCTTTCATCTGCAGCTAAATATATTGGAGATCAGACCTTTTCTTTGTTACCAGCTGTCATGCCCACACATTAGACAGGCAAAGTGAAAAACTCGTAAAGCGAGCCTATCCAACTTGAGGCCTGTAAGTTTCATTCAGTCTGCAAGGTGTTAATTTGAAGTCCCCTGGTTCCTCCTATCCAGCTGTTACTCCCCCAGGTTTCTCCAGCTCCAGGATACCCCTTAGCATCTCTTAGAAGGGTTTTCAAACTTATATTTGAAGGCTGCAAAATGCATGTTTCTGAAGGGAGTGAGCTGCCTTTAGCTTGAGATGGGCCAGTTTTATCAGGCTTCTGCTTTGCTCCCCACGTACTTGTCTGCTGTACAACATAGCAACATACCTAGGACTGGCCTCAGGATTGAAAAAGTGGATAGTGAAATGTTTGTTTTGTTTGGGAGTTTTTTTAGATGTTGCTTGAAACTTAGTGACACCTTTAATGTTGGTGGTGTAAGGCGAAGCTGTTTAAAGGTTACCGTTCTTCTTTAAAAAAAAATGAAATCCAGCTGTTTGTGTAGGGTCTTTTAATTTGATTTTTTATAAAAAAAAGAAAAAGCCATCCTAACTTGCTAGGAGTCTAGATAATTATCTCTTCTCAGTTGTCATGAAGTTTGAGTCTTTTCTCCAATTTGTAACTGTAGAATGTGCAGTAGCTAGCCATATTATATAACACAGACACTCAAAACAGTCATCCCATCCCAGTTCTTCAAATTTATAGAGACAGGTGATATCTGCTAGGCAAGCCAAAGAAATAAAGGAGGATGAACTCACCAACCTAAATGTTGCGTCTTGTAGGGCTGTGCAAAGCTTCGGTCCCCGATTCAATTCAGCTTGGTGACTGGCGCCTCCTAGGTCAGGGTGGGGGGGGCACCGAGGGCAGATTGCCGAGCCAGGGAGGTGCGGGGTGGGTAGGGGCAGACCTGGAAGTGGATCAGAAGTACTTCCAGTCAACTTCCAGGTTCATTGTCAAGCACATGGAGGGGTCCCCCGCACTCCTGTGGGATGCTCCATGTGCCCCAGCATTGTTGTGCCTGCTACCTCACATTATGTAGAGAAAAACTTTCAAACTGTGTTTTTGTCCAAATCGCTGATTCTCTGAATAAACATCAAATCTCTAGATTTGGATTCAGCCAAATCAAAGCAGGGACAGTGATCCAAATCCATTAATCAAATCACTGTCCTTGATTCAGGCCAAATCCAAATCGAATAAGACCTGCTTTGCACACCCCTAGTGTCTTGTTGTTCATTCTCCTCTGCCATTTCATAATCCTCCTTCCATAACTGACATAACAAATCCTCCCCATATATTTTTCTTTCTCCCATTTCTGTCAGCCATTAATTCTTTCCTCTGTCTCTTTATCTAGCAACATTTCCTCCTCCTCCTGTTTCTTTCCATATGTTGAACTCTTTCCCTTTCATCTCTCCCATTTTACATTTTGTCTTCTCTTTTTTGCTCTCTTTTCCCTCACTTGTTTTTATTCCATTTCTGCATTCCATTTTCTGCATGATACTCCTCCAACTCTCTCTGTTTTTTACCCTCCTTTCATAGATAAGTATTCTAGAAATATGTTAGTAGTTAATTCCAACAGGAGCCATATGAGGGAAGGTAAAAATAAAGAGCTATATTCTGTTTAGAGCTGGTTGGAAAATCTCTATCAGTACTGCTCTAACTTGGGAAACTGGTTAGATTTTCAACAAAGCAGCATTTTCAACCATAATTCTCCATACTGTCATGCCTATACAACCCAACCAGGGACCTTTGCTGCCATATTTTTCAACAAAACAGGAGACCCTGGGACCTAATGGTAGATGCAATCAACCTGCAGACCTCTAGGTGCCTGACCTATAGAGAAAAATTGGACATACTACACCTGCACCTCTGAGATGCTGTAGTAGTATTTTGGGCTGTTTCAGATTTCAATTTTGATTTCCAAAAGTACAACACTTTCTATGTAGATTTTTTAAGCAGATCTGTTGTTATACATAAGGAAAGCAGTTTTAGTGAAATGACAGAGAAAACTGAGGAAGTCGGTGTAAGGGCCAGGTTCAGAGCATATATATTTCTGTGTTATGGTGTGTGTTCAACAGAGAAGACCAGGGGATTAGATCACGTGATCTTGCATAACAGTGACCTTTGCTTTGAGACCACAGTGATTTTTTTCTCAATAGAGGAACTAGCCAAACACTGATGGAGAATGTGACATACTTTGTCCTGTCAGTGGAACCCATTTTATTTTGCAGTCAAGGGGTTTTTCTTTGTCTGTTTGTTATTTCTGTCAGATAGCTAAAGAACAACAGGTATTTTTCTTCTTCTTATTGCAGGTTTAAAAAATCTACTATTGAGCAGGGAATCTGAATACTCCATTTTTTTTGCAAAAGATCACCATGGTATTTATTCTCTTGCCACAAGAAAAGGCAGTTTATTTATCCAGAGAGATTTGTACCTTGGAAACAGACAAAATCCCAGGGAATGCTGGTTTCCTTGGACAGCCTGAACTTGACACTGAGGTTGAGGCTGTACAGTACTTGGCTGTTACTGTACAGTACTTGGCTGAAAATGAAAGAATGGGGAGAGGGGCACCTCATAAACCTCTTTATTTATTTATTTACTTACTTTTGGCAGACTCTGAATTAAACCTGAAGAATTGCAAACCTTTCTAACTAATATACCAAATTGTGGATAAAAGATGCCATTACTGAGGCTTCTTCCTTGAGTACTAGGAAAGCAATTTTCCAAATGGCATTTTCTTCAATTATTACTGTTATAACAAGGAAGTAAGAGAGAGGCCATGTAAATACTTTAAAAAAAAAAAACAATCTACCTGATGCATAGTGCCCAGCCTGATTTAGTGCTGAACTGAACCACTTACGAGTTGACATAGCAGATATAAATTGTATTGCCTTCCTCAGCCTCAGATAAATGACACACATCGGAGCAAAAATAGATTGGAGAAGATAAGAGACTTTCAATCTATTTGCATAATATGCTGTCTAGAAACAAAGCAAATATTCATATACTCATTAAAAAGAGAGATAGTGAAATAGCCTTGCACTCTATGAACAAACTTGTTTCCGCACATCACTGTATACTAATTATGTCTTCCTTTATGTGCTGTAGAGTTTTGAAATAAATTAAAAACACTTTACTATTCCTTCTCAGCTGTCAGGAAGTTATTTCACCTTTGGTTGCCCCTTTGTCTGGTGAATTGCTATGAGAAAAATATTTCCGTTTCATGTAAAACTACTTGCATAAAGTACTTCTAATGAAAATAAGCCCATTTCATTACCTATTTGGATTCAAGAAATGCAGACATCATTCCAAGTTAATGAATATATAACCTACATGCTTTGTACTGCAGTGTTTCTGTACTAGGTGTCCCAAAGAAAGGGGAGAGGCACAAGTGGAGGACATTGGTTTTTGTTGAGCCTTCTGTGTTCCTTCACATATGTAGGGCAGCTGAGCCAGAAGGGTTGAGAAACTTCTAGATATAAGATGTGGCAGTAACTAGACAGACTATTTATGAAAGAACATAGGAATATTTTGTTGTGCTCCATCTCACTGACAGCTCGTACCCAGTAACCCATTAGGATGGGAGCTGAGTGAATAGGAACACAGAGAGAAGGGGAAGACAGTTATAAACATTAGCCCTACAGACAGCCTGGTAGACTCAGCAGCTAATTCATGCAGGACCCATTTTATCTCCTGGGATGTATTCTGCTATCTGAACTGTGAGTATTGTTTCAGATCTATTTACCAGAAAATCCCTCCTCTAGGATCATTTAGTTTAGTCCACTGTGGTTCTTTTTTTTATCGAAGTAGAGGGGAAATCTGGTAAAGGAGTAATGATCATCTCTACAGGCTCTGGCCCATATTCACAATGAGATTCAGGTGCTTAATTCCCTTTGCAATTAAAGGGAGATAGGAATTTAGGGCACTCTTATACAGGCTCTGGGGGTAGAAGGGGTAGGGCTTTAATTACAGCTGCTCTAATTAAAGCGCTGCCGCCTCTTGTGTATCAGCATCCCTGCAATTAAAAATGGCAGTGGGAGCACTTGAACGAAAGCTCATTTGAGCTTTAAATGAAGTGACCCTGCTGCCATTTTTAAGGGTGGGGACACTGGAATCGCAGTGCATCACAGCAACTTCTACACTCATGTGTAGGCACCCTTAAATAGCAGCTAGGCATCTGAAGCCTATTAGATATCAGCTAAATCCTCAAAAATGGGATTCTGTGTCTATTTAAACAATATGTTTATAGGCATAACTGTAATGCAGGTAGGCATACCTATTCAAATTTAATGTAGCAAAAATAAGTGAATATAGTTAACCCAACCAAGCAACCTAGGTGTGTCCTTGAGGTCCCTGGCAGGCTTGCATTACCTTCTGAAGTCTGCCAGGTAATCAATAATATTATCTGTCTAGGTGTTTAAAGCTAGCATGGGTATGCTTCTTTCTACCCTCAACTTTGTATAAGTATACCCAAAGAGAGAACAGAGGCAAAACTGAAGCATGGCTTCATAGATTCTTACCTTACTTGGCTAGCTTTATGGGGAAAATACGCACTATGTAAAATTAATGTATATATTTTGAATGCTGATCACATTGAACGTAGGTTAAAAAAATGTTGTTTCCACTAGCAAAAAAAGACTGCTATTAACACCAGAACTGTTAGCTATGAGCTCTACAGACCAGTTGCTTCCAGGCAGCATTCTGAAAGGTTCAGAAAAAAACTGAGGGAATGATAACTAGGGCTATGCCAAATTTCGCTGGCAGTTTTGTTTCGATGCTGTTTTGACTCATTTTGTGCTCAAAACAGCAAAATCTAAATGAAATGGAGAGCTTCGAAACTTGAAATGAAATGAGGCAAGCTGAAATGTTTAAAACATTTTGAAACGTTTCGAGTTTCAAAGCTCAAGCTGGGCTTGCCTGCAGGGAAACAGAAATGAAAGTAAGGAGAGGGAGGGGGAGGAGTGGGGAAGGAGTGCCCTCATTATTGACTGTGTAGCTGGCCAGTGACTGTCATCCTTTCCTGAGGTCCCTTCCAATCCCAGTGCTCTGCCAGAGGGATGGAAAAACTGAGTGAGGGCACACCTTAACTCACACACAGTGTGTAGGAATGAATTTAGTTAGGCTTCTGGCCTCCCTGACTGGAAAAACAGAGCTCAGAAGTGCTGATACTGCATACTTCAGTTATATGGTTTGAAAAAAATCCTGCATTTCTTATTACTCTGTGCACAGATGTCCAATTAAGTAAACTTGTTTAGGTTCTTCAAGGTCGTATTATTTTCTCTTTATCTCTCTTTCATAGATTTATTTCATAGACATTTCATAGGCATCAGGGCTGGAAGGGACCTCGGGAGATCATCGAGTCCAGCCCCCTGCCCAAAGGGCAGGAAGTCAGCTGGGGTCATAGGATCCCAGCAAGATAAGCATCCAATTTACTTTTGAAGGTGTTCAATGTAGGTGCTTGAACCAGCTCCGCTGGCAGGCTGTTCCAGACCTTGGGGGCTCGGACAGTAAAGAAATTCTTCCTTATGTCCAGCCTGAAACGGTCTTGCAGGAGTTTGTGACCGTTCGACCTCGTCATCCCTTGGGGCGCTCTGGTGAACAAACGTTCCCCCAGATCCTGGTGGTCACCCCAATAAACTTATAGGTGGCCATCAGATCACCCCTGAGCCTGCACTTTTCCAGGCTAAAGAGTCCCATGGCTCATAGCCTATCATCATAAGATCTGTTTTCCTGACCTCTGATCATGCGCGTGGCTCTCCTCTGGACTCTGTCAAGCTTCTCCACATCCTTTTTGAATTGTGGAGCCCAAAACAGCTGCGGCCTCACCAAGGCCGAGTACAAGGGGAGAATGACGTCCCGGGATTTGCAGCGTTTTGGTCACTTTACTAGCCGCAGCATTGCATTGCAGGCTCATGTTCATCTTGTGGTCAATGATGACCCCCAAGTCTCTTTCTTCTGTAGTGCTAACCAACGTAGCACTGCCGAGCCTGTAAGGGTGCTGCAGGTTTTTCCTCCCAAGGTGGAGAACCTTGCATTTATCGGTGTTAAACACCATGAGGTTCTCGTCCACCCATTTTCCTGAGCATGTCCAGGTCAGCCTGGATCACCTGCCTATCTTCTGGCATGGATGCTTTGCCCCAAAGTTTGGTGTCATTGGCGAACTTGGCCAGTCCACTCCTGACTCCAATGTGCACATCGTTAATGAAGATGTTGAACAGGATGGGTCCCAGGACAGAGCCTTGAGGGACCCCACTGGTCACAGGGCACCATGATGAGTGACTGCCATCAATCACAACCCTCTGGGTCCGACCACGAAGCCAATTTCCCAGCCAACGGATCATGGTGGAGCCAAAGCCACAACTGGGCAGTTTGGCCAAGAGGTGATCATGGGATACCAGATCAAAAGCTTTTTTGAAATCAAGATATATGACATCAATCTCTTCTCCCTTGTCCAGGTGATAGGTCACCTGGTCATAGAAGGAAATGAGATTGGTCAAACAAGACCTACCCGCAACAAACCCGTGCTGGCTGTCCCTTAGAATGTTAGCCTGGGCCAGTCCCTCAAGGATGGCCTCCTTAATAAACTTTTCTAAGATCTTCCCCAGGATAGAAGTCCGGCTAATGGGCCTGTAGTTAGCCGGATCCGCTCTCCTCCCTTTCTTGAAGATCGGCACCACATTGGCCTTCTTCCAGTCTTCGGGCACTGCACCAGAGGACCAGGAGCTTTCAAAGATCCGTGCCAGGGGCTGGGCTATGACGCTCACCAGCTCCTTGAGTACCCTGGGGTGCAGATTGTCAGGGCCGGCTGATTTGAAGGTATCCAGCTTCTCAAGGTGTTCCTTCACGAGGTCAGCATTGATGGAGGGTAGGGGATTCCCCTCACCCAGATTTCCCTGTCCCATAGCAGGCATGGGCATCCCGTGTGACTGATGAAAGACTGACACAAAGTACCTATTTAATAGGTTGGCTTTTTCCTGGGCGTCAGTTGTCAGTTGCCCCATCTGGTTTAGCAGGGGTCCAACATTGCCCTTGCTTTTCCTCTGGCTCCCCACATATCTGAAAAAGGACTTTTTGTTGTCCTTGATGCCTGAAGCTAGTTGGAGTTCAGTTGCAGCCTTGGCTTTCCTGGTTTGCTCCCTGCAGGACCGGACCAGCGTGGCGTAATCCTCCTTGGAGGTGAATCCCATCCTCCATCCTTTGTAGGCTTTCCTTTTTAGCCACAGTAGGTCTGCTAGGTCTCTGGAGAGCCAGGAGGGCTGCTGTGCCTTCTTGCTGCCTTTCCTCTGTGTTGGAATAGATTTAGCTTGTGCACTGAGGATCGCTTCCTTGAGAAGCAACCACTCTTTTTGAACTCCCATCTCCCTGGGGTCATGGTCCCTGAGGGCCTGACCGACTAGCCTCTTGCTCTTATCAAAGTCGGCTTTTCTGAAGTCAAGGACTTCTGTGTTGCTGACTGACTTGCCAGCTTTACGGCGGATGGTGAAGGTGATCAGCTCGTGGTCACTGTCACCCAACTTTCCATCGATCACTAGGTCGCCGATTAGGTCGTCCCCCGTAGCTAGTACCAGGTCAAGCAGCGCTTTGCCTCTCGTTGGCCCATAGACTTCTTGAGTCAGGTAGAGGTCATCCACACACGAGAGAAAGCTTTGCGCCCGCTCAGATTTAGCTGAGTGATCTTCCCACGAGATGTCCGGGTAATTGAAGTCACCCATGACAACCATGGTCCTGGAGCAAGTGGCCTCAGTCAGTTCCTGGGCGAACTCCTGGTCAAGCTCGGGACTTTGAGTGGGAGGTCTGTAGTAGACTCCCACCGTTGTGTCCCCTGTGCCAAATTCCCCATGAATTTTTACCCAGAGGGTCTCTAGCTGTCCATGCCAGTCACCAACATCAGCTTGCAGGGACATGTAGCTTTCCTTGACATAGAGAGCTACACCCTCGCCCCTTTTGTCAACACGATCCCTCCTGTATAGGGTATAGCCCTCTATACCCGTGGTCCAGTCATGGTAGTGGAGTCCCACCAGGTCTCCGTTATCCCAATGACATCATATTTCTTTGCACTGAGCAGGAGGACGAGCTCGTCCTGCTTGTTGCCCAGGCTCCTGGCATTAGAGTCCAGCCAGACAGGCATCAAGCCTCTTCTTAAAGACCCCTAGGGTAGGAGCCAGCACTACTTCCCTTGGAAGTTGGTTCCAGATCCTAGCCGCCCTGACTGTGAAGTATTTCTTGTGGATGTCTAATCTAAACCTACTCTCCAATAATTTGTGGCCGTTATTCCTTGTTATACCAGGTGGCGCTAGGGGAAACAGTGTCTCCCCCAAACAGATTTGATATCTGAAAACCAGAATTCCAGTTCACTCTCATTTCCTCCCCCAAAAAATAAATGGAAAGGCAAGATGCATCTCAGAAAAACCTATTGGGCAGATTATCACTTGGGAATTAAGGGTGCTTGTACACATGACTAAAATTGCCCTTTTGTGTGGCTTAATGGCATCACACTTTACATGTTTTGGCATTTGGATAAGTTTGCATCGTCATAAACTAGTCCCCATCCTGATGTAGTTTAGTTTGTAATGATGCAACTTGAAATAGTGCAGCCATTACTCTGTCATACATACATGGTAATTCATTGAATGACATGTGATTAGTCCCTTTGTCCATCAAGTGTTGCTACAATTTGCAGGTATATCAGTTTTTGGCCTCTTTTGGGCTAAGATCAAGTGTAGTCATTGCACTGGTCTGTAACCTGAACCTAGATGGATTTAAATGCCATTGTGTAGTGAAGTGTGCACCCCTGTCCAATGCGCCATGGACATGAAGCCCTATGAGTCTTATAATTAGCTCGCACTGGCTAGCTTCCAGTGAGAGAATCTGAGGTACATGCCTACTTCAGGGAAATGGGGAACTCCTTGCTAGCTTGCTCCTGTGGGTTTTGGTTAAGGGCAAGTGAGATTCAGGGGCATCTGAACTACAAGCCTCTGGGCTTAGGCCTGCATGTAGGTTGCCCACCAGTGGATCTGGGAATATCTGAAATCCTAGGTTAAAGTCTGGGGTAGAGGATACTTGCTGGTTGTAGTGCCACATATACTGTTTGAACGATTGAGTGTTGCTCAGTCAAGAACTGATTTAGCTAATTTGACTTGGAATATGAAAAATTTTCCCCCAAAAAAAGTTGGTGTGTAACGAATGTTTTAAAACACAGTGGGAGCCAAAACTTTCAATATTCACAGAGCATAACTCTTGCTGCCCAGCAAAAAAACCCCAGACTTTGCCTGGAAACAGCTATTTCATAGATTTCATAGACATTAGGGCTGGACGGGACCTCGGGAGATCATCGAGTCCAGCCCCCTGCCCAAAGGGCAGGAAGTCAGCTGGGGTCATAGGATCCCAGCAAGATACGCATCCAATTTACTCTTGAAGGTGTTCAATGTAGGTGCTTGAACCACCTCCGCTGGCAGACTGTTCCAGACCTTGGGGGCTCAGACAGTAAAGAAATTCTTCCTTATGTCCAGCCTGAAATGGTCTTGCAGGAGTTTGTGACCGTTCGACCTAGTCATCCCTTGGGGCACTCTGGTGAACAAACGTTCCCCCAGATCCTGGTGGTCACCCCGATAAACTTATAGGTGGCCATCAGATCACCCGTGAGCCTGCACTTTTCCAGGCTAAAGAGTCCCATGGCTCTCAGCCTGTCATCGTAAGATCTGTTTTCCTGACCTCTGATCATGTGCATGGCTCTCCTCTGGACTCTCTCAAGCTTCTCCACATCTTTTTTGAATTGTGGAGCCCAAAACTGGACGCAGTACTCCAGCTGCTGCCTCACCAAGGCCGAGTACAAGGGGAGAATGACGTCCTGGGATTTGCTCGAGAAGCATCTATGGATGCATGCCAGCATTTTGGTCGCTTTACTAGCCGCAGCATTGCATTGCAGGCACATGTTCATCTTGTGGTCAATGATGACCCCCAAGTCTCTTTCTTCTGTAGTGCTAACCAACGTAGCACTGCCGAGCCTGTAAGGGTGCTGCAGGTTTTTCCTCCCAAGGTGGAGAACCTTGCATTTATCGGTGTTAAACACCATGAGGTTCTCGTCTGCCCATTTGCTGAGCTTGTCCAGGTTAGCCTGGATCACCCGCCTATCTTCTGGCATGGATGCTTTGCCCCAAAGTTTGGTGTCATCGGCGAACTTGGCCAGTCCACTCCTGACTCCAATGTGCACATCGTTAATGAAGATGTTGAACAGGATGGGTCCCAGGACAGAGCCTTGAGGGACCCCACTGGTCACAGGGCACCATGATGAGTGACAGCCATCAATCACAACCCTCTGGGTCCGACCACGAAGCCAATTTCCCAGCCAACGGATCATGGTGGAGCCAAAGCCACAACTGGGCAGTTTGGCCAAGAGGTGATCATGGGATACCAGATCAAAAGCTTTTTTGAAATCAAGATATATGACATCAATCTCTTCTCCCTTGTCCAGGTGATAGGTCACCTGATCATAGAAGGAAATGAGATTGGTCAAACAAGACCTACCCGCAACAAACCCGTGCTGGCTGTCCCTTAGAATGTTAGCCTGGGCCAGTCCCTCAAGGATGGCCTCCTTAATAAACTTTTCTAAGATCTTCCCCAGGATAGAAGTCCGGCTAATGGGCCTGTAGTTAGCCACCCAGTGCTCCCACTGTCTCACCCTCTCTTTTGTCCCTGAAGTGTAATAGTGCTCTTGTTGACCTGCTAGAGTAGGGGTGCCCCTCCCTTCCAGGCAGAGTGGCTGTTACTGAGGTTCTTGCTATGGGGGCGCTGATCACAGGTAGGGGTCTGTATGAGTGTCAGCTCACAGACAGGGGAATGCAGAATGGGTGTTGCATGGGTGATCTTGGCGGGGGGGAGGGGCTCATGAATGGGAGCTGGTGTCCTATGCCTAAGGAGCTCCTCTCTGAACATGCCTTCTTTCTGAAGTTTGCCTGTTCTCCTTAAAACCTTGACAGCACTGTTTTGCCAAATCAAGGAATTCCCTTTTGCTGGCTATGATGTCCTGGTGAGCTGTTGTCTCTTGCTCTTCAAACTTTCTATACACCTCCTGGAGTTTGTCCTGCCATTCATCTGTGGACCCTACTTGTGATTCCAAGGCCGTCATCAAAGCCTCCATCGTGCTTTCTCTGACTTGTCACTGCCTGTGGCAGTGTTCACACATTCGCTCAGCTCTGGTCCATACTGGTGCCCATGCTTCAGGAGCATATCCACACCTTCCAGTGGATGTGGTAGCTAGTAACAGGAATTGGGGGGGTAAAAAGGTGTTCATGGTCCAAAATCTTGTCCCCACTCCCTGTAGGAGACGGACTATTGGTGATCTCCAAGCATCATCCCTGCCACTTGGCAAATTAATGCAGCCACCTGCAAAGGTTGATTATTCAGGAACCCAGATGTCTCCCCAGTCCACTAAGGAGTTCATTGTACCTCTTTTAGCAGCACAAATTCCTGAATTTACATGAATTAATGCTCCCTCCACCCAAGCAACTTTAAGAGAGGGCACAGCACATCCATCCCCATGTAGGTGAAACATTGAATGACTGCAAGCAGTGGACCTATTTTCTGCTTACAAAATTAATGCCCTCCCTCCTGCCTTGTCATGCTTGGCCTTGACACAAAAGCAGGGCTAGATCTATGTAAGCCCTAATCGCACAGACCAATCTAATGCCCCTGGGCACAGATCCTCATGTGTCTGTTCTTTGGGTCTCTGGAATTTCTGGCATGTCCCACTATTCTGAGGAAACTACCATCATGCAATCTGATGTGTCCTCCTCTAGCCTATGCGGGCAAGGCATTGGGGAGAGTGGGGTCATTATCAAGACAACTTTATCTCAGCTGTCCTCCAGCTGCTGCAAGCATTTCCCCCACTGGTTGCCTGAAGGCTTCACAGTGCATATCACAGTGGCAGGACAGTCTGTGGACTCTTGCAGCCTAGGTGATGCCGTGGATTGGAGATGAGCATTACCTGTGTCCTTCACAAGAATGCAGAACAGCTGCTCATAGAATGGGGCTATCATGTGTCCTGCCCCAAATAAGAACTGTTGTCCTTAGTCCTATGGAAAGAACATTTCAAGTCCTCCATCTCGCTGGCTACGGCACCACGCTCAGTCCTGGTTGTGGTTGCGCACCTTCATTTCCTGGGCAACAGCTGCATAGATTAACTTATTTAATTGATTTTTCTGGCCACTCCAGAACCTTTTGTTCCCTGCAAATATCAATTAAATCTGCCAGTTCTTCCTAGGCCCAGTTGGGGCCATGGCTTAGGGATGTATCTAGCTGCTGCTCCAAGCCTGGCAGACATGGTTTGTTCCTCCACCGAGTATATTTTTGGTGCCAAAATGAGTCTCTGAGAGAGGGGTTGCTATGCTTTGACCAGAGTCATGAGAAGCTTTCCACTCCTGGCTGAGAGCAGTTATATAGACATGTGTATGGAACCTGGAACCTCTGCGTGCAAGTCCATATCTATGCAGGTGTGAGCTGTGTCTCAGTACCGGCATGCAAGGATATCTGCTTATGTGATCTTGCCTAACAGAACACCTGTGACATCTATAGCCTGCCTTAAATTGTCTCCCATTGTCCAGAAGGATGGTTGTTAATGGCTCACTGCCACATACACCCACAATTCTTTGCCTGGCAGCTTGCAACGCAGCTTGAAGGGACTGCAGCTCTCCCTTCAAGCACACACCCCCAGCTGAAGACTGGCCTGGCACAAGGGTAATTACAGGGACAGAGGTTTTTTATACCTCTACTGTGCCATGTGTCTACGATTCACTTGCACCCAAATGAGTTAATCCCTCAGAGTATTGGCCTGCAGCCCAGCCCCACTCTGAGGCCCACTACAAATAATGAATACAAACACAAAGTAAGAGTTAATAACCAATCTGTATTAGAAGCCAAAAATAAGAATAATCATAGTAACGTGAACTAGTTAACCACTTAACAGAACGCTATGTACAAATATATACAGAGAGCCATACTGGCCTGTCACCAACGATGGCATCCAAGAACACTGACACCTGCTGTCAGATCCCTGCCAGGCAGAGGATTTCCACCCTTTCCTCCACAAGTGGAGTACTTGGAGACCTCAAAAGGGAAGGGTAATACTTTACCCGTCCAATGGGAAGTGACAGGTGAGAGTTACACACCACTCAGCACCCACACTCCCAGTCTTCCCCAGCCTCTCCAACAGATTTAATACCACGCAAAATTCTCAGACTCAGCTCACACAGCTTCTGGTGTATGCACTCTTCACCACATGAAGCATGATGGACCTTCTACAAAGGCATCAACGCAGGATAGTAGCTTCTCAGGCCTTGCTACCTCAGTCAGTGGGCCAGGAACTGGAGTCGGAGAACTGAGAGGAAGCCATGGATTTCGAGGCTGACAGGGTTCTGTGGATCAACTATAGAGCAATGATCACAAGTTCTGAGCCCACATGATCAACAGTGTCTTAAGACCTTCTGCACGAGCAGAGACACATTTGTGCACATAGTCTTACTGTTGTCACCACACACTGAGCACCAGGACATGGTCATGTGTCACTGTAAGGGAGAAGAGAAGGCGGCAGGACCCAAGGAACCCCACCTAGACACCCCCGAGAATACCCCACTCGCCCAGGCTCAAAGAGCGCGGTGGGAACTTACCCTTTGCAGGGACACAGCAGGAGGGAGCTCCAGAGAGGCCCAGAGCAGGATAAAAGGGGCACCGGAGCAGGCGGAGGAGTCGACGCCGGCGGGAGCATTCTCCAGTGGATCCAAGCCGCTTGGAGACGCGGCCGGACTTTCTGGGGTAAGCGGGGCCCCCCAGCAGGGCTTGGGACCCAGGGTAGTGGGTCCAACAAGGCCGAAGAAGGCTAAAGGCCACGGGGAGCGGCAAGGACCCTGTACAGGCTGGAGATGTAGGGGACGGCAACGGGGCAGATGCCGGGACGCAGGAGTCGCCGGTATATGTGTTTGTTTTTTATTTTCCCTTCAGGTGATACGGGCAGAGTAGCCCGTTACAGAGTAAAAAGAGGAGTTCCCCACCCTTCGGCAGATGAGGGAGCACTGGGGTTGGCGGTTGAGAATTGAAGCCGGCGGCACATCCCGGGTGCCTTCGACCATGGGGGGTTTTTTTGCTGTTGGCTGCACTTTGTTTTCCTTTTTGCCATCCTGGAACATCATAAACGAATGACCGATCTGATCGGACGGTCACTCCTGGTGGATCGGGCGAGGGTGTAGGGGTGGAGGAGCCCTCATCAACCTGGGACCCTGGAGTGAAGGAGTCTCATTTCTGGACTGTACGCGCCGTACCAACTGGACCTATCTGAATCATCATCAAAGTCATGGCAGGTGAGACAGACGCATATGAATGTCCAACCAGCGGTGAGTCACTCCTTTGACCTCCAGTGGGCGGTCCTGAGACAGGGAGGCAGTACATACCACGGCTAAAGATTCACTCCCCAACAGTCACCAGAAAAGAGCATGGCCACGGCTATCACAAAACTGGCCACCCCCACCAGCTTCTGCTTCATTGGGAACCAGTTCAGCGTGGCTTCCGGCATGGCTGGGGTGGCAATACATGAGGTACACCAGCTGCTGCAGGACATTGCGGCAAACAGCTTCATCTGCCTCCATAACCCCAGGGAAGTATTAAAGGCTTCAGGGCTACAGGGTTCCCTAACTGCATGGATGCATTGGACGGCACACAGATCTCAGTGCTAGATGTTCCCCTCACTCCAGATGAATGCCCTAACCATCAATGCCCTATCCTGGGGTGAGTATCAGGAATTATTTCCCAGACCTGAGAATCCTTTGTGGTAAATTCTTCAAAAACAATATATCTTCACAAAATTTTTTATCTCAATGAATCTGTTTTCTTGCACAAAGTGAATTGTCAAAGTATTTCTAACCAGATCTAATCACAGGGAGAATTACATTTTAAGTTTGTCAGGGCAAATAAATAATGACAATCCAAAAAATAAAGGATAATGTGAAGCCACATTGATACAGGAACAAGACATGAATGAAACTGTGACTTTTAAGTCTTACCTGCTTCCTATTTGCCCTCTCGAAGGTAAGCAGTCATCTTTGCCTTCCTTCTAATTAGGAAAGAGTTTTATCTCAGGCCTGGCCAGAAGCAGCAGTTAACAAGTTGTACCCCACAAAGTTCACCTTCCAAATGCCTCCCTGAGTCAGACAGCTCTGCACTTTCCCCATTGCACAGCTGGGCCAGCTCTACCTAGAAAAACATGACTGCTTTAACTGCACCAGAAATATTATATGCATTTCTCGACAAAACCATTAGCCAGAAAGGTATTGACAGATCTTGTGAGATCACAGTTGATACCCATCAAAAAAGCCTAGAGGGATTGATTTGCAATATGAGGAGAGATTGAAAGACTGAGATGCCTAGCTTGACTGAAGAGCAAAAAAAGTGAGTGTGGATGGGAGGGGTATGACGACAGGCTGCAAGTATTTAAAGAGCATAAACACTAAGGAGTTATAGGATGGGGCAGGTCAAAAGCTTCTAAATAGGAGAAATTGACTGAAATCAGGAAAAGGAAACTTTAGCCTTAACAGCCTGACAATGAGCTGTAACAAATTCTGGAAAAATCTCCCAAAGGACATGATGAAAGCTTCCTCTCTTGGGGCATTTAAAACTAAGTAGGAGCAAGTGTGTGCTTTTGGGAGCAAATCTATGTTGGCTAGCAAATAGACAGGATCATTCCCTGGTGGGAATATGGAGTCCCTGGGGAGATATACTGCAAACCAAGATTTATTCCACCAAAACCTCAGTTTGGGAAAGTTGATATAGCAAGATAAGCTCTAAAAAACTGACATCTCAAAAGGGTTTGCATTACTCATCTTTCTAAGTATATTCTTTTACCTTTTTGATTGTCCCAAAATGCTTGGAGCTCGTGTCCTGTCCTGCATAAAACCTGTTGGGCAGGGTCTCGAGGGAGGAGGAAAGTGAAGGAAATCTCTTGGAGAATCTCTTCACAGAGGTACCCCAACAGTGGTCACTTGGGGAAGTATCTTTTGATTCTGAAGCTTTGGAAGGTATTTCAGGACAGCTATTAAAGGCCCATCTGTCCATCCAGCTTTCAGGTGTCATCAAAGTATCTGAAATAATCTGTCCATGTCAAGGTACTTTTAGTAAAAATTATCATATGTATCATTACTTCCATAGATGCACAAATAATGTAGGCAGAAGGGAAGAAGTTATCCTGTAAAATCAAAAGTGTCTTTTGTAATGTGTACTAAGAACTTAACCAGAAACAAAATAAAAATGAGGATGCATTTTCATAGATCATTACAGCTCAGATTACATATATTTATTTTCTGAGACAAAATGGTTCCAAATACATTCTGGAAAAATACCTGTGAAATCAGTTAGAAAGGAATTAGAATATGTTTCATTCTTTCCAATGTTGACTATTCTTTCCAATGTGATATGTTATAGCCATAGAGTAAAATATTTGCTACATTATTTGAACCGTATAACACATAATTTGGTAGAACCTTTTCCTAATATTGTTTACTTTACTGTTGTAATGCACATTTTTGTGTGTAATTTTGAAAACCTAGTCATTTTGAACACTTAACAATTTAGTTTGAGCTTTTTTTTTTCTTGCCATCTATATAGAAAATCTACTTTGGAAGTGGGCTTATTGTTTACATTGTCACACAAAAGAAGCTACAATACAAACTTGGCTCTGAACAAATTTGTCTCCATAGCTGTTGACTCATGAAAGTTCAGTGGGTATTCCAAACCGTAAGACCTTAGAAGCCACTCCTTGATTTGGATGAGAACTTTATAGCCAGTGCCTAGAAATGATTCAGATATGTGACTGTGCAGTCTTGCCTTCTTCTATGTAAGAATTTGTTTAAACCCAGAAACAAATTGTGCATAAACAGTGAAATAATATTCTTTTACATATGAGAAGGCTTCCTTTGTTCAAAAAAAGCCTAAACGACAAAGAACTGCGTGAACATACATGGTTCAGAAAGTCAAACTGAGTCTACCAGTTTTGATAAAGTCCCTATCATTAGCCCAGGGGAATTGACAGAAGTGATGTTTTGTCCCGTGATTGGCCCCCTGAAGTGCTCTACAGCCATGGCCTGACAGAAGTGCATGGCTGCAAAGCACTTTAAAAGTGCCTGATCACCTGACAATCTGAAAATTCATTACATGAGGGTTTACATGAAGGTGCATCAACGCAAAGTGCCTTCATTAACATCTGTCAGTGCATGCTGGGAGCAGGGCTGGGAGTAGGGAGGGGCTTCTATCCACCTGCCCCACACTCCAGTGCAGGCTGGGCAACCCCCAGACTGAGCTCCCTTCCCTCTTTGCTCCCCCTTCCCATTCTGAAGACAGCACTGGAGCATGGGCCGGGGTTAGGGGATAAAGTCTGCAGATACACGGCTGCTCCAAACTGGAGCTTAATTCTCCCAACCCCCTGAACCCAACAGCAAATGTCTGTTGGGTCAGGGGGATCACTAACCCATGTTGCTTCCTATTGGCGATGTGTATGGCATGCACACAGGTGCACGTGCACCCCCTGAGTGTGGTGGTTCACCACCCTGCAAAAAGGCACCGCTGACACTGTCAGTGGTGCCTGTGGGCGGTCACTGCTCGTCACCCCCTGCCAACACTGCCAGCGACGTCTGCAGGCAGTTCATGATAGCTGCTGCTGCTGCCACCACTGCTAGCGGTGTCTGTAGGTGGTCACCCCCCCAGGTGCCAACAGCGCTGTGGCTGCCTGAGGCAGCTCCTCACTTGCTTCTGCCATGCTCCTACCACTGCCTCCTGCGGGAGCTTGCCGTACCCCCCCCCCCCCCCAGTCTCAGGGAGCACACGACATTCATGTTGCTTCCTGTGAAGTGCCATGATTTACAGCAGGGAGCTGCAAGTCTGTTACTGCCTGAAATGTCCACCTTTCTTTGCCTCAAGAATCCATTATGTTCCCTCATGTTGCTTTTCTCAAGTAATAAATTATATCCCAAGTCTGATCTTGCCTGAATGGGCATTAAATTAATAGCCATTATCTAATATTGCCATCTTCCAGTATTATATTTAAAAAATGAGATGTAATGAATCCCTACAAAAATGTTAGCTGCATTTCTGCATGTTTAGTTGAATGTGAATACTTAGGAGCTTCCTAATTGTAATGTGTCTGCCAATTGAATTTACTGGGGGGAGGGGGAGGACAAAAAACTAGATGCAACTTGAAATTTAATAAGAATAAGATTGTTTCTCATAGGATACCATCCATCTGCCATATCCTCCTAAGAATTTTCACTTTCCTTCAGTCTTATTGATAGCATTTAGCTTGGCAATGGATACAATTGTAAAGCGGAGGGGGGAGGGGAGGAAGAAAGCAACAAAGATAACTCAAAATGTCCACTCCTATAGGCATTCAAAATGTTACCCATTGATGCCAGACTCTCGTTACAGCAGCAAAAAACATAATTATACAGAAGTATACACATTTTGTTTTGAGACACTATATTACATAACATTTGGATATATCATCTAGGCTCAAGGTACATTTCCCCAAAACTCCCTACTGAAGATATACTGTCTGAAGAAAGTTATGCCTAAAAAAGTAAAGATTTCGTATAGAAAGTGTAAGCTCTGCTGTTTCCAAGGGCTCTTGACAGCCTGTTGTCAGCAGGCAGAACTCTGCCTGGAGAAGGAAATCTGCTGTTAAAGAGCTGGTTGTGGCATTCTCACTCTTACAGCCAAGCTGGCCCTGGTGATGCTTATTGCTGTTGGCAGTTTAAGTTATACTGTTGTCTTCAGGCTCTTCACAGATATTACGCCAATAGAAATTTGGCACAGCAGAGTCCTGCCCTTTCCCCTCTGTATTGTGCCAGGCTCTGAGTGCCAAGAGGGAGGGGACAGAAGCACAGGGCGCTGAGTTCATGTGAATAAGTCAATAGCATCCTCCCTTTCAGCTGGAGATCTATTCTGAGCATTTGCTGCTAGAATCTAGCCCTTTCATGTGCCACCTGAGTGGTATTAAGCAGACACATTTCAGCAGGGAATATGCACTTTGGGGTATAAAAGAGACTAGCTTTATGTAGCAGCATTGTAAAATGTAGTAGGTTCAGCTTCTTTGTATTTTCCATTTTGCTGTCTCCTTAAGCATATGGTATGCAGGCCAGGGGCGGATTACCACACAATATGAATTAATTAGCCTGTGTTAATATATAGCTCTTGCATTTCTCATTTACATTTCATTTGCAAAATATTTTGTTGGCATTGTAACACTTCATTATAGGTATAGCAGGAGTGAAGTCCGAATGTGCTGTCACCCTACACTGTTAATAGACCCTTCAAACCTGCTCCTTTGCCAGAATACATGGGTGAAAATAAACTAGATTGTACTTAAGCTCAATTACTTATTATTTCTTTATCTAATTGTTGCATTTATATAAACCATATAAAGATCACTTCAGTGGCTTTGTGGCCATTGAGGTAATTCACTCAATCATTGTACTTCCTCTACACCTGATTTTCATATATAATATCAATTGGTGATAATTACTCGAACAGTATGAGGGACTCTGATCGCATGTATCAAGAGATCTTACTGGTGGATTACTTGGTCCATCAGTCACTGCTTTTTAAAGTTTGTCTGGCTGCAAGCAAGGCATCCTGCCAAGACAGTGCTCTCTGGTCAATGCTGTGCATTCAAGCAGTATAGCTGAAGTTGTACTGAAAATACAATGACATTGGGATTTGGGGATAAGGCTCTTCAGACCCCACTTTCAAATCATGATTCTTGCTAACACAGCCTCCTATATCAATAATTCAGCACAAAGTAAAGGCCGTATTTGCCATTATACTCTTGCTGCTGTTTTGTTCTGGCCACGTCCTGGTAAATCCTGCTTAACTGGCTGTTTGGTGCTATTCTGACTTCTTGGTACACTGGTGACATCTTTACTGTTTTCATTAGAAAGCAAAAAGCACAATTTAGAAGTTTGTTTCCCAGTTACCAAAGGGCTAAAAACATGACCTGTTATAATTGCCTTCAAACCATTCATAACAAAAAAATGTCAGTGTTATGATTACCCTTTAAAGAAATCAAAACACTAAAGAAAAAGAAATGCATAATTAAAACAACCAAGCAACTTCACTTCTACTCTATAGCAATGCCACAAAGGGAGATATTAGAAAAATCAGTTTAATGCAGTATGAGACCATAAACACTAGCAAGTGTTAATCATAATCATTTGGCTACTGTGACTGCCCCATAGCGAGGCTGCACCAGAGAAAATATTGTACAGTACCACAGTACCCTTACTAAAGGATTGCTAGAGTTTAACCGTAGCTTTTAATCTGAGATAGTTAAATCCATATAAAACCTAGGCCTCGGTATCTATTGGTATTGCTAATGCTGCTGAGGACACTTTGCCTTGATAAGCACTGGAGAAATACCTAAACTGAGATCTATTTTTTCTCATCCAGAACAGCCAAAGGAGAAAGAAATTGCATCACAGATATCTTCAGAGACTTCTGAGAACCTAGGGCTTCCTCTCCTGTTGTGTTGGGGAAAGGCTCTTATCTAAGCAATCACAAGATCTCCTGTTTCAGAACATTGCAGAGGAGGGGAACCCCCCCAGTCAGCTCTAGCTGCTGTGCCTGCAGCTCTGGATGCCAGTGTTATCACGTGTCCCTTCTCTGCTGAGCCCTGACAACCAGAGAGGAGAGGAAACACCTGTGGAAACCAATACCCTCTGCTGCAATGAGCCACACATTGCAGGTGTTACTTTCAAAATGCCACCCTCACTCTGCCAGTGTGAAATGCTCCAGCCCTTCCTCCAGTAAGCTCCTTTTAATTTCTCTTATATTTTTAACAGGGTGTAGAATTGAGAAAGCCTCATTACTATGAATATTTGATTTAATGATGCTTAAAATATGCCCATTTACAAAGTGCCATATATTTGTACAGCTTTTCTAGCAATCTTGGAAATGTTGTGGGTTTTTTTGCTACCCCTCATTCCCATAGTCATGCATCTTGTAATTGGCTCCTGTGCTGTTGATGCATAGCAACAGGCAGAAGTCAAGAACGCTGCAATACATTTTGGATGAGCTGAAACCTTTCATTTTTGTCATTTGACTGAAGCAGTCCAGAGCTCAGTGGAGTGAGAGAGTTCTGATAAGTGGGAACCTATTATCTTGTTGGCATGCCCTAGAAACACTAGCTACTGAATATGTGATTTTAACATCCTTAGTGGCACTAGGAATCAAATCCAAATACTCCAAAAGGATGTGCACTTTAAAACCTTAATAGGCTCTTTAAACCACCAGACTGAATTGCATATTTAAAAATGAAAATCATCTGCATAAATATTAATTTGTTGGTTTATGTATTTTGCATCAGGAGTTTTGATGGTCTGTTTTCCGTCATGTTCTCAAAGCCAATTTTTCTCTCTGGTGAAAATCAAAATATCACAATATGTTGCCTATATCTGGCTTGGATCATCCTACTTTCTTTATTTGCATAATTAAACAAGCAAATCTTGCAAAGAGACTTGCAACCAGATGGTAAAATCACTAGTAATAGTTAAATAATATGACTCACCTTGACATTAATGAGACTGTTTAAAAGTCTGTTTCAAGTCAATTGCAAGCTCAAACTTCAACTGCATATTTTTCTTAAATGACAAGAGCTGCTCCTTTCTAAGGGCCATTCACCCTTGATTGCTTTCATTTCTCTTTTCCATCCAGGAGGCTTATTTATTATTGTCATTTTACCATTGCCTTACCTTTGAAAAGCAGTAGAAGCATACAGGAAAACATGAAGACTTTGGCACATTTCCCACATCTGATAGAATATTGTCCAATGACTGCCTAACACTAGGAAACCTGTAATGTTACACTTTGTCCTCATTCACACCCAAATTGCTAAAGTATATAAAGTAAATATTACAATTTTTTTTCTCTTGATTGTAGGGGTTTTTTTTGTTTGTTTTGTTTTTTGCTTTAGTCTTAATTCACAAAAAATCGAAAACATTTAATACCATTATATTTTCTAAGAATATTGATTATGTTTTTTTCAGTGGTATAAGAAGCAACTATTATTAACTAGAGCGGCATGCAGAGCTTCACAACAGATGACAAACATGCTGGTTGGCACAAGAAGAAGGTTTTGCTTGTGAGAGAGAAGAACATTTTCTCTGCTAAAGGATAAAGGTCATAAAAGGACAAAGTATATCACACCTTTTTGAAGGAAATATAAATTATAATCTGCTGGGAATGCTATCAATGGCAGGCATTATATATATTTCTAAAGTACTAGAGCCAGGTGGTTTTGTAGGAGAAGCACTGAAAATAAGATAAACTAGAATTGTTTTCTTTTTACAATAACTATTGAATTAAAAATATCCCTGTACCATGTGGTAGTAGATTTACCATTCTCATAATGAGCACAACCTACTCAGATATGTTTAGCTTTTTCTCAGCTGAGCTTCTTAGGGCTTGCTTCTTCCACTTAGCACTGAATGCTCCATTCAGACCAAAGTGGTTTTTTTCATTTCTTTCCTTTTTTGATGATGTTGTTCATTTTCCACAAGCCTGCGCAAGATTTACTGTAATCGAATCTATTATTTAGTCATTTTCAATACATTTCTCTATACTCCTAAAATTTTAGTGTATATAAAATAAGCAGTGCTTTTTACCTCAGAATGAAGTTAAACGTTACACTTAGACCATACTAAATCTGTGAAATGTTAAACAGAGTTAAAATCAGAATGTACTGTGAGCTGTTGCATGTTGCGGGTTATTATCATTTCTTGCCTGCTGGGGGGGGGTGGCGCTTTAATTAGAGTGGCTCTGAGAGCCACTCTAGTTAAACTGCTGCCGCATCTCTTATATCAGCCTCCCCGCACTTAAAAATGGTGGCAGGCATGCTTGAACCAAAGCTCATTTGATGAGCTTTAGATAAAGCACCACACCATCATTTTTAAACATGGGGACACTGGTACACAAGATGCAGGAGGCTGCTGGAGAGCAGCAATTGCCACTCTCCAAAAGATTTGATTAATTGAGTCTGCTCTGATGCACTGGAGGTCCAGCACGTCGGAGCAGCCTCTGTGCTGTGTATAGGAGCCCTTGGGTTCTATCCCTGCTTTTGGGTAGGAGGAAGGTGACACTGGGAGCAGTACATCCTGGGATGCTGGAGGACTGCAGATTCCTTGTTTCATCTCTGTGGAGCAGACCGAAGTTATTCTAGAATGAGCTAAGTCGCACCATTTAGATGTAACTCTTGCCTGAAATGACATAACTTTGAGATGCTCAGAGGGTAGTTAGCACGAGTTTAAATGTGGGTATCCACATGTTAAAGCTTGTTAAGTGCCATGAATATAGTCTAAGTGTAATGTGTACTGTCAGACAAGCTTAATGCAGTTTTTGCTTGCTAGAAGTAGATTCCCTTGCTTGATTTGTAGTGGATTGCTGCTGCTTATTGTCCTTTCAGACAGGATTTGCACAGGTTTTTAGGAACCTAGAGATACAGAAAAGGGCCTTATGAGCTTTGCAGACAAATCTATTCAGTTAGCAACTTTGAAGCAACAAAGACTAAACAAAGGGTTTAGATGTGGGGGTGGGGGAGAGGTTACATCAATATCTAAAGCATAATACCACTGCTTGGCATAAATCACATATTACTTAACAATTGCCACTTTCCCTTGTGCTGTAGTCATGCTGTAGTCATACATCTTTATTATGAGTCACTGAGTAGGGAAATTATCCTAAATTTAATGGTAGATGCTGGCATTTCCCAGAATATCAGGCACATCACTGTTGAGAGGAAAGCATGCTATAAATCCAGATATACTCTATGTCCCCAGCTATGTTTCAAGCTCCATCCCTTATTTGTTAAAACTGCTAGCACTAAATGATGAGTTGACATCTTTCTTTGTTAAGAACACATAGAAAGGGAGAACAACACATCAGGAATCTTGCAGGGGCATAGAAGATGAGAATACTGTATGGTCTCAGAAAGGAGGAGGTTTTTTAGTCCCACAGAGATGGTGAAAGGAAAATCCCTTTAATTGCACAGGACTCTACAGGATCTATACCTACTCTTCTCTCCTAAAAAGAAGACTGCCGTTTTATTTCCAGTTGTGCTTACACAGTATTTCTTCCTGAGATAGATCAAAGTATGGTGTAGAATTTAATGCTGAAAAGATTTTTCTATAGGAAATGTCTACTGCCTGTTTATGCCTGCCTCCACCCACGAACACGTGAAGCATGTGTAATGTATGTGTGAATGAACATCTATAGATTTGAGTGAAAATGGCCTTTGAGCCACCTTCTTGATGCTTTGACCTAATATCTTTATTGAAAGTGAGGAAAAAGAACAATGTAAATGAGAGTTCTATAACAATTGAAATCTCTTTAAAACATCACTCTGATCTCCCCTCCTCCTCTTAGTTCATAATAAAACTCAAGCATGCATGACAAATGCCAGCACAACTGAGCTCTGAAGGTTGGATTGCCAAATTCACCTTGGCAAGTACAGCTCGCTGCTCTGCATTTCAGTGATGTCAGACTGGCATTTTCTGTATTGGAAAGAGTCTCAGGCTTGTCCTTTCTTTGAATTGTAACACTGTAAAGTGACTTAGTGAACTGTAGTGCTTCATTTAGATAAAGTTGTCTTTAGAGTTAGGTGTGGTATCTCCAAATCCAAAGTCAGAAGGCTGATCTGGACAAAACTTTGAGAGCTTCACATTAATGCCCTACCTGAGGTCTAATGTTACATCAGTTAATAGAGATCTGCTTTGTTTCTACTTAGTTACTTAATCATAACTATTATGGGGAATGACATAGGAGAAACCATTTGCACTGCCTAATTGCTGAGTTTTGCCTATGGAGAAGTACTGCCTAGGTGGGAATTAATTTCTGGGAGCAGCCCCGGGCTTAACAAGGAGGCAATATAGATATGAACTTTGTTACAGTAGCCTGTCCTACACTTGATGCACTGTTGCAATATTCAACCTTAATGATATAGTCCTAAATCATTCTGGTGTTTGACCATCTCTGTTCATGGCTAGTTAGAGATTTTGGCCACATACTGATATTTCTAGTGGGAGACTTGCCATTCTCCTAGTAGAAAAGAAAAGTGTGCAGACATTCACACTTTTTCTCTCAAAGCAAAAAATGGCTGCTCTGAGAGAAAAATAACCCAGGAGCAACCAGGGTTAAATTGCTCCCAGGAGAGTTTCTCCTGAGAGACTAAACATCTGCACACTTTCCCCCAGTTTAACTCCTCCTGGGGACCAGGAAGAGTGGTGCTGAAGGGAAGGCTCTTGTGCCTTCCCAGGACTAGGGCCACTGTTCTGGAGAAGATGTGGGAGACAGCTGCTCTTGGCTGTCCTGTAGACTCAAGGGGAGGGAAGAAACAGCCACCAGCTGCTCCCTGCCTGCTACTCATACCAAAGTTCCCAGAACGAGAAGCAGCCAGGGGCTTTGCTCTGCCCCCCTACTCAGCTGCTAGGCACTGGGTGCACCTATACACATGCTTGAATACATTTCAGTTGGAATGAATTGGAGCAGACTTGATTAATCAAGTGGGCTCCATGTTTTAAATAAAATGTTCTAGCATCACTACAGCATCATGTGCATAAGCCCCCGCAGGTTTAAAAATGTCCACTGGGGAGATTTAACTAAAGCTTTAGTTAAAGCATCCTGTGGCCATTTTAAAACCTGCGGGGGCTTAAGACGTGTGATGCTGCAGCATTTTAATTAGAGCGGCTCTCTGGGAACCGCTCTAATTAAAACACCCACCCACCCACCCAGACACACACACACTGGAGCACATGTACAGGCAGCCTGGGAGCTGAATGCAGGGAGAATTTTTCCCTCCCTCCCCCTGCTGCTCTGCTGAGTTGTGGGGGTGGTGATTGAAAAGCCAGAATGGCTGGCAGCCAGGCTTGAAAGCTTGGCTCTCGGCCATGCCAGCTTCCCCTTACCTCCCCCGCCACTCAGTAGAGCAGTGAGGATGGCAATTTAAAAGCCAGAGAGAGGAAAATTTAAAAGTCATCTGCTAGTACAGCCTGCCCCCTTTGCAGGCAGGGGAGATGGAAGGCTATCAATTAATGGAGTCTGGTTTGGGAAAAGGCTTGACATGCCCAACACATGCTGACTTTTCAGTCACTACTCCTATTGTTCAGTTAACTGAGAGCAGTTCAGAATGAGGCAGGCCACTGTGCCACTGAGCCAAAACTCGGTAGCTTTGCCACCATGGAGGTATACCCCTGCCTTGCCCCACAGCCTGAAGCAGAGCAGGTGAAGCAGGCTGCTGTGCCCCTATGGCAAGGTGCTATGGTGGTGGTGGTACTGGAGCCACTGTCAGCAGCCCAAATGGGTGATGGGGCTAAGCCCTGTTAGCCCTGGCTTTCTGTGGCACCTGTTGTTTTTCAGCAGCTCTCCACTGCCATTTAACAGTCTACCCCCTTCCCAGCCAGGAGAGGGGAGCCCATTTACAACCTGCCCTCTAAGGGCAGGGTTGGCCCTGGGAGAAGTCCTGTAGATCCCCCTGACTGAAGAGCTTGACTGTGAAGCTCTCCAGCTGTGGGGATGGGAAACATCTAGACTAGCTTCTGGGCTATTTTTCTACTGAAAGAAATTGCTACTAGTAGAAATGAACATATGTACACAGCCTTGAAATAGCATTTCTGACCACTTCTAAAACCCTGAAGCTAGAAGAACTGCAAAGTGGAGCTGGATAAAACCAAACAAAAGGATATTTTGCCCTTTTTGTACATAAGGCTGAACTTGAACAGAATATATATGACTCACCTTTATAAAATGTCACTAGCTATACTTTGAAAACAAAATCACTGCAGGCAAGTTACATGAATGTTTATTTGGGAAGATAAATAAGAATCATTTAACTGATTAAGCATACAATTTCATTATGGTGCCTGTTTTTATTAACTGCTATGTGAAAAATACATTACATATGACCAATTACATTTTTGTCTATGCTATGCAGAGCAAGACAGTAAAAGTGAGGGAGACATATTTTTTTTATGACACATCACTTCTGGAGAATAACTTGCTTGGGTGGTTACTCTACTTAGTTGGGAAAATTCTGATCTGTACTTCATTTTTATTTATTTAAAATGAGCAGAATAAAGCTTTTACAAGTACAACCAGACATTGTTAACATTATTTCACTGGATACTTGGTATTCAACCAAATAAACCACTGTTAAATAACCATGTAAATAACCCTGAACTTTGCATGTGGGGACAGGGAGAACTATAGACTTCTTTCAAGCCCAGTAAAATAAATGGATTTTTTTTTTCATTTGAACAAAAGTAGATTTTGCAAATTGATTTATCTTGTCCAACTGTTACTATACTGCACTAAATATAATAAAGACCTATAAAGCATCTTATTCTCTAACAATTGTTCATTGCAAAGTGAATAATGCATAAGCTTCTGATTGTCTTTGAGATGATCTCATTGAAAGCTGATTTTTTTAAAAAATAAGATTTTAGCAAATAATAGAACTGATGTACAGGCCCAACATTTATACTTTTCACAGTAGATTTCCATCAAGAATATATCACGTAAAAATTAAGGGTCTGGTTCTCACTTAGTCATAGAGTAGCAGAGCTAGAAGGAACCTCCAGAAGTCATCTAGTCCAACCCCCTCCCTGAGGCAGGATCATCCCTATCCAAACAATCCCATTTACTACCACTCTAGCAATGTAAGGCATTGGGTAGGAGGGTGTGTAAATAATTTATGCTCAACTCCAAAAGCACTTTACCCTATCAATATGGTGTAAAATGGTTTTAGTGTTTAAAAAAAAAATCAGGCCTTCAGTATTCATTTATCAGTTGCTACTGAAAAAAAAGAAACATTAGCACAAGTTTAATTAACTTTTAGGTATAGGCTTCTTTTCTTCAGGTCTGACCAAGCCTGAAGAGCAGAGTGCCCACAAAAGCTTGTCAAACTTCTCTCCCAACTATCCAGTTGGTCCAATGAAAATATCACAAAAGATAACCTTGTCTCTCTTACATTCCTGGGTCTTTACAACTATAACATTGCAACTGTACTACAAGTATTCTTGAGAATTGCTGAAGGATGGCAGGGTTCCAAAAGACTAGAAAAGGGGCAAACATTGTCATTGGCTGTAAGAGGAGTTATAAGGAAGAGACCAGGAATTATAGAGTAGGCAGGCTAACTTCAGTTCCACAAAAGATACCGAACAAGTAATAGAATAATCTGTAGGCACCTAGAGGATAATAAGGTGATAAATAACAGCCAAAACAGATTTTTCAACAAAAGTAATTTCTGAGTAGCCTAATTTCTTTCTATGAAGGCTTTGAATATGATATGATGTCACAACTATTGTTTGTACCTGAATCCAAGATCACCCTGGATTTAAGACGATCCTCCAATAATTAGTTTCTATATATGGAAATAAATATATCATTATAATTTTCCATGTGTAGAATCTAATTATTGGAGGATTGTCTCAAATTTAGTGTCCCCCCTCCCACCCTGTAGCTATGCTGTCTCTGAGGGTGACTGTGACACCCCCTGATGGCCATATAGCCCTTACCCAGCTTCAGCTCTAGGGTGCCCTCCCCTTCTGACTTGTCTGTCATGCCTTGGTTTAATTGTTTGATTAAAAGAGGGAATGCATAATGGGTCCGCAGTTCCTTCAGAAGCCAGCTAGTTCTCCCAGGACATCTGTTAGTCTTAAGGGATAATCACAGCCTCTGACCTCCCCTACAGCCATGCCCATGCTTCACACTTAATGACCTCAGTGGGCAGTTGGCCTCAACCCAATAGCAGGCCACCTCAGGCCTCTTGTTGATGTCTCAGCCTTCCCAGCCTCAGCCCCTTTTCTCTCACTGGATCCCTAAGCCTAGGTCACTGTGCCTGACCTGGCTTCTGAGTTCCAGGCCTTGACTGCCTAGTCTGGCTTTGTCTTTTCCCTGTCCTGGGCAATATACTTGCTGAGCCTGCTTAGACTCCTGGGCCCCTTGGCTTTTGTCTGTTCGTTTCATGCAGAGGACCCCGTGGCCCTGACCCCACCTTTCCTGGGCACTGGGCCCTGCCATGGCCCTTGCCCACCTCTTCCCCAAGTTAAGTTTTAGCTTTCCTCTCTTTCCTGTTCTGTGCTTTGACCCCTCCCCCCCAGGCATACCCCCCCCAGGCACCCCCACCATTGCCTCCACTCACTCCCCTTTCAGCCACTCCCAAGCCACTGTTTGAACGTGTGACCCAAGAGTAAGCCTTCTAGCAAACACATACTAGACCTACTCTGGGTCCACACATAAACAATGATTACCTGCCAGCATAATGACGCTTCCCCTAACCCCGGGGAATATTCAGGATGATCTGTCTAGGTCCCTTCTGACTCATTCATTCTATGATTCCCCTGTAGAGCATCAGCAGCTTCCTCTGCTGTTTGCAGCCCACCCCCTGCCTGTCCCTTCCCCATTCCTTACCATCTGGCTTTGCACAGCTCTGGACCTGCTACAGCCTGGGGTATGAGGCATATGGGTAGCAGCACTGGCACTTGAGTAGCAAAACCCAATAGCAGCACTGCTACTGCAACAGTTGTTATTGGGATAGTTTGGGGCCAGAGCAAGCATGTGCCCTGGGCTGAAGGGAGCAAAGGTAAGCAGCAGCGGGGGAGGGCAGGGAGGGAAGGCAAGGCAAGGCAGCAGCTTGGCTCTGACCCAAGCTGCAATAGCTGTTGCTTTCCCCTTTCCCCACCACACACCTTAAACTTCAATCCAAAATGCGGGGCTTTCCCCCTCATCTTGGATTTTAATAATATGGTATAACTTGTCATAAATGAGCCAGGGAAATACAGCCTAAATAAGCTAGGTAATTTGGAAGCTGGTTGGAATACTATACTCAGAGTAATTATATATCATTCATTGTCTAGTGGATTTTATAGTGATGTTTCCTACAGCCAAGACTATTCAATATTTTCATTAATGAATAGATAATAGAAACACAGTACAGTTATCTAATTTGTAGTCAATACCAGGCATGCAGTAGAGATGCTGTAGGCACTTTGGAAGACAGGATTAGAATTCAAAATTAACTTGACAAATTAAAAGAACTAGATACCATTCAGTGCAAAAATAGGTATAAATAACTATACAAATGTAAGCGGGGGAACCACTGACTAGACAGCAATTCTGCAGAAAAGAATCCCTGGATTATAATGAACACGAGTCACCAACATTGCAAAAAAAACAAACATTCTACGTAATATTTCCAAGAATATTATATGCAAGATGGGCGATATAATTTCTCCAGCCTGCTCAGCACCGGTGAAGCTTCAGCTGTAGTACTTCAGGAAAGATGTGATTCGATCAGAAAGAGTCCAGTGGAAATCAAGAAAACTTATTCAAGGTTTAGAAAATGTGACCTATGTGGGAACTTTGAAAGAACTGGCTTCTTTTAGGTTAGAGAAAAAAAAGAATGATGCCAGACATAACAGACTATAAATATGTAAAAGGTTTCTTCAAAACAAAAAAAAGTTATAAACCTATCCCGTGTCCACTGGGAATAGGACAAGAAATAGCAAGCTGCAATTATAGTAATGGGAAGTTAAGCTAGGCATTAGGAAACCTTTCTAACTGTAAAGCTAGTTAAGCTTTGGAAAAGGTCACCTGGGGAGGTTAAGGAATCTCCATCACTGAAAGTTTTTAAGAACAAGGTAGAAAGATATTTGACAGCAATGGTTTAGGAACAACTGATTCTGCCTTCGGGTAGCAAATGGAGTAGATGAGCTCCCTTCCAGTCCTATTTTCTATGCCTTTATGATTTATTTGACTGACACATTTCACTATCTCCTTAGGGTGTGTGTAGACGAAATGGGGGACCTAAATTGAAGTGGTGGGTTTTAAAAAACATGGCTTCAGTTTAGGACTGATTAAACCCCTGTGCCGTGCACACACCCCACTGACTTACCTGCTTCTCCAGTGGGGAGGGGAGGATGAGCTGCCAGCAGGTGGAGTGGTCCCTGGCCTGGGAGGCTGGTGCTTCCCTCAGGTGGCACCTGCCTGCAGGCAGCTGGCTTGGGTGATCCCAGGGGGCACCGCAGCTGATGAGGGAAGCACTGGCCCCTCACACAGATCAGGCAGGAAAGCAGGCTCCAGGGAGGAAAAAAATAAAAAGATCAAGCTTGCTGCTTTTCTTGGGCAGAGACGGCTTTCCCAGGCTGCCTGCAGAGCCCCTGAGCTGCATGGAGCCCAATGCTTTGCTCCGCAGCTCTAGGGGCAGCAAACTAAAACTCCTCAAAGAAGTTTTAGTTTGCTGCACTCCAAGTCACTTAAGGCGCATTATGCTGCTAAATTTCCTACAGTAGCTGGAATTAATGTGCAACACGCCACCAAGGCGTTCAAACACTGACACCATTAGAGTGGTGCAAAAGCATTTAGCCCACTTTAAAGTGTGCTGTGCACACATGCCTCTTGTTTCATCTACACACAGCTTTAGTAACTATTAAACTTGATAAAGCATCCAAGTTGTTTAACCCCTCAGTTTTGACTCCCCCAGCTCCCTCCCTCCCATGGCTTAGTTCAAAATAGGAATGGAGAGAGAAGAAAATATAATAGGAAAAGGAAGTTCTACTGCATTTTAATGACCTCATACACCTGCTTATGCTTTCTTGTTAAATTTGACCTGGACCTTACAGCTCTGAAGTAATTTGGAGTTTTGCCACTGAATTGGATGGACACAAAGTTCAGAAGCATGAACTGGGTTAAATTTGCTGGTTTAAAACTTATTTAACATAGTTTACTGCACACTGTCAAAAACCTGCAATCACTTTTGGTCTTCATCTCTAGTTTGCTTTTATTAATTGTCCATTATGCCCAGCTTCTTAAACAATCAAAATTCCAGGTATGCAATGAAACAAAAATATGTGAGGGAATGTTAGGAGTGTGTATCCAATGAACTGTATTCTGACATTTATTAAACATCCTGTCTTAAGAACAAGTGAACTAGTAGCTACTTTTCAAACATTAGGTTTTGGATGGAGACAAATAGAAAAATGTTAAGATGTCAAGAGAAAGGGAAATCAATATCATCACTTTTATAGAAATATATGACCTCAAGTCTACATACTACACCACAAAAGTATGTATACATATGTCCAACTGCTAAAGCAAGTACAAGTGACCCTCACCATTTGTGGGGGGTACGTTCAGCAAATAAGACACTGCATTCATGAACACCATCTGCGTTCATGAACTCAGTGCCCTCGGTAGCTGGTGCAGGGCATGGCTGCTCTGGTGATGGTGGGAGCGTGGCAGCAGGAGCCCAGTGGCGGCAAGCGCAGAGCTCCCAGGGAGCTCCTTTAAGTGTATTTAAGAAGCGGGTTCAGCATTCACGAATATTTGAAACCATGAATGCCAAACCCATGAATAGTGAGGGTTTCCTGTACTAAATGAATGCATAGTAACCACTATTACCGTACAGTCTTGGTGGTGCATGGGTCATTTCCAACCCTACTGCACAGTAGCAACACAGTAGCGGATTCGTGCCCACCAACGCTATGTCACCATAGCAATGAGCTATGGCAACGTAGCATCTTGTGTAGATGTGCCTAGTGAGTAGTTAGTTATATGACATTCCACTACTTAGCCAAAGATGTATAGAGAAATCATTATTAGGTAAAGAAATGGTAATGGATGATGTCAACTGCTCTGGTATAATCTGTCCTGCTCAGGTATAACGTTTATACATGGTTTAGAGAAGGAATGTTTTGCCAGCAAAAGATACTCCATTCAGTTCTAGTCACCCTATCTGAAAAAAATGTAGCAAAGATGAAATGGTCCAGAAATCTCAACAAGAATAGGGATATGGAGAAACGTCCTTATGAAGAGTAAATAAGGGAGTGAATAATAGAAGTATACGCAATAGTAATAAACTTGGGCACTCCTATTTACCTTTTCACAAAAGCAAAGGACATTTGAGGAAAATGAAAGCCAGGAAGTTTGAAATTGATAAATGGAAATGCCTTTTAGAACATTCATAATTAACTTGCCAAATGTATTGCCAACTGCCAGGTATAGAAAAAATAATGGTAGTTTATGTAGATAAATTAGTTATGTTAGGGTCACTTATATGGGAAACAAATACATATGCATAAACTACCCACAAACTGAAGGGGTTTACCAGGAATCTCTCTTTGATATGTAAATATATAAAGACTCACTGTAGGATTTCTCTGAGGTATGTGGTACCGGCCGTTGTCTGAGTCAGTACCAGATACTGGAACCTGAACTCGGGAACCCCATAAGACTGATCTACATTGACAAGTCCTGTGTTCTTCTCTTAAATCAAGCTGTAATTTATGTCTGCTTTATACATTATGTTTCAAATAGACATGAATGAAAAAACTTTCTTGTGCATAAAATAAGTGGGCCTAATCCTGCAAGGTAGTATCTCCCACAAGATGCAGAGAACATGCACCTTATAATCATTTAGAAGCAATGCACTGAATGCTCCCATTGCTGCAGTATTTTTTTGTTCTCAGTTAGAGTTGAAAGTATTCCAACATTTCTAAGGATAAAATTCAATAATTGTAAGCAATAATATAAATGATGCTAAATAAGCTGAGACATCAATTGCAACTGATAGGTGAAGAGAACAATACAGGTAATGCAGGTTTTATTTTATGTATATACAAAAGGTATTGGGCCTGGCAATGTAAACAGTTGCAAAGGTCATGAACAGAAGGAAAATGTAAATATATCCACCCCTGTCAACTATGTACAAGTATAAGATAAAATATACTTTGAAAAATAGTTGCAGTGCTGCAGAACTGAAGTTGATGAATAATATCCTTAGATGAATGCATTCAACATGCTTTTCAGTTTGTTAAAGATAGTTAACAAAGGCAGAACTTTACCCTAGTTTGGTTTTATAATGAAACTACAGTGTGTTTTGTGTTTTCTTGAATGCTTGCAGACTTCTTTTGTACAAGATGTCCTGTATCAGCTGAATCACAACTACTGTAGCTTGAAATTCTGAAATTTTTAGGCAACTGGTTCAAACTGTGCCACGTCCCTCATTTATTTAATAAGTGCTGCAACAGATTATGAAAAAAGGTGAGAAATCATTAGACTGTCTCTTAAAGACTTGTCAGACCAGAAGAGCATAGCCCTTTCAATTCATTTAAGGCAGTCTGGAAGGAATGTATATGTGATCTTATATGCAGGGGACTGCAGTATGAAATTAAGGAGTTAGAGACTGAACCTACATCACATTGTTCTAACCACCAGACCACAGGTTATCCAATCCTTTTTCTCCACTCTTCTTCTTGAAGCTGGCCTCCTGAGTAGCCAAGAAAGAGAGATATCTGAAGGTAAGAGGAAAGCAACAAGCAAGAGGGTGTGCAGCTCAGTAACATGGTGGCTGCCTTAGATGGTAGGGGCAGCGTGGATCTAGCATTTGCCCCTGCTCCCAAGGGGACAGAAATTTCCCTACTGCTCTCCATCAGCTGTATCCAATGACCAATAAATGTAAGGTGCAGGGACGCAGCTTCGGGAGACGGGCTGGATAAAGCCTAAGCAGTAGGTTGGTGATTAGAGCGCTGCTCTAAGAAACAAGAGATATAAATCAAAAGAGAATCTGGCCCTTTGAGAGTGAGTTGGCTTGTACTGAAGGTGTCCATGTGGAGAGGCAGTTCAGAACGGCTAATGAGCTGCACATTTTCACTTGTGCTTACCATTCACTATTTTCTCTGTGGAGACCAGCTCTAAGAGACTGATCCAATAAAGCACTAAGATGTAGCACCACCTACATTTTAAACTGCTACCCAGTTACTGTATGCAACAAATAGATCTGTCATATCATGTGGAAAAAATGAGTCTATAAGTGACTTAGAAATAATGGCAGGTATTTTCTCTAAACTCATGAGAGGCGTTTGTGACAGAACTGTGACTAAGATGAATGAGGTGTATCACTCATCAGATATATCATTTCAGACTGTATACAGGCTTGCCTATTGGTTAATTTTGGACTGTATTGTCAGGCAAGAAGCAAAATTCAGAGGAACAGCTTATGTTCTCATTGAATCACATGAATCCAGAAGTTAGGCCCTAGGCCCATTAGTCTATCATGCCTGTGTCTTAATGGGTCTCTTTTCCAGGTATGAATGCAAACTTTAGCAGAAACTCGAGTACTGTAACCTAGAGCTGTCAAATTTTGAGTGAAATTCCACTCCCAAATTTGCTAAGATTCAGTGTTTTTGGGTGCCTGGAATTGCAGCGCATTGAAGAAGACTTGATTAATCGAGTCTGCTGGAGCGTGGCAGTTGCTGTGCTCCAGCAGTGCCTGTGGCTCCTGTATCAGCATCTCCATGTTTAAAAATGACAGAAGGGGTGCTTGAACTGAATCTTGTTGAATGAGCTTTAGTTCAAGCACCCCTGCCACCATTTTTAAGTGCAGCGACACTAATAGAAGAGATGCAGCAGCACTTTAATTAGAGTGACTCCAAGAGCCACTCTAATTAAAGCGCCACCCCTGCACCCTTGGAGCACATGTAGAAGTGCCTTCTGTTTCCATGGTTTCATTTATACTTTTGCATTTTCCAGTATAACAGTTTTTTTAGTTCCTTTTGAAATCTTGTCAGCTTGTATCAGTCACAAGCTCTGAAGGTTTTGAAACTCATCTTTGACTCTAGCTGCCAATTACTCTTTTGCTTTCACACCGTATTTTTACTCCTGCAGGTTGTCCTGAAATTAAACACAAAACTGTTCTCCACAGCATTCGAAGAAGAACTTGTAAATGATATATAAAAAGAAAACCTCACTGAAAATAAATTTTATGAATTTTAAATAAATTCAGTTTCTATCTAGATTGGTGCCCCTCCTCTATTTAATTTTGGCCAATATTTTAAGTAATGAAGTTCAGGAGAAGACCAAATTTTAAGATAGGCTTGGGAAATATTTATGGAATTTTGAATATATAAATGTGTGCATATCTCTACCTGAAATTGGTTTCTGCGATTCATATCCCATTAAAAATATCAGAACTGAAAGACCAAATTACAGATGTTCTTCACTAATTGCATGCAAACAATATATAAACCAAAAATTCTCTCTTTAATCTCTTCCATGTAATTTTAAATGAAAAAAAAACAAGTGGAAAATAATAAAATATATGTGATCAGGTCAGGAACAAAAGTATTAAGGCAGAGATTATTGATTTTATTATTTTTCTCTGGATTATTATAGATATTCAATTACTATAATTAAGTAAAAAATTGTTCTGATCTCATTCACAATAACTCAAAATCAGTTTTCTCATGTTTCATAATTTCCTTGTTCCCCTTATTAAATGGCACTAGGGCTAGACTTTTGCACTTGTAACTAAAGTTGTGTGGAATCTAATGATGACTTGGTTGTGTGGTCTCTAAGAAGGACTACCTATCTTTTATGTGGCACAGTGCTGGCCAATGGCATCCTCTTTTCTAGCATTTCATAATACTTCTAGCTGCAGTTAGAGGTCTTCAGGAGTGTGCCTGACCCAGTAAAAAAGACTATTCTAAAAAAGTGAGCAAGATAGGGGGGTGGGGGGGGCTCTTCATTTAAGCCAGTCAGCAATTTGGATTAATATCTTTTAATGGATCAGACTCTGATCTCAGCTACTAATGCAAGCCTACAGTAACATCACTAAAATGGAGTTGCTTCAGATTTAGAGTGCTGGTAACGAGGTTGCAATATAGCCTGTGTGATGTGCAGGATTTAAGGGCTCTGAACTCCAAAAGGGAGTAAAAGGGAATTAAGAATGTACCCTCAGTTGAAGAATAAAGTACTCAGAGCACCACAACAGCATGCCACCTAATACTACACTCTAGATCAGCAAGAATGGGTGCTGGTAGCAAGGCAGGCATTGAAAGTGACAGTATTTTATGGTGGCTGGTTCTGAAGTGCTTGGTTTGTTTGATGGTTTTCAGTCAATGCAGGCAGAGCAGTAATACTAAAAGGTGTGTGCGTGTGCATGTGTAGCCTCCAGATGGTAGTCCTGAACTCATGTTGGTGGTGGAAATATTGCAGATAGGATAACTTTATGCTGTAACATCATGCTGATAGGTAATGAACTTCACCAATTAGGAAAAGAGAAGCAGGTTGAACCAATGTGCAAAATGTCTGGATGGCAGGAGGCGGGTATTAAGCAGACTGACTGGGGACAGTCAAAACAGGGACTTGGAGCCATAGTTTTAAAGGTACGAAAATGGTATTTAAGCACACAACTCCCATATGTGTCATTAACAGTTAGATGCCTATGTACATTTTCGAATTCTTGGTGCTATATGGGACAGACAGACACTCAGACTAGATCCTATTTCATTTGAGAGTGCCTAAATGGCAGTTATCCAGGTTCAAAGCCCCAGAGTGCGAGAGGCCTGGAGCACAAGTCTCTTGCTTCCTGGGAGAATTGCCTAACCACTGCGTGTGACTGTGATGATCATGGGTGAGCTGTCATCCTCCTCCTACTCCCTGCCCAGGATAAAATCACAAACTGTGAAAAAAGTGCCAAATATAGATAAATGCCACTTGGGCATGCGGAGGAAAATAAGATCTAGCCTTCGGTACGATTTTTCTGGTGCCTGTCTTCATCTTTGGATGCAAAAATATATTGGAAATTTGACCCTTAATACAAAATGTAGGTCTCTAAGCAATTGGAGAAATGGAGGAAGAGAAATGAAGTAATTGCCCCCCAGGACCCATTTTCCTGATTATAGTCCAATGACCCATCTGCTGGTTATCAATACTTATCCTAAGTTAGTGCAAGGGAAGTTTTCAAATTTTGTCTTGCTGTGTTTTGTAATGCATTCAACTAAACTGCCAGGGAATCTCTTCCCTTTGCTTTACTGCTATTTCCTCTGTTTTTAAAGCAAAATACTGTTGTGTGGGGTAATTTCAAGCAAACCACAAGCAAAACTGCCATGTGGAGAGCTGCTCAAGTATAAGGACTTGTGCAGCCTCCTTCCCAGGAATGGGGTCTGGATGGAGATGTCTTGTCTTCTCTCATTAAGGTGTTTGCAAAGGCTGTAACCAACACATAAACAAAAGTAGCTTAAAAACAAAGATTAGTCACAAGTTGGCAGGCATGACTTTAAGCTGCGACACAGGGAAGCTGGGCTATAAAGAAAATGTTCTGGTTCAGATAAGTCTCTTCAGGAGTAGTGAGTAAAAGCTCAAATAGCTGGCGCAGATCATTTTTTTTTTGTATAAATATTCTTTTATTTGAAGTTTGTCTAGCATAAGTGCTCCTCTTTTAGTGGTCTACACTGCATTGAAGTGAGCAATCTAAGTCCTAGGATTCAGAAATAATTTAAGACATGGAAGATACCTGGGCATTATGATAAACAAAATAAATGTTCTGCTGATACATTGATAAATGACATGATAAAGAAATAAATATGATAAACAATATGATAAACATTTAACAATTATATAAACAAAATAAATAAATCTTCTGAAGTTGTGTGGCAGCATGATATGAAAAGATTAATTTTCAGATTATCTCAAGAACATTGCCTAAGATGGTAATTGAGCATTTCTTTAAATTTATAGCTGGAAAATTATTTCATTGTATTTCCTTTTGTTTAGTGCCTCATTTGTTTGCAGGTTCTAACCCTGAGGAGCATAGTATATAATCTGATAGTGTTGCCAGATGGTACACAACTTCTTATGAGTTAAAGTTATCTACAGGTGAGATTACTGTGAACAACTGGGATTTATTATTTCAAATCCAAGTGACAGACTTAGGGAAAGACTGTTTGCTTCTTGTGCATGTCTTTCCATAGTCATAGTTTATTGCATATGGTCTTTATTTTATTAGAATTGAAATCAGCTCCCAAAGTTTGTCCTAATGGTGGATTTAATTTGAAATAAAATGTTCAAAGGAGTTTGTAAAGAGCTGTTTTATGTTGGAATTGGAGTAATATTGATGCCTATTAATGCCTTGCCTATATTACATTTGGCAGTTCAACAGATGGTACAGTGTACATCATTTTTCATTTATTGTACAAGGCAGAAAAGATCATCCTTTCAGATTAAAAAACTACATGGAAAAGTTATGTAAAACCAAAAGTCAAATGAGAAGTCAAAAACATTAATCTAGAAGACCAAAAGCTTATACAAAACAAGCATTATATATGCTAAATCCGTACTCTGGCTTTTTCCACTTCTCTCTTTCTGCTTTATGTCCATTGTTTTATTGTGGATGTGTATTTTTATAAAACAATAACAATAATCTGTTCTTCCAGTGTTAATAGACTGAATATGTTATACTTGGTTTTAGATGAACAACCCTTTGAGGAAGCAGTCTTCCAGAAACACATGCCTTTGCCTCCTCCCTCCCTAAAAAGTCTGGTGTATATAGGTCAGTACTAATTTCTTATATAAAATGTTGTGAGGAAAAGATCATCCCTCTCACCACTTGAAACTTTTAATCAAAACATGATCATAATCAAGACTATCTGTGGTGGTGCCAGCTCTTTTGAAACGGTGAAAGGTATCGTTATGGTGGTTTGATTAAAGGCTGTGAAACGCAACTAAAGGTTTCCAAAGGTCTGTTCAAGTCCATTTTTATTGCTAGCTCTGCGATACAATGGCCTATAAGATGGCTCTCCTTTGTAGACAGAGCAGCTTTTCAATTTAAAGTTTCTGTTTTGTTCGCTGAAATCTTTGGATCATGTCCTTTTCTAAGTGTACTATGCTTGAACCATCTTAAACCAAAAAGCGGGCAATCAGCAGGAATTCACAGGACAAAGTATTCCCAGTGATAACATCTACTACAAAATCTGAAGAAAAACTTGAACAGACTCTTCCAGGGCTTGATTCTCATTTATACTAGAAGGACTTCTTTCACTACTCTGCCTGTATAAAGGGGATTCAGAGTGGGTGTACATTATTAGTGTGCTTACGTGAAAGCTCTCCTTCTCTTGTTAGACGGGTTGTATGTAGTATGGGTAAATGTAATTATGTACCTTTACAACAATATGAATATTAAAGATACTTTTAGTAGTTCTTACTTAAAAGCTTAGGAAATAGTATTATTGCACAGTCTTCAGGGTTTTTTTTAAATTGAGACTGTGAAATACTACTACATTCATACTGACTTTAATTATTTTGAAGTAATCAAACTGGGAATTTCTCCAGTAGCTGAACTGATTTTTATGGAGGGGAAAAATGTTAGTGACTCCACTCACGTAGTAGCGAATGTCTGTCCTCAGAAAACTGCCATAGTTTAAGATGCCACAGATGGGATGGAAGTTCTCACCAGTATTAGCATACCTTAATTCCTCTGCATCAGCAGAATGGACAGGATAGCTTGAGTGGAAGGACGATTGGGCCTGATCTCCTAAGATTCAGATTTAGATATCTTGTACTCATTACCCAGGGTCTTAGCATCTTCCAGCAATGCTTTAACTGGTGTAAATACCATCTCTCACATGTCATTCTTACCTCTTTCTCTTTTCCTTTCTTTGAGAAGAAAAGTGTATGGGGCTTGTTTTTTTAAATGTACATATATGTTAATGCATATTTCTTATACCTTTTATGGGTGCATACTATGCTATACATTTGCATCAGTTAAAGAGTGGTCACTTGTGGTGGTCACAAGTTGGTGGAGATTACAAGTTTATTCTTAACCAATACCCCTTGACAAAATTTTGGAGAGGGATTAAATCTAGCTCCCCAAGCCACAGAGAAAATTAACAGAAACTATGATTTTGATTTGAACCTTTAGGAATATAGAGACAGCAGGCCTGGACTGCTTCTCTGGGAGCAGGAACTACTATGGTCTTTTGTCCATGAAGAAGACTTTTGGATCCCTCCCCAAGTCTTCCTGAATATATATCTACTTCTGGGCTTCTGAGATCTGTGCTCTATTTTTTTGAGTCCAAAAGGTCAAGCAGAAGCGCTGCTGTATTCTGCCTTAATCTTGTTATTTCGTGGGTTGCTTGAAATTCACTCTGTACCTTCAGGTTGACTGTCCTCAATGATTCAATTATTATTCTCTCAATAAATATACCTTCTTTCCTTTAGGAACAAATAGATTTAAGGGGTAGTAATTGCTGTGATTGCCACTTCTTCCTTTTCTTTACTTTTTCCTTTTCTTTTCTTATTGGCATTATGGGCTTCCTTCCACTCTTATGGTAGCTCCAGAGACAAAGGTAGTTCCCTAGGGAGAAGTGCTACCTTTCAACAATAAGATACATTCTTTAATTGGAAATGTCTGGATTTTGAAAACTGCTGAATATGGAGACCTAGGGAAAACCATTTGATATTCCATTATGCATGATTTCTTGCACATCAGAAATCACGCGTCCATGAAATCTTGTTCACTTAGTAGAAGACAGTTCAAAGCATTTAGATGACAATTACAGCCTTACATAATCAAATTACAATTGTGCTGCAGAAACTTTACCTATATTGTAAATGTAAGAACAAAATCTATATTTGAAAAAAGTTAGGGTAGAATGACAACCCTCACCCCAACCGTTCTACCAAACTCCTCGGTTTTTAGCAATCATCAAGCAGAGAATCTCTGAATGCTCTTATTCTGTCTGGAAGTCTTTTAAATCCATGTAGGAGTAGTAAGAACTTTAAATGTATACATGAAGAAGGGCTTACCTTCACTAGTAATAAAGTGCTTTTGAACCTTAGCTAATGCATGTTTAACTTCCTAATGTAGACTAGGCAAGTTGTAGTTTTAACACACAGGACAGTTGAACTAAACCCAAGGTTCCCCTACATTTGGGACTGAATTGAAAGGACAGGGTTTTTAAATGTTTTTACTCTTCTTTTATTTGTTCAACTTACAAGTAGCACATCTGTGTGCATAGATTACTTACAATGCCCACATAGATCAGTGTCTGTATGTGGTCATCAACATTAGCCTGCACAAGCATATGACTATATTTGTACCCTGACTTCTGGATTCTGATTCAAAGGTGTCTAGAAGTCAGGGTACAAGTATAGCCAGACTTATACTAATGATAATAATGCTAATGATAGCCATGTGATAATGAAACTAATGTTTGCTATCCCGCTGAACCTCACTTCACAGCTCTACAAAGGCTGTGGCTAGCTTTATAGTTATTTGTGCATCTGGTAATATTAAATCTGGTAATATTAACTTTACCATTTTCTGTGTGAAGCTTAATTACAAGACTGGAAGAGCTTGTTCAGTCTTCAAATGCTCTTTCTGTGAAAGCAAGTAGAGTTGCAAGGGCAAACTTGACAGGAATTTGGGGCCCAAAATATACTTCTTTAAGCTTTAATGTGCCAATTAAGTAGTGAAAGCAAATCTGTAGCTCAATTAAAAGGTTATAATGAAAAATCAGATGAATACCAAGGTAGTCAGCAAATAAGTCATAGGCCATATTTTTGTATTCTTACGTGAGCTACAATCTGGAGGCCAGATTTTCTAAACAACTCAGATTCCACTTGGCATCGAAACAAGGGCCATTTTGGACAAGTGCTTACCACCTAGTCACTGCTTTTGTGACACCTGCAGCCACTTCAACACACAACTTTCTGTCTTCAAGTGGAAGTTTCTTCAAGTGACAACCCAGTGAAAAAGGCAAGGTTAAAACTTCCAAATGAAACACAGGAAGATTTGTAACTTGTATGAAACAGATCAATGTCTCCTCTCAAGTGCCCAAGTCTCTATACGAATCTTGTTTGTATACTGCTTTTGTTTTGTTTTATTTTTTTCATTCCCCTATTTAGCATATTCAGAATATGTTTAGAGATTGGCACAAATGTTGAATTCCAGCTCCACCTATTACATTTTGGTTCCAATTTGGTACATATCAGAATCTAACCTTGGCTTTTGGACACCCAGGGAGTTGGCTTCTCTCCAAAAGTTGTCTATCAAAAAGTTAGCCTAAGCAGTTATTTTTCCTTTGCCACTCCATACAATCTGGTAGCTATTGTGTATTCAAGTGTTCCCCCTCACTTCCCAAGTTATAGCTGGAAGCATTTTAACTAACACAATCTCAGTCCACTTTACTCCTCATAAAATACAAAAGCACTGTCTGCTCCCGTCTGATAAAGATGCTATGATGTTTTTTTCCCCCTTTGGATTCCTTCCAGTATACGGGTGCCTGGTACAGTGTCTATTAAAGCATTGTACAGTCACATCCTACAGTTGTATATGTGGCAAAGCAGAAACAGACTGATTTTTTGAAGTAAGGGTAAGATGGTATTTTTAATACATTGCTCACTGAGCCCTTGTCATACTTCTTGCTCTTCTGACCTCAGGCAGAAAAAAAACTATATTAAATATGATGCTGAAAACAACTAGTAGTAATGATCAAAAATGACAGTAACCTTTCAGTCACTGGGTTCTGGCATACGTGTACAGCTAAGTAGACTATACCATACTTGCTCTTTTAATGACCCTAACTGTAGTAAAACCGTCAGTTTTTCTTTTTGCTTATTTTAAAATGCATTCCCTCCCCTTCCCCAGCCATTTCTGACTTTTTCTTTCCCTCTCTATTCCCTATAGATAAGTATAAGTAAGCTAAGATGTAGGATAAGCTTTAACATTTTATTTTCAGTAATACATTTTATTTTTCTCTCCCCTCTTTGCAAATAAGTGTCCTGCTATTTTGATATAGATGTCCACTGTTTTATAAGTGATAATTATTATGTGTGTATTGATTATTTTTTACTGCTTTTATATTGTGTGATTACTGTTTTAGGCCTACATATGCAAGTTAGCATACGTCATGTCAAGTTTCTACCTTGTAATGTCAAGCCTCCATCTTGTGTCCCCTGACATATGACTCACGCCTACCCCTCCTATGTAACTTGTTACCTGAATGAATGGGGATGAATGCAGGTGCTTGAGAGACAATGGCAATAGGTCTAAAAATAACTCCCTCTGAATGACTGAACCATCAACACCAATACCTGGACCAATGACCCAGCCATTGGAACCAGCTTTCAAGAAACAAAAGATGAGGCAACTCACCATTGTGCCAAGCTGCACATACTCAGTAAGAATACCTGGAACCCCCTGGAACATGACTGACCTTGCCTGGACAGGCTGTCCCCATAGGAGATCATAGGTAGTCTGCCCCACAAAAAGGGGTAGTGACTCCTAGGGATGCCCTCTCCATCTGGACCAGCACCATGCCATACCACCTATCTACCCAGAGGCCCTGCTGGTGACCCCCGCTCCCCGCCCTGGACAATACCTGCTGAACAAAGACCCCTTTCCAGCCTGGATAGGTAGCTATCACCCTCTACCCCTCTTCAGCCAAGGACTTGGACTCTGTTTCTCTTCCCTACCTATGCAGGCTTTTGTCACACCTCTAGTAATACTCTTTGTGATGACCTACAGTACTACTGCTATTCCAGTCTAAGGTTATTCTAAGGTCAAGGAGTGCCTATCAGGTGATACATTTTTATTAGTCAGATGACTGTATCCATTTGCACTTATTGGAGAACAAGGATTTGAAGTTGTATTCAGAAAGAAAAGGTTCATGTTGTAGCCTGTGGCACCATTGTAATTAGGTGAATAAACACATTTGGAAGGTACGTAGTATTACTGTAGTCTTGGTTAAAGACTTGATGGACCTTTTTCTGGAACTTGATCTTAGCCAAAAGGCCATGTGTGATGTTAGTCCAAAGCCAAAAGGCTTATGATTTACCACATTATACGTTGGGCTGCACACCACTAGAGTCAACAGTATTTAAGCCATGGTAACCCTACAGCTCAGCATGGCTCAGTATGTGTGTGTACTCTTGATACATCACCACAAAGGCTCTGTATGCTAACTAGTTCCCACTCATGACTGGAATCGGATGTTCTTGTCATGAGTCTTAAGATGATCTAAAATTTATATGCAGATGCGGTGCAGGGCAACCTGGTCTGGCTTCACATCATGGAGGGTGGTGCCACACTAATCATATGTGCCAGGCTGAGAGAGGGGCCAAGAGAGGGATTCTGGGTATGCCACATCATGGCTCAACATGACTTGAAAAGAATCAGCAGTTAGGGCTGTGCAAAGCTTTGGTTGCTGATTCAATTCAACCTGATTCGGCAGCTGAATCTCCAAATCTGAATCAAATCAAAAAGGTTTGAATTGATTTGAAGCCTCCAAATCAATTCGGAAAAGCTTTGGCAAAGATTCAGCGATTCAGGCAGTTCCTGCTCACTGCCACAGGGAGATGAACCCAAACTCCATGCCAATAAGTAGAGGGCAGGCTGAAGGAGGGGAGAGGTGGGGATTCCCACCAGGCCCCATCCCCTGCCTGCTCCCCAAGCCCACCTGAGCACCCCCTGACCCTCACCCACTCTCCCAGCCCCATCAATGGTTGCCCTGGCCAACCCCATCATCCCAGTGCCTTAAAAAATAAATAGTCCTGCACTCACCGGCTTCTGTAGCAGCTGTTGTGGACTCTGGGGGCTTGTGGTAGAGCCCCCTCACACAGCATAGGGCAGTGGGGGGAAAGGAAGGTCGCCCCCCGACCTGGCAGGGGCCAGTGCGTGCACGGCTTTTTTTTGTTGCTTTTTTTTTTTTTTAAAGTGCCAGGACACTGAGGCCGGGCAGGGCAGCCATTGACAGGGCTGGAAGAGCAGGTGGGGCCTGTTCAATTCATTGATTTGGCTAATTCGGTGGCAGTCAGATCTCTGAATCAGATTCAGCTGAATTGATTTGGGTCAGGGATTTGAATCACCAGATCAAATCACTGTCCCCCGAATCAGCTGAATTAAAATCTGAAGCAAATAGTAATTACTTTTCACAGGCCTATCATCAGTGAGGCGGACTCTGCTTAATGGGCTCTACAATATGTCTTATTCATATGTGCTGAAGGAACCTATCCTTATAGTAGATTCCCATCAGCATTTTTGGTGCCAGAGGCAGATGTCGGGGCTTTCCAAATGCCAGCCTGGTATTGCATTATCTCCAGGCCAAGTGCTCATTCTCTCCTGGGAGAGAAACTGTCCATTTTTTTAAAAGACACAGAGACATTCTCACAGTTCCCATCAGCATGTTTACCCAATGTGGGCCATGTGTTTTTCAGTGTTGGCTGCATTTAATCAACTTCATAGCTGGTTTTCATTGCTGAGCACCTACTGCTTTGGGAGCAGTTTAATGATATATAATGTATTTAGTCAGATTTCCTTGTATGTGAATATAAGACTAGGGACTTTTTTCCCCATACTAGATGGGAGGGGACCTTATCTTGTATTTGAGTAAATACAGTAAAAAGCAAAGAAGTCCCATGTCTAGGGGAAATGATGCTTGACATCTCTCAGTAGGAGAGAGAATTCTCTAGCTAACTGGCTGCACAGAAAGCCCAAAAAGGTTTCCCTGACTGAGCGTAAGGTATCCATCTTCATCTGTTAAAGGGACTGTCTGAGCAGCTCATTGATGCTATGCTCTTGTATGTTACAACAATGTACAGAGCCATGTTGAAAAGCATAACTGTTGAAATCCATTTAATATTGAAAACAGAAAAACTGTATACCTAAGATGATATACAGTGAAAGTATGGGATGAATTCAAGCAGGTGGGTCTCATAGTTTCATAGTTGGCAGGGTCAGAAGGGACATGAGCAGATCATTAAGTCTGACCCCCTGCCATGGCAGGAAAGAGTACTGAGGTCAAACAACCCCAACAAGGTGTTCATCTAGCCTCCTCTTAAAGACTCCCAGGGTAGGAACCAGCACCACTTCTCTTGGAAGTTGGTTCCAGATCCTAGTCACCCTGACAGTGAAGTAGCGCCGCCTGATATCTAGCCTAGATCTACCCTCTGCCAGCTTGTGACCGTTATTCCTAGTCACTCCTGGTAGTGCTTGGGAGAACAGGGACTCCCCCAGTGCCTGCTGGTCCTCTCTGACTAGTTTGTAACAGGCCACTAGATCCCCCCTCAGCCTTCTCTTGTGGAGGTTCTGTAGCCTCTCCTCATAGGGCCTGCCCTGCTGCCCCCGATCATGTGAGTGGTCCTCCTCTGGACCCTCTCCATGTTGTCCACATCCCTCCTGAAGTGCGGCATCCAGAACTGTATGCAGTACTCCAGCTGTGGCCTGACCAGTGCCACATAGAGGGGGAAGTATCACCTCCTTGGACCTGCTTGAGATGCATGACAAGGTACGGCTGGCATTCCTGACTGCATCCCTAAACTGCTGGCCCATTTTCATGTTGGCATCAATGATGACTCCAAGAGCCTTTTCTGCCTCTGTACTGACGAGAAGGGAGTTCCCTACCCTGTAGGTATGGTGCCAGTTGTTCCTCCCCAGGTGTATTACCTTGCACTTGTCCGTGTTTAATCCCATCCTATTCTTGTCCTCCTACCCCTGTAATCTGTCTAGGTCTGATTGTAGCCTATTCCTTCCTTCTAGTGTGCCCACGTGCCCCGACATCTTAGTGTCATCAGCAAATTTGAACAGGATGCTTTTTACCCCCTTGTCCAAGTCACTGATGAAGATGTTGAACAGTGCGGGCCTGAGGACTGAGCCCTGCAGAACCCCACTGCCCACATCCCTCCAGGTCAAAAATGACCCACCCACCACCACTCTCTGGATGCGGCCCTCCAGCCAGTTGGCAGGTGTCGACAACAGTCCCCCAGTTTCTTAATGAGAACGGAGTGAGAGACAGTGTCGAAGACCTTCCAAAAGTCCAGGAAGACTATGTCCACTGCTACCCCTGCATGTAAGGATTTGGTGACCTGGTCGTAGGACGCCACCAGGTAGGTCTGACCTGCCTCTAATGAACCCGTGTTGGTTGCCCCTAAGCATAATCTCCCCTGCTGGCCCCTCGTGGACATGTGCCAGAATAATTCTCTCAAAAAGCTTACCCAGGATTGAGGTAAGACTAACTGGCCTATAGTGTCCAAGGTCCTCCTTCCTCCTCTTTTTGAAGATGGGAACCACATTGGCCCTCTTCCAGTCCTCTGGCACCACATCAGAGCACCACGAGTGCTCATAAAGCTGTGCCAGGGGTCCCACAATGACCTCAGCTAATTCCCTCAGTACTCTAGAGTGGAGATTGTCCAGACCAGCTGATTTAAATACATCCAGTCTCTCCAGACATTCGCTAACTAGTTCCTCACTAACCCTTGGCCTAGGTGCGCCTCCCCTGGGGTCTAAGTGGGGCCCTGAGGGGGGAGTGGCTGTTCCGGTCCGTGCTCAGGAAAATGGAGGCAAAGAAGTCGTTAAATAGGTTAGCTTTGTTGTCTGGTGTGACGACCAAATTTCCTAGTGTGTCTAGCAGGGGCTCCACATTTCCTGGAACCTTCTTTTTGCTCCCTATATATTTAAAAAAGGAGTTCTTGTTGTCCTTGATCTGGGAAGCTAATCCCAGTTCCATCTCCACCGTGGCTTTCCTGACTGCCCCCTTGCATCCCCAAGCAACTGCAGTAAAGAGTAATTTCTCCCTGTTAGTTTACTCACCCCAAGTCACCACAGCAGGGACCTGAATTCAGATCTCCAATATGATAGGTGGAAATGCTACTAAACGGCCACTAGTCTTTTCCCTCTCTCTAGCCTGCTTTGTCACCTATTTGTGGAAACCAGAGTCCAGAAAGGAGAAATAAGAAGTGTTTCCATTTCCTGTTAAAGTGAACCAATTGGGGTCATCTGTGCTGCTGGTGTTTAACACTGGAGAAAGAGGGTCAGTGAGAAGGTTGTATAGAAGTCTCTGGGTATGTGTGTGATAGAGACAGTGCTGTGCTGAACCAGGTCACATCCACTCCCCCCACATTCAAAGTCTTTGAAAGTCTATGGGTTAAAGTTAGAGAGGAGAGCAACAAGGGTGATGTTATAGTGGGTGTCTGCTACAGACCACCAGACCAGGAAGAAGTGGTAGATGAAGCTTTCTTCAAACAGCTAGTTGAAATCTCCCAATCACAAGACCTGCTTCTCACGGGGGATTTCAGTCAATCTGACATCTGTTGTGAAGGCAATACAGCAGTGCATAGGCAATCCAGGAAGTTTTTGGAGAGTGTTGGGGGCAACTTGCTGGTGCAAGTGCTAGAGCGGCCAACTAGGGCCCATGCTCTTCTTGACCTGCTACTCACAAACAAGGAAAAACTGGTGGGGAATGTAGTGGTGGGTGGCAACTTGGGCAGCAGTGACCATGAGATGATTGAGTTCAGGATCCTGAGGAAAGGAAGGATGGAGAGCAGCAAAGTAAGGACCCTGGACTTCAGAAAAGCAGACTTCATCTCACTCAGGAATTGAGGGGCAGGATCCCCTGGAAAGCCACTGTGAGGGGGAGAGGAGTCCAGGAGAGCTGGCTGTACTTTAAAGAAGCCTTACTGAAAGTGCAGGAACAAACCATCCTGATGCACATGAAGACTAGCAAGTATGGCAAGAGATCAGCCTAGCTTAGCAGGGAACTCTTCAGTAAACTAAATCACAAAAAGGAACCTTATAAGAAATGGAAACTTGGACAAATAACTAGGGATGAGTATTGCTCGGGCATGCAGGGTTGAAGTCGGGAAGACCAAAGTGAAATTGGAGTTGCAGCTAGTAAGGGATGTAAAAGCTAATAAGAAGGGTTTCTACAAGTATGTTGGTAGCAGGAGGAGGATAAGGGAAGTGTGGGTCCATTACTGAATGGGGGAGGCAACCTTGTAACAGGATGCAGAAAAAGCTGATGTGATCAATTCCATGTTTGTCTCAGTCATCACAGGCAAGATCAGTTCCCACACTACTACACTGGGCAGCACAGTTTGGGGAGGAGGTGAGCAGCCAACAGTGGCAAAAGAACAGGTTAGGGACTATTTAGAAAATCTGGATATATAGAAGTCCTTGGGCCGGATGGGATGCACCCACGGATGCTGAGGGAGTTGGCTGAAGAGATTGCAGATACTCTTTGAAAATTCATGGTGATCAGGAGAGGCCCTGGATGACTGGAGAAGAGCAAACATAGTGCCCATATTTAAGAAGGGGAAAAAGGAGGATCCAGGGAACTACAGACCAGTCAGCCTTGCCTCTGCCTCTGGAAAAATCATGGAACAGATCATGAAGGAATCTATTTCTAAGCACCTGAAGGTGATTAGGAAAAGTCAGCATGGATTCACCAAGGACAAGTGATGCCTGGCCAACCTGATTGCTTTCTACAATGAGATGACTGGCTCTGTGGATCTGGGGAGACCAGTGGATGTGGTATACCTTGATTTTAGTAAGGCTTTTGATATCATCTTCCACAACATTCTTGCAGACAAGCTAAGGAAGCATGGACTGGATGGAAGGAGTGTAAGGTGGATAGAAGACTGGCTGGAGCATTGGGCTCAGGGAGTAATAATGAATGGTTTGATGTGTAGTTGGTAGCCAATATCAAGTGTCTTTTTGTTCAGTGTCTTCATCAATGACCAGGAAAATGGCACGGAGTGTACCTGCTGCAATTCAGAGTGACCTGGACAAATTGGAGGATTGAGCCAAAAGAATCTCATGAGGTTCAACATGGACAAGTGCGAAGTCCTGCACTTAGGGTGGGACAGTCTCATGTCCCATGGACTGGTACAGGCTGGGGGCTGATTGGCTGGGCAGCAGCTCTGCAGAAAAGGACCTGGGGGTTACAGTGGACAGTAAGCTGAATATGAGTCAACAATGTGCCTTGTTGCAAAGAAGGGTAATGGCATACTGGGCTGCATTGGTAGGTGTGTTACCAGCAGGTCAAGGGAAGTTATTCTTTCTCTCTTTTCAGTAATGGTGAGGCCACATCTGGAGTACTGTGTTCAGTTTTGGGACCCACACTACAGAAAGGTTGAGGACAAATTGGATGAATCCAGTGGTGGGCAACAAAAATGGTTTGGGGCTGGGGCACAAGACTTCTGAGGAGAGGCTCAGGGAACTGGGCTTATTTAGTTTGGACAAGAGAAGATTGAGAAGGGATTTAATAGCAGCCTTCAACTCCCTGAAGGGAGGTTTGAAAGAGAATGGAGCTGAAGGAGATGGGAGCACAGGTGGTTTTCTCTTCTATCCTGCCAGTGAGCGGACGAGGCAGACGGCATGAAACGTGCATCGCGGAGACCAACTGGCGGCTACAGGAATGGTGCTTTGAGGAGGGCTTTGGCTTCCTCAGCCACGACCGGCACATCACGACGAGAGACATGCTGGGATGGGATGGGATCCACCTTTCCCCTAAAGGTAAGCGTGTGTTCTCTTCTAGGTTGGCAGACCTCCTCCGGCAGGCTTTAAACTAGCTCGTCGGGGGAAGGGGAAGGTGAGGACGGAGGAAACATCAGACTGCCAGACCAAACAGCACCCACAACTACAGCCCAGCCCAGACCAATGACCAAAGCGAACAAACAGGTAAGAGAGAGGGGCCAGGGTAATGCTGGGACTAGGGGGTCAGTACACACACCCACAGGAGGCCTCAAATGCCTCTACACAAACGCTTGTACTATGGGCAACAAGCAGGAGGAACTCAGCCTCCTGCTGGCTGACACCAGCCCGGACATAGTGGGGATTATGGAAACGTGGTGGGACGCAACGCATGATTGGGTGGTGAATGTCAAGGACTATAGGCTGTACAGGAGGGACAGGATAGGAAAGAGAGGTGGGGGCGTGGCGCTCTATATTAAGGAGGAATACACATCCTCGTTAATTAGCAAGGAGTCAGGGGAGGGGCACTCTGAAGTGCTTTGGGTTAGAGTACAAGGCAGTCGAGGGGAAAGGGACTTAACGGTGGGGGTCTACTACAGACCTCCCAACCAGGGAGAAGAGCTTGACCAGGAATTCTTGGGTCAGCTCACAGAGGTAGTGAAGGTTAAGGATGTGGTAGTCATGGGGGACCTGAATTTCCTGGACATCTGCTGGGAAGAACAGTCAGCCAGGTCTGAACGCTCACGTAAGTTCTTGGCCAGAGTGCAGGACCTCCATCTAACCCAGGAGGTGCACAGCCCCACCAGGGGAGACACCTTGTTGGACCTAGTGCTGGCCACAGGTGATGACCTGGTGAGGGGGCTGCGGGTGCTCGACCACCTGGGCGACAGCAATCATCGCCTGCTGGAATTCACCATCCAGCGCAAGGTGGCAAAGGCATGCAGTAAGGCAGCGGCCCTAGATTTTAGGAGGGCAAACTTCAATGAGCTAAGGAGGATAGTTGGAGAAGCGCTGAGGTCCCGGAGGGGAGGGGAGCCAGGTGTCCAAGGAGATTGGTCGCTCCTTAAGAAGACGATCCTCCAAGCCCAAAGGAAGGTAATCCCAATGAGGATCAAAGGGAGCAGGAGAGCACACAAGCCTCCGTGGCTCACCAAAAGCATCCAGGAAGGTCTCCTTGATAAAAAGGAGGCTTACACCGAATGGAAAGAAGGGGTCATCACCAGGGAGGACTATTCTGTAGTTGCTCGGGGATGTAGGGGGGTAGTTAGGAAGGCCAAGGCAGAGATAGAACTGGGGCTAGCTTCCCAGATTAAGGACAATAAGAAGTCCTTTTTTAAATACGTAGGGGGTAAAAAGAAGGTCCCGGGTAATGTGGGGCCCTTGCAGGACGCCATGGGAAACTTGGTCGTCACACCAGACGGCAAACCTAACATGTTTAACAATTTCTTTGCCTCCGTCTTCCTAAGTAGGGACCAGAACAGCCACCTCCCTGCTGGGTCCCCCTCGGGCCCCAGGGGAGGCACACCTGGGCCACGGGTTAGCGAGGATTTAGTTAGGGAGCTTCTGGAGGGGTTGGACGTATTCAAGTCAGCCAGCCCGGATGATCTCTACCCTAGAGTTCTAAAGGAACTGGCCGAGGTCATTGCAAGTCCCCTGGCACAACTTTACGAGCACTCGTGGTGCTCTGGTGAGGTACCGGAGGACTGGAAGAGGTCCAACGTGGTCCCCATCTTCAAAAAAGGCAGGAAGGAGGACCCGGGAAACTATAGGCCGGTTAGTCTTACCTTGATCCTAGGCAAGCTGTTCAAGAAAATTATGCTGGCACACATCCAAGAGGGGTTGCTTAGGGGCAACCAACACGGGTTCATCAGTGGCAGATCCTGTCAGACCAAGCTGGTGGCCTTTTACGATCAGATCACCAGATCATTACATGCAGGGGTAGCAGTGGATATAGTCTTCCTGGGCTTCCGGAAGGCTTTTGACACTGTCTCTCACCCCGTTCTCATTAAGAAACTGGGGGGCTGTGGTGTAGACACCCACACAGTCAAATGGGTCGCCAACTGGCTGGAGGGCCGCACCCAGAGGGTGGTAGTGGATGGGTCCTTCTCAACCTGGAAGGACGTGGGCAGTGGGGTTCCTCAGGACTCGGTCCTCAGGCCCACACTGTTCAACATCTTCATCAGTGATTTGGACAAGCGGGTAAAAAGCACCCTGTTCAAATTTGCTGATGACACTAAGATGTGGGAGGACATGGGCACACTGGAAGGCTGCAACAGGCTACAATCAGACCTAGACAGGTTACAAGGGTGGGCGGACGAGAATAGGATGGGATTCAACACTGACAAGTGCAAGGTGATGCACCTGGGGAGGAACAACCGGCACCATACCTACAGGTTAGGGAACTCCCCTCTTGTCAGCACGGAGGCGGAAAGGGATCTGGGCGTTATCATTGTTTCCAAGATGAACATGGGCCGGCAGTGTGGAGAGGCAGTCAGGAAGGCCAACTGTACCTTGCCATGCATCCACAGATGCATCTCGAGCAGGTCCAAGGAGGTGATCCTCCCCCTCTATGCGGCACTGGTCAGGCCGCAGCTGGAGTATTGCGTCCAGTTCTGGGCGCCACACTTCAAGAGGGATGTCGACAGCATGGAAAGAGTCCAGAGGAGGGCCACTCGCATGATCAGGGGACAACAGGGCAGGCCCTACGAGGACAGGCTACGGGACCTGAACCTGTTCAGCCTCCACAAGAGAAGGCTGAGGAGGGATCTAGTGGCCTGTTACAAACTAGTCAGGGGGGATCAGCAGGCACTGGGGAAGTCCCTGTTCCCCAGAGCACCTCTAGAAGTGACCAGGAATAACGGTCACAAGCTGGCAGAGGGTAGGTTTAGGTTAGACATCAGGAGGCGCTACTTCACTGTCAGGGCGGCTAGGGTCTAGAACCAGCTTCCAAGAGAAGTGGTGCAGGCCCCTACCCTGGGGGTGTTTAAGAGGAGGCTGGATGAACACCTTGCTGGGGTCATTTGACCCCAGTACTCTTTCCTGCCATGGCAGGGGGTCGGACTAGATGATCTGCTCATGTCCCTTCCGACCCTGGAAACTATGAAACTATGAAACTAGACTGTTCTCAGTGGTGGCAGATAATAGAACATGGAGCAATGGTCTCAGCAAGGGAAGTTTAGGTTAGATATTATAAGAATTTTCTCACTAGGAGAGTAGTAAAACACTGGAACATGTTACCCAGAGAGGTTGTGAACTCTCTATCCTTGGAGGTTTTCAAGACCCAGCTAGACAAAGCTTCGGCTGGGATGATTTAGTTGGGGATGGTCCTGCTTTGAGCAGGTGGTTGGACCAGATGACTTCCTAAGGTCCCTTCTTACCCTAATTTTCTATGATTCATTTACAGTTTTTAGGCAACAAAGATTTAAAGTCACATTCAGAAGGGAAAGGTTGGCATATCATCTTACTGCACTGTTTTACTGGGTGAACTAGTGTGATGCAGTGCACATACCAAAAAACATTGCCACTCACCAGAGCTCATTGACATACATGCTGTGCTACACGAAAATGTCTACATTAATCCCATATGACTACCTACGAAGCACAGTGCTGCTTTGTGCCATAAAGAATATTTAGGTCCATTAAACCTGGCCTCCCACTGTTTTGACATTAGATCTGTCACCAGCAGGTTGGAGGGAAGAGAAGGACATACTGTTTCACAATGTTCCCTCTTTTGCATGGCGTAAAGAATAATAACACAAGTTATTTTGTTGAACTGAACACTAGCTGAACCTTCTCTGAAATAAGTCTCCCACTGCATGCTAATAGATTATTTGAAGTGTACCCTTACACTATGTCCTTAGGACTGAGATGCACATTCTGTGCAGGAAATGGAGGCTATACATTAAGGACCTGCAAGCCTGTTTCACCCTTGCTTGGGGTAGCCTGTCTAAGGTTTTCTACAAGGAATTATCCATGTAGCTTGGTGTCATAGAGAAGTAGGGCTGGAAAGGTCCAGGGTCATCTCTATCCAAACCATCCTATAGAAATCCATAATCTAACCTCTCAGTGAAACTACTATCAACCCTGACACAGCACAAGACATAGCTCCCTAACCTGAACCAGGTGAGGCAGGGGACCACAGCAGCCAACATCTCATGTCAGATGAGCAGCATATAGATTTCATCTCACAACTCTGCATAGTCTAAATGTGGATACTTGGTACACATATATGTTCCAAAATAAAAGCTTTCAATAAGCAGTCAATCAGATTGGCAGCTGTGAAAGAATAACTACTACTCTTGAGCTTCTTCCAAATTAAAAATGGTTATTTTACTTCTTAGCATAGATGCTCAGAAAGCAGAAGTTGAATCCCTAGCTGAGTATGCTAAATGAGACCTGTTTCCAAGAACTATTTTTAACAATAGCTCCAAACAAATTGTCACCTCTCCATCAGGTAATGTTCAGATCTGTCACTTTTAAGCAAGGAAGGAAAACTATATATCTGCACTGATTGGCTGGAAATAGGAGGCACGCTGGGCCACATTCTTTTAAAGGTAGTTAGGCACAAAAGGGCAGGGGTAAAGCAGGTAGGCACTTCTGGAGGTTGGCACTTCACTTTAGGCCTAGCTTCATCTTTATGCGCCTAAATATTCTAAAAAATGTGGCTCCACTTTCTTCAGCTGTGAGGCAATGGTTGATTACTCTGAACAGAGTCCTATTTCCAATGGCTGGCATTGCCATGAAAGAGGTTATTCATGCCATATTAGTTTATCAGTAACTAAACGGAATATTATTTGCTTGCTTAATGGGCCTCTGTTTTCCTTGTCATCTTGAAAAGGAGCCCCACAGCCAAACAGGTCATAAGATTTCTTTGCTAGCAATCCGAAGTTGGGATGATCCTATGAGACACACTTACCCTAGCCACCCTGAATTCCACTCCTCCAACAGGGAGCCTCATGGCACAGAGCCATGCTTTTCTTCAAACAGCACCATGCTATAATACTATATAATGGTTACACTGAAGTCTTTAACATGATTTCTCATAGAATAAAACCAATGCATGTTTTGCATTATTCTTCCACAAATATTTTCCACTTCAGAAGATAATCTTCTGTGGGGATGACAGCCTGTTTTGCTGCCATTCTCTACAGCAACTGGGCTGGAAACACTCCATCTCACTTGATCACTTCTTTAATTCTATTTTGTGTCTCTACTCTGTCTGGGAAAGTAGGTACTCCCTAATCTGAGCTGTGCCCCTAAGCTAAAGATGCAGTCAAAAACCAGCAGCAAGAAAAGAATGTTAAACTTCTATTATAACACAAAATTAGGGCAACGTAGACCCCTGTGTAAGGCAGGGGTGAGCCAACCACTTGCACTATTTGTAAAAAAAGGCTACTAAGCAAGGCTACTCTGAAGATTACTGAAGCCAAGAGAGAATGAAGCAGTGCAGGGTGGCAAGATCCCTATTCCATGTACAGGAGAGGAAACCCACCTGGTACGGAGCTAACTTGAAACGAAAACCACTCACAAGCAAGTTAACAGTTAAATTTACTGAGCCTTTCAAGTGTTTCTTTACTCACAACAGTATAATGAAGCAAAAGCCAGAAAGTTACTTTAATACCTCTTTATTTTTCCTTTTATACTTGCTGTTTCAGAGGCTTTCTTGCTGCCTCTCTCTCATCTTGGTCATCCTTTTTGTTTTCATTGCAGATTGACTTCATTGATTACACGTGGAACAAGAAGGCAGAGTGGTGTGTACTTGTTCAGTAGCGACTGTAAGTATTCTCTGCTGCTTGATCTCTTGGGCAGATTTCTTCTCCTTCCTGAGTCAGCAAGATTCCCAACTGGCTTGAAGGGATGAGAGGAGAAGGTTTAGGGTGTTTCTGTAAAGTAGGACATCTCAGAGCTATAACAGTATCTCTGGTAAGTAGAGCACTGACAAGCTGGTTTTGAAGCAAAAGCAGCTTTCATAAGGGACACTCAGACTCAGAGACATCTCATTGACCTTTCTATCCCAGAGTAACTTTAGGAGGGATTTCCATGCTTTTTCCATATACTTAGACTTACAGATTACACATTTGTCTAGGACATATGATTGCCCTGGACACAAGCAGCTTTTAGTATGCTTAGTGTTTGCAGACTGTCCTATAGGCAGGAGAACTATAAGACCTGGAGACCATTTTTATGCTTCATGCATAATTCTCAATTCTTAGAGAAACCATTTTATGTTTCTGTATTTTGAAGGGTTTTTGTCTTTCCTTTGCCAGCTATCTCAAATAAAGCCTATTAAATAACAACAACCACCACCACCACTCCGTCTAAAGAACAATTAAACCTAATGCCCCAGCTGTGTGCCACAGATGGACAGTGTAGTTTCATGTCACTGCCCCAAATGGTAAGAAGAAATTAAGGGCCAGAACAAAAGCAACCTATCAGCACCTCTGGTAGGGTATCACAAGGGCTAAAAATATAGGTGCCTTGCCCTAGGAAGTACCTAGATTAATTAGATGCCTGCAAATCTCTGACCTGTTGGCTGGATTTACACATTGCTGACTTGTTTTTAGGGACCTCATTCCACCCAATTCTTGTTTTGGCACCTAATAAGTCAGTTTTGATGTGGCTGTAAAGGCTAAATCCAGAAGAGAACTTAGCCCCCTAAATAGAACTTACGCAAAACACAGACCCCTAGACTGAAGCGCAAAGACTGAGACTAGTTAATCCTGCTCTGTAGCCAAATCACACCTTGCCTAAGTACAGACAGTCAGAATGTCCAAGGCTGAATTGATTCAATTTTTGCAGGTTAGTCTAAGCTGCATAGATTGAATCAATAAGCAAGTAAATACACATTCACTTTTGATTATGGAAGTGCAGCCACATGTCTGCAGTGATCCAATCTGTAAGACAGGGTGTGCTAGAAGATACCTCCCTGCTGGACTGGGACAGACAGCTTGGACCCAGCTAGCCTGCCCTCCCTGCAAAGGCGGGAGTGGGCTGCAGGGGAGTTGCAAGGCATCTTGGGATGCTGGGTGACTCAGTTAACTTGAATGTGGAGGGGATCTGGGGCAGAAGTTCAATAAATGGATTTAACCTAAATCAGGTAAGTCTGATACTACATCCATCCAAGTTGATCTTAAACTGGTTTCAGCACATAAAGTGTTTTATGTGCACTGAACTTCAGTTGCATTACAGATTTCAACCAGTTTCCAATAAATTATACTGTGAGAGATGGCTCAGTCCAGTCCCTAATTACTTCCAGGTGGATGGGATTTGCCCCAGCTGGGTCTTAGCTCATTACATCAAGATTTATCTGGTGCCTACAGCTCTTTGGGCAACTAAAAAGCTTGGTGGTGGTTTTGTGGATTGCTCACTTAGCTCTTGAGGATAGCATTTTATCTAAAGTTCAGCTTGGATGTCAAGGTGTAAGTCAGTGATTTACAGAAATGCTACCTAACCTTTTAAGCACTGGGATCCTGTAGGCATAGGGTTGAACAGGGCTCTGTTGCTAATTTACACCAAAGTATTAGGGTCCTTATACCAGACTGTGATTCAAAGTGTATCATTAAAACATTTGTATCATTCAACTGTATCATTAATTTACTATGCAGAATCTGATTTAGCAAAAGGCGGTCCTATTGATAGGGCCATAGCTTGGCTGCATGCTTGTGTTAACTAGTCATATTGTGAATCACAATCTAGCAGGACAGTAGCCTCTGTGAAGTTATTACAGAATAGTTGCCACAGAGGCTAGGGACAGGCATTGCATAAAACTGATATAAGTAATCAGAAACCAGTTCCGTGCAACACAACGGAAGTTCAGTCCACATAAACTGCTTTAAAAATGGCTGAAACCCATTCAAGAAAAACCTGGATGGTAGTAGTATCAGACTTAGCTAATTTAGGTTAAATCGGTTTATTCAACTTCTGTCCCAGATCCCCAAGAGCAGGTATAAAATGCAGGCACAGATTTGGGGGTCACAAGTCATATTCACAAAAAAGATGAGACTGCCATTTTGAAACTTTACACAGTCCATGGAAACTGTACATGTGCCATCACTGTCTCCTCAACAGGGATGGGTATCTTTGAATGAACAACATTTTGCCCATGACTTGCTTTTTACAACCAGAATTTTCCCAAATTTCTTTGGCATTTACTTGACCTCTAGACTGGGGAGGTGGTCTGTCTCATTGCCTTTCACAATCAACTCTTCTGCCTATCAGCAGTATGAAGTGTAAGTACCCATAGCTGTTGTTTAATGCTATTTTATGGTTAGAATCCCTGTGAAAATACCTACTCTCCACAAGATTGTATCCACTTACCTCATGTATCAAGTACAGTACTTTATAGACTTTTTTGCACCTGAATATGTGTAGCAGTTGCGTCTCCCAAGTAAAAATACAATAACTGTATTTTCTTTACCCACTTTGTGTGTGGATTTTTCACTCTAGTGAAGCTGTGCGTTGTGATGAATGGCTTCTCTCACTACACGTGTAAGTTAGACATAATGATGGCCTATTTTCATTCCTTCTCTGTAAGCCATTTTAGGGGTTTTATTAGTAAAATTCTGATCCTGTGATGTGCAGAATTCTTTGAATCTTCTTTGAGTTAAATTCTCTCAGGAAGTGTGCAGGATCTTACAGGGTTGCACCTCAAATAAGTCCTGTTTCTTCAGGTATCTCAAGGGAAATGGATAATGAAATACTTAGCTCCTCTCTTGCAGAGCATGTTAGATTCTGTCGTGTTTCATTTTCTCACCAAAGAGCTTAACCCATTTTTTCCATCCCATAATTGTCTGTCTTCTCTTCTTTCTTTTTAAATGAATGCATGTGTTTTCCTTTAAGTGGAGTTAATTTCCAATATATGCCACAACTAGTTTGCCAAAGTGCTTATCTTTTTCCTTCATTTGCTCATAGATGGTTGGAAGATGTTAAACTCTTGTGATGGGTAGACAGTCTCTTTATCCTAAAATTTCAAGCTGGCTATTCTGACATGGTGAGGAAACTCAATGATTAAATGACGCTTTGCTGCATCCCTCTCATCTCATTAACTCTGCTGTGTTAATTAGAGTTCTTTTTCAACTGTGATTTAATAAAATAACATGAACCTAATTAAAATTACTGTATTCATTCTTACTTAACTTTTAAGTTCATGTCTCCAGTTACTGGCTTTTTTCTTCTCTGTGATCTGTTAATATATGTGCATAATATAGCCCTTAGTGACTTTTTGGGGAAGATCTAAAGCAATGACTTCTTACAGTAATGTTTTGGGAGTGGTTCTTGTTTTTGCTTAGGACAAATAGTTATGTCACTGTGAAAAATGAATGATTCTTACCTGCTTTTTTGCCAAATGCTTATAGGAAAGATTGGACTTCACTATGTAACTGATTGAAAATGTTTCTCTGAGGCTGCTTTTGCAATTGCTGTATTTGGAACCTGTACCTGTTTTCCCTGAATTTACAGAGGGGTTTGCCACTGACATCCATGAAAGTATAATTTGGTCCTAAATGTCTTGCTTCACAAGCTAGGATTCAGTCAATGTGCCATTAGTAAATGAAAGGTCCAGATTCTAAGTTAGCATAAATCAGCTTTATTTACTACACTGAGGAGAATCTGGGCTTAGGTTGTATTTATTTTTTGCTCTTATTCTCAATCACTTCCCTGCCATCCAGATGTGGGTAGTCATGGGGCGTGGGACAAGGAACTATTGAGGCTGATTTTTTCAGCAGTAATGAGCAGAGGTGATGTTTGCACCCTGGGGACAGTGGGAAAGTAGGTGGGGGCTGAGTGCCAGAGGGTACCTGACCCTGGCTTCTACTACGCTCTCTTCTCTCTGCCTGGCAGCTGCTTATGTTGTGATGCAGGCTCCCTGGGGAAAGCCTAAATTGGCACCTCAGGCGGGTGCTCTGCTCACCCAGCCCTAGTTCTGCTACTGGTAATGAGCACCTGCTGCTTAGCTCACTTCGAATGGACTTGAAGATTCTCAGTGCCACTGAAAAGTAGCTTGTTTATTTAGGAAGGCCCTCTATATACTAGTATTAATCACTGGAAGCTTCTCTGTATCTCACTTAGTCCATTTTTTACCTGCCAGCCCTAACTCCTGTCATTTAACCTACTGATAGCTGACTTCTTGCTACAGTTCTCCTGAAACTGATAATAGTACTTCCAGAAGAGCTTTGTCCAGTGATATAGGATGGTTTTATACCAAGGAAAAGAAGAATGATTTCTCTCTAAACTGATTGTCCTTTACTATCGAGTCATCTCAGGCATTGTGATGCAAGAGCCTATATCATAGCTACATCAGAAAATTAGCAGCTATATAGCACCAGAGGCTACCACTGGGGTGTGGCCTTCCTTTCCATGTACACTGCCCAGCTTGCTTCATTCTAGCTCTTTTTCATCCCATTTGACAAGTCAGCTGGTTGTTTGCTCATCATCAAAATACAGAGCTGCTTCCATCCATTATGCAAATTATCCCCAAGCATTGTAGTAGGGTTGGAGTGTTGTTGCTGTAATTGTTCAGGAAATGTCTGAGAGGCAAGGCTTTTTACTGATATCTTTTACTGAACCAGCTGTACAATTGGGAGAGCTGTGCACAACCTTTCAGTGCATCTGCTTCTTTATTAGACCTGAGGAAGGACCCTTGATAGCCAAAAGCTTTTCCAGCTGCTCTTCCAGATCTACAGTTGGTCCAGTAAAAGATATCTAAAAAATTCCTTGCCTCTCATAAATATTGCAAAGTCCTAATTGCCTGATAGAATGGAACTAGGATGTGCACAGGTACCTCAAATAAAAAACATGTATGTAGGTAAACAAAACGGCATTCTACAGATCCACTGAGATCTACAGTGTATTTACAAAAAGGGATCTCTAAGGCTAGGGACAGATGTTCAAAAAGCCTGATCCTGAATTGATTCGATCTTTGCAGGTTAATCTAACCTACTTAGGTTAAACCGATTTGCAAGTGTACAGACATACCCCCTGGACTGAGGAAATTCAGGCACATGCCTGCAGTGGCTCAGGCTAGAAGCAGAGGGCACTAGAGAAGCCCTCCCTTCCCTTTCATAGTACTGAGCTGAGGAGGGGTGTGGCCGGCCCCCAGCAGAACACTCTGATTAAGGAAGGGTTTAAACCCACACCCTGCCTGCACAGTCCCAGGCTTTTCCCCACTTGCTGCTCAAGAGGTGGGAGTGTTGCCAGCCCTCAGCCCCCAGCTAGCACTCTGAGGCAAAGTGGGGAGCGGGGGGAAGGACTGCTTGTGTACAGTGCATGCATCTGTTGATGATAGTAAGCTTCTGAATTTCCCTCTCCCTGCTTCTTCATACTGCCTGCAAACCTAACAGGTGAGGGAGATAGCAGGGAGCTGATGGAAAGCTTTAGTAAAAAGCTTAATAACACAGATTTTAGCAGCCCATCAAGAAAACAAAAGCCTCTCTCATTAGTTCAAACTCTTCTTAAACAGCTTTTTCCAAAGAAGGATGGGAAGTGACATTACCGGCTGCCCTGATGATTAGCTCCAAAAAACTCCTAAGGGGATACTGTCCTCTCTGCTGTTGTCCTGTCCTAGTGAAATTGGAGTTGCACAGACAGACAGACCTCTCAGCATTAGCTAGCATACCATGTGCCTAGGGTCTGTGTGGCTGGGAACTGTGGGAGATGTGGCGGGGAATCCCTGCTTGAGTAGCAAGTGGGGGGCAGGATGGGGCAGGGTGAAGTCAGGCAGACCCTGCTGTGCCTGCAGTCTCCACCTGAGCTCCGGCTAAGGAGCAGAGGGGTGGGATCAGCCCTGCTCTCTGGAGCCCAGCCCAGCCCAAGGCTTCAAAGCATCTGGAATATTGGAGAACTCTGGTTTAATTTAAACCAGGAAGGGGTCTGGGACCGACATTGCATAAAGCCGTTTGACTTAATCACTTAAGTCTGATACTACATTCAAGCAGGTTTATCTTAACCAGTTTCAGCCATTTTGAAACTGGTTTATGTGCATTGAACTTATGTTCTGTTACAGGTTTAAACTAGTTTCTGATAACTTTAACCAGTTTATGTGTAATGTCTGTCTCTAGTGTAACTGAAAACGTGTCCACGGTGCTGAGCACTTGAAGTTCTGCTCATAACTGGAATTGTATGTGACAATTTAAGAGAAGTGTGGGCTGTTGTAGGAGGATTAGGTGATGGGTTAATACTGGGGCATTTGATCTGGAATGGCATGTGTGTGGATGCCAAGTGAATATGAGCAGGGCAGCATCAGCCAGGAAGGAAGGATACTGGGGAGGAAAAGAAAGAGAGAGACACTGAAAGAGAGACTTAATGATGGGGGTCTACTACAGACCACCCAATGAAGGTGAAGAGCTAGACCAGGAATTCTTAAGTCAGCTCACGGAGGTAGTTAGGTCAAAGGCCATGGTTATCATGGGTGACCTGAACTTTCCAGACATCGGCTGGGAAGAGCAGTCAGCCAGGTCTGACCGCTCACATAAGTTCCTAGCCAGAATGCAGGACCTCCATCTAACCCAGGAGGTGCACAGCCCCCCCCAGGGGAGACGCCTGGTTGGACCTGGTGCTGGCCACCGGCAATGACCTGGTGAGGGGGCTGCAGGTGCTCAACCACCTGGGCGACAGCAATGATCGCCTGCTGGAATTTACCATCCAGTGCAAGGTGGCAAAGGCCTGCAGCAAGGCAGCAGCCCTAGATTTCAGGAAGGCGGACTTTAATGAGCTAAGGAGAATAGTCAGGGAAGCACCTAGGCCCCAGAGGGGAGGGGAGCCAGGTGTCTAAGAAGAGTGGTTGCTCCTTAAGGAGACGATCCTCCAAGCCCAAAGGGAGGTAATCCCAACATAAATCAAAGGGGGAAGGAGGATGCAAAAGCCCCCATGGCTCACCAAAAGCATCCGGGAATGTCTCCTAGCTAAAAGGGAGGCGCACACCCAATGGAAGGGAGGGGCCATCACCAGGGAGGATTATATTGTGGTTGCTCGGGGATGTAGGGGGGCAGTCAGGAAGGCCAAGGCGGAGATGGAACTGGGACTGGCTTCCTGGATCAAGGACAACAAGAAGTCCTTTTTTAAATACATAGGGGGCAAAAAGAAGGTTCCAGGAAATGTGGAGCCCCTGCAAGACACGCTAGGAAATTTGGTCGTCACACCAGACAACAAAGCTAACATATTTAAAGATTTCTTTGCCTCCATTTTCCTGAGCAGAGGCTAGAGCAGCCACCCCTCATCTGGGCCCTCTTAGACCCCAGGGGTGGCGCACCTAGGCCAAGGGTTAGTGAAGAACTAGTTAGGGAACTTCTGGAGGGACTGGACGTATTCAAATCAGCTGGTCTGAACGATTTCTACCCTAGAGTACTGAGGGAATTAGCTGAGGTCATTGCGGGATCCCTGCACAGCTTTATGAGCACTTGTGGTGCTCTGGTGAGGTGCCAGAGGACTGGAAGAGGGCCAATGTGGTTCCCATCTTCAAAAAGAGGAGGAAAGAGGACCTGGGAAACTATAGGCCAGTTAGTTTTACCTCAATCCTGGGTAAGCTTTTTGAGAGAATTATTCTGACACATGTCCACGAGGGGCCAGCAGGGGAGATTATGCTTAGGGGCAACTAGCACAGGTTCATTAGCATCAGGTCCTGTCAGACCAACCTGGGGGCCTCCTACGACCAGGTCACCAAATCATTAGATGCAGGGGTAGCAGTGGACATGGTCTTCCTGGACTTTCAGAAGGCCTTCGACACCATCTATCACCCTGTTCTCATTAAGAAACTGGGGGACTGTGGTATCAACACCTACACAGTCAAATGGGTCACCAACTTGCTGGAGGGCCGCACCCAGAGAGTGGTGGTGGGTGGGTCATTTTCGACCTGGAGAGATGTGGGCAGTGGGTTCCGCAGGGCTCGGTCCTTGGACCCGCACTGTTCAACACCTTCTTCAGTGACTTGGACAAGGAGGTAAAAAGCACCCTGTTCAAATTTGCTGACAACACCAAGATGTGGGGGGATGTGGGTACGCTAGAAGGGAGGAATAGGCTGCAATCGGACCTAGATAGGTTACAGGGGTGGGCGCATGAGAATAGAATTGTATTCTACACTGGCAAGTGCAAGGTGATGCACCTGGGGAGGAAGAACCAGCACCATACCTATAGGCTGGGGAACTCCCTTCTTGTCAGTACAGAGGCAGAAAAGGATCTTGGACTCATCATTGGTGCCAAGATGAATATGGGCCGGCAGTGTGGGGATGCAGTGAGGAAGGCCAACCGCACTTTGTTGTGCATCCACAGATGCATCTCAAGCAGGTCCAAGGAGGTGATCCTCCCCCTCTATGCGGCACTGGTCCGGCTGCAGCTGGAGTATTGCGTCCAGTTCTGGGCGCCGCACTTCAAGAGGGATGCGGACAACATGGAAAGGGTCCAGAGGAGGGCCACTCGCATGATTGGGGGCAGCAGGGCAGGCCCTATGAGGAGAGGCCATGGGACCTGAACCTGTTCAGCCTGCACAAGAGAAGGCTGAGGGGGGATCTAGTGGCGTGTTACAAACTAGTCAGAGGGGACCAGCAGGCACTGGGGGAGTCTGTGTTCCCCCGAGCACTGCCAGGAGTAACTAGGAAAAACGGTCACAAGCTGGCAGAGGGTAGATTTAGGCTAGATATCAGGAGGCGCTACTTCAGTGTCAGGGCGGCTGGGAACTGGAACCAGCTTCCAAGAGAAGTGGTGCTGGCTCCTACCCTGGGGGTGTTTAAGAGGAGGCTGGATGAACACCTTGCTGGGGTCGTTTGACCCCAGAACTCTTTCCTGCCATGGCAGGGGGTCGGACTAGATGATCTGCTCAGGTCCCTTCACACCCTAGAAACTATGAAACTATGACAGGCTGTAGGAGGTACAAAAAAGAGGGTCAGTGGTGACAGAGAAGGAAAGAGTGAAGTGACAGACTCTGAAAGTCTAAAGGAGAGATACAGGGCAAGATTTCCAAAGAGTCTGAAGACAAGAGTTTAACTGCAGCCACACATGGCCAGGGCTAGATTACGAGAAAGCGCTGTTGCCTTTTGGTGTGTACATTCTGGCAATATTTACTATCACCATGAAAACTTAATGTCACACCTTTCTCTCTTGCTTTATCTGCACCAACTTGTGTCTCAAGCTTTCTGTATTGTCAGTATTCACGTTATGACAAGTGGATGACCAGTTTAGACTTGTTGCATTACTTGTGCCTGTTACATAGCGATCTGATTTGGCCCAGAGACATTATGGGCCTTGTTTTCATCAGTCAATTTCTTCTACAGTTTTCATCAGGACTGAATTTGCACTGCTCCCCTTTCTTATTATTTTACTGTCTACCTGTTTATTACGCACCTTATTTCACACCATGCTTCTGTATAGAAATAATGTAGTTTTCCTGTTCATTTATTCTCTGTCCTTTCTATTGAGATTACCAGTTTGAGTGCCAATTAGAGCTCTTTCTGCTGGTAACCTTTGTAGTATGAATGTCTGTCTATTAGGAAATAGGCTAAAATCATCAGTTGACACAAGCCACTGAACAGCTGCCCAATGATACAAGCTTTTGTCCCTACTGTCCTGCTGGGTGTCGGTGACCTAGAAGTGAGTCTCCATATCTAATTACTAATCCCTGGAAGTGCTATGTGACTCCATTCGGATGTGTTAACTACTTCAGTGCTTTCCTGCACTTTGTAAACAAGAAGGTGTTTTAACCAATGCCAAGTGATTAGGTTTTAGCCCTTTTGTATTTGTAACATTCACCATGACATCTCTTCCTGTACTTTCACTAGCAATAATTCTTTATTTACTTTGTATTGCAGCACTGATGTTTCCACCTACATAACTTTATGCTAGGGATGTAAAATTTATTGTGGTTACACTTAAAGTGCCATGAGTCTGGAGTATCTTTGAGGACTTAGAGTTGTCTTTATGGAACTATCTTTCCTGTTCAAAAAAGTATATTTTTCCCTAAAAAAGAGGCAGGCCATATTTTAAATAATGAACAATTGCACCTGTTTTCTTCATATTTATGAACACTGAGCATAGGAGACAGGAGACTAATGAACAGGTGGCCTTAACTAAGAAGAGTAATCCCTCTTGAAAAATGTTTCCTAGTGTTCATTTTGTGGTGCTTTGAGTTACCTTGTCAGTCCACTAGATGGCTCTAGAGCATACCTGTGAGCCATTAAGGCATCATCCATGTTGCTGATCAAAGCTCCAGGCATTAAAAAGAGCTAGCAACTCTGCACTGCTGTAGCGATTTTATTATTATTATTATTTTCACATCTCAGTGTTATCATGCACTGATAATTTTAGTAATGAGAAGTGAACCGTAGGAATCAAGGTGTAATGTCTAGTATCAGCTCTGGCTGTTCTTTATACCAGGTAAATGGAACAGTAGATTTACACTTGACAGACTAACTAAATCAGGTATACTTAACACCTGCATAAGAGCCAGTTCCTTTCAGAGTCTTAAATTCACATTCCTGATCTGCCTTCTTTTTATTATACTTGCATGTGATCCCCTTACCAGTGCCACTAGGAACAATGAGGGCCACTAGTCCCCCAGGGCTCAGTCCTTGGGCGCGCATTGTTCAATTCCTTTTATTAGCGACTTGGACAAGGGGATGAAAAGCACCCTGTTTAAATTCATGGATGACACCAAGATTTGGGGTGAGATGGGCATGCTAGAAGGGAGGGACAGGATACAGGGATGGGCAAATGAGAATAGGATGGGATTCAGTACTGACAAGTGCAAGGTGCTGCACTTGAGCAATAAGAACCAGCAGCATTCCTATAGGCTGGGCAACTCTCTTCTTGAAAGCACAGTGGGAGAAAGAGATCTTGGAGTCAGTATCGACTCCAAGATGAACATGGGCCACCAATGCAAGGACGTGGTAAGGCTAACCGTACCTTGTTGTTGTGCATCCACAGGTGCATCTCAAGTAAGGCCAAGGAGGTGATCCTCCCCCTCTATGTGACACTGGTCAGGCCACAGCTGGAGTACTGCGTCCAGTTCTGGGTGTCGCACTTCAGGAGGGATGTGGACAACATAGAGAGGGTCCAGAGGAGGGCCACTCGCATGATCAGGGGACAGCAGGGCACGCCCTATGAGGAAAGGCTATGGGACCTGAACCCGTTCAGCCTTCACAAGAAAAGGCTGAGACCTGGTGACGGTCTATAAACTTACTGGGGGGACCAGCGGGAAATGGGAGAGACTTTATTCCCCCCAAGCGCCTCCCGGAGTAACAAGGAATAATGGCCACAAGTTGTTTGCGAGTAGGTTCAGACTAGACATTAGAAGGCATTACTTCACAGTCAGGGCGGCTAGGATCTAGAACCAACTTCCAAGGGAAGTGGTGCTGGCTCCTACCTTGGGGATCTTTAAGAGGAAGCTTGACAGTTACCTAGCTAGGGTCATTTGAGCCCAGTTTTCTCTTGCCCAGGGCAGGAGGTCAGACTACAAGAACTGCAAGTTCCCTTCTGACCCTTCCCTTCATTCATGAATCTATGAATGAAGACCAGATTCAATTTGTGTAGGGGTGCTGTTTACTAAAACGAATAAAACTATGGTTTCAGCTCCACCCACAATCATACTCTTAGCATGCTTTGTCCCTTCTCACTTCTGCAAGCAGTTCTTTCCACTTGCAAGTGTTCACCAGTCCTTGGGAACACTCAACTACAAGTATTTTTTCATTTGTGGAAAACAGAACAATATTAAAATAAACACGACAAGCTTATATGCATTTTATATGCACATGCCTCAGGAATTGTCCTTCGTAGCCAGAAAGAATAACCATGATATATATATATATAAACACACATATATATTTATTTTCTGGTATCCCCAAAACCCTGCTGTACTATATGTAAGTATTTTAATTCATGTGTTTGCTGGTAAAATTATATGCACAGGTTTCCTTCACCAACCATGGTTTTGCCAGCCGGTGTTTTGAATATCCATGCTTCAGAGAAGAGGGGTGGGCTACAGTCTGAAAATATGCCCCCATGGCTCCTCTGGCCTTGCTTATGCCTTCCACAGCCCTCACAACCTTGCTGGTGCCGCCTACTCCCCTGCCCCCCCAGCCCTGCCGGTTTTGCCAACCACGGGAACTTTCAGGAACCTAACCCCTGTGGTTGGCAAGGGAAACCTGTATAAAATATATATTATATATAATTTTACAATCAAATGTAAACTAAAATATTTACATACAGTACAGCAGAGGCAGTCCACATTTCTGAATAATTATTATCCAACATATTAGGTCTTGCAATAACACCTCCCTCCCAACCAATCCCCTATGGAAATCCTGATGGACTCAGTGTATGTTGACGGTTGGCTCTCGCCCTCATTCTGCCACAGTTTCACTAGACCATGTTCTGAAGTGCAGGTCATAGTTGCTGACTTCTATTTCTGCTGGGGAAGGCCTAAGATGATGGACAAGTGGAAATTTTATGCATTTCGGGTGACAGCCCTCTTCCCAAGGGGGCCCAGGGCCCTTAGGACCCCACGTACTCAGCACCTCTGGTGCAGGTAACAGTTCAGTACTCTAGTAGCATGTGATAACTTGAAATCTGCCTAGCAGGATATTGTGAACCAACGCTGCACCACCAGTCCAGTTAGATTTCACTGTGAAGACATTTCTTCTAGTGGTCAATTCTGGTAATGTATGATCCCTAGGGGAAAACCAAGGCCCAAACAGGACACTTCAACAGAAGAGGAATCCCTGCTCCTCTGGTTAAAACACCTCATAGTTTTTCTTTCTGTTGAGCTTGCATTTTGTTATCTAGCAAAAACCCGGACCTCCACAGTGATCCAGTCACCCTAGGATAGGGGTGAGCAAAATACAGCTTTCAGGCTGAATCCAGCCTACCAACTGACTGGATCCAGCCTGTGGCTGCCTCCGCAGTACTTCAAATGGGGCCAGGCTCAGGCCCCAGCCAGTGCACAGCTTTGGGCAGGGCTGTTCCCGGTACAGCTACAGCCAACCAAATGCTCCTCTGCTCCCCTCACCTCGAGCAGGAGCTGCCAGGCTGAAGCTTCCTCCCACCCTGCTTGGAGCGGAGCAGCCGGGGTAAGAGCAGGAGAAGGAGCAGCTGCTGGCGGTATGGAGAGCACAGGAGCACCCGGGCAGCTGCAGATACACCAGGTGCAGCCCCACTGGAAGTTGTGCATTGGCTGGGGCCTGGGCCATCAGGGCTGTTCTGCTACCCTTGCCTCAAGCTGTGGCTGCCTCTCCTGCTCCTGCTCCTGCCATGCTGCGGATGCGGGAGTGGCGGCAGAAGCTTCAGCTGGGCAGTTCCTACTCGGCGCGTGGAGCTCTGGCTCTAGCTTCCAGCTGCCTTCCACCCACCCCACCAGCCTGGCACTGTGAGGGGGGGTGGTGTGGGTCAAAGGCCACCTGGAAGCAGAGCTCCATGCATGGGGTAGGAGCCATCTGGCTGAAGCCCCACCCTTCACCTCCCCCAGAGAAACACAGCAGGAGCAAGAGCAGCAGCTGCAGCTGGAGGCAAGGGGAACAAAACAGCCTCACTGCCCCAGGCCCCAGCCAGCGTGCAGCTTCCAGTGGGGCTGTTCCCAGGGCAGCTGCAGCCACCTGTGCTCCCCTCACCTCCCAGTAACAATCCATGCCTGTCCGGCTGTAGATGCACTGGGAATAGCCCCACCCATAGGTGATGTGTAGGGGGTATACGGGGGGTGGGGCACATGCCCACCCTGAGAGCGCTGGTGCTCTCCCTGACAGTGAGTGCTCTGGTTGGTAAGAGGGCATGGAGTGTGCTAGTGCCCCCCCTGAAATTGGCTCCACTGGGGGACTGCCCCCCAGTCACCAGCTGGTGTCCTCCCAGACTCGGGCGGCACCATTCACCCATGGCCCTGCCAGAAGCTACACTCTGGCTGGGGCCTGGCTTCAGGATGGAGCCCGTGGGTGTGGGCAGGAGTACACAGGTGGGGCACACCTCCATGTGGAGCCCTGCAGGGGCAGTCCCTGACTGGGTGAGCTCTGCTGCTCATGCCTCCCCCAGCTCCCAGGCTGCACCCCCCCACACAAACATATGCCCCCTCTACCCACCCCATACACCCTCCACCACATCCACACCTCCTCCTCCTCTGCCCCCCCCCCCGCCACACACACTTACACAGGGCAGAGTGTGCAGAGATTAGATTGCACCTGTCCTGCTCCCAAACACTGCTCTCCATGCACCGAGCTCCAAAGGGAGATGTTGTGGTGTGTGTCTGCTATAGACTACCAGACCAGGAGGATGAGGTAGATGAGGCTTTCTTCAGACTAGTGAAAGTTTCCAGATCACAGGCCCTGGTTCTTCTCATGGGGGTATTCAATCACCCTTACATCTGCTGGGAAGGTAATACAGAAGTGCACAGGCAATCCAGGAAGTTTTTGGAGAGTGTTGGAGAGAATGAGAGAATTTTCTGGTGCAGGTGTTGGAGAGACCAAGTAGGGTCTTTGCTCTTCATGACCTGCTGCTCACAAACAGGGAAGAATTGTTGGGAGATGTAGAAGTGGATGGCAAGTGGATAGCAAGTGACCATGAGATGATTGCATTCAGGATTCTGACAAAAGGAAGAAAGGAGAGCAGCAGAGTAAGGACCCTGGGCTTCAGAAAAGCAGACTGACTTCCCCAGGGAACTGATGGGAAGGATCCCCTGGGAGGCCAGTCTGAGGGAAAAAAGAGTCCAGGAATGCTGGTTGTATTTTAAAGAAACCTTACTGAGGGCCCAGGAACAAACATCCCAATGTGCAGAAAGAATAGCAAATGTGGCAAGCAGCCAGCGTGGCTTAGCAGAGAACTCTTTAGTGAGGTTAAACAAAAAGGAAGCTTTCAAGAAGTGGAAGCTTGGACAAACAACTTGGGAGATGTATAAGAATAGTGCTCGGGCATGTAGGGATGAAGTCAGGAAGGCCAAAGTGCAATTGGAGTTGCAGTTAGCAAGGGATGTGAAGGGGAACAAAAAAGGTTGCTACAAGTATGTTAGCAACAGGAAGAAGGTCAGAGAAAGTGCGAGTCCCTTACACTTTCCCCAAGGGAGGCAACCTTGTGACAGAAGATGAGGAAAAGGCTGAAGTACTTGATACCTTTTTTAACCTTCACCAGTCTTCACAGGTAAGGTCAGCTCCCAGACTACTGTGCATAGCAGTACAGTTTGGGGAGAAAGTGAGCAGCCCTCAGTGGTAAAATAACAGGGACTGTCTAGAAAAGATGGAGGTATACAAATCTTTAAGAAAGGGAAGAAGAAGGATCCAGGGAATTACAGACCACTCAGCCTCACCTCAGTCCCTGGAACAAGCATGAAGCAGGTTCTCAAGGAATCCGTTTCTAAGCATGTGGAGGAGAAGGTGATTAGGAACAGTCAGCATGTAATTCAGCATGGATTCACGAAGGGCAAGTCATGCCTGACCAACCTAATTGCCTTCTATTATAATAGATATAAATATATATCTATTATATGATATAACTGGATCTGTGGATGCAGGGAAAGCAGTAGATGTAATATATCTTGACCTTAGCAAGGCTTTTAATACCATCGCCCACAATGTGCAAGCAAGCTGAGGAAGTTTGGGTTGAATGAATGGACTGTAAGATGGATAGAATATGGCTGGAGTGTCAGCCTTGTCAGATAGTAACCAATTGCTCAATATCTAACCTGCAGCCAGCATCAAGTAGAGTGCCCCAGGTATCAGTCCTGGGGTCGATTTTGTTCAATATCTTCATTAACTATGTGGAAGATGGGATGGAGTGAACCCTCAGCAAGTTCACAGATGACACCAAGCTTGGGGGTGTAGTAGATACACTGGCTAGGATTCAGAGTGACCTAGACGAGACAAAAGTGACCTCTAAAGAAGAAGTGCACCCTCAGCAAGTTTGCAGGTGGCACCAAGCTGGGAGGAATAATAAATATGCTGGAGGGTAGGGTTAGGATTCAGAGTGACCTAGACAAACTGGTAGATTGGAAAAAAAGGAATCTCATGAGGTTCAACAAGGACAAATGCAAAGTCCAGCAGTTGGGACAGAAGAATCCCATGCACTTCTATAGCCTGGAGACTGACTGGCTAAGCAGCAGCTCTGCAGAAAAGGACCTGAGGGTTACAATGGATAATAAGCTGGATATGAGTTAGCAGTGTGCCCTTGTTGCCAAGAAGGTTAACAACAAACTGGGCTGCATTAGTAAAAGTATGCCAGCACATCGAGGGAAGTAATTATTCTACTCTGTTCTGCAGTGGTGAGGTCACATCTGCAGTACTGAGTCCAGGAGAGATTGGGGACTAAGGCACGTGACTTCTGAGGAGATGCTGAGGGAACTGGGTTTATTTAGCAGGCTGCAAAAGATGATAATTGAGAGGGGATTTGATAGCAGCTGTTAACTACCTGTAGGGAGGTTCAAAAGAGGATGGAGCTAGACTGTTGTCAGTGGTGGCAGATGACAGAACAAGGAGCAATGGTCTCAAGTTGCAGCAAGGGATGTTTAAATTGGATATTAAGAAAAAAATCTCATGAGGAGGGTGATAAAGCACTGGAACAGGTTACCTAGAGAGGTAGTGGAATCTCCATTCTTGGTTTTTACGGCCCACCTTGACAAAGCCCTGGCTGGAATGACCTAGTTGGGGATGATCCTGCTTTGAGCAGGTGGTTGAATTAGATGACCTCCATAGGTCCCGTCCATCCCTAATTACGAAGTAGATTTATAAACATAATGATGTTGTATAACTATAATATCTGCACCATTACTCACATGATTACCATGAAAGTGGAATATCCCTCCCTAAAGTCAGTAATTCTCATTCTGTTTGCCCCTGCAACCCACCCTACTGACTACATATTAATCTGTGTGACCCCTAGGAGTAGTGTAGCCAGAAGTGGGAGCAGTGTAGTTGAGTCAGCTTGGTTTTACCCAAGTTGGTCCTTAACCAAAAGCACTATAGCATTTCAGAAGAGACGCCCTGTTTCAGGACTTCACTAGAGTGGCTATGGTGCTTTTTATTCAAGAGCATGTAGAGAGCAGCACAGAACCTCAGTATGATGCTGTCTGGTGCCAGAGCAATACCCAGGGTAATCTGCCAAACCTCTCGTGTTTATCCTCACTATTCACCTGTGGCTTGTTGCAATACTCCTTGAGAACCACTATGCTAATTTTCAGGTCCAGCCAGCTTTCAAAAGCATAGTCATAAAGGAGGATTATTAAATAATAACATACGCTGATTGTTAAATGTTATGTTCAGAATGAAATCCAGTGGAACTTCAAGTAGCTCTGGAAATTTTAAACTCGGATCATCTTGACTTGTCCCCTTCGATTCCACATCCTCACTGGACCTAAATAAGCTTTCACTGGTATAAATGGAAAGGTCCCTATAGTGTTCAAGAGGAGCTGGGTCAGGATCAGAATGAGATGTGAGAGTCTCTTTAGTGCACATTGTTTTAAATGGTGATGAGGTGAAGTATTACATGATTTATTACATGGTGATCAGGTCCTATCATGCATGAAGAACACAGTGTGTGCACATGTTAGAGAGTTCTGACAATCCCCTGCATTAAAGGAGACTGGAAAGACTGTATTTAAACAAGCCACTCTGTCTCCATCACAATTTAAGTATCAAACAGCATTCCCTGCCCACAGTCATTTTTAATTTTTTGTTGTTGTTAGCAGTGTTGACAAACAAAATGTGTAGCGTACTTCTGATTTTCCTTCCTGGCTGTGATCAAAGATGTGTTCAAACTGATTAAAAATTTTAGTTGCTTAAGACCAGTATTCAACAGCTTGCCCCTCACATACTAATTGCTTGTTTGAGGTATCTAAAATTGACGATAGCGTACTACTGACACTGTTATTGAGACCTTTGGCTATTAAGGAAAACAAATGACTAGCTGGTCCAAGGTACAGCATGATCTGTGCTGGTACAGCACAGCTGAAAGGTAAAAATGCACAGTCTGACAAGTAGCTAGTTCAATAACTGGAAAACAACAAAGAATCAAATAAGAACTGAAAAGAACCAGTATTTGCATTAAGGACAATCAGTTAACAGAGTCCTAAACCCAGATGTTTCTAAGACCTGCAGTCCACATAATTGCATGTGCTTTTGTACAGAAGTGATTCCCTTAGACTAGGGTTGAGGCACTGTACTGGGGCAAAGTGAAAAAATGTGCACAGCCTTAGCTAAACTCTAGCTCTTCTTCAGGTAACTAGAGAACTTCCGATTCCAGGACATTGTATTCATTCACACAGAGCCAGTTTACTTTGGTTTTCCTCAGGGTAGAGTCAGAATTGGGAGTCAGGAGATTAGGAATTAAATCCCAGCTCTGTCAAAGACTGTCAGATCACAATGTCCATTGAAGGAGGAGGAGAGCAAACACTTAGAACCAACTTCTGTTCTCCTCTGACTGCAGTAAAAGAGTTTTGGACTAAGACTGGTGAAGTGGAGAAGCGGCACTTAGGGGCCCCTGGTTTCTGCTTAAAGTTAGGTGTGCAAATATGATTCACAAGATAAATCTGGAAATTTCAAATAGGAAATTATAATGTTAAAAATGTTCTGCCTGTTGTGGGTTTTCTGAGCCCCTTAAAACAGTAAAATTGCTCTATTGTTTTATTTAGTCCAAAAAATGAGTAAAAGCTAAGAGCTGGCATTTTCTGGTGGGTGCCTTGAGTCTAATAAGGGATACCTTGAGAGTCAGGAGGAGTGCCATGAGTATAAAAAGGTTGAGAATCACTGTTTTAGAGGATCAGTATAGCTTTTGGTTTTGAAAACTTCCTGAGCCATTAAGGATTGCAAACCTTTCTTTGTCACTATGGCTTGAAAGTGTGTGTGTGGTGGGAGCACATGCATGCATGCACGCACATACAAACATACTTACTGAATACCTACTGAATAGCAAGAAAATGCTATCAAAACTTGAAGTCGCTAAGATGTCATGATATTTTTTATCACTATGTAGAACACAGACATTCAGGCTAGTGATGCAACATCTCTTCCGAAAGCCCCTAACAATTTCAAGCCTCCTTAAATTCCCTTTCTATTTTATTAGGATCTATCTAAGAACTGGTTACACTGTCTGCCTGTTCAGTGTGGCATAGGGTTTGGTCAGATTTTTAGATCTCACCAAATTCCAACACTGACATCTACTGGAGCTTATTTGATCATTGCAGAGAGAGATGACATACAGATAGAACAAAAAAAATAATTCTGCAGTTAAATATATTTTTTAAATAATTAAAACAAGAACAATGTTTAGGAATTGAAACATATAATGCACAATTATTACACTGTTTTTCAGTAGCAACATAGTTCATTTAGTAATAGGCTGTAATAGGCAACCTATTTTTTAACTTTAGAAGACCTTAAGAATCATACTCAATACATGTTGTAGATGGTAATTTATATTTAGATAACAAATGCATTACAATATTAAAAGCAAGTGTCTAGATAATAAATAATCCCATCAAGTTTGCTCTCAGTTTATTTTCCTGTATATACAGTCGTCTCCCTTGTGCCCATAAACCATCAGAAAAGCTGGACAAATTAAAACTCCATTTATAAAGCTGAAGAGCAAAGGGCAAGACTGTGATTATTTGTTTTCTACATATGACAAGTACTTTTCCATTCCAGTGCCTGCTGTTCTGGTAGTGCCGACTCAGTCACAGGGTTCATATTGGAGATAATGAACATATCAAACTGGAAAAGAAAGCTGTACTTAGCAGAAAGCAGTTTTGCAGTAATCCCTTTCTGTGCAGTTCCATTTCCTAAAGGGGATTTCAGTTCTTCATTTCCTAAAGCATCAGAACAGCAGAGGCCTGGAAACAGTTGGATTTATTTTTGTTGTTGTTGTTACTATTATTATTTTAAACATTTTAAACATCAATTTTAAGAGTTGTTAGCACATTTTGTCTTGACTAACTCTAATTTAAAAGCTTGGAATGCTAAAGGCTTTTGAAGGACTGCAGAGTTTTATCTCCAAAAAGATTACCTAATGAAGGTCTAATTTGGAGATACTGATTGAATTCAAGCAATGTAATCACATTTAGCAACAGCAGCCTGGAGTACTCAGGCTGGCTAAAGTTGCATGGCATATCAGGCCACTGCTTCAATGTGTGTAGTCAAGATGTAGGCATGCTCTTCACCACATGGCCACTAGTTGACATTAAGCATTATAGTATTATGACAAAAGGCACAAGATGGTGCTGTTAAGCACAGTTTTGCAAGTTCTTTTAATAGTGTGTGAACCATACTTAATTGTGGAAAACACATGGCACTATTTATTTTGTGATGCAAAGTGTTTGTGGTTCAGCTCTCTACCTTCATGCTTTAAATTAGAGTCAATTTTAGAGGGAGAGAGATTTTTGGGTAACCGGAGTGCATATAATTCCTCGAGGAAGGGATTGTCTGCCAGCTGCTTAATCACCTCTGTGCCAGGTAAGTACCAGGTAAATGAACCTAATTCCATTGGGAAAATACCAAGTCTCCACAAGAAACTGATTTGACAGATAACTCTGCAAAGAGACAGCAGTGCATCAAAAGCCTCAGTCTTCTCCTTTGCTATCGTAGTCACTAGAAAATTATTTTTCTCTCCATTTTTATTGTCCAAATAGCAACAGGTAAATACTGAAGGTGTAAATAAGCTTTTGCCTCCTCCTTAAGCAAATTGTGGAACTTGTTCCCTGAATGTCTGCCCTACATGAGGAATGGGTACCTACTCTAATTATTCTACTCTGGTCTGTTTGTTCCTTACCATCTTACTTCCATGCTTGCTCCTGGCTGTTCTCCAGACTTGTAGTGTAGTTGACTCCCCAGTGAGGTTATTGAAAATGAGGGGCTTTTGGTAAGAGAAAGTTATGTTTAAGGTAATGATTTCTTTGCATACATTTCATAGATTATTTCTTTGCATACATTTCATAGATTTGAATAGATTTCATAGACATTAGGGCTGGAAGGGACCTCAGAAGATCATCAAGTCCAGCCCCAGGGGCAGGAAGTCAGCTGGGATCAAAGGATCCCAGCAAGATAAATGTCCAAATATCTCTTAAAGGAGTCCAGAGTAGGTGCTTGCACCACCTCTGGCGGCAGCCTGTTCCAAGCCTTGGGGGCTCGGACAGTAAAGAAGTTCTTCCTTATGTCCAGCCTGAAACAGTCTTGGAGGAGTTTGTGACTGTTTGAACTTGTTGTCCCTTGTGGCGCTCAGGTGAACAAACGTTTCTCCAGATCCTGATGTACACCCTTGAACCTGTGCTTTTCCAGGATGAAGAGTCCCATGGCTTTCAGCTTCTCATTATAAGGCCTCTTCTTCTGCCCTCTGATCATGTGCATGGTTCTCCTCTGGACTCTCTCAAGCTTCTCCACATCCTTGTAAATTGTGGAGCCCAGAATTGGATGCAGTACTCCAGCTGAGGCCTCACCAAGGCCATGTACAGTAGGAGGATGACATCTTGGGATTTGCTTGAGAAGCATCTATGGATGCAAGGCAGAGTTTTGCTTGCTTTACCAGCTGAGACATTGAATTGGTGGCTCATGTTCATCTTGTGGTCAATCGTGATCCCTAAGTCCCTTTCAGCTGTGGTGCTAGCAAGCATAGCACTGCCAGGCGTATAAGCGTGCTGCAGGGGGGGTTTTCTAAGGTGGAGTACCTTGCATCTTTTGATGTTGAACACCATCAGGTTTTCATCCATGCATTTTCTGAGCCTGTCTAGGTCAGCCTAGATCACCATCCTATCTTCAGGTGTGGACGCTTTATCCCAAAGTTTGGTGTCATCTGTGAACTTGGCCGGTCCACTTCTGATACCAATGTCTGCATCATTAATAAAGATGTTAAAGAGTATAGGCCTGAGGACAGAGCCTTGGGGAACCCCACTGGTCACAGCGCACAATGATTTACTTTCATCTATTATCACTCTCTGGGTCCAACCTTGGAGCCAATTCCCCAGCCATTGGGCTGTGATGTAGCCAAGGCTGCAGTTGGCCAATTTTTCCATGAGGAGATCATGGAACACCAGACCAAAGGCTTTTTTACAATCAAGATATATGACATCAGTCTCTTCGCCCTTGTCCAGGTGATATGTCACCTGGTCATAGGAGATGAGATTTGTCAGGTAAGACCTACCTGCAACACACCTGAGCTGGCTATCCCTCAGGATGTTGCCATCAGCCAGTTTGTCAAGAATGGTCTCTCTGATAATTTTTTCCAAGATCTTCCCTGGGATAGAGGTCAGGCTGATGGGCCTGTTGTTTCCCAGATCTACTTTCCTCCCCTTCTTGAAGATGGGCACCACATTGGCCTTCTTTCAATCTTTGGGCACCTCACCTGACCACCACAAGTTCTCAAAGATCTGTGCCAGTGACTGAGCTATAATGCCTGCCAGCTCCTTAAGTACCCTGGGGTGTAAACTGTCTGGGCCAGCTGACTTGAAGGTGTCCAGCCTCTCAAGGTGTTCCTTCACATGGTCTGCATTGATGTAGGGTAACAATTCTCCCTCACCCTGGCCGTCCCTTGTGGCTGGTGAAAAGCCAACGCAAAATACCCATTAAACAGGTTGGCTTTTTCCTGGGTGTCGGTTGTCAGTTGTCCCATTTAGTTTAGCAGAGGTCCAATATTGCCCTTGCTTTTCCTCCGGCTCCCCACATATCAAAAAAAGGACTTTTTATTGTCTTTGATATGTATAGCCAGTTGGAGTTCAGTTGCAGCCTTGGCGTTCCTGGTTCACTCCCTACAGGTGAATGCAGAATATTCCTCCTTTGAGGTGGTTCCAATCTTCCATCCTTTATAGGCCTTTCTTTTTAGATGCAGGAGGTCCACAAGTTCCCTGCAGAGCCAAGGGGGCTGCTGTGCCCTTTTGCTGCCTTTGCTCCGAGATGGGATAGACATTGCTTGTGCTTTCAGAATCGCTCCCTTGAGGAGCAACCACTCATTCTGAACTCCCCTCCCCTTTGGATCGTAATTGCCAACAAACCTCCTGAGCTTGTCAAAGTGAGCTTTCCTGAAGTCGAGGACTTTGTTTTGGTTAGATCCATGGGGGCTTACAAACTGGAAGCTCACAGAAATTATGAGTCTTACAAGTCACCAAATACGCTGCAAGTGCTGGTATGTAAATACCTATCACCTGATTTAGAAAGCAGGGCCACTGGATAGCCAGGGGCAGATTTTGACACAGCACCAATGTAAGGACTGTATTATTTTCAGGGTATGTATGCTGAGTGGCAGAGCAGTATGGAACAGGAATGTGTGGAGGCCTGCTGAAGCGGTGCTGCAGACAGTTATACAGCACAGTAATTGCTTTTTGATAACAATTTAAATGTAATTAAATATGACCTTGTTTTATTTGCCATTTCTTCTATCTTTAATAACCCATTTTCTGAGTGTCATGTTCCTCTCAGGTTCCTATAATTTGTTTTTCTTTCCTCTTTGTGTTGGTGTTCTTTCTCCAAGTGTTCATGCAGCATAAAGCAGTGAACAAGTGTACAACATAATGCTCATAATTAGCACAACCATAACCAGATTCCTTGCAGCGACACAAAAGAAATAAAGAATATTATTTTATATTGTACAGTAGACTCTTGCTTAGTTCAAACCCACAGGACAATTCCCTCTGTTCAGCTATGCAAAATATTCATCTAGATGAATCAGCTATAATACAAAATAGCACCAAGAAGAGAGAGGACTGTAACAACAAACTTACATACACTACAGTCCAGAGACATTTATTATAAATATAAGCATAGCTTTTTGCTTTTTTGCATTCTCTGGTGACCAGGTGGAAGTTCATTTAATCTATTAATTCATATAAAAAGAGTTCAATTAAGTAAGGGTTTAGTAAACTGACCTTTGATTAAATTCTGATAAGATTCTTTACATTGTCTAAAGTCGGATAAAATTCTTTGTGTCAAGTCTATTGATGACAAATGGATGAATCTTGACTGTACTCAAGTGTTATCACTGTAGTATGTACAATATCTGCAGCTTTTGGCAGTAGATTTTGTCCCATAAGTTTTGTTTAATACTTAAAAGATGCTTCTAAGACTTAGAAGACGCTTAAGTAGCCCTTACTTACACAACTACTTAACTGTTATTTTTGGCACAGTCCAAAGCATGGAGTTCAAAGCAGCTACTCTCCTTCTGTGTGTATGCAGTAGGCTGCATTTTGGCTGCAGTGATGCCCAGGCAGATGATAGTCTGCCTGGGCACCACTAGCACATGCATAAGACCAAGTAAATTCTGGAACTGTTGCCACAACTAATGGGCCAAGGAGAGCCTGCCTACTTTTTCACAGTGGGTAACACACTTCCTTGGGGAACTAGGTTCTAGATCCCCGTCACCTTGTGGGGGAGGATGGGGGTGGGGTTCGGGTGGAGCAGATATGAACCTGCACCAGTTGTTTCAGCGAAGTGCCCCAGCCACATAGCCATGAGCTAGGTATTACTTAAAGTACTCTCCAGCCCTCAACTTGAAGGCTGGTCAGCCAACAGATGGAGATTTGTGAAACCAAACACAAAATAATTCAGAAAGAGGATGACTTAATGAGATGTATGCTATTGTAAACTGCCAGGAGGGCTAAGTTTTATGCTAGGCCCTGTCCACAATGGCACAGAAACTGAGTGTTGTTTATCGATTTTATGCCATGAATATTATGCACAAGTTGGTGGTTTCCATCCAGTACCAGGGCCAGCTTCAAGTGGAGGCTGGAAAGTGCAATTATCTTCGTATCCTGTGGCCTTCAATATTCTTATCCTGTGGCCTGGTGATGAGAGCACTAAGAGTTGAGATTCTCATTGAGTGACATGACTTCAAGGGCTGGAGCTTTAAAAATACTAAATATTGCATGATGAGCAAGTTGCAGAGCTGGCTATATGCTGCACTGTTACCAGCAGTACTAGGAGGCCTCTGCAAAGCTTCTATGAAGATTTTCTTCACCTGGACCTTGCACTCCCAGCAAGTTTTGACTATTTTATCTAATACATACTGGAGATGTATCTTTACCCCTCCCCCTCTCCCCCCAGTCCTGGCTGGCACTGAGGCAGCAGCTCTCCCTCCCTCCCCAACCTTGGAGGGTCTTATGCAGATTACTGGTGAGCAACTGTGTAGCCCTATGTGATGCGGCACTGTACCACACAGTGCTATAGGACAGCTCCTGTTACATCCAGGAGCATTTCTGTAGCACTTGCACCAATTTTGTATTGTTTAACAGGCAGGGCGTGCACACTAACACTTGTTTGTTTTTTAAAGTGCTACAAGGGAATATATAGTATTACAAATATAGCATCTGTCCACAGCCATACTGTATTACCTGTAGCAGGCTACCTTTTCACACTAAAGATATATTTCTAACTAGTTCCATTAGGAATGATATCAAGTACTTAATTCTTTTCCACCCAACCTTTCCAGATTCAACAGCAAAACTTAGATGGCTTAAGTTTCCAGTGGGCTGCATAGCCTGTATTAACAGTTTAGCAGTAGACTTGCACCTACCTACTCAATAGGCAAAATAGGATCTGTCCTGTTGCTTTTACCTTGAGCACCTGTATCATAAGGCAGTAGGAGATGGAGGAAAATGAAAAAATAGCCAAAGGTAACCTTATCCTTACTAACAAGCAGGTAGAGGCTATTCACCACAATCCCTTCAGCTGGTCCCATTAAAGGCTGTGATTTAGCAGCTGTTTAAGGAGCAGGCTAAGTAACAGTGATTGCAGGTATTCACTTTTCAGCTGGGCTCAAGCATTGGTCAGCTAACAAATGAAATTCTAGTTTAGGGTTTTTCTTTGCCCCAAAAGCAAGAGATTCCTGAGGGTCATGAATGTAAGTGCACGAGTGACTGAGTCTGTCTGTCTCCATTTGTCTGCCTGTAGGAAGAGGGCCTTAATCATAAAAACCCAGGAACAGCCTTGATTTCTATTACGGTTGCTGCACGTGAGTTTTCAATGTAGTAACTGGTCTAAGTATAAAGTGGTCTGATCACATTGTGCCTGACTGTGTCTCATTCTATTCACCATCTACCTTCTCATATGGCAAATGTGAAAAGACTTATGTTTTAAAATGAGAGCTTCATAACAGAAGGGCCCAGAGGAGGAAGTTGGGATTTGCCCAAAGTGAGAAATTCCTAAGATTTTTTTTTTTATATTTACTTCGCAGTACCTGTGCTCTCTAACATCAACCACATTAAGGTAGAACTGTCAGATGAGGACTCTTCAGGAGTGCTTCACATAGCATGTGTACATACTGAGAATATGAAAAATGTCCTTTGTTCCCTCTTCTAAACTTGATTTTTAGGATTTTTAAGTAAATAATAGAGGGCAGGCAAACAACCGTAACCAGAAAATCTTATTTAGCAAAATAACCTGTTGTTTGTTTGTTTTTTTTAAATGTACAGGTGTGAAACCCTTTTTCAGAAGACTATACCATAGAACAAAATTGCAAATTGGGTCTGAATACTAGGAAGATCTTTGCCTTTGTCTGCTCCCTTGTAAGCTCTCATCAGGTCCAAGCTCTGCATTTCATCATGTTTTTATTCCAGAAAGGTAGTTTCATTTTTCTCATATAGAATATGGCACTTGCGGGAAGATGGGGGGAACTTGAAGGAAGAGACATAAGGCCAGCCACATAGGTTTCAATTAAATTGGTTTTATTTATCTGGGAGCCCCAAAGCAGAAAATAGGGAGCTTCAAGATGTTCTTGTACCCACAAAGGACTAGGGATAGTACTTGGAAGTCCCCCTGTACCTAGAGGCCATTTGGGCTAATGTGGTTTAGGCACACCAGTTTCTGTAGCCAACCGCAGACAAGACAGTAAAGTGGCTCTCCCTACCTCCAGCCATCTTTAACTCTCCACCATGAATGACCAGGAACTTATTTATGGCTCAGTTGACTAGGGGCAGGTTTGGGCACTAGTCTAAAATAATGCTTGAACTCATTTTTCTGGACCTATAGGCAAACACCTGCCGCTATGTTCTCAGAGACAGTGTGGCAAATTCGGATGCTGAAGCCTGTAAATCCTATTAGCCCCTTTTTAAGCATGTCTAAGCATATACCCATTCATAGTAATGTTCAAACAGTCCCTTTCTCTTATGTCTGTTCTGCTTTGTATGAATTTGATTTAAAGCCATGCGGGCCTCTGATTTCCTTGTCTGAAACAGTTGGGACAATTCCAGCTACATTTATGTTTATACCTAAGTAAGCAAAACAGAGGCAACACTAACTTAGATACCTTAATACAGCACTTTTACTAGCAGAATACACTTCAGTGAGGGCACAAGAGTTGGAGGATAATTTTATAACATCTGTGGTAACAGTTCTAGAGATTTGACCAACTAAGAATGACAGCGGTCACAATGAATATAATAAATCATCTCAGCTTTACTTGCCTTTGTGATTGCAGGAGTATCTCCTGATACTGTCTTTTAGGCCAGGTACAAACTTTATTCTTTTACCAGTGTAAGTGATTGGAAACTGATCTATACCTGCAACAGAACAGAAGCTCAGCATATATAGACTGGTTTAAAAGTGATAAAACCTGGTCTAAGGTTTGCCCCCCACTCCCATGAAAAAGTGAATGTATGTTCTGTTTGCTACCAATCTAAAACTACGCTGTCTTTAGAAAACCACATAACTTAGATCGATTCCGCCTTGGGCATTTTGAATGTCTGTACTTAGCCCTAAAAGCTGATAAAAATTTGTTAAATCTGGTGTGGAAAAACATGCAAAGGGAAAGATATAAGAAAGTTACTACCAAAGGATTGCTAATTCTAAAAGAGTACTACCAGTAGTAACAGCTTTTGATGGCAATCATTTGAAAATGTAAGCAGAACAGATGATACAATTCAAAATGGTCCTGAATCAAAATTCTGGATTCAAATGTTCCTAGGCTTTGAGATAATTAAGATCCAGATAAAAATGTCATAGCGTAGTTTCTTCTCTGTCAGTAATTTTTGGGTAGCATACAACCTTCTCATTTTAAATAACCACAAGAAGTTTGAGAAACAGTTTTTTATATATATATATACACACACACCTCAAATGTGAGCCTGGACACTAAAACAAAGAAGAAGAATTGATTAACTGTGGTGAAGGTAAAACTGAGTTATTACAGAGTTTTACCTCCTTCCACTAGAAATGGGAGGACCTGAGTCAGTATACAATGACTTCTAGTCTTAAAGTATATCCAAATCTTGCTGTAAGTGCTACTCTTTAGCCATGTATATGTTACTACTATGCTATTCATAGCTGAGAGCAGGCTCTACACACTGTCCAGTTTCACGCTCACACAAGTCTGGCATATAAACAATATATAAATAAGGTTATTGGAGGATCTGAGTGCTAAGATAACCTGAGAGTGGTGCGGGGGAATGAGCTCAGGACCCCTTGAAACAATGTTTGATACCTAATTTCCTGGTCTGAACACACATAGAATAGAGGCAAGTATGTGGGTCTTGTTTCTCTGTGGGGCATAGACTTGGGCCTTGAAGTTCAGTACATTAGTTCTACATCCATGTGTTTAGACTGAAAGCTCACTCTCCCTGGTTTCATTTACCTATATTTTCCTACTAACATCTTTTATCATATTTTCTGTATGTACGAAAAAAAATTGCAAGACTGCATTTGCAAGCTATAGAGCTAGGACTTAGCTTTATTGAACATTATGGTGACTTGTATGTCAACTGAAGGTTCCAAAGGTTGAAAGCTGAAGCTAGATAAATTCAAAATAATTGACGTTCCAGTTTTTAAGGGACAAATTATATAAGCATTGCCAGACATGTAGTGGATTCTCCATCATTAGAATTCTTTAGGTCAGGATGTCCTGTGGTAGGCCACAACTCAAATAGTAGCTATGAAATTCATACAGAAATTATTGGATGATGTTCCTAGGCTTACACTGTGCAGCAAATAAGACTAGAGAATCATAATGCTATCTTGTGGAATTTAAAATCTATGACATGGTAAATAAAGTTAGGAACCCAGAGAAATTAATTTTCAGTAATGCACAACATAGGTCTGCAAAGGAATGCTAATACCTGACTCGGACATAATAGAGTAGAATTGTGTTTCATGGCATGTATTGTATATTTAACATGAAGTACGTAAGAAAAACAAAAACGATACAGACAGTTAGCTTTTTCAATTAAATTATTTTCCCTCAGACACAAACGTGTGAATACATTAAACACACACACACAAAACAAAATAATGTAATTTTTAACCTGAGATAGAAAAATATAATTAAGAAAGAGAAGTTTTATTAGGGCAATTTCACTTTATTTTTCCATACAGCAAGGTCAACTATAGCAGTAATAATAAAATAAGCATAAAAACAAATTGCAGCCCAGGACAGAGTACATAATTTGGAGCAACTACAAGCAAAAAGTAAGTTTGTGATTACATAATAGTAAAACCAAGCACATCTGTCCTTTCAGCAGATGAAAGTTGCAGGGTTGCAAGTAAGTGCAACGTTATTAATTATTCAATATAAATACTGGAGATGCCAGATAATATAATGGCCTAATCATTTTTTCTTTCCAGCTTTGGCTTATAAAATTACATGGTTTCTTGAGTGCTTTCTATTAAAATGGTAAAATCTGATAGGTTTATTTTTTCACCTGCTAAAAGAACAGGACCACTACAGCAATAAAAAATAATCACATAACAACTACAGCTACGGTGTGCTGTTTGGTTTGCCTGTTCATGATTTAACTCTTTTTGTGAAAGTCAATATTTGTTTTGAAGGTTTTTTTGTGAACAATAAACCACTGAAATTGTCAAACTGGTTTGAATAGTATAATATTCTTAATATAGTTCTTTTTTGATACTTTAAACATGCAGTAGTTTTTGAATAATGTACGAAATATTTGATCCATGATTTCACCTTGATGGTTTGAAGTACCTGCTTTTTAAATTTTTATCTCTCTCTCTCTCTCTCTCTCTATATATATATATATATAGAGAGAGAGAGAGAGAGAGATACATATTTTAGTAATGATTTTCAGGCAGATTTGACCCAGTGGAGTTTTTGTCAGTCATGAGATCTTGGAAGGATGGCATATCTTTCCAGCTGAAAAAATCCTGGCAAACTACAAGCTGTCCACATAAAGCAAAGCAACTTTTTGAAGGGGTATGGAGTGCTAACTCTGTGCCACTTTTGCAAGCAATTTTGTTCAGCCTGTCATTTTTATTAGCCTTAACAAAACTCCTTGTAATTATAGACATTTTTATTCAAAATAAGATCTTACTATTATACAGGTTTCTCTCTTTTTTGACTATATACAGAAGTGCAAAAAGTCAACCTTCTCTCTATACGTTCCCACATGCTAAACTGCAGCATAATCAACCCTCAAGAGTTTGCACACACACTATAATTCTTGTTACGTAAACTTTGAGTATTTGGATTATCAAAACAAAAGTCCCTTGATCTATTGATTATGCAGCTTATTTATAACAAGGCCTGATATTCAGGGATTTCAAAAAATATTTAAACAATATTTTAACATTTGAAATGGATACAGTAGAAAATAAATTTTATTCTAATATCTAGGAACTAGATTTTCTTATAATAACTAATTACAAACAAAATAAATCATCAAAATATTACTCAATTGTCTGCCAGGATTGTTGCGATAGCAACAACTTAACTTCTTACTTAGCAATGATTATATAATTATAAGATATCCATATAAAAGATCTTTGTTCTTTTAATGAAAACTAGACAAGAACTAACAATGACTGACATTCTTACATTGTAATATTAAATCAGTAAAATATAAATCATTTAGTTAACAATACGAATACTCATATGACACTACATGTAAATTCAAAACTGAGTATGTTATGAAGAAAAAAAACCTACATTTTTATTTATTTTTTTTGTATTTTGAAAAAGTCATCAGTAAAATCTAATAAAACAAAATTCTATAAACTGAAACGGTATTCAACTGGTAATAGAAAATGAAAACAATCTAATAAATGTAAGAAATAAAAACTACATTTTTAACAAGAAAAATAAGTAATATTCTATAATGTAAGTAACTACAATAACATGTGAAGTCACCTATACTTTCTTAACACGATTGAAATTACATTGGTATGGGTTTTAACCCGTAATGTAATAATCTAAGGCTTTAATAGATGTACAGTACAATCAGTAAAATCAACACATCATTCTTATACTAGAAAGCATCTCTCTCAAGCATAAAAACTTGCAGTAAACTTGGAAGTATGGAAAGTTCTAGAACTGAACTCTCACTTCTTCCACTCCACACTATACTACCAGTGACCTGGCCCCCACTTCAGCAGTTTGCTGAACAGAGCAAAAATATCCTTTACTAGCTGCAACATCCAAACCACAAAAAGGAATTCCTTTGGATGAATCCATTCTTAAAAACTTGAATGCACATCTATTTTTTTATTTTATTTTGTAAAGGCTTTCTAAGGCTATAAGCAGTTAATCTGAACAAAAAAAGATCACATATAAAACTCACCCAAGTATTTAACCCACCCAATTTCTACACTAATTAACATCTCCATTTTTTCATATTTTGGTTTGTCATGCGGCTGATGTCAGTGCTTCTTTCTTCTTTGTTTAGAGTCACTGTTTTGAAGCGTGACTTTGATGAAGCATTTAAGCAAAAGTGAAACCCATCTCTGCAAAGCATTTATAGTCTTTTGACTTTTGACAGAGGCTATAAATAGAAGCAAAATAAGTTCCTCAAACATTTGTTATTGTGTCTCAGAAATGGCTTTTCCCTTTTGTATATCGTGTTATATGGTATAATATGCATAAATATTACATTACAATGTCTTAAAATAGTTTATATATGTGTATATGTCCAGTATGTGTTAAGTTAATTTGTATCGATAAAATACCTTTCTTGTGCTGTCTACTGTTATGTAAGGTAGAATTGGCCATTTCTGAGACAACTTTGGTTTTGAAACAGAATGGTGCCCTTTGACTGATCAGTACTAACAAAATAAGCAAAAATGTGGCTCTGAAAAATAACACTGCAGAAATAATACTCTAATTTGATGTACAGTCTATGGCACTTCATGAGAATCCTTTACAACATGGTACTTAAAGCCATTGATGTGCTTTAAAATATACACAGTTGTGGTTTTGCTTGGCACATTCATCTCTGTCAGATACCTCTCTTACCACTTCTTACAATCTATTACATTAAAAATATTACTCTTAAACAAAAATTACTGTGCATGCACGCTCTCATCTATAATGGCAATTTTAAATACAAGGTGCACCTTTGTTATTTGTAAACCTTGAAAGAAATAAACTTACTTAAAAAAAATTATATCTTGGTCTACAGACGTACCAATACATAATAGATTTATGGTTACATCATAGTCTGTCTTTTCAAGATGACTTACATGAGTATGTAGGAAATAGACTACATATGCATATCTAAATATATATATGCATACTTCTGTGCTAGAAAAGATAGACAATGTTGTAGTTTTAGACAATAAGATCACCTCAGCACAAATATCAATTCAATGTACAAAGTATATAGGCAACAGTGTGCAGTGGATTTCCAAGTTCTTGTTTCTTCTTGTTAACATGCAATGTGTGGACGTCTTACTGCTGAGGGAGTTTCGGTGTGTTTCTTGACGGTATATACATTATGGCTAATGATCTTGTCCTTTCCTCTACCCAAGCACACTGTCCTCTTTCTCTTTAGTATGATCTAGAAAAGGAAAAAGAAAGGAAAGAAATTTAGCATGTTCATTTATTCCCTTTAATTACCTTACGGGCACAGTCTTGCAGTTTCAGCACGAGGGGAATCTGTCACCAAAATTAAAAGGACTTTTGTACCAGCATAGCGATGAGGCTGGGCACCCCAGCAGTTTTCCCAGTCCCTCTGCTCTAGTTATGCCAATGGAGTTTTGTATACCAAATGTGAACAGTACTATTTCCCAAATAATATATTCATAACAAAGATATGGTTTACAGACATTATTGTGTAATGATGAAATTATTTATGAAAATAGAATGCCATCATGATTGAGCCATATTTCCTGCCTGGCCCTCCCCACCCCTATAGCTACTAAAGCTTCAGGATTAACAGAGTACTAATTAGTTATTGGGGTTTTACTTAGGACCATACCTTGATACCACTGACATAAATGCAGCCAGTAACATTGAGTTTGGTGGCATCAAGAATTTGGGTAACATTTTAAAAACACCTGAAGTCCACATCCTCTTCAATGACAGCAATTGGTAAACACCAATTAATTTCATAAGACACATGAAACATGCCTAAATAAATTATTTTGGGATTTGGGCTGTACGGGTACATCTGTTTAATGCCAGGTAGTGCTCAGCAGGGCACTTCAGGTTAGGTCTGTGTGTGTTAACTTCAGAACAAGAAACAGCAACAGGCTATGCTGCAACTTGGCAAATTAATTATGCTGAGAAGCAGAGTGCTTAAGTCCCTTTGAAAATGGAATTTGGACTGCAAAGTCATTTACATCCTTATGAAAATTATATCCCTGGCCACAAATGAGAAGAAAATTATGATTCTATTTTAACAAATAAATAACCACACTGTCAGGTTAAATAGCGTATTTGGCTATGGTGAAATCATCTCTTTAAGAAAACAACAGAAATAGGAAAGCTGTAGATAATAAAAATGAGATGCTAAATTGCAGGAGGCAATGGTCTATGGGAGGAATAATTAATTATATATATGATTTAGAGAGAATGCAGTGAGGAAATTAATAAGGGGAGGGCATAATTGGAAATAGCTTTTATGAACTCTATAATTAACCTGGGTCTACCACACAGGAGACCTGGGTTCAATTCCCAGACACTTATACAACTACAGCCATGGAGGCACCAAACATCTGGACTTAGTCTGGTCTTTGGATTCTGTCTTAGTGGCCTAAAGGGAGGATGGAAGGTCTGGGCAGACTCCACTCCTCCAAAAATTCCTGCCCAGGCATATACATTGAAGGTCTGGGTGGCCTTCATGCATATACCATGATCCAGGAGGATTGGCGGTTGCCAATTAACCTGGAGAATTCATTATATGTTCACATTTAGCTAGTTTAGTGAGTTTTTAAAAAAATATGACCAGACTATATATGCACTGATAAACCCTGTTAGGGTTAAGATTTACAAGTAGTAAGTACAAGTAGTAGGTACCCCCAGGATTAGATGGCTAACTTTGTATCTCCTGTAACCTAGTTGCATTCCCCTCCTCACCCCCATCCCTCGATTGTTAGTCCCTCACTTGGGCAATCTGTATTTGTCTACCAGCTTTGTCATCTTTTTTGGATTCCCAATCCTAAATGTATACTAATAAAAGTCAAGTTGTTCTCTTACTTTGGGCTTAAACATCAACTGATGTCATGAATAAACTTCTTTCTGTGCTGAAGAAAGCTAATAATCAAGTGGCTATCCAGAAACACCAGAGCTATGATTTATTTATATGTAGGGTATGACCATAAATGAAAGCAGTTGTGAGGACAGAGTAAACAATACATTATATTCCACTTAAACCTGAAGAGTAGATGGTAGCTCTGTAATGGAGAAAGAGGTAGAAGTGAAGGCATATATTTCCTTCCAGAAGCTATTAAGTTATCCTAGCATAGTTGGATGAGAAATTCTATAAGGCTAAACCAAAACAGAGAGCTCATATGTCATAAATATAAACTAAGATTTCAGGATCGAAAATGCAGGGAAAAAAATCTCAGAAACAGAGACAAGTGAAACCAACTAAAAGCCTGTCTGCAAGGAAAGACGCTAAATTATGAGAAGCTGATTGTAGTTCAACCCCAAATTATGCAAATGTAGATTGAACTTGCATTCTCCACATGACCTCTCACTTTTCTGTAACCTATATCACAAAAATACCTCCCATAACTTACCATAATTTGGCAGTCTCTGCTCCAAAGAATCCAGGTCTTAGTTAGATTAATAATTAAACTCTCATTCTCATTTACAGAATTTTGCAAATTTTGTGATTAAACAGCTCTTTCAGAAGAAAGCCTCAGTTTAGCCAGGTGCCCTATTTATGGCCCACGGTATATATCAGAGGTAGGCAACCCCTGGATTCTGGATTTATTAATAAAAGATTTCACTCCAAACTGGTATGATATGATTCCCATCCTACCAAGTCTGGCAGGCTCCCAAGTTATTTTTCCCCAGCTTATGCTGTCTTTTTAGGGCAGTGGAAGGCATCAGACAAATAAGCCTAAACTAATGAGATGGCAGGATTCTCCACCTGATTCAGCCTTTCAATGGGTGCTTAAATCCTACAGGGAGAAACAGTCTAATTACTGCTGACTCACTGGCATATATGGGGCTTACTGGGTTCCTCTTCCCTGCTCCTGCCAAAATGAGTGAGCAGATGTTGACCCGAAGCTTCCAGAGGCTAAGAAAGCACGGCAATTAGAGCACACCTGGCACCATCTCAAAGTCAGACACTTCTAATGAGACAGACTTGCTTCTCAAAAAAGTCTTCTGTGTGCTTTAGATTATGAATGCCATTAATTTAAACTTAATCACTGCTGTATCTTTTATGTCCAGTAAGCGGATGATAATAGATACAAAGGAACTGAGTTTGCTACATCCCATGCCCCCTGACGACCAAAAAGAGCTCTGTATCCTCTGTAAGGCCACTGGCACCCAGGAAGTCTGCAGGCACACTGGTTGCCCAAGGTGAAACATCATTCTTATACTGTGGACAAAGCCTCTGACTTAGCATCCAACAGGCAAGCAGAATGGGCATGGCAGCAGGTGCAGAGTTTGTTCTTGGGGATCCAGATCTCCTTACCAGTGCAAGCACCAAGCAGGATTGTCTGTCAGTTTTATAAATCACAGGCTCATATGTTTCTGGAAGGAGGGTAGTTAACCACTGGCCTCTCTGCCGGCAGTGCCAGCAAAAGTGCCAAATATATGGCAGTTTGGCAATACTGCCTCTAAGGTACCGGACTGAAACCACTAACTTGCATCACTGATATTTGTCCAGTTTCTGTAATCCGCCGTTTAAAAAACAAACAAACCAAAAAAACAATTCTACATAAAAGCTATGGCCCCCATCACACAGAAGTTAGTATCAAAGAAACCCATGTCAAAAGAGCTTCTACAACACTTCTAAAAAAATTCTCCTTTAAAAACAGTATGTCTCAGTAAAAGACAAGTTATGCCTACACAAAAAGAGTATGAAAACTGTGGAAGCAACACATCAGAAACTTACTGTTTGATGACAAAATGTCTACATCTGTGTAACATATTTGTGGCTAGTCAGATGTTCCGCAGATATTATGGGTATCTATAGGTAAAAAATGTAAACAATGAATAATATGTGCAACACATCAACCAGGAGAAAACGCATTTTACCATCAAACGTTACAGTAGTTCAGAAAAAGCAACAATCAGCTGTGAGGTGGTGGATTTTACATTGTAACTACAGTATATGTTACAGTAAACTGAAGTGCTACAAAAGCCAGTTAAAACTGAAAAAAACATTGTGGTAGGTACACTTGACTGATGTATATAAGTATTATTGGTTGTTTAGAAAGTAAGAGAAGTTAAAATCTACAGAAGTTCATGCAGTGCAGTCATTGAAAGGAGCCCTTTTTGTTGGCCTACACAAAGTTCAATGATTTGGGTATTTTACTAAGTCATTTGAAACAAACACCACAGCCAGATTTTGAGCAATGTTTGCTAAATTAGTCTTTGGGTGCCAAACCAAGATGCCTTGCATCTGTTTTTTCACAGGTGGTACAAATTCACAGATTAACTACGCCGTGTATTCTTGCCGCCTGTGAAAACCAGGTTTTGAGTTGGGCACTGAAAAAACAAAGATTCTCTAAATTAGCAATTTATTTTTACAATGTTGGCCTTTGTAAACAGGACTCAGCTACACAGCTCTCTGACCATTCGTCAACAGTGTGTTTTCCATAAGATTAGCTTTAAAAATGAAACTGACAATATAACAATTACAAAGAGCACAAATAGCAAATCAAGACACAAGTTAGACAGCTCTTTCCTGGAGTCCAATCCTGCAGGCCCTCCAAGGTTTAACATAAATTAAAGTCAATGGGAGTGCACATACACAGGCCTTGCAGGATAGAGAACTTAATGAGAGAAACAAGACTGTTCGAAGTGAACTACAGATGTTAAACGAGCAGTATTAAACCCGCACCGCAACAAGAGGCAGGGAGTCAGACTGAGGCAGAGAACAGGTGCACTTATGTACAGAAAACCAGGTCCAGCACTATGTCATAATCCTGACTTAGATGTTGTAAAGAGCTGTGGAACTTGAACAGATAATATCCCCTCTCAGTCTCTCAGATACATAGCCCCACAGAAGAAAGGAAGGGTGGAGTTTTTTTTCTTAACTAATCACTAAGCAGAATGTTTTAGTGGTGGATCTTTCCAGCCCTTACATCCTTGCTTTACTTTTCATATAATTTTACAGCATTGCCAACTAGCCCAGAAATGTGCTCCAAGCATAATGAAGCTTTTCATACCATTTTTTCTACTGCTGCAGGAGAAGATGTTGCACCCAACTGTGTAGAAGCATCAGGGATAGTGCTGTCAAAACATACCAAGGACCTTCAACACCAGTCAATGAAGATGAAGGGCCAGATCTTAAGACCTTATGCATGCATGCACATTGCACGTGTGGCATTAAATCATTTCAGCATTGCTTAAATATTATATACATATATTACTATATATGTATATATTGAGGTTTGGCTGCAATACTTTACTGAAGTGTGTTATGAGGGGTCCAGGGAGAACAGGCATGAAATGGTCAGATTCTACAACAGCAAGGTTCCCCATTATCTATCTGGGGGAATGCATAGCAGCTTAGACATAGAAAAGGCATTTAAGAAATCTATTTTTTTTCTGTGGCTTTGTTTATTCTAGGAATTTTATGAACATATGCTGGGTACACAACTCAAATGACTTAAGGTTACTTGAATTGTGAATGAAATTACTCATACTATTTAGATATTTCTGATGGTTATTTACTTAGCTGACACTTACACATAGGTAATTGTTCTTGTAAATGAGTTTTCTGGGATTTTAATTCCTTTTCTGATCCAAGTTTTCAAAAGACTTAGTCCCTCAATTGCAATATTTTGCACTAGAACAAACTGTTACTTTCTCAGAAATATTGGAAACTACATCCAACTGCTGTGGAAACTAAACAGTATTTGGTTAAAATGCCTAATCTTTTTCTGGGACTTTAAGATGCATTGTTATAAATCACTGCAGTGATGCAATTCTCAAGCATGATGTTTCTGAGAACCTAGTTACTGTCTATACCACCAAAGGCTTTATAGTTGGCTTGGCATCAAATATTAATGTACAAGATGCTCAAGGCTGATAGCAAGGCTCTGGGTCTAGCCCTGAAAGTTACTAAATACATTCCACCCTATAGGTTTCACTGCAATGGGTAGCACACAACACCCTGATGGAAGAGCTTTGGCACGTCACAGGAATGGGTTCAGGATTTCTAAAACCAGCATCCAGTTTTACAGGTGCAATTAACTGCAGCTCTCATAAGAACAGTTGCCTGAAGGTGTATTTTTATTTATGCATCTGGATCTGATTGCACCTGCAGACTTGTTTGCCTTTTATGGTAGGATTTTGAAACCTCCAAGTTGGCATAATGACTGGAGCAGACTTGCATCAAAGGCAGGTACTTTTTAAAGCCAGCCCTTCTATACCATCACTTAATGACCCTGGCAATCAACTGAAATTGCAAGATAGTGCATAGAATTTTGTGGTTGAACAAAAGTCCCTTTTGCTATAAATGCTAAAGGAATATATACGACTCCCACTGAATTCATGTAGAGCCCTAGCTACCCAGCATTTGGTCCCACATTTTCTGGACAGTTGGTGTGTCCACATGAGATGCATTAATCTAATGTGCAGTAAAGTGTCACTGTCTACATGTGTGCAGTAAATTAGGCTAATGCATCATTTGCTAGTTCCAGGAAATATAGGTACTAGATTAATGGCACATTAGCTACTGCACAGTAGCACATGTGTAGACACTGACCAGGAGCAATTTGCTCCTAGTCAGCTCAGGCAGCAGGGGCATACTGCTACTTGCCTAAGCTCCGATGCAGCAGGGAGCTGTGCTGGCAGCTGTCTCCCTGCCACATGGGGATCGGGAACCGGGAGAGCTGTCCCAGACACATAGCGATCTCCAGTTGGGACTGCTGTGGGACCCAATCTCCACATGACTGGGATGCAGCAGTCCCAGCTGCTGGGACAGCTCTCCTAGCCACGTGGAGTCTGGGTCCTGCAGCAACCCTGGCTGCTGATCTCCATGTGGCTGGGATGCAGCAGTCCTGGCTGCCAGGACAGCTCTTCTGGCCATGTGGGAATTGGGACCAGCCACTGTGCCCCCTGCCACCCATAGCTTGGCACCTGGGGGAGTCTGGAGCTCCTCCTGGTTGCTAAAGTGGGGCAGACCAGGGCAGGAGCAGCCCTGGAGTTAACTGCTTCCATTGGGAGCAAATGTACTTCCAGCGGGCACACTTTAACATGTGTGCAGGGGTGTAGTTTAATGTTCCTGAATTTTCTGCAAAGAAAATCAAGGGACATTAATTGCACATGTAGATACACCCAGTAATAGTAGGCAATAATTCTAAAGGCCTAGTACAAACATGTAAAATTCATGTCAGAATACATTTGAATAAAGGAGTTGTGCACTGGTCTCTGGGGTGCTTTTGGTCTTTTACCTTTTGAAGTACAAGAAAAAAATGAATTTGAGTTTTTGGTAATCTAACTAAGAAAAATGTAGATGAAGCATCAGTCGGAAGGGATGGGAGTTAAACACAATTCCTGTTCCTATTTTATACCCAGCTATGGCAATATTCATGGTAGCTGCCTAGAAAGAATTTGATTAGGTTTTTAATGGACACTGCATTAGTTAAAGTTTGTCCATGGTAAAACTCATCAGGTATTTCCCTAATTCAGAAATTTGAACAAAGGCTTGTGAGCATGTTCCTGTGTGGCCCAATCACAATGTTTTTGTTTTGCTCTTCGAAGAGCTGAAGAGAGTCAGAACATGTTCAGACTACTAAAATCCTGATCCTGCAATCCCTCTGCACCCAGCTTCCATTGGCTTTGATTGGAATGTGAAAGGAAACGGAGGCTTTGTGTACACAGAAAAAAAAGCTTTCTTGTGTATCGTCCCTGACTTTTTAAATATGCGAGAGCAGAAATAAGCAGCATGGCCTATAAGTTAAGACTGAATCAGAAAATCTCATGTCAGGTATTTTTAGCATCAGAAATGGAGCTGCAGCACCATTTGAGCATGGATAAAGGCTTATTAA